>NC_141691.1:528153327-528896302 GCF_964263255.1 Lissotriton vulgaris | reverse complement strand
CATAAGGAAATAACATGGTTTGGGAAACATTGGCTTAGTGATGTTCTATGCTGCCCTGCCAACAATAAAAATGGAGGGGTTGTTGCACTGCTCGCTAAAAACTCAGGCTTGTCTACAGACTCACATAACAGATGATAAGAGAAGAGGGATCCTGTAAAACTCCTCCAAAAATACCAGTTCCTACCAGCCAAGTCCCAAGCAACAGCCTTATTATTATGGGCAGAGACCTTAACCTTCCCAATGGATGTGACTATTGACAGACTATCCAGGTCCCCACTACAGCCCCTAGGTCACACAGATTGCTTTTCAAACTCTGCTCTAGGTTCACCCACCATCACTCCGGGAGATTACCACACCCCGACATTAGGGACTATGCCTGCATTTCAAACCCACACAAATCTTACTTTAGGATTGATCACCTACTGATATCTAAGGCCCATCTACATCTTATAGACCAGACATACATTATATTGAGACTAGTTTCTGATCCCTCTACTGTCACCCTATCTCTCCCTGGCACGAATGCAGGAACACTTTGCCAAATTTGGTGATTCAATGACTAATCAGTTAGAGATGGTGGCTCCATAGACATTATCAAAAATAACATACTGAACAACGTTAAAGAAAATTTGGTCCCAAATATATTTCCCACCACCCACTGGGACACACCCAGAGTCACTGTTAGGGGTGCTTTAATCAAAATGTGGGTTATTCAGCAGGTCTTAAGGGTCTTCCTGAAGGTGTTCAGGGAGGAGGGTGCGTCTGATGTCTGTTGGGAGCTTGGTCCAGGTCTTGGCCGAGATGTAGGAGAAGGCTCTTCTTCCTGCTCTGGCTCTTTGGATGTGAGGGGTTTCGGTGAGGGCGAGGTTGGTTGATTAGAGGTTTCTCTTGGGTACGTGGAGGGTGACTCTGTTGTTGAGGTATTTGGGTCCGGTGTTGTGTAGGAACTTGTAGGCGCGGGTGAGGATCTTGAAGGTGACTCTCTTCTCCACGAGGAGCCAGTGGAGTTTCCGCAGGTGTGGGCTGATGTGCTTGCGTCTAGAGATGCAGAGGATGAGTCTGGCGGCGGTGTTCTGTATCGTCTGGAGTTTGTGGAGTAGGGACTTGCCTTCTGATGATGAGTGCATGGGTGACTGTCTTCCTTGATTTAGGAGGTATCCAATTGGAACGTCTTCCGGAGAATGCGGAGGGTATTCAAACAGCTGGAGGTGATGGCGTTGACCTGACGGTTCATGGAGAGGGAGGAGTCGAGAATGATGCCGAGGTTCCTGGTGAGGTCCGTGGGGGTCGGTGGGCTGCCGAGGGTGATGGGCCACCAGGTGTTGTCCCATACTGAAGGGGCATTTCCGAGGACGAGGACTTCTATCTTTTCAGAGTTAAGCTTTAGGCAGCTGTTGGTCATCCAAGCTGTGACATCCTGCTTTCCTCTCTGGAAATTGAGTCTGGTGGTGGTGGGGTCCTTGGGAAGGGAGAGGATCAGCTGGGTGTCATCGGCTCAGGATACAATGTTGAGGCCGTGTTGTCAGGCTATGGCGGCAAGGGGGGCCCATGTAGATGTTGAAGAGAGTAGGGCTGAGAGATGACCCCTGTGGGACTCCACTGGTGATTTCCATGGGGTTGGAGAGGAAGGGTGGAAGTCTCATCCTTTGGCTCCTGTTGGTGAGGAATGATAGGATCCAGTTGAGGGCAGTTCCTTGAATGCCGGCGTTGTGTACTCTGGCTGTGAGTGTGGGATGGGAGAGGGTGTTGAAAGCTGCTGATAGGTCGAGTAGGATCAGGGCTCCCAAATTACCTTGGTCGAGGAGGATGCAGATGTTGTCTGTGGCAGCGAGTAGGGTGGTCTCTGTGCTGTGGTTGGATCAGAATCCAGATTGAGATGGGTCGAGGATGTTGTTGTCTTTGATGAATGTTGTCAGTTCTGCGTTTACGGTTTTCTCCGTGGCTTTAGCAGCGAAGTGGAGAAGCAAGATGGGCCGGTAGTTCTTGAGGTCCGTGGGGTCGGTTGAGGGCTTCTTGAGCAGGGGCCTGACTTCTGCACTTTTCCAGTCGTCAGTGAAGGTGCCGATTTTAAAGATGGTGGTGATGGTGCTTTGCAGTTTGGGTGCAAATGTGACTCTGTGGTAGATGTGTGGTGGAAAGGAGTCAGTGAGGGCCCCTGAGTGGATGCTTTTCATGGTTGAGGCGGTCTCTTCGGCCGTGATGGGTGTCCAGAAGGAGATGATGGGCGGGATGTTGTGGATGGAGGGTGGGCCGGCTTCAGAGTCTGGCGGGAGGTCGACAAAGTTGTCATGTAGGTTTTTGATCTTCATGTGGAAGTCGGTTCCGAGCTTGTTGCAGAGGTTTTGGGATAGGGTGATGTCAGTAGCTCAGCTGCAGGGGTTGGTGAATTCCTGGATGACACTGAAGAGTTCTTTGGAGTTGCTGGAAGCAAGGATTCTGTTGTAGATGAAAGCTCTTCATGTAATATATCAATTGATACCATGCCAGGCAACTGATCCTCAATACTGAGGATGATCCCATATTTTTACGGGATCAAAACGTCATCGATATACACTCTGACCCGTTACACTATGCTTTGCAGAATTTTTGTTTTGGATACAGTAGTGTTTTGCTTTTAATAAGAAGTGACCTATAGGTGTTATATTAATGTTGTCATTGGTCACTGTTTGTTTGCCTGTATATGTCTGTATGTTTTTTGTTTCAGTTCATTGCTTTTTTCTTTTTTGAGCTTTGGTTTTTTCAATTATTCCAGCTGGAGTTATTCAAATTTTTGTTCGAATTGTAGTAATAAATTTGAAAACTTAGATCCTTTATCTGTTTTTGGAACTAATTTTTGTATCCAGAACGTGTGTTTCATTTTTTGTTACGGGGTCACTGTCTCTAGAATTACTCAAGTACCCTTGGTCCCTTACAATGTTTGGGTTTCCCTTGTGTACATATACTACATAATTGAAAGAGCCAGATCTGAAAATTCAGATACGGTTATTCAAGAAGCTAAAAAAGCATTCAATAGGGTCTCTTGGACGTTACGCTTGGAGACCCGATAGAGATATAATCTAGGAGAGGTCTTTACCAAGATGGTCATGGCTGTATACAGTGGTCCCTCTGGCAAAGTGAGATCAGGTAGCCTGTTGTCCTCTGCCTTTAATTTGGAAACACTAGGCAAGGTTGTCCCCTATCCCCCTCCCTATTCATTCTGATCCTAGAGCCTCTACTCCATAAGATCAGAACTAACCCCTCCATCGCTGCCGTTTCCTTTAACAAAGCCACAGCAAAAGTAGCTGCCTACACTGCTGACAATATATAATTATGACAGAAAATGCAGCGCAGTCAATCCCTCCCTTGCTGCAGACAATAGATGAATATCCCCTGGTTGAGGGATACAAACTCAATAAGGACAAGTCTGAAGTCATGGGTCTGAAGGACATTCTGTACTAGCGATCTTTTGAAAGCCACAGGGCTATCTTGGCAACACCACCTCACAAAATATTTGGGCCTAGAGTTTAACTCAGACATATTAGAGACGCTCCACCACAACCAAAACTTGACACTAAAGAAAATTGAGTCCCTAATGAACCCCAACTTCCTCACCTTGTGGGGTTGCACTGAGACCATTAAAATGATTGTCACCTTGTTAGTTACCTTATAAGTATGTTACCCCTAGTACTATCCGATGAATTATATCAGAATCTAGGCAAGCTGGTAACAAACTTTATTTTACAGAATAAACGCCCTAGAATCTCTATCAAAAACAACTATGCCTGCCTTTACAGCTGGGAGGTGATAAGCTAGCGGATTTGAAAAATGACCAATCTGCCTTCTTAGCCAGACAAGGCTTCTTTAGGTTCTCCCAACCTCTGGACTATAACCGTACATGGCTCCTAATTGAGAAGGATATCTGCACCCCATATCACTGCTATCAAAGTCCCCTTCATTGGCTAAATACCTCTTTAACAATTCAAATAAAGGCCTCTGGAGGATTGATAGACTTCTAGACACCCCAATCGCCCCGTCTAACATGAACTCACTCTGGCACAACCCAAAAATCAAAATCCATGGAGAACCAATATTTTGGTGCTCAAGGGCATCTAAAGGCATTCACTTTCTAAAGCAACTGGGATCCCAACAAGCGCCTCTTTCATTTAGAGAATTCCAACAACATTATAATCTGCTTGACATAGACTTCTACGACTTCCTTAAGCTCTAAGCTAGTGTGTCCAAATCACGTGCCGTGAAAGAGATCCCTCTCTTCTTAAGACCATACTGTCTTTCAATAAGACCGCCACCAATTCTCCAAGTTCTACCCCCTGTTAAAGCCAAAATCTACATACTTAAACTCAAAACTTCTAAGAAACTGGGGGCATATTAGCAAGAACCTTGTTAGAATTATCGCTGTTTTAGCGGCAGGAAAATGCCGCTAAAACGGCGATAATGGGCTTGCTAATATGCGTTATAGAATTCCAATGGAAGCCCAGGTTAGATGTGCAGGACATCTAACCTGGGTTTCTATCGGAATTCTATAACGAATATTAGAAAGCCCATTATTGCCATTTTAGGGGCAGTTTCTTGCCGCTAAAATGGCAGATTTGAACAAGGTTCTTGCTAATATGCCCCTGGATGTCCTGGGGACTATCTCTCCAGACAACTGGCATCTAACCTGGAAATCATTTGTAACCTACAAATCATCCCATCTCTCTCCCAAACAAAATACTGTCTCCTACATTGGACATTTTGTACCCCGCACTGACGTACTACAAAAATAACATAAGGAGCTATACCGACCAATAGCCTCAATATAGTTTACCAAAATAATTAGTCCATAATCCGAACACACCAAAATCCATACACTCACCTGGTGCACACAGGTATGATTGCGTGCTCTCCACTGCCCACTCCTGATGACCAACACGGTCAGTTCCTGGGTTACGCCCGTAGGACTCCGGCGAGGGGTAACTAGCAGCTGGGGCTCTCTGATCGTGAGAGTGCAGTGCAGACAGAATCGTTACTCAGTTCACCCCCTCGATCAGAGTTCCTATTTTCTTTGTCCTTCTTGCCCCATCTACGGGAGGACGACCCCAAACCCGGAGTCCCATCTGGGTCGCCAACTGATGTGCTACAAAAATAACATAAGGAGCTATACCTACCAATAGCCCCAATATAGTTTACCAAAATAATCAATCAATTGGCAGTGAAGAAAAATCAATCGTTTATTAACACCAAATACTCTATAGAGGAGGCTCTCTGTCATCACCCAGCCGGTGCGCAGAGAAGACTGCCGGTTCATAGTCAATACATGGCATATATACCTTTATCATGATGCATGAGATCACCGTATATGGAAAGATACTAATTGGCACTGAAGCTAGAAAGAAAGACCATATATGGCACACAAGGCTAGTTTGAAAGTCTCCTTTTACTATTATGGGGGGGGGTCAGAAGGGGTGACTCCTTTCCGTCTTGGTGCCTGGGAGCACAGGCACAGCACCTTCAGGAATGCGCTTATTACCTCTGAAGCCATATGCGACCTTGGGTCTCAAGACGAGAAAGAATAGTGTGCATTCAGCTGCTTCCTGTAACTCAACTAACAGGGGCCTACTGACTACTTGGAGGACAGCACGTGACCGCTGCCGAATACAATGTGCGTACAAACAAAATGGCGTCTGTCTGGTTTTCGGTTCATGTTCATGGAATACAGAAAAACATTGGGCAAAAGAATTCCCTATCGACTTAATTAGGTAGACGAAAGCTATAGTTTATAATGGAGATTAAACCTACAGATAGATACACATCATGCTAACATGTTAACAAAAAATTACTGTGATTACAGGAAAATCAATTCTATCCCTCAGAACCACCCTTTTAGCATGATGTAGCTAACTAAAAAGATCAGTCCTCAAAAATACCCTCATCAATTTAAATCATGTCCCATATTTCCTGCTGAACCATTTGGGCTTCTACTACAGCAGAGGAAGACTTTGTCATGGAGGAAGTAATTTTTGATGCGCATTAAGAGCAACAGGCAGGCCCGCAATGTATACAAAGACAGCAGGTAAAGACAACCCCTACTATGCCAACTAAGATCATTAGAATCTTCCAACCCCATGCGGACAACAAACCGCACAACCATCCGGGTAGGGACCAGGTACCTGTATCTGCATGTACTTCAGAAGCCAGATGGTGTAACCTTTGAATGGCCCAATGAACAGACGGGGCGGAGTCAGGAATATATACAAATCAGGAACTGCCAATCGATCTGCTAAGATAACGTCTAAAACCATCCGATTTTGAAGCGAAACGAGTCTTGTAGCCTGAAGCTCTACAGTCAAATAAGTTAGTATTCCTGCTGTAGTATTTATTACTCTCTCAACTACCCTAGACATGCGCCTTACTTCCTTGCTAGTGATGATGGGGCCCCAGATAGGAAACACTCCTTTTACGATATAAATAAAATGCTGTTCAGGAATATCAGTTTGATCTATTTCAGAGGTGTCAATCTCTCTTTTATCCCGTATCACAGGCAGGCCGTGCCCATCCAATCGATGATCCTTATGATAATTGGAGGGTGCTATATAAACTGGTGGATACAGGAAGGACAAATAGCAGCGGCCTGCCCACCCTTGGGGAAGCCAAGTGTAGGCATTTTCACCAGATATAAAATAAACATTTGGAGATGTCAACAGAGGTGGGCTACTAAAAGTGCGCAGCTGATAGGTATAATTGCAATGACTGTCTCCTACTGAAATATGCCCAGCTCCTTGTACACAAAAGGCAGAAGTACTGTTTAATATAGGAACTGAGATGGCCTTGTCATCAGTAACATTTCGATCTTGAAACTGTTGAAAATATTGTGTAAAATCAAACTCCACGAAGTCTAATATCTCATTTTGCAGCCAAGTAATGTTTTCATATTCAGTGTACAGGTTCATACAAGCATTTGGATCAAGTGACCCTTCTCCATTGTTTCCCTGTGGGTCAAAACCTTGATGTACTTTAATATTGGCCAAAATCATCTCATGGTCCTTTTCAGAATATCGAGAAATGTCTACTGTGTAATGCATATACATCATCGAAAACAATTTAAACCAAGCTTCACAGCTTCCTAGATACGATAAAGATCATGTCTATGCATTACTGTTGGCAGAAGGCCACAAACCCAACAATTTGTAGTATTGGTAGCACTATGAGTTTGATGCAACATTTCAACGAATAGATTCTTAGTATAGGTTTGGTGATGCCTTTCTTTATGCGGGCCAAGGTGAAAAAGAAATGTTCGGGTGGTGGGGTAGTAGTTCCTAATACAGTGTGCATAGGATGATGAAATTCTAGATATACAAATACACTCATTACTATGATCAGAAAAACAGCAATATTAACTACAAAAGCTATTTACACATGTAGTCCAAGAAGAAAACATAGGTACATATGTAGGCATATATCGAGGAGCAAGGGGACGTTCCTCCTCGGGGATAAAACGACCAAAGGTATACATCCTGACTAAAAGTCCAAACTATACTAAGGAAACGCAGTCCAACCTGCCAGAGGGTGCTTCTTTCCTGTGTCCGTCAAGAGCCTCACAGGCAGGCTCCTATTGTTCATCAAAAGAGAAACAAATCCTTGCATCAAGAATTTTCCACAAACAACTTGGAAAGGAAATTCTCAACATGGGACCTTTTCTTGCATGTAGATCAGTTATTCTTTCTGAATAGAGCAATGTAATGTTCCAAGCTCTGAAACTGTTCAGTCCAGTGTCTCGCTCAGCACCCCAGACTTAATTCTAGCAAACCCTATTACTCAAGTCTTTCCCTATCTCCTGCCATCTTCATCTAGGGTACTGTGTCGTTTTCTGGGCCGCAGATTGTATCGGGCATGACCAGGTACTTCCTGATCAGTAAACAAAACAGATGGTGATGCATTCATAGCAAATGACTTATCATGAACCTCTCCCGTACCAATGGGGGCAACAGAATCTGGGACAATTTCCAATGTAGATGATAAAGGCCCTTCCATGCTCAATGCTCCTTCTCCTTGCCCTTCTTCGATTTCCTGGGCGTCAGAAAAAGGAACAAAAGGAATGAAACGAGGAAATTGCTCATTTTCCTTGGTCAAAACTTCTTCCTGGTTACGCTGATCAAAAGGAAGCGGGAGAGGTATGCGTTTCAGGAATGTTTCCTTCCATTCACCTTTACCGCCGTCCGCGTAGCCAATAGAATCTGGACAGGTTCGGTCCACCTAGGCTCCAAACTGGTGGATTTTCGCTGATAATTCCGCACCAGTACCCATTGTCCGGGTTCCAGACAATGTCCAGGACCCTCCGGCAGGAGCTGGAATACGGCTGAGACCTGTTGATGAATAGAACAGAGGTCTTTAGTCAAGGCATACAAATAGTCTGTCATCATAGGATAATCAATTTCTCAAATGTTTCTAGGTCGTGGAACGCCCCAAATATTCGCTGGCCATCCAAAAATAACCTCATATGAAGACAATCCTGATCGAGAATGGGTGGTAATGCGGAGGGACATTAACGCTAAAGGCAAAGCATCAGGCCATTTTAGCCCAGTGCTTTCTTGAATTTTCGCCAATTTCAACTTCAAACTTCCATTATATTTTTCCACCAACCCTGTTGACTGGGGATGTCGAGCAGCATGACATTTTTGTTTTATGTGTAATCCATTGCAAATATGTTTGATAAGTTCAGCATTAAAAGTGCCCCCCGTTATCTGTCCAGATCACCCTAGGTAATCTGTATCGGGGGAACTGTTGCTAGAGCAGTGTTTTCTTTGGTGGGGTAGGCTTCCACCCACTTACTGAAAGCGCAAACCACCACCAACACATATTTAAAATTATTCACGCGTTCTATTTGGATATAGTCCATCTGGAGCACTTCAAATGGTAAAGAAGGGGATGCAAAGTTCCCATTGAGAACAGGTTCCCGCCCCCCTGGATTGTGTCATAAGCAGACCATACAATGCTGGACTAAATGGGCTGCAGTTTTGGAAATATTATGATTATTCCAAACTGGGTCTAACAAAGCGCAGATACCTTTCACTCCCACATGTGCTGTCCCATGAGCCATGGTTACTACAGGGTTAACTAGTGCATTGGGAAGCATCCATCTCTGTTTTTCACTCAGATCTATCCAACAACCATTACCGTCTAATCTTCCCACCTCGTTTTCCCAACGGGCCAATTCAGCAGGAGTAGCTTCTTTCTGTATTTACAGGACACTTTCCTTAGTGTTATCAAACATATCGGTCTCCTCGATCCATCTGGCCGAGCTCACATACATGGGAGACATTTTAGATCTAGCTGTCGCTATCTGATTGGCAAAAGCATTCCCTTCTCCCACAGGGTCCACTATTGCCTTATGTGCACTACATTACACCACGCCCCCTTTTCCTTCTGTGCCCTCCCCGCTCCCGCCTCCCAGCTGCTCCTCCCTCCCTCACACTTGGCCATAAATGGCGACCGTGCGGCGCAGGTGAGTGTGACCTGCCTTCAGGACACCCCGCGCCGCACGGCCACCAGCTGTAGTGTGTGCGGTCCTCCCCCGCTGCTGACCTCAGCCTCGCTGAGCCCGGCCCGACGACCCCGCCGTAGTAACGTGATTGTGATTGACTTTGTGTGTTTTCTTTAGTATTTTACATCCTACTGTACTGTCCCCCATATTATTGTGTAATTTGCCTGTTTCCCATTTTGTTGCTCTGTGCCGTTTCCTTCTCTGTCCCTGTGCCCCCCGCCCCGCTCCCCGCTTCCCGCCGCCTGCGTGCGGCCACGCCCCCTTTTCCTTCTGTGCCCTCCCCGCTCCCGCCTCCCAGCTGCTCCTACCTCCCTCACACTTGGCCATAAATGACGACCGTGCCGCACAGGTGAGTGTGACCTGCCCTCAGGACACCCCCGCGCCGCACGGCCACCAGCTGTGGCGTGTGCGGTCCTCCCCCGCTGCTGATCTCAGCCTTGCTGAGCCCGCCCCGACGACCCCACCCCCGCCGTAGTAACGTGATCGTGATTGACTTTGTGTGTTTTCTTTAGTATTTTACATCCTACTGTACTGTCCCACATATTGTTGTGTAATTTGCCTGTTTCCCATTTTGTTGCTCTGTGCCATTTCCCTCTCTGTCCCTGTGCCCCCGCCCCGCTCCCCGCTTCCCGCCGCCTGCGTGCGGCCACGCCCCCTTTTCCTTCTGTGCCCTCCCCGCTCCCGCCTCCCAGCTGCTCCTCTGTCCCTCACACTTCGCCATAAATGGCGACCGTGTGTACGCGCATCATTGACGCGCAGCGGGCGCGCCGATTGTTCACTGAAGGCGCGCCAAAGGTAAGCCCGTCTGCGCCCATCCGCGCCTGGACCGCGTCCAGTGCCAGGACCCCTGGCCCCCACCGACGGAAGACGACCCGACTGTCCTACAACGCCACCAAACTCATAGCACTCAACACCAGCGGGATCCCTGGATGCTACCGAGCCACTCCGAGGCGCACCCACGGACCCTTCAGCTGCCACTCCTGCAAGTTCTCCTGCATCCGGACCTGCACCGCACCCGCACCCACCAAGCCAAGAACCAGCAGCAACCACCTCAAGTGCATCCTGCTCAACACCCGCTCCGTCCACAGACACGCCGTCGAGCTTTGGAACCTCCTCGACACAACATCACCAGACGTCGCCTTCCTCACGAAAACATGGATGAACGACTCCTCAGCGCCCGACATCGCCATCGCCATCCCAGACGGTTACAAGATCATCCGGAGGGACCGGAAGAGTCATCCCCATCATCCACAGGAACACCATCCAGGTCACGAGCAACTCCGACGACACGCTCACACAGGCCGAACACCTGCACTTCCAGATCCACACCGACCCCAAGACCACCCTCAGAGGCACCCTCATCTACAGACCCCCAGGACCACGCACACAATTCAGCGAAGAGATCGCTGACTTCATCAGCCCGCACGCTCTCCCCTCCGCTGACTGCATCCTCCTCGGGGACCTCAACTTCCACCTGGAGAACAACAACGACCGCAACACCACCACCCTGCTGGACAACCTCGCCACCCTCGGTCTCAAGCAGCTGGTGACCACCCCCACCCACTACGCCGGACACACACTCGACCCCGTCTTCTCCTTCAGCAAGGACATCTCCTTCAGCCACGCCACCGGACTCCACTGGACGGACCCCAGCTGCGTCCACTTCAGCTACAAAAAGAACACAATACACCACCACCAGCAACAGGTTGCACGCAGAAGATGGAACAAGATCACAGCTGACCAGCTCGCCGCCTCCCTGAGCCAGGACCCATCCGCAAGCTCAGCGAACCCCAGCCAGGCCGCCAACAACCTCACGAAGTGGATCAGCAACTGCGCAGACGACCTCGCCCCACTGAGGACCCCGCCCAGCAAACCCGGCAGTAAGAAAGCACCATGGTTCACCAACGAACTCAAGAGCTCCAAGAGGAACTGCCGAGCCCTCGAGAGAGCCTGGCGCAGAGACCCAACACCAGACAACATGACCACCCTCAAGCTCGCCACTCGAAAACATCACCAACTGATCCACACCACCAACAAAACCGCATTCAAGGAACGACTGGACAACAACGGCCACAACAGCAAGGAACTCTTCAACATCGTCAAAGAGCTGTCCAACCCCAGCGCCGGAACCAACGACATCACCCCATCACAAGACCTCTGCAACTCCCTCGCCTCCTACTTCCACAACAAGATCGCGGACATATACAACAGCTTCAGCACAGAGCTGACGCACCCCACGACAGCACCTGCACCCCCCACCGCCACCCTCCGCGCCTGGACCCCGATCAACACCGAGGAGACCCTACGCACAATGAACTCCATCCACTCCGGATCCCCAACCGACCCCTGCCCTCACCACGTCTTCAACAAGGCCGACTCCGTCATCGCACCCCACCTGCGGGACATCATCAACACCTCCTTCGACACAGCGACCTTCCCGGAGAGCTGGAAGCATGCCGTACTCAACGCTCTACTGAAGAAACCATCAGCGGACCCCACCAAACTCAAAAACTACCGCCCCATCTCGCTCCTCCCCTTTCCGGCCAAAGTCATCGAGAATACCGTCAACAAGCAGCTGGCCGTCTTCCTCGAGACGAATGGATCCCTCGACCACTCGCAGTCCGGCTTCCGGGCCAACCACAGCACCGAGACCGCCCTCATCACTTCCACTGATGACATCCGAGCCCTGCTCGACAACGGGGAAACAGCGGCCCTCATCCTCCTGGACCTATCCGCTGCTTTCGACACTGTCTGTCACCGCACCCTAGAGCAGCGCCTCAGCAACGTCGGAATCCAAGAGAAGGCACTAGAGTGGATCATCTCCTTCCTCGCCGGAAAGACTCAGAGAGTCCGCCTCCCCCCTTCAGATCAGAAGCCACCGAAGTCATCTGCGGCGTTCCTCAAGGCTCCTCGCTCAGCCCCACCCTCTTCAATGTCTACATGAGCCCCCTTGCGGCCATCGCACGCCAACACAACCTCAACATCATCTCTTACGCCGACGACACCCAGCTGATCCTCTCCCTCACCAACGACCCCCCCACCGCCAGAGCCAGCCTACAGGAGGGGATGAAAGACGTAGCCGAGTGGATGAAGAACAGCCGCCTGAAATGGAACTCAGACAAGAAGGAAGTCCTCATCCTGGGATCTTCGCCCTCCGCCTGCGACGACTCCTGGTGGCCCCCCGCCCTGGGCAGCGCACCCAAACCAACAGACCACGCACGCAACCTGGGCTTCATCCTGGACTCCTCCCTCTCCATGACCAGACAAGTCAACGCCATCTCCTCGTCATGCTTCAACATCCTGCGCATGCTACGTAAGATCTTCCGGTGGATCCCCACCGAGACCAGGAAGACGGTCACCCAGGCCCTCGTCACCAGCCGACTGGACTACGGCAACTCCCTCTACGCGGGAACCACTGCCAGACTCCAGAAGAGACTCCAGCGAATCCAGAACGCCTCAGTAAGACTCATCCTGGACATCACCCGACACAGCCACATCTCCCGACACCTGAGAGACCTGCACTGGCTCCCGGTCAACAAGAGAATCACGTTCCGACTCCTCACCCTCGCACACAAAGCCCTACACAACCAAGGCCCAAGATACCTCAACAGCCGCCTCAACTTCTACACTCCCACACGCCAGCTTCGATCAACCAACCACGCCCTCGCCGCCGTCCCCCGCATCCGAAGAGCCACCACAGGAGGAAGATCCTTCTCCTACCTCACCGCCAAGACGTGGAACTCCCTCCCGACCCACCTCCGTCTGACCCAAGACCACCTCGCCTTCAGGAAGCAGCTCAAGACCTGGCTGTTCGAGCAGTAGCGGACCCCCCCTCCCCAAGCGCCTTGAGACCCTCCCGGTGAGTAGCGCGCTATATAAATGCTGTGATTCATTGATTGATTGAGTAATCGTAAAATCAAAGGACCATGCTGTATTCTTTGGCCATGCAAAGTGAGGCAACCCCTTTCTGCCCATAATTTACCAAAACTATGAGCCACGCAGCAGGCATATTGACTATCAGTATAAATATTTGCTCTCAATCCTTCACTTAACTCACAGGCTCGTACCAACGCTACTAATTCAGCTGCCTGTGCTGACTGATAGGGAACTTGTGGTGACAAATGCAAAAACCACAGTTGATGGACAGAATGCAGAACAATGTCATACATTCACCCCAGTACAGAGATCTGGGCCTAAATCCATCGTTTTTTTGCACTCCACACCACCCCAGTTCAGATATGGCCATATGCAAATCAGCCTTGACCCTGTTCCTCATGGTAACAGTCCAGAACGAACTGCCAAGCCATGTCTTTCCTGGACCGGAATCAAGCATCCTAGGACCGGTTTCTGGCTATCAGCCGTCTTCAGCCAGGATAGCTTGATTCCAGTGGTGTGGAGAGCATGGGACTTACGTCTGAGCATACCTATCCCACTCGGGGTGACAAATGCAAAAGCCACAGTTGATGGACAGAATGCAGAACAATGTCATACATTCACCCCAGTACAGAGATCTGGGCCTAAATCCATCGTTTTTTTGCACTCCACACCACCCCAGTTCAGACATGGCCAGAACTCGAGAAGTCTCAACCACAGTGCAGCTGTTGTTGTGCCATCTGGTAACTTGAAACAAGAGCCATCCACATACAACTCCCCTTGGGGGTCAGATAGGGGAGTGTCTGTGAGGTCCACCCGTCCCTTCGTTTCTTCCTCAGTCCGAAATATACAATCATGTATATCATTGTTTGGCTCATCCAAAGGGAGGGGTAGTAATGTGGCTGGGTTCAGAGTAGCACACCTTTTGATAGTAATATGAGGAGCAAATAAAGTCAATTCATATCCAGTGAGACGTGCACTTGTAAGGTGCTGAGTCTTTGTTTTGTTCAATAATGTATCCACAGCATGCGGTAACATCACTGTGAGGTCAGAATTCAAAACGAGTCCTTCTGACTGTCGAATGGCCGCCGCGACTGCGGTAGCCATTCGACAGCTAGGAAGTGCTCTGGCGACATTATCCAACACCACCAAAAAATAAGCACAAGGCCTTTGCTTACCACCAAAATCCTTGTGTTAACACAGAAAGCGAGCAACCGTCCACCTCGTGTACATAGAGCACAAAAGGCTTCCGGTAATCAGGAGTCCATAGAACAGGTGCAAAACAAAGTGCAGATTTTAAAGAGTCGAAAGCTTTCTGACATTAATCAGTCCAAGGTAGTGGTTCATGCACATCTTTAGTAGTTAAGTAGAAGAGAGGTTTAGTAAGAAGGTTATGCCAAGAAATGCACGAATATCACATCGAGTACAAGGTACAGCATGTTAAAAATAGCAGCCACACGTTCAGGAGTTAGTCTCCTCCCCTCTTTTGACAGTAGATGACCAAGGTAGGTCACCTCCTGTCGACAATATTGGAATTTAGAAAGGGATACTTTGTTACCATTAGCTGTTAGATGTGACAATAATTTAACCGTGGCTTCCTTACAACCTTCCTCAGTAGCCACCAAAAAATCATCCACATACTGGAGGAGGACATTTCCTGGGGGCAAGGTCAATTCATCCAATACTGCTTTCAGTGCTTGACTATAGATACTAGGGCTCTCAGTATACCCCTGAGGAGCGCAACAAAATCTAAAGCTGTGCCCAGATAACGAGAAGCCGAAAATATGACGGCTATCAGGGTGGATTGGAATGCTAAAGAAAGCATTTTTCAGATTTATAACGGAGAAATACTTTACAGTGGGAGGAATCATAGTAAGAATCATAGTGATGTCTGAGACCACTGGATATTGGGGTACCACTATTTTATTGATTTCCCGCAAATCAATTATAAAACCATAAGTATCAGCATAATCGGGACCACTTTCTGTAGGGGCCTTTTTCAAGATTGGTAGTATAGGACTATTACAGATATTAGAAGCTGTTTCTTCCACTACGCCTTTGTCAATCAAATCCTGTATAATTGCTAGCAATGCCCTCTCACCAGCCGGTGAGATCTTGTACTGCAGAATATGCGGTAATCGAGCATTCGGTTTTAAAGTAATAGAGACTGGTGGGATCTTTAACAGACTAACATCCGTATCACCAGTTGCCCACAATGTAGGTGGGATAACAGCAAACTCAGGAGGAAGGGGCTCATTTTTCACAAAACATTGCCGAGCATGCTGATCAGGCGATTGAATAGTTAAATACACACCATCAGGGGAACAATAAATCCTTGCATGCAATTTTGTCAACAGGTCCAGTCCCAATAGATTCTCCCCACAATGTGACATCAACAAAAATGGGGAGTCCACCGTAACTGGACCTATGGTGAGTGGGAGAGGTTTAGAAATAGGGCTCACTACCGGGATTCTGGAGAATCCAATTGAGACATTATTTTGCCCGGACAGAGCAGCCCCTGGGACCAGTGAACATGCAATCGAACTATTAATTGCACCCGTATCTACTAGAAAATTCTCGGCAATCCCCATTAATTGCCCTCGGACATAAGGCCCTCGCGGATCAACGGGTACTGACACCTGGTCCCTACTCTGCCCGTGGGTGTCCTAAGCATAAATATACCCATATGTTCAGTCAGTCCCGTAATCTTCATTATAGTACTGCCTCCCTCTCGGATTATCAAAACAATTCCCTGCGGACGCACCTCTCACCAACTCCTCTCTTCTCATATCACTCCGATCAACTTCACCTCGACCCCGTCCTCTTCCTCTTACTGCTCCGTTTTGAGCTAATAACAAAGGATACTGACCTCGCCAATGCCCTTCCTGTTTACAGTAAGCACATTGGTTCGCTCCTAAAGTGACAGCCAGACCTCCGGCTCGTCATGCTCCCGCCCCCCTCGGGACAAATCCTCTTCCTCCTCCATCTCTGCCTCGCCCTCTAATTACTTGCTGTACTAATACCCTTGTTTTTAGGTCCTTTGTTTTCTTATCAGATTTGTCTTAATTCTCATTTTCTCTATGTTCATAATATTGAGCCATACTCAGGATAACAGAAGGAGTAGAGGTAGTCCAGGTACTCTCAGCCGCTTTTAGTTGTGCAGAGATTTCAGGTAACAAGTTGGTAACAAAGCAATTAACAAACAATCTTATGCCACCTTCTACTGACAGATCTTGTCCACTAAAATATATGAACACCCCCACAAATCGAGTAAAGAAATCAGACACACTCTCATCCTTCTTTTGTTTGCAAGCGGTTAACTTATCCCAATCTACCTTCCGGGGTGGAATTAAAGAATGCATGCACGTGATGATCCGACCCGGTAATGCAAAGATTTCAAGTATTGGTTTATCACCGGGTTTCCGATCTCTGTCCCAGTCCTTAAACTGTTCCCAAGTTCCTCCCAACTCGGTAGCATGATTGTGATCATGTACCTGTTTCCACACATCAATGGGGACCAGTAAACCGAAAAACAGTTCTACATCAGCTAATGTCATAACGTCCGATGAAGCGGCCTGAGTGAGTTCTTTGTAATGAGCAGTGTGATTCTTCCGAGGGTCAGGTAGTTGCGACTTCATATAAAGGACCTCACTCCTTTTGCAAGGAGTATATACCCATTGCTCTTGAAATCGTGCTTCTACACGAGGTCTGGTCACTTGATCATTGGCATCCCTTCACTCTGGGAGTTCAGGATGATAAACAGGATGGACTTCTCGCATAGGGTGCTGAGAGTCCCAGTTTGAGCATTTCGAGAATAACCGTTCTCGGTATTTCGTTATAGTCTCAACATTTCTGTACACATCTTCTAACCCTAATTCAAACTTATGCGCCCTATCTACAATGTCATAAAGAACCTGAGGGGCTCTTCCATCTTCAAAACATTGCTCCCATAGGGAGATCAAGCGATTGGCCATGACTTCCAAAGGATATTGCTGCATAACCAGCTCCTAGTCCGTAAGGGTCCTCCAGATATCTATAAGGGTATAGATAGGGTTCCGTACCCACTGAGACATTTAATACGAACTGCTTTTCATCATACCCTACCATGGATCGGTAATACAATTGCCATGCGCTAAGGGTACCAGGAACATGGGAGGGAGTTGAATCAGTCGTTACAGGGGTTGAGCTTGCAGACAACGACGGCCAAGCCAGGGCCGGCAAAGCTAAAACCACTGGGGATGTACTGGGGGACGATACAGTACCAGTCAACAAGGTGGCCGTGGCAGGCACTGTGGTGGCAGGGGGATGAGTAGGTCCCGTAGGAGCAGGGCCATAGGGGCAACAGACGCCGAAGCTTGCGAGGCTGAAAGGACTGGAGCCGTAACAAGAGGTACTGCAGGATATACTCACTGCGGGACGTACGGGGGAGGTGGACGTGTATTCAATAAATCCTCTATCCTATCTTTAGGCTCGGTTCGAGTTGTATAGCTCTTGTCTACCTGCAACCTAAGCTGTCTATCCGTACAATCAATATTTTTCTCAGTCTGTTCTTTGTCATATGCTATAGCCTTCTGGGTTATGGTCTGACTTCCTTTTCTTTTAAGCAACTTTTCCTCCCTAATACGCCTGCTTTTGGCCTCTTTCTGCCATAGATTTAAAGAATCGAACCTCGCTTGCCGGCTTCTTTTAGCGAACAGTCAATCCTGTAAATACTGTATCTTCTTTTCATCAAATGACTCTGTTAAACTCCATTGCAGTTCCACATTATCTTTAGTGTATTTATGCCACAAATTATTAAACAAAATAGGCAAAATGCCATGTTTAACATACATATCAAAACTCTTACTACCCTCTGGGGGGGCAGGCTGGCTTTCATCCAATCGTCCGCCTTTACGGTGACAACAACACCCAAAACACAATTTCCTAAAACACAACATCTTTGTTCACTCAATAACACACTCACTTACAAGAAAACAATCTCTCAAACATGGCAATTTTCATACACTCTCAGTCTTTCTTCGACAGAATTTTACACACACGAACAAACAAAAATACATAATGTTCAAATTGACATGTCTTTTTCCAAAGCCAAAACCTAAGAATGGAGCCCGTCTACTCCCGTTTGTGGAAACCCGTTTTTTCAAAACACCAGACCGACAGATACCAAAATCAGGCAGTCCGGAGACTACCAAGAGGCCACCAGACAGGAATTAACCACAGACCGGCCTACAGACCATCCAGTGATCTCCCTGGTTCACTTTCAGGACTATTCTGACTGAGCCCGCTGCCTTAGCGTCGCTTCATATGTGTCAAAAGGCTACCCAGTTGCAACCGCTGGCTTTTCCGAGAACAGTCCGGCCGGGTGCGCACCATACGTGCCACACCAAGGCATCTGATCGAAACCTCTATTATTCACCAAACAAGTCCATGGAGCATCTGCCCGTGCAGCCACAACGCCGCCCCGTCAGGCCTCCAAAGTTCTCCGTGGTACAACGACCACCAAATCCAAATACAGTTAACTGTTTCCAAGACGCCGCTCTACAGCGTAATACGAAGACACCAAAATCCATACACTCACCTGGTGCACACAGGTATGAGTGCGTGTTCTCCATTGCCCACTCCTGACGACCAACACGGTCAGCTCCTGGGTTACGCCCGTAGGACTCCGGCGAGGGGTCACTAGAAGCTGGGGCTCTCTGATCACGAGAGCGGAGTGCAGCCAGAATCGTTAGTCAGTCCACCCCCTCGACCAGAGTTCCCATTTTCTTTGTCCTTATTGCCCCATCTACGGGAGGACGACCCCAAACCCGGAGTCCCATCTGGGTCGCCAACTGACGTACCACAAAAATAACATAAGGAGCTATACCTACCAATAGCCCCAATATCGTTTACCAAAATAATCAGTCCGTTGGCAGTGAAGATAAATCATTGTTTATTAACACAAAATACGCTATAGAGGTGCCTCTCCGTCGTCACCCAGCCGGTGCGCAGAGAAGACTACTGGTTCATAGTCAATAAATGGCATATACGCCTTTATCATGATGCATGAGATCACCGTACATGGAAAGATACTAATTGGCACTGAAGCTAGAAGGAAAGCCCATATATGGCACACAAGACTAGTTTGAAAGTCTGCTTCTACTATTATGGGGGGGGTCAGGAGGGGTGACTCCCTTTCATCTCGGTGCCTGGGAGCACAGGCACGGCGCCTTCAGGAATGCGCTTATCACCTCTGAAGCCATATGCGACCTTGGGTCTCAAGACGAGAAAGAATAGTGTGCATTCAGCTGCTTCTTGTAACTCAACTAACAGGGGCCTACTGACTACTTGGAGGACAGCACGTGACCGCTGCAGAATCTAATGTGTGTACAAACAAAATGGCTTCTGTCTGGTTTTCGGTTCGTGTTCAAGGAATACAGAAAAACATTGGGCAAAAGAATTCCCTATCGACTTAACTAGGTAGACGAAAGCTATAGTGTACAATGGAGATTACACCTATAGATAGATACATCATGCTAACAAAAGCTTGCCGTGATTACAGGAAAATCGATTCTATCCCTCAGAACGACTTCAAAAGCTGTCCCTAAGGGAGAACTCAACATGTTGGAACTGTAATAAAGCCACTGGAGACCTCCCCGTCTTCCTTTTTACTGTAGTGTAGTCTCTCTTTTCTGGGACTGCATATTCTACTTTATCCACACTGTATTTGGGGTCCATCTGAAAAATAGATTTCTTTTGTTAATACACAGATTCCTAGATCTGCAGCTCAAATCACATTGTCTCCTGATAGACATATTACTATCAGTTGCCTGTAAGTCCATTCTCGCTAACTATTTTGATCCTGCTTGAATCGGATTGCTTACTTAAGGGGGGAGACAGCATCACTCTTCAAAACTCCCCCTGTAATTCACAGAACAGCTCTGTTTGGACGACACTCAACAACTATTTTGTGCTAATAGTCCCCCAACATGCTACAAAATGACCTCCTAACCACTACCTATACTGAACCTCCTACGTATATATCACCAGAATGTCACCTCCTCAAAAGTGATTGCTTTAAACGTAAATGTTTTGTGATATATATTTCGAAAATCAGTATTCTAAAGGTTATATACTTGCAATATGCATTATACTCGGCGTGTTACTATGCCTATATTGCAGGTATGTCATGCCTGTTTCTCCTTAAGTTTAATAATGCACTAGGTCTAGTTTTTAATTCTTTTATAGTTTACTTTTCTTCTATTACCGTACAGCTCACAGTCATGAGATTCGTTCATTGTACCTGCACACCCTGTCATATATTTACATTACTGTTTTCTTTTGTTCCTTTTGTATAAAACCCAATAAAATCCTTTGAAATCGAGAAACAAATTGGCTTGTTCCTAAATAGCATATGCAACTTCCCTCTAAGGCTGTAGCATTTGCGTCCCAAAGTACACCCCTGGCATGGAAACCTAAAAGTTAACTGTGGACTGTGACACACCTGTGCCGTCCACTAGTGTGACCAAGCAAACATGAATCCAAGCCTGCTCCTACAGCCTGGCAGTTGTAGTTTAACCCTGCAGTGGTACCTGTCAAGATAAATCCATTCCTTTTAAAAATTCATATCTCCGCTTCACCTTATTGGTTTTTTGTTGTTTTAGTGTAATATTGTCCATTAAATGTTATCCTATTTTTTTTATTGGAGTGGTATTCTTATTGTGTTGTGTTTCCGACTCTTTTACTGTTTGGGTACTTCTAAATGCTTTACACATTTTCCTAAATTAAGCCTGTCTGCTCTGTGCCATATCTACCAGAGGCTCAGCTCAGATTTAAATTACTGAAACCTTTAACCGGACCTAACAAGATAGTAACCTTATTAGTTGTGGTGAACTACCGACCACCCCTATTAATAATTCACTTTCTCACACCCACCAAAACCAATAGCATTTGCAGTACCTTGTCCAATGGCTATCCTGCTTCATCAGATTAAGGGGCAGATTTATGAGGCCCTTGCGCCACGTTTACGCCGCTGTTGCGTCACGCAAGGCGGCGTAAACGTGGCGCATCCCTACGAACGATTTACAACGTGACGCATCTAGGCAGATGCGTCACGTTGTAAAGCCCTGCGCCGCTTGTGGGCGTTCCGGCGCAGGGTGGGCGTTCCGGGGCAGGTGCGCCTCGCAAAAGTGGCTGAGTGAAATCTATGAGATTTCACTCAGTCACTTTTAAGCCAATGCTGCGTCAAAAGCCTGCGCCTGCTTGAAGCAGGCATAGGTCTTGACGCAGCATTGTTAAAATGGGGCACCCCCGAGCCTTGCTGGAGCTGCGTCGCGCTTGCGACGCAACTCCAGCAATGCGACACATTTCCGGCACAGATGCGTCACGCATCTGTGCCGTTTTTGCACCATGGTGCGCCGCATTATAAATGCGGCGCACCATGGCTGGCGGAGCTGTGGCGCAACGTGGCGCATGTTAACTGGCGCATCCCTGGGGATGCGCCAGTTAACATAAATCTGCCCCAAAGTGTGCAACCTTGCCCTGCTGAAGGATTTTGACTTCCATTTCGGAGACTAAGTCAGAAGGTAAAATTGTTGACCAGGATGAAACCACTGGGCGTTTCTCATCCATGCTCCATTTCAGCTGGCCTGATATTGCCCCTATGTCCCTATGTCTTGCGGAAAATATTTTCTGTTGGTGCTTTACTTTTTCTTGGCACTTTTTCTCTGAAACCATTAAAAATTCATATCTCTGCTTTACCTTCCTGGATTTTTGTCATTTTATTTATCAAATTTTACTGTATTTTTATAAAGTGAAGTGAGCTTTTTATGTGTTACGTTTTTAACTTTTAAACTGTCTTGGTACTTCTAAATGCTTTATGGATTTTCTGTAACTTAGGCTTGTCCGCTCTGTGCCATAGCTATCAGAGGTTGAGTTCAGGTTTAAATATTGAAATCTTTGTCTGCACCTAACAGGTTAGAGACTTGTTAACTTTTAGTCAGCTACCATCTACCCCAATTAGTAATTCACTTTCTTACAGATGCCATTCCACCTGCTCCCCCAACTGGAAGCAGAACTTGAGAAACTGGAACAAATTTAATCTAGAAGGTATTGGTATCCCTCATGGCTCTTCAAATTCCAACTTAATCATCCTGGGGTGTTGCATATTTGCTTTGACATGCAGCCCCCGAACATAGCTAATAAAAGACATCATCTCTTTCAGACTATCAATGACATCATGTCAAATATCAGTGGTATCCATTTGAATTCAGGACAAACCAAACTATTATTAGAGGAATCAAGTCACTATATAATCGTGTTGTACATTCATGTTGGTTTGGGGCATTACAAAAAAAATAAGCTTGTTGTATAATCGGCTGCTGAAGTCTTCTAAAATGCCATTTGTGAACCACTTTCAAGGCAGAAGTGAGTCATGAGCATCAGTGACAATATCCTGAACACACCTTCTGATCTACACCACTCTCCAATGCACTACTGACTGTGTTATCACACTAAATATCTTGGTTGCCTCTAATGTTCCAGCAAGGAAAAGGGAGACCAGACCTCTATATGCGTATATCCTGATTTGGTGAGCATCAGCTGAATGCACTGTTGTTTGTCACATTTACTGATGCTCCTGAGCTCACAAGGACAGTCAGCCCTTGCATTTGCTTGTTACACTTTGACTGTGGCCTTTTTCTTCTGGATGGTCTTGCGACAAAAGAGAGGACCACCTTCTTATCTACTTCTGAGGGCCAATTACGACCTTAGGTGCTATTTATCGCACCTGATAAATGACAAAACCACAGGGTACTTTATTTATCGGTGCGATAAATAACACCCATTATGAGTTATTGGGGAATAACTTGCAGAATTTGGTGTTTAATTCACCAAAATACTCATGATACAGTAAATACCAAATGATTTTCCCCCATTAAATTTCAACAGGGTTGACCAGACGAAATTTTAAAAAGGTTGAGTTATTTAACACATCCAATAATTGAATCTTTTCACACTGTAATTCCAATCCGTGCGTAAACAGGGGTTTATGCACAAGTCGTAAGTAACCTACCCACTCGCAACCAGGCCCTTAGTGGTATTTTCTATCAAGAGCTACCTAGATACAGTCTTCTTTAGTCATCCGAAAACCATGAAAAGTCTTGCAGTGACCTCACCAGTGCAGACTTTTGCTGGAGTGTTTTCCCTTGATGTCCACCTCTACGTAGTAATATAAAATGGTTCTTTCTGCACATTATGGTGCAGATTTCCAAGCCCCAGGTGCCACAGGTGTGCCACTTTTTGTGACACACGCAGTGCATTTTAGTGCCCCATATTTACAGAGAACCAGACACATTTCCAGATTTACGAGAAATAATACATTTGGAAATGCGTCTGAATGCTATGCCCCCCACAGGGGAGGCATAGGGAGGCGCAACAAAGTAAAATGTACTAATTTCTCCTTGTTTGTTCCCTTCTTTCAATGCATGCTGCTTTCTGCAGCACACATAGAAAGAGGACATCACCTCAGGTGATTGTTCATGTGCAGGAAGGGCCACCTTCCTGTGCATAAACAATCAGTAAAACAATGACATTTTTCGCAAGTTCGATGTGTTCTAATGCAGCACACATAGAAGTTGAAAAACACAATTTCTGACGTTTATGTGCAGGAAGAGAACCCATCCTGCACATCAATCATCTTCCCACGACACAGGCATCCTAGCACCATGGTGCAAGGGTGCCTGTGCAGCTCATGGCAGCAGTTTGCGCACCAGTGCAGGGGGAAGCACAGAGATTTGACATGTTGTAAATATGTTGCACCCCTGTGCTTTGAAAGTGTCTCAGTGCGGCACAACCAAATGTCTTGCGGCACGCACTCGGTCACTTTCCTTGTAAATCTGCCCCCAAGCATATTTTTGCTTTTCCAGGGCACAAGGTTGAAGGGTCCAATTCGACTCCACCATATCCATACAATCAATTGGCATATTTAATTTACTTATAAGTTCCTAGTAAGGTGATGCTACATTAGGGTGACTAGGCGTCCCGGATTTGCCAGGACGGTCCCTGTTTTTCGCCAGCTGTCCGGGCAGATTTCGAGAAATGTAACTCATGTCCCGGTTTTTGGAGAGGGTCGACTAAAAATTGGGGGAGGTGTTTTTTTATGTTTTACAAAGCAGGGATAGTTAGCAGTTGTTCCAACAAAGCAATTTAATTCACAGGCAAGCTACTGGGTTTAAAAATTGCATCTTATGGGGGGCGTGGCCTCGGCGCCGACGCAAGATCGCGGATCCTGTTTGAGCTCCGCTCGCTGGCGGGACTCGTCTTCTGTTAAGAGCCGTCTTTCCTTCTCCCGCACACCTCGGAGCAGCGGGCATCTCTTTTGAAATATGCCATGAGCGCCTGGTCTTTCTTCTGTACGTTTTCCTGCCCTGGGTCATCGTTTCCACAGCTCCGTTTGTTTCCCCTCATAACGCGAGCAGCCGCCATTTTGGGCCGTTGCACTCGTGTTTCCACAGCTGGTATTTTTTTTATTTACTATTATTGCACAGGCAGCATGTTGTTCTTTATTGCATATATGGATATTTTTGTCCTCTACTGACTGTTGCTTCCTATTTTCCGATGTGGGAATGGACGCCTGTCTATATTCAGCTTGCCATCTCCTCTGTGCCATATTCTATACATATATATGACTCGCAAATTCCGCAGTCATGTGGCTCATTGTTGTTTATTTTCTGCCACTCAACTTAATTGCAATCTGATATCATTTGCTGCCGTGCGACTTTATTATGAGTGTGCGCTTATTCTCACTGGGACTTGTTCCTCCTTGTGAATCATTTCAAGACTTTTTCACTCGCTAATTGATCGCTGGTGTTCCTGTGAAGTACGCTGTTAAGCATATACCATTTTTGGCCTTTTTGGTCTATGTGTAGCGATTTGGGCTACACTAATTTTCTTTTCTGATAGCCTTGCTTCTCGTTGTCCTTTCCGGGGGGTGGGCGGCTGCCATTATTGGCCGCTCAGCTCACGTCTCCATACATATTTTTGCAACAGGCTATTGGTTGGATATATATTTATGCTTTGATTGCTTCATTGATATCAACAGTTGTGGACACTTTTTTCGTCAGTGTTTTTCCTGAGGCACACATTTTGCGCACACTCTGCAATTATCAGCAACTATCTTCCTACTCTGCTATAATGGCAAGTGACTCTCATTCTGCTAGGTCCTCTATTACTGTCACGAAACCGAAAAGGCACAAAAATTATCCCTCGTCACCTATTCTCTCCTCACCGAATCCGGTGTTGGAGTCTACTTTGGATGAGGCGTGGGGTCTCCAACCCTTCATGACTGCCACAAATGAAAAATTGCAACAAATAGAGGACAGATGGAATGTTATGGAAAGTAAAGTATTTGACCTGGAGCAACGTGTAAGTGACTTACAGGATATGTCTACTAAGATCCCTACACTTGAATTGAAAATTCATAAATTGAAACTCCATTTTTTTTTGTTGTAAATATATTTTTATTGCAGATGATCTTTACACATTTCCGCCAGTCAGAAATTACATAATCGTCATTTAGATTCAACGACATAAAGAAATTTGGTGTACACAGCCATTTAGCCCACAACCCGGAGGACGAGCGGCAATAATCAGAATTGTAATATGTCAACGCGCTTCATACTATCATTGCTACATACGGCAATCAAGGATTCTGCATCTGCTTTTCTTTTCCTCCCGGTTCCCCAACAAACACAACTATTCTATCCCTAGGGTCTAACAGTAAGGCATCTACGTGGTTGTGCCTATTTACTCCCCCCTCTCGCTCGGACCCTCAATTAAAGCTAGTTGTTGGCTTATGAGGGGATCCTGGTCAGCTGGATACAAATCAGAGGAGGGCTTCCTTATCCAGGCCACTGTATCCTCAGTGTATATGGGAATAGAGATTGAAGTTTAACCCCCCTCCCTCCCGGACTCTGCCATCAGTGCGTCGTTATTAGGTAAGTCATTGTGGATCTGGAGCATTGGGACCGTCAGATAGGGAAACATGCATTGAACCTGTCGTGTTACGGGAAAGCATTCTGGTCGTTACATCAGTCCTCTGAGTCGCTTCCTGTGTCATAATCACGTAGTGCTTGTACCAAGGCCTCCCACGCCTGTGCAGACTCTAAAGCTTTAACATTCTGCTGTTGCCGCGCTAGTTGAAATCTTAGAGTGCTCTCCCCCCCAGCCCATTTAAGGAATTCGTTGCGCCACTTAGCATCGACTGGACCCGTTCGTGCCTTCCAGTTCCGCGTGATTTCGCGTTTCGCTAGGATAAGTCCCATATCTATAAATTTGCTAGTGACTTTGTTTTTGGGGGTATGTGGGAACCAGTGGAGAACCCCAACCGCCATGTCAAACTGTAGCGCCCGCTCTTTCACCCCATTAAGAGTATCTCCCACGGAATTCCAGTAGAGGGTCAAACTAGGACAGTTCCACAACATATGGCCAAGCTCCACTCCAGTAGCCTGACATCTAGGGCAAGCCACGGTGTCTATGACAAAGTATTTTTTTATCTTTCCTGGGGTCAAGTACGCTCGGTGCAAAATATAGAAGTGTACTAATTGGAACCGCATGTTACGTGTACTCTTCCAGGCCCGGCACATCAGCTGAGCCCATGTTGTTTCAGGGATTTCCTTTCCTGTGTCCGCTTCCCATTTACCTCTAAGTGCCTCCAGCGGAGGAAGTCCCTCATTAAGCATTCTAGTGTACATGCATGTGACTGCTTTAACCGTCCCAGCCGCCATCATAGTATATTGGCATGCCATTGTTGTCTTTGGTTCTTCAAGCCCCCCCTTCCAGTGTGCCTATATTGCCCGCGTGATCACCGCGTGCAGTAGGAAGTCGCCTCTAGGAATGTCAAAGCGATCCAAGAGCGCTGGAAACGTGAGTAACATCCCGTCTTCGTAAAGGTCACCCAGGACTTGGATCCCTGCTTCCTCCCAGTTCTGCAGTTGCGACCAGTCTCCACCATGCGGTAATGTTGTGATCATCCCCAGCGGAATTTTAGGGGCGTAAGGGTGGTTCACCCCCGCTTTACGCAGTGTTCGGTTCCAGCATAGCCTAAGTGTACGTTCCTCTTGCGTGAGGCCCTTGAGATCTAATCTCTGCTGCATTGCTATGTAGGAGAGCACGTGTCTAGGTATTCCCAGGCCCCATGTTTCCTCAGGACCTCTAAACTCTCGCGCTATTTCTTGTGTGTATGTCTGTAATTGCGCTGCTAGGTAATACGCTTCGAAGTCGGGTCCCGCCAGCCCCCCTTCTGATTTAGGTCTCATCAGAGTTGCAAGTGCCACTCTACGTCGGCCCGTTCCCCAGAGAAAGGACACTATCAATGATTTCAGGTGCCGAAACACAGCAGAAGGGATCCAAATCGGGAGCGTCCTAAAATAATATAGCAGGCGAGGTAACGGCACCATCTTGAGCAGCGCTATACGACCCACTACCGACAGTGGGAGGGTGGTCCAAAAGGTCATACTACCCTTAAGCGCTCTGATGCTGCGAGAGATGTTACCCTCCAAGACGTCAGCCGGGGTGTGATAAATATAGACCCCTAAATATTTCAGGCAGTTAGGTTCCCATCTGATCGCCCTGGTCATAGTGGGCTGGATTTCACCCTTGCGCATTGGGAATAAGCATGTCTTAGACCAGTTCACCCGTAGGCCCGACATTTCGCCGAAGGTGGTCAGTACGGTGTCAGCTCCCCTCAGAGCTCCGTCTGCGTCTTCTAAGAAGAGCAAAAGGTCATCTGCGTATAGGGAGATGAACTGTTGCCCGGACAGGGATCGTAATTCTTTATAATGGGCACCCATACGAATCGTCATCGCGAGGGGTTCAACTGCCAGTGCAAAGAGCAACGGGGATAGTGAACATCCCTGCCTCGTACTCCTTTCCACCGGATATTGTGGGGATATCAGCCCTCCCGATCTCACTCGCGCCAACGCTGATGCATATAGCACAGAGGTCCACTGTAGACATCCCTCACCCACCCCATAGCACCTAAGTGCCCTGTGGAGGTATTCCCACTCCAGGCTATCGAACGCCTTTTCCAAGTCGACAGACAGTATCATGGGGTGGGAGGCCTCCCCATGGTCCTCCTCTAACAAGCGAATCAGACGGCGAATGTTCATAGTGGTGTTTCGCTTAGGTATGAAGCCCGCTTGATCCACATGAACCAGCATGGGCATGTGCTCCAACAATCAGGATGCTAGAATACTACTTAAAATGTTATAATCTGTTGTGAGCATCGACAATGGTCTGTAAGACGCCGTGTCATTGCTCTCTTTATCGGGTTTGAGCAGGGGAATCACCAACGCCTTGCGCATAGTGTGCGGTAGGCAACCCAGTTGTTTCGCCTCTTTATATATTATCGTACGTCGAGGGGCCAACAAATCTATGTATTTAGCGTAAAATTCAATGGGTAGTCCGTCCAGCTCTGGGGTTTTATTGCGTGCCATCCGTTTTATGGCGCAACGGATTTCCCCTATTTTGATGTCCTTGCCCAAGTCCTGCGCTTGCTCGGGTTCTAACTGCGGGAAAGGGAGTCCTTCTAAGAAGTTATCTATGGCCGAGGTACCAGCTGTTAATCTACTCTGATATAGAGTTGCATAGTAACTTGAAAAACTGTGAAGAATTTCAGGTTGGGTATACACTTCGACGCCCTCAGATGTGCACATCGAGACTGTGGGTGAACTACATTTCATGGGGTTGGCGAGCCAGGCCAGTAAGGCTCCTGATCTATCTCCCTCCGCCAGGGACCTGGTTATATAAGGCTTATGTTCGAAACTGTGCAGCCTTTCCACTTCAACTGCCACCGCTTATTTCGCTGCTGTGCACTGTTGTTGAAGCGCAGGGTGTCCAGGCCGCAAGATCTCCACCTCTCGGAGTTTTTTATCTGCCTTGCTGAGGTCGTCTAACAGCACTCTACGCATCCCTACCTTTTTGGCTATACAATATCCTCTTACTACTACCTTAAAGGCATCCCATTCCGTCGCTCTTACCTTAGCCGTACCCTCATTCTCTGCAAAGTAATTAGTGATCCTCTCCCCCAGATCCTTGTGGAAAAGTGAATCCTCAAGCATTTCGGGGCATAACCTCCAGGTAGGAACACAAGGGGCACCCGGAAACCACAGCACATCGACCAATAGAGGATTGTGATCTGAGATCGTCCTCGTCAAATATTCGGTGTTGGTGACTATGGGTGTCAGCGTTGTAGAGCACAAGAGCGCATCTAACCGCACATGAAGCTCGTGCATTCCCGAGAAGTAGGAGTAATCTCGGGTATGCGGGTGTTGGGCTCGCCAAATGTCAGTTAAGCCCCACTTTTTTTGCCATTCTAGTCTGCCCTTTGCTATTCTGTGTGTTGGGGTGTCTGCCAATGGGGGGTGTGATCTATCGAGGGCAACATCCACCACTGAATTGAAGTCGCCACCCATCAGTATTGGCCCTACTAGGTAGTGGGCCAGAAAGCCCGATAGGGTCGCGAAAAAGGTCAACTGGTCCACGTTAGGTGCGTAGATGCTGCAAATGTTTATTTCCCTGCCTCCCAGTTTCCCGGCTATGGCAACAAACCGCCCCTCAGGGTCCACTATGTGTCTGGTCACCTGAAAAGGGACTCCGGCTCTAATCCAAATCAGCGCTCCCCTAGCATAAGCTGAATATGTAGTGTTGTAAACCTGTCCTCTCCATCTGCGTTGTAATGCTAGTCCTTCCGTCTTTGTTAAATGTGTTTCCTGTAGTAACGCTATCTGGACTCCCCTGCGTACTATAACATTTGAAATACTTTGGCTGACTCTGGTCTGGGAAGCAGTTTTTCTGGTGGACAGATTGGGAATGGGACCCTTTCCCCTGTGAGTTGTTATGGGGGCCTTGAGAGAATTCTTTCTTTTTCTCCCTCACCTCCTTCTTCTGGTGGGAAACCTGACCACCCTTTTTTAAATCCCCCCAGATGCATTCTTGGACTCTCTGATGCTCACCCAGTTTCCGTCTCATTCACAAGTTTCCTGCGGTCACTCAGCTTGCACTTTGTGTCGTCATAGTGTGTAGTCCCCGCACGTTCCAGGTAATGCATTTCAAGTTAGATACTTCACCCGTTATCCCACAATGCCCTGTGCTCCCTTCTCGACTCAAATTCCACTTGGTTTAAACATGTAAAACCCCTTGCACCAATGGCGTGCCCACCCTCTAACAAAACAACATTTCCAAATCCCCCCACCCTCCCCAGAACAGGACCCAAAGATTGCAATCTAGTTCCCATCCAAATTCACCCAAAAACAATCAAGTAAACCCGACGGTAGTTAACGCAGGTGTGCCTTAGGGGCAATGTGGGTGGTCTGGCGCCAATGGGAAGCCTCCCTCTGCTCGAACCTCCTGTGTGCGATCGAGCTCTGATGACTTATGGTCAGCGCGATGCCTCGCCCTCCACCCAACTATTAGCAGGTCAACAATCCCCCCATGTGACACACAGTAAGTCTCCCGCAAAAGTCTCTCTCTATGGATATAACAGCTCACCAAGAGTCTTCATTGTCCATCTATTATTCCTTCAGCCGTCTCCGGAGTGATCGTGGGCAAAGGCACACTGTCAGTTTCGGAGTACTCCGTGTCCGAGCGGTCATCACCTCTGCCTGACTCTGTGCCCTCCGTCAAGGGCGTCTCTTGTGATCCTGATATGCTGGACACCACCTCCGACACTCCTCGCCTCTCCGCTGCTGTCTCCAGTACCGAAGGTCGCCCAGCCCCTCTGTGACCATTGCGTATCCGTCTGGACTTCCGCCGTGGTCGTTCTTCAGTGACTGTTGGAAACAGCGAACCAGGGCCGTCTTTCCGGCTCTGTACAGTTCGAGCCAGCTACAGGCTTGGTCTGGTGTGTCAAAGAATTTTGTAGTGCCATCCACTATTATTCGGAGTCTGGCTGGGAACAATAGGGAGTACTGTATATTCTCGCTTCTCAGCTCACGCTTAATCGCCAAGAAAGAGGCTCTTTTGCGTTGCGTGTCATAAGTGTAGTCTGGGAAGATGTTGACCTTACTGTTTTCCAGCTGGAAGGGACCGTTCAACCGGGCATTATGCAACAGCAGATCTATGTCCCTGGTAGTGCAGCAGCCTCGCAACCACTGGGTGAGGGGGGCGGCCCTGCTGTCACGGCCTAGATGGGACCCTATGTGCTCGTTCCAGCGTGTAAAAAGAGGTCAGCCCTTCTGGCGCCACCACCGTCTGAAGCCATTCCTCCAAATAGCAGACCATATCTCCCCCTTCAATTTTTTCTGGTAGCCCCACTATTCGGATATTGTTCCGGCGATTGCGCCCTTCGGCGTCCTCTGCTCTTTTCTCCAGAGCATCTATTCGGGCCAGCACATCCGTCATAGTGGCCGAGAGTGATTTTTGCGCCGGCTCCAGGGTGCGAACCGCACTTTCGACCTCATTGACTTTATCAGAAAGCTTGCCATGATCAGCCCTGAGCAGTCCGAGACCCGTTGCGACTTGCGCTATGTCTTGTTGGAGAGCCGCTCGTGTATCCGTTATCGCCGTCAAGATCTTGTCCAGCTGGTGCTGGAGGTGCGGGCCTCTAGGTGTCTCGTGGTCTGGTTGTTCCCCCTTATCCGGCATCTCCACATCTGATGTAGATTGTGGGCTGCCCTTGGCGCCTTTCGATTTCCCCATCTCAGTCGTGTCGCCCAGCGTTGTTCACGGCCGGCAAAGGGAAGAGCCACCAAACAGCAGGCGTATTCCAGCGGGTCTCTCCTCAGATATCGGGCCTCCTCTCTCCGGTATGGACACCTCCCGATCGCACCCTGCCGAGTTCCAAAGATCAACCACAAGGGCTCCCCTGCCCATTCATCCACTCCGTTGAGCAAGAGCGCCGGGTCGGGGCAGTAGTAATCAAAGTCTCCGATCAGCGGGGGATCTCCAATATAAATTGAAACTCCATGCTGAAGATTTGGAAAATCATAATTGTCGTAACAACCTATGCGTATATGGTCTACCAGAAAATGTTGAAGGCCCCGATATGGTCCTGTTCCTTCAAAAATTTCTTCCTGAGCTTCTCAATCTGCCTTCTTCTGGTTCTCCCCTCAACATACAGAGAGTTCATCGTCTGGGTCATCTCACTCCCAATCCTGCTAGGCCTTGTGGCATCATTATGCTCTTTATGGAGTTTACTGAACTTATGACTATCTTGAAGGCTGTTAAACTTAAACGTCGTCTCATTTGGTCTGGTCATAACATCTTCATCTCTCAAGACATCTCTATGCGACTGTTGCACGCCGGAAAGAATTCCTTGCTCTAAGGCCTCAAATGAGAGCTCTTAATATTCAGTATGGCATTCTTCATTCGTGCCTCTGCAAGATTACTCATAATGGACGTTCACGATCCTTTGATGACCCTGGAAAACGTAAACTTTTTCTTCAGTCCTTTTCTTCCACTGGGATGGACACTGGCACTTGATTTTCAGTTTTGTACTTATTTCCTTATCTATTTCTAATGACTCATTCGGATCATTTCTCTAAATACCTAGTTTTTCCTTCTCTATACTTTTGTCTCATGTGTATTTCCTCTCACTTAGCTCACTTATCTTTCCTCTCTTTTGTCTTTTTTTATCCATGCTGTTCTTCTTATTATGGCTCTTATCTTTCTATATCTTAGTTGTCTTTATGTGATCCGCCTTGCCTTGCACCACTATGCTCCCTTATCATTGTTTTCTCCTCTTCTTACAGATCTGGCTGTTCTGCTTTGATCTGTGTGTGTGTGTTTCTCTATCCCTGTTCTATCCCTTTTCTCTTCTTTTCCTTCTTATCTATCCTTTCCTCTTCTAATTATTTCTTGTTACTCCTTATTACATCATGCCACTCATATGTTGTTTTTGTACCCCGATAATGTAGGTCTTTATATTATGCGTTTCTTATGTAATTTTCTTTTATGGTGTGTTCTCCCTTACAGTTTCATCCTTGAAGTGTGTCAACTCCGACTGTGTTTTATCCTCCCTTCCCTCCATTATGTGTAATTTTGTTACATGGAACCTTCGTGGTCTTGGAAATCCAGTCAAACATCAAAAGGTACTGTCTCATTTATCAAAACTAAATTCTCAAATTTCTTTCCTTCAAGAAACACACTGTAATGATGTTGAATCTCTTAAACTGAAAAGACAGTGGGTAGGGCAAGTTGTGTTTTCTCCTGCTGCCCAGAAAAAGGGGATGTTGCCATACTTTTCCATAAGGCTTTAGCAGTGCAAATTTTATCTACACAGGCGATGCTGATGGACGATGGGTAATGGCAAAGATTGTGGTTCAAAATAAAACGCTGGTCTTATTGAATAATTGTGGTCCTGTCAAGCCTGACCCTAAATTTTGGAATGATATTAAAGTCCTCCTCTCTTCGATTGATTGCCCTAATATTATTGTTGCTGGTGACTTCAACCAATGGTTAGACCCCTTCTCTGATAGATTATCCAAATGTAAATTTCAACCTGATAAATCTCATAAAGCCTTTCAATCGGCCATTGCATCTCGTCCATTGTATGATGTTTAGAATACCTGTAATCCTGATTTAAGGGAATTTACATTTTTTTCTAGTCTTCATCACACCCGTTCCACAATTGATTTTATTTTAACCAGTAAGTCTTTGCTAACCTCTGTTCACAATTCTGAAATTGGCTCCATTTTTATATCTGATCATGACCCTGTTCATGCTGTCTTTGATCTTACACATATTTCCTCTAAATTTAGCCGATGGAAGCTTAATACTTTTTTGTTGACTGATCCGGTTTTTATAAAAGAAGCTTCTTCTTTTATTGATGAATTTTTTAGTCTTAATAACCCATTAGATACTTCTGTTCCTAACAACTGAGATGCTTTTAAGGCTGCTTTTTGTGCCTTTGACATTTCTTTTGTATCAAAAAAGAAGAAATCCACAAGGAAGAAATATGAAGATCAGCTACGAAAACTTAAAGACTTAGAACATATATATTTTACTTCCCGTTCCTCTGCTGCCCTTCATGATTTAATTAAGGCAAAAACTGAGCTCAACAAATTAGCAACGATTGAAGCATGTAATATTTTGCTTAAAGTTAAATCTAAATACCAGGGTGGACAAAATAAAGCGGGGAAAATGTTAGCTAACTATTTAAAAATGAAATCTGAACGTAAGACTATTGGCCCTATTCTAAATTAATCCACTAAAAAATTGGTTTCATCGGACGAAGATATTGCTGAGGTTTGCCATGACTACTACAAATCTCTTTATTCCAATGACACTTCTCCCACTACTCAAAACTTAGACACCTTTTTCTCAGGCCTACCCTCTCCTCCATCTTTACCTGATGAATTCAATATGTTAGAAAAAGACATTTCTTCCCAAGCGGTAATTAATGCTATTAAAGCCTTAAAAAAATCAAAAGCCCCGGGGCCTGATGGCTTATCTATTGAATTTTATAACACTTTTCATTCTATTTTTATCCCTAAACTCCTTCAACTTTTTTACTCCTTTATTGCTGATGCAAAAGCTTCTGGCTCTTTTATGGATGCTTTAATTGTTATCATACCTAAACCTGGCAAGGATCATTCTCTTTGCAAAAATTACCGTCCTATATCATTAATTAATTATGACTGTAAAATTTTTGCCAAAATTCTCGCATAACGACTTGACACCCTTATTCCTCTCTTGATAAACACTGATCAAGTTGGATTTGTGAAGGGCAGATTAGCATCTGATAATGCCCGGATGTTTGCTAATATCATTTCTTATGGTAAAAAATTAAAATCTCCCTTTGCAGCTTTGTCTTTGGATGCTGAAAAAGCATTTGATGGTATTCATTGTCAATTTATTTTTCAGACTCTCCAATGGTTCGGTTTTGGACCCTCTTTCATTTCTTATATTAAACTCTTGTATTCTTGTCCCCAGGCCAGCATTTTTGTTAATAACCAATTTTCTAGGTAATTTTCTTTATCGAGAGGCACAAGGCAGGGTTGCCCCCTTTCCCCTTTACTTTTTATCCTATGCCTTGAACCATTTCTAGAACGCATTCATTTTAACTCTCAGATTGCTGGCTTCAAACGTGGCTGTATAGAATCTAAAATATCTGCATATGGAGACAATATACTTATTTGTATGTCTAATCCTGCTGACTCTCTCCCTCATTTTTTAAATAAAGTTCGATTACATTCCAGGATTTCTGGATATAAACGTAACCTCTCTAAGACAGAAGTTTTACCCCTAAATTCTACATGTTATCAGTTTTTGTTTAATGATACTAATTTAGCTTGGTGTCCCTCTAAAATTAAATACCTTGGCATTTGGTTTTCGTCCTCCCTTTATGACACAATTAAATTCACATTTTCTGCATTATTTAATAAAATTCAATCACTCCTCCTCATTTGGTCACCCTTATTCCTTTCCTGGTGGGGCAGGTTAGATACTATTAAAATGATGATTGCTCCTCATGTTTTATATACATTATCTATGTTTCCTGTAAAAATTTCCAATACACATTTTTCCAAAATTAATTTTATATGTACAAAATGTCTTTGGAACAATAAACACACACGGATTGCCCTAAACAAACTAATACATCCTAAAGGTGAAGGTGGTGTGCGTTTTCCAAATTTTACAGCTTATTACGCTTCTTTGATTAAACAATCTCTTGCATTAGCCTATGATTTTATGGATAATCCTGTTCCCAAATGGGTTCATTTTGTACGCTCCCTCTTGAAAGATTTTTCTTTTCAGCAGATAATTTTTTTGTCAAATTGTACCTTTTTATCTACCAGTCCTATTTTAAAATATTCCCCATCTTTGCTGTATAACACTTTTTCTGAGGATTTTACTCCTCTTCAATGCTTTTTGTCCTCCTGTGTTTGGTTTAATACATTTCTCAAATATAAAGGTAAATCATTCTACTACAAATATTGGAAATAAAAGCGTATTATTTTTGTTCATCAATTCCTACACAACTATACTATTGTTCCCTTTTCTACCCTCCAAACAAACTACCAATTACCTGACTCTTTCCTCATTGAATATGATATTATTGTTACTGCTATACAGTCTCATCTAACTACTTTTTCCCTCCCACCTCTTACACCATCTATATCACCTTTCACTCCTTTATACTCCTTATTTTCAATTTATAGACCTAAAGCCGCTCTTGTATATAAGTTACTGTTGTCAAACGTTACTGAAAGACTTAAGTCTTCAATTGAGAATGCATGGGAAACCGCCTGTCCGTTTCTTTATCTATTACTACATAGGATAAACTGTGGTCCAAATTATTTAAAGTTTCTGCTGCTGCTCGTATAACTCAGTCTTTGTATTTTATTTATCAAAGAGCTATTATTACTCCTGTCAATATTTGTAAATGTTCACCTTCATCATCTCCATTATGTTGGTCATGTACCACTGAAAATGGCATGTTAACACACCTTCTTTATGAATGTTCTAATGTTTTTTCCTTTTGGAATTCTATTTGGAATATTTGCATGTTAGTGTTTAATTTTAATACAACTTTAACATTACAAAAAAAATTCTTGGATCCTTGTCGCCTAATGTAGATGTTGCATCTTCTTCTTCTAGATTATTTGATCTTTTTATTGCATTAGCTTTTAAAGTCATTTTATCATCCTGGAAAGACAATTCAAATATTTCCTTTCTAACTTGGTGGAATTTTATTTGCGATGAACATAGAATTGCGTCTTTTTCCTCTTCCTCTCTCTCAAAAATCAGATCAGATCTTCTCTGGCTCCCTTTCACCACTTATCTTTCTACACACTCTCCCATGCATTCATTCTTTATCTCTTCCTCTTTTTACTATTGCACAATATGATTTTCGTTCTCTTTGTTCTCTCTTCTATCTATCTTTTTCTTTCTTCCTTCTTTCTCTTTCCTGCTTTTCTTTTCTTTTTCCTTTTCTTCAATTCTCATAATCATATTTGATCATTTGCTATTTGCCTGATTTGTTTATATTACTTATGTTATGTATGATTTACAATGGCTTTTATCCTTTTACTTCTTCACTGTTTCTTATGTATTTGAAAACTTAATAAAACATTTCCTAAACAAAAAAAAAATGCATCTTATGTATGTTCTTACTGCCTGTGTTGTAATTGTCTGCTGAGGAGCGCTGTCATTCTGTGTGCTTGCTTGACGTAAAATTATAGTCCTTCTTCTATTTTTGTGAAATGTCCTGTTTTTTTGCTTTAAAATTCTGATCACCCTATACTACATGCACCCATGACCTGTAAATTAAATGCTACTAGTAGACCTGTAGCACTCATTGTGCTACCCACTTAAGTAGCCCTTTAAAAATATCACATCCCTGCCATTACAGCATATGTGTGCAGTGTTAAATTGCCCTTTCAATCTGGCAAAACAAACCTTTTAACAGGCAACCTTCCTTTTTAAGACGTATGTCACCCCTTGGGCAGGCCCTCAACAGCCATAGGACAGGATGCAATGCATTTATAATGTTGACATGTACTTTTAAGTTATACATGTCCTGGTAGTGAAACACTCTTAAATGTGTTTTTCACAAGTGCAAGGCCTCCCTCTCCCATAAGATAAAAATGGGTTCCTGTAGGAAAGTGCCCATTTTGACACGGTGACCCTCACTTTTTGCTTGGTATTTGATGCAATTTTGACAAAAGTGCACTAGGTTCCAGCTATTCAGGTCCCCAATGCCAGATCTCTTTCTCTAAAAACTGTTCAATTGTTCCATAATTGGCAATACCCCGTAATCTATAGTAGATGGTACTCCTGGTACCTAGGGCATGGGTGCTAAGGAGCGTCCCTCAAGGCTGTAGCATGTATTGTGCCACCCTGAGGGACCCGTCACCTCATGCAAACTGCCATTGCAGGCTGAGTGACATGGTGCAGACAAAAGTGAAGGCACAACAAAGCACACCTCCTGTGTGCCATGCCTGCAGACACTGCATGCAATATATATGTATGTCACCCCTACAGCAGGCCTCACAGCCCTAAGGCAGGGTGCATCATATGATCTGTGTGACCTGGGAGATACTACCCCTTTCCCTGAGGCCCATTTGGCACCAGGGAAGGTAGGAAATTAGTATGAGAAGTAGGTGTTGAGTACCCCCAGGTCAGTCAAACACCTAAGGTGAGCTGCCTGATGTGCCCACTCTAGGGAAACTCCACTGTCTTGATGATGGCAGAATTTAGGAAACTGGGACAGGGTTATGCCCACTTCCCACAGTAAGTGATCATGTTGGGTTTGTAGCCCATTACCACTCACCTAACTCTCCTAAGTTTAGTATTTAGGGGGCTCCTTCAACCATGCAAGAACGGAAGACTAATGTGGACTTTTGACACCAAATCCTGCCTGCAGCACAGAAACTTGACAGTTGCAGAGACCCGACTTGTCCTGTAACTATTCATCCTCCACAAACCCTTGAGGGTTGCCAGCACTTCACACAGCAGGTAGCATCTCACTTGGAGTAGAAGAGCGACTCCATTGCAGCCTGCAGGTGTCCACCACAACATCCGGTATAAAGAAGCAGCTGTCCACCGGGCCCACCGAGCAGCAGCCACCAAGGAGAAGTTCAGTGCACTCAAGGAGGTCATATCGATCTTCTTGCCAAGCCTGAAGAAGCCGGGAACTCCACAAGCTCTCCTGCACCAATCCCCAGGGTACCGGACCCATGTCACAACTTATGCTTCATTAAAGACCAGCCCGTACTCCAAAGGCATCACCAACGACCAGCCAACAGGGAACATTAGCACAACAGAGGTCAGCACTGAGAGTGGTCCTGTCTTTGTCCTCCTTGCTGGCCCTCACCACCCACTGTGAACACCTTGACGCAAAAGAGCCAGCCAACTACAAACCCTCTGCACCCGAGCTGCGCTCGAAGGCCTAAGGAAACCAACTGATACCCTGTGCTCCCAGGACCCTCATGACCCAATTCCCCCATTGGGAGCCCCCAAATTTGTCCCCAAGTCCCCCTTTACAGTCTATTTCTGAGTAATCCCCAATTCCCTCCTACCCTGTAGCTTACAAACTACCAACCTGTCCAGCACCTCTGCACCCAGACTCACCAGGGCAGATTAGATTGATCTATTGGTGGAACTTTGGTCCGTGTCCCTCTACCACCTCACAACTGAAAGGGGTCCTATGGAAAAGCATTGCAGGTATATGTATGCTGTGAATGTTCTTTCTGCCATAGGACATCATTACGTGGAAAACGCACTGTTGGTTAACATTGCTAAAACTGTAAAAAGTCTATTGCAAAAAGGTACTTACCTGATTGTGAAAATCTTGGGTTCAAAATATATTTAAAATACCTGTTCTTTTTCTAAATTGATGTGGATCTCCTTTTTGAGAATGTACATCATGTATTGACTCTGTATGTGTGCAGCAATCGTGTGTGCAGCAAATGTCTAACACTCCCCTCTGATAAGCCTGAGGTTGCTCAACCACACTACCCTAGGTTGAGCACCTTGGGATTGCTAGAGCAAGGCCCTGTCCACTCATAAGTGATACCCGGACTCTTTACACAGTATACCTCTTTTTGGCATACTATATAAATAGCCAGCTTACCAGAGTTCATTTGTTAATTTTTTTTTTAACTGTTTTTATTAAACAAAATGGTTTGGTCATCGCATACCATTAGTCATTGGTCGCACAGTATCACACATTTTCAAGTCAAGCAGTTACATAGCATATGATGGTATATGAGGCAGGCTAAGAGCCTCACTGATCATACATATCAAGGCGACAACGGTTCGTCTAGAGTGGCGACACTTGGGGGTTCACAAATATTGCTACGAAGAACATTCCACTTAGTCCAGATTGCTATCCATTTTTGGGGGCAGCCACGTGCTACATGTACCGTCTTCTCCCTTACTATATACCAGTCCATATCACCTTCCAGGCACTTAGCATTGGTGGTGCCGCCGCTCCCCACAGATGGGAAATGTTTCGCTTGGCTACCATCTGGCCAAGAGTCGCCCAGAGTTTGCCCTTGGTGTTAAGGTCTGTGGGCTCCCAGACATTTAGTAGGCATTTCTTGGCTTCAGGTCGAATTACCACTCCCCAGACTGCGCTCATACATTCATGCACTTTTCTCCAGTAGTCTTGAATTTGCGCACACTCCCAAATAATATGCAAAAAGGAGCCTTCTAAGCCACATTGTCTGTTACACAACCCTTCCTTAATCCTACCCATCAACACCAGCCTGGGGCCGGAGAGATAGATTCTATGTCAAATTTTTAATTGGACGAGCCTCAGTTTGGATGAAATAGCGACCTCCCTTGGAGAGGACAGTGCCTCCTGCCATTCGTCGTCATCCAACTCAAGGCCATCCCGCCCCCATTTCTCCCTCAGTGATATTAAGGGGTCCGGAGTGTTATGAATGAGCTCTTTGTACATGAGGGAGATAGCTTTGTCCGGAAAGTACCCATCCAGTAGTCTGTCCTGGAGAGGAGAGGTCTCTGGAGGGGAGGACCCCGTGGGGATGTTAGATCGGAGGGAGTGTCTGACTTGTGCATATCTAAAATATTAGGAGTCCGCTAGCTCATGCGACTGTTGGAGTGATGCGAATGAGATCACCCTGTTTGTTCCCCATAGATCCTCGATGCGGGCAAGCCCAATTAGTTCCCACTTGTCAAAACCAAGTGTAACCAAGCACTCGGAATACCATAGTGGAAAGGCGAGCGTGAGCTTTTTGGCCCATCCTAAGCTACGGTTAACCGTGTGCCAGAGCTGGACTGAGTGTTGAGTAGGTCCTGTCAGTAAATGTTTGTTGGGCCGGGAATAGAGTGCCCTAGTGAATCTGCCACCTGGGAGTACCCATTTGTCCATCCAGTAATCGGGGTTGTCCCCACCGGGGTAAGTGCAATGGTTTATGGCTGAAAGATGCGCCGCCCAGTAATACTTTTTAAAGTTGGGGAGTCCTATACCTCCGTCGTACCAACCAAGCGTTAGCTTGTGAAGCGCTATATACGGTTTACCATCCCACAGTCGATCTCTTTGGGTGCTTTCGATGTCTTTAAAGAACCTGGGGGAAACTGGGTCTGGGAAGTTCGGGAGGGCACAGAGGAAACGCGGCAGTGTCATCATTTTGAAAAGCGCTGCTCGTCCCAGTAAAGACAGTGGCAGCGTCTTCCAGGTAGTGGTATCTCGTTTCTAACCTCTGTGGGGGGGAAGAGATTACACTCCTAGCGGAGTTTAGCATCGGTCGTGATGAAAATACCAATGCAGGACATATAACAGCGACTTGCTCCAGTTAATTCTGTAGTCCGAGTTTCTCCGGAAATTTGTGAAGATATCTAGGACTACCCATAGTGACTTCAGAGGGGAGGCAAGATATAGGAGGATGTTGTCTGCATAAAGTGAGATTATATCCTCCCATCCCTCAGCACACCTTCCTTTGTTACATTTAATATGTGGTAATGTTCAATTGGGAGCAGATAGGAATGTCAAGTTTGGTATCTGTGGATGTGTTATTTAAAACACTCTTTATTGATAAAATCAGATTTTAAATCACAATTCTGAAAATGTCACTTTTGGAAAGTTGAAATGTTCTCGTCCTAACAATTTGGTGCCTGCAGCTTGTTTCCTTGATCACAGGTCTAAATGCAGGTGGTGGTTGGTCTTTGTATGTTGCTCCCAGACAGTGAGACAAAGGAGCATAGTTGTTCACAGGATGGATCATCTCTGACTTGAGGAGCTGTCACCTACCACACTCTCACATCACAAAGGCTCTGCCTGAGAACACTCACAATGGGTTTGTCACTAGTCTATTGTGACCCCAGAAAAGCTGGGGCCAGGGGAGGAATGCAAGAAATGCCAAATACCTCTGGGGAAGGAAACCTCCAGAATCTTCCACTACTTCAAAGTGGGGCCGGATATAAACATTAGACCCTCATATCCAACTCTCCAGTACACCTCTGGAAGACTCAAAATATCTGATGTGCTGCTCTGCAAGAAGGACTCCTACACTGTTTCCAAGCTGCCTACTGCCCTGTTTCCTGAGTGAAGGACTGAACCTTCATCTAGAACCCAGGACCACCAGAGTAACTCCACAGGCTAGCTGGTTGGCCTCCTGATCAGAGCTATAGGAACACACAGGACTCCAACCACCTTGAACCCATCACTTTGACTTTGTCTCCTGTGAGTTCAACCCTCCAAGTGGTGCCACCCAAATTTTGGATCCTTGGAAATGTGCCTGAAGGTGCTCTGCCAGCCAGACTGTGGTCCTGTGAGCAGAACCAACTCAGGGTGATACTCAGGGTGATACATCTCGTCGCAGCCACTATGGAACCTTCTCTGCGGATGCATCTCCGATGCAGTGCTTCGGTTATCAGCCTCCTCGAAACTGCTGCTGCACGACACATCCTCGAAGCAGACTTTCTCAGTACAAGCACCTCATTAGCAGTATACTCAACGACGATGCAGAAGTCTGCACCACAGCAGCTTATCCGGAACCGCTGTTGCATAACATAGTTTCGACACAGGACATCACACTGTACTATCCTGATCAACGGCATCATTGATGACAAAGCAGAACTCCGCTTCGTAGCCCTGCAATGCATCTTTGACGCAGAATCTCGCAATGCTCCGCAAACCATTATTTAAAGTACTTTTTTTCAGCTGGCCTAACCTGGTCCCTATATCTGGCCTGTGCTCCATTATGATTGGCCTGAATTTGTGACTTTGTCCTGATACGACATGATCAGATAACCACAGTTGACGATCTGTGCTTTTAGGCATTATTTTCACTTAAATCTATAACATTGCATATCTCCAGTTCTACTAACTGGGGGCTTATTTACACGCCCCTTGCTCCACATTTAAGTTACTTTTTCCCATATTAATAGTGAAACATCCCTGGCGCAAGGGGCTTGTAAATAAGCCCCTAGATTTTTGTTGTTTCAGTCTCAAATAATGTACTACAATCCATTATTTTTCTAAATTGGTGAGGGAGTTTTCTTATATTGTGTTTTAACTTTATTACTCATGGACGTTCTGCATAAATACGTTACACATTGCCTCTAGTTAAGTGTGACTGCTCGGTGAGAAGTTACCAAAGGATAAGCACATGTTAATCTGGGGTTTACTTGCAACTTCACCCTGACAAGTATTGTGGTTTCTGCTTGAGTAGGTTTTCACCCCCCTCCACCAGTGACCCAATTTCCAACAGTATTCATAGAACACTTTCACAACAGCAGTATGAACACCACTGTCCTGACCTTAACAATAGAAGTGATAGCCAAAACATTGCTGCCTCGTTGAACCTGCAATGACCTCTGTCAACTTCTCAGGGACTTCAGTTACATCACTCATCGATCCTCAATGGTCCGCGCTCATTTGGGGGCAGATTTACAAGCCCCTTGCGCCACTTTTGCATCACTTTTAACATGGGAAAAGTGACTCAAAAGTGGCGCAAAGGTCTTGTAAATCTGCCCCTTGGTACTTGCTAAAGTGGATTTGCATTAATACGAAGAATATTGTAAATAACAAAAAAGATGATCCTATATTAATGTACTGTATAGATGCATATAATGAATACGAATATGGTGGCAGCAGAATCTCAAAAGTTCGCCCTTCGCTAAGTTTGTAGAGTATCCTGGCTTTTCTTTTTTAAACGACAATTGTGTGTTTTTAGGGAACTATTTTCTTTCTCTGTGGAATGCATCTCAAACACAGTATCACGACTCTGGTAATTTTAGAATGTGATATTAGTTATGCACACATTTTTTATTAAAACCGTTATAATTAGTAGGTCAATGTAACCTTCCTTCTGTAAGACTCGAGCATTTTGTTTCAGTTTATGGCTTTCGACAATGGGCATTCATAAAATAATCCTATTGATGTGCGCAAGGCTGGACCGGGAACCCAAAGCGGCCCTGGCAAATTTGTCAGAGCAGCCCCCGTATGAGTTATCTTGACATTTTTACTGTTGCATGAAAACCTCTGGATATTCAGGGGACTTTGCAGCGGGTGCTTTCACAACTGCTGCACTGTTACAGAAATGCTCCCCAGTAGCACTTCCAGCTCTGGACTCTATTGTGTGGGAATATACAACACCCAAACAATTTACACTAAAATGTGCCACTCTGGCCTTGAAAGAAAATTACTTTGATTCCAAGTACATCTTGCCAAGCAACAAACCCTTCTAATCCTCCATAGGATTATGGAGGAGGTATATTGACGATATTTTCCTTATCTGGAAGGAAGACGGTCCTTCTCTTGAACAATTTCTGATCTGGGTCAATACTCTAGACCCTTATCTTAAATGTACCAATTGTTTCAGTAAACATGAGGTTGTGTTCCTGGATCTAGTCATCATTGTGAGTGGAACAACCCTAAAAACTAGTACGCACTACAAACCGACAGCTAAAAATAACTTGCTCGAGTTCTCCAGTTTCTACCCTAGACCTATCAGGGAGAACCTTCCTTAAGGTCAGTATCTAAGGATACGGCGGAATTGTAGCGATACTAGAGACTACAAAACTCAAGCTAATGAGCTCACAGAGAGATTAAAATCAAGAGGATACCCTACTACCATCCTTGACAAAGGAAACAAACGAGCAAGAAATCAACCATGGGAAGCTCTCCTGGAAGAAACTGTAAAAGAACCAACAGACATACCACTCACATGTGTAACCACCTACCGCTGTTTATCAGACGCCATGAAAAAATCGGTAAATAAACACTGGAGAATCATTACGAGCAACAAAAGAACTTGGGAAAAACCACTCTTTTCTTTTAAGAAAGGCAGGAGTCTGAAGGACTCCTTAGAACACACTCGACCACAATCCACAGTGTCCAACTTGTCAATTGAAAGACCAATTACAGATGCTTGGGGTTTACCCCCTATCATTGGACATTATCCATGTTCAAACTGTAGTGTGTGTCACCTGACGACACACTCCAAACAACTTTGCCTGGAACCAGGCAGGATATGGACACAGAGGACACACAGTAATTGTAATTCCACCCATGTGGTCTATCTCATCCCATGTCCCTGCCGTAAAAGATACGTAGGCAGGACTACTTGTAAAGTGAAGTTGCGCATCTGCGAACCTCACAGTAACATCAGATGTCGCAAAACAACTACTAAAATGAGTGAACATTTTCTCCAGCAAAATCACACACCTAACGACCTACGTTGGACCATCATCGAGAAAGTTACCACCGAAAAAAACACTGCCAGTGTGCTCTTTGAAAAATAACAACGCTGGGTTTATAGATTGGGGACAAATTTGACTGGTCTTAATGATCAAATACCATGGTCATCTGTACTTAAATGTTAGAACTACTTTTCCCTATTAATTCAGGAGTTTCTCTAGGTCATTCATTGTGGATTTTCAGTGAGTTGGCATCTACCGTTTAAATTCCTTTGGCCATGAGCACAGTTACGTTAGAACCTTTTTCTAACACTGTCCTTTCCCGTTACTGAGTCCTTAAAATTATTGGAACTACCAATATAGAAACTAAAACTATTTACTTTCTAAGTCCCCTATTCGGTGCTGTTTGCTATTCAATCATTTCCCCATTCTTGATTTTCTGTTTCACATTCTAGATCAACCTTTGATCTCTACAGTATCAGCACAATGTTTTGTTTCAGCCCTTTGACGTATAATACATCCAGCAGTTCTTTTTCACATAGTATTGAGCATTTCATTAGTGCTCATCTCCTCGTTTGTCCTCAATTCAGGATAAATAAAGTTTTTACTCTGTGAATTTCACCCGGCTTGTAATCCAAGCCTCGCTTACACTCTTGGCTTCCATCGGACATTGTCCTGATTGCTTCTCAAGCCTCATTAGGTAAGAAGTGGTATGATTGGTTGACACCCCTATGACGAATCTGAGGGAAGAGGCTTGTATTCCAAGCCTCTTTCTGAAAACCAGTCGGGATTGGACCACAATCCCAAGCCTCTTTCTGATAACCAGTCTGGATTGGACCACGCTACCTCGACGACGCCCCCACCTCTACCGGCACTCCTCTTTAGCGTTTTCTGCCTGCCCGGGACCATCCACGAGGTCCGGTAGCAGGAGACGCTAGGTGCTGAGCGGGTGCTGGGCGTTGCGGGCATAAGAGCGATCCTTTCCTACAACTACAGAGCTAAGTACCCTTCGCTCATTTACAATATTCACCCTTATCCTACATCTCTGTCCCTCCGCAGGGTGTGCCATTGTCGCCGCACCCCCCTCCTGAGACCTATGGGGCGTGGATCTTTTAATTTACAAGTGAGAATGTTCTTACTTATTTTATTTGTGTCCTTTATGATATACAGTAGTTTGTACTTCGAGTGGTACACACACTCCCACTGGCCCCTACCGTCTGGCCTATTGATCGCTAACCATGAGTGTAGTTACCACAGCCCTATAGATAATCGGCTATTACTTTCTTGCCATATTGCATGTTTAGACCATCAATTGCTGACATAAACGTAGCCTCTATGGCACAACGGTCACGTCTTTTTGACTAGCCAAAAACACTTATATTCAGAGATTGGTCTTCCAGACAACATGACTGATAGATCCTATTACCTCAATGTTTGTCTTCATTGTTTGTATGTCTCTTTTTATTTCCAGACTATACAGGTTCCTCTAAAGCAGAGGTAAATCCCACAACTTTATGGTTTGTTTTTTGCACTTTACTTTTACACTGCATTTTTAACTTTCACGTCTTCTGGTAGGGTGGACCTTAGCGCGCCCACACCGCCGAGGTACATTACCAATGGTCCTGAAGAAAGCCCAGTAAATCTACACATAAAGGGCTAAAACATGGCGACCCCACTTTAAGTGGAAATAACCAATACATTAATTGGCACATTTCCCTACACATATTTTAACCTTGTCAGGCTGACCATTGAATAAAACATTTTTCTTTATGGTACAGTCCTTTGACAATTTTAACATCACCAATTTTTTCACATCACTGTCACAAAAAAACCCACCTCCACAGTATTCTGCCGTTGTAGCACACCAGGGAGGCACTCTGCTTCTCCTGGTGGGCCCGATGATGAAGCATGTCACCACCCAGGGTGGTGAGTGAGGGCTTCTAAGAAAATTCCTACTGATTTCCAATGTGAATCTTATAGGGAGATTACCTTCTCTTGCTGATAAATCCATATATTAAAGTTGTTGTGGTAGCTAATCAGCAAGTCTCTGTTGTTTCGGTTTCTATGCTGAGGACAGTGACATAATGAAACTTAAGCCCCCGCCCCTACACAGTACATGGAGCTCCTCCCAGCCCCCCACGCTCTGGACCCAGTCAGGAGCTCTCAGGCCACATCCGTAGCCCGTGCACAGTGCTGGAAGGGACCCCTTAGAGCTCGTTCCCCGCCAACCCTTGCAGCAAGGAAGCTATTGTCTGGCTGAAGATCCAGATGTTTCCTTGGATGTGGGTGTTGACATGGCATTCTCTACTACTCCTTTATTTTTGTTATTTTTTTTCATATTTATATAGTGAGGACATTATCCAAAGGTGCAAAAGCACTCACAAGCGTAATATTTTGTTGCATGGAATTTACAGACCAAATACTATTTTAAATAATTACAAAGGTTGAGAATACAACATGGTAGATCATTACATTAAACTGATTGACAAGAGGTATATACAGCAGTAACAAGATAGAGGTAGTGTAGATGTCTATGCCAAGAGTTGATTGCAATGTCTTAGCTAGAATATCATTGGAGAGGGGTTTTCAGTTCTGTTTTGAAAGCCAACAGGGAGGTGGTTGTGCACAGATTAAGAGGTAATGAGTTCAATATTCTAGTTGTGATACCAGAGAATGATTGTGCCATTAGTTGTTTCTCTTTAAAAGACAGGTATTCCAGCAGCATTGCTTTGGCGTTTTACGATGGTCTGGAGCTGCCAGTTAGCTTGAGTTTGTCTGCCAAGCAGTGGATGTGTGCAGAGCTTAATGGGTGATGCAGGCAGTCTTGTAAATAGCCCTTGCTTCAATTGGCAACCATTGGCAAGTGATCAAAATAGGTATGATGTGGTCATTCCTTTAGGCCCCATAGGCAAACTGTGCAACCTTGTGTAGAACTGGTTTCAGGGGGTTGACATTGGTTTGGGGGAACCAGTCAAGAAAGAAGTACAATTAGTTTTCTGGAGAGCACCAGTGTATGAGCAAGCGATTTTAGATCTTGCTCTGGATGTAACAGTGAATTCCTCACAGAAAACATAGTTGATAACATGCACTTTTGGCCATGGTGCCGATTTAAGAATGTAGGTTGAGCCTTTTGTCTTCGATGACTCCTAGAATAGAATAGAATAAATCTTTATTGTTTAAGTTATTTAAAAGCATAACAATATCACAAATAAAACAAATATAATGTCCCTATAAAATTATTAAAAACTATTTAAAAACAAGAACAAGCATGTTGATTATATAATTCCAACTAAGCAAAAGCGGTGTCCTTCTCATGATGCCAATTTAAAGTTTGTCTCATAATACAGTAAGAATTTCATTATTTTACAAGTCAGCTGAGGGTCTGTCATGCCGAGTCCTCTAATAATTGCACCTCTACACGTTCGAATACCTCTGTCGTTAAAAGCCTTTTTCAGTAATACCATACGTTGCATTTTTAAGGTGGGACAGACGCATATTAGATGGATAATGTCTTGCCAGGCTTCACCACATAAACCACAAGATTGGACGCCACTATATTTCCACGACGGTTGTTCAGCTAGGCTTGGTAATACCCCAAATCTTGTTGTCATTAACTTGAGTTTCAAGTGGGGCGAGTATGTTGCTCCGAGGTATTCCGCCGGTCGAAGAGATGTATAGGATTAAAGAACCATCCAGCCGTGTGATCTTTTTGCTTGGGTACCTTTGTCTGCCAATAATGATTGCAGTTTTGCCGCCTTGTTTGTTATGCTACGGAAGATTTGGAATTAAGGGTTCTTCGTCCATAGTTTCTTCGTCTCAGTGTCATCTAATGCCTTTTTTAAAAATTTACCGTAGCTTGAGTTTGGATCCTCCTGGGCTTGCCACAAGGCATCATTTAGTAGATTAGATCGATTCTGCCAGCATTTATACCATGTTTTGATTGCTGCGTATTTTCTCCCAATTTCCTGCTTGATGAGACCAAATTCAAGTCGGACCTGTGCCAGGGATGCTGACTGGGGTAATCTGAAGACTTTTTTTATAGGCCTTTATTTGTAATGAGTCTAAGATTTTACCATCTTTTCCATTTAACACTATGCTTCCATACGTGATTGATGGTAGTAGTGTTGCGGCCATCACGGAGATTAGAGGCGTAAATGAGGGGCCATATAGCTTCTTAGCAATGGCGCAGAAGGCATAGATATTTCCGTTTCCTTTTTTTTCAAGATATTGTTTCTGAGATTGAAAATTCAGGCTTTTGTCGATGTATACCCCCAAGTGCTTATAAGTTTTTACTATTCCAATGCTCTTTTCTCCTAATTTGAAATGATACTGATGCCGTGTGCAGTTTGTGAACAACATAGTTTTTGTTTTGGTTTCGTTAATCTCCAGTGCGTTGGTATTGGCAAATATCAATAGTTCATTTAGTGCTCTTTGTAGGCCTACTCGGGTCAGGCTAAACAAAACGATGTCATCTGCATAAGAGAGATGCGTTATGGGCAATAGTCCCAGACGCGACGGGTGTACATTTGCTTGATCCAATCGAGGTGAGAGGTCGGCCATAAAAAGGTTGAATAAATGGGGGGCTAATACACAGCCTTGTTTTAATCCAATCTCAGTTGGTATTTCTTTGGATAATTTAATACCATTCGCCATTTTTACAAGGACCCAAGTATGCGTGTAGAGTTGTATGATGGGCCGTAATATTGTTTCCGGAAGCCCCAGGTTATGTAGTTTGGTCCATAGTAGCCCGCGATTCACTCGATCGAATGCCGATTTAAAGTCTATAAAACACACTTGTAGTGGTCTTCGCCGGCGTTTGCATTTATCGGCTATCGTGGCAAGAGCTAAAATATTTGCTGTGGTGCCACAACCTTTACGAAATCCAGTTTGGTTTACTGGAATCAGGCCATTTGTATTAGACCATTCCACCAGGTCTTCCAGGATTAGTGTGGCAAAGTATTTCGCTTCCACGTCCATGAGTGCAATTAACCAGTAATTTGCCGGATCTGCCCTGTCACCTCCCTTGCAGATCGGATTATTGATTGACCCCTTCCAGCTTGTGGGAAGGGCATTTGTTAGGGTGATTTCATTATATAGACCTTGTAGCGATTTGGCCCAGTAGTCTGGATCCGTCCTGAATATGGCCTGAGGGATGCCATTTGGACCTGGGGCGCCGTCTTTGCGACCCTTTTTTATTATTCTTGCAACATCTTCTAATGCATGGCATTGACATTCCTGGCTTATGGTGAATCCACGATCTAACGATCATGGAAGATTCTTCCATGTAAGTACTGCGCTTAAGGCCTTGCTGCTCACAGTAATTGACTTATTTGCGGATGTTATATGATCTTCAAATATTTTACTTAGATGGAGTGCCCATGCATTCTCTGATACCGAGGCGTTGTTGATCACTTTTTTGATCTTATCAATTCATTGACTAGTTCCCAAAACAACCTATTGTTTGCTTGTTTGGCACTAAAAAGTAATTTCGTCCAGAGGCTTTCCTTTTGTACTTTATGATCCTTCCAAATTTGTATTTTATACTACCTCTTGGCAATTTTTATATCCCGCCATGTATGTTTTGGGATTTTCTGTGTGTTGTTTTTTCTCACCATCTTGCTCAGTTCTTTTCTTAACAAGTAGGCTTTCCTAGACATATTTGTTTTTGGCTTTAGCCTGCTAGTCTGTGCATAATTGATTTTTGGGGCCTTAAGCAATAGCGTTTTCGCAAAAATAGACCAGCATTCTACTGTGTTTTTGCCTGCTGTATTCTTGGCTTCCACTATTTCTTTTGCTAATGCTGATAGTTCTGGTAGGGTTTCTGCTGACCATCGAATTCTTTTGAGGTTTGTTGTGGTCAACTGACCCATCTCAGCGGGCGCAGCACAGTATTTTTGATACCCTATTTCCAATTCAAATACCTGATATGCATGATCACTTCTGGTGGAATATTTGATCTTATATTTCGTCACACGCACAAGTAAAGGAAGAGTTGGAATTGTATAATCTAGAATTGATTGACCGTGAGCTCCCTGATAGGTCCAGCGCAGAGGAGTGTCCTCTTTTGTTCTGCCATTTAGGACTCAAAAGGCCTAAATGTTCTAGTGTCTGGACCAGCTATTGCCCCTTTAAGTCCTGCCTCTTTATTAATGCGGGTGCTTGTGGGGGGACAGACCATTGCTCGTTGTCTGCTATCAGCTGATCATCATCATCTGGTGTATGGATTAAATATGAATTAAAATCGCCAGTTATTATTATCTCCCATTCAGGATTATCAAATCTTATGGAGGCGACTAGTGACATTAATGTTTCGGATTCTGCCTTTTTTTCCTTGCATTTGGATGAATGTAAAGATTTATTAAGATTACTGTTGTTTTATTTTTATGCCCCTGTACCATTTGAATTACTTGTTGATCAGCTGTCGTACTCGGTAATTGTTCTGTATGAATATTTAGCGCAGTTGATATATAAGTTGCTAAGCCGCCCTTCCGCCTACCATAATTGTGTGTTCTGGTTGCCTTTACTTGGTGGAGTGTATAGTTGGCTACATCCTTACAATCCATCATCCATGTTTCTTGCAGGGTGATGATGTTATAGTGCTCCCAATATGCTGGGGCTGTATCTTCCTCTAATTCCTTTTTGGCACCGGCAATGTTCCACAATAGAAATTTTACGGTACTGTTGATGGTGCTTTTGCACTTTGTGGCAAGTCATTACATGTTCCGAACATTTAAGGCTGTGGCCATCCAATTCCATGTATTGCCATCTTGTTAATGACTCCTAGATATTTGGCACTGTCAATAATGGTAGATTTAAGGTTAAGTATGTTTTGTGGGTCCATCCAGGATTACAAAGGAAGTGTTGATTTTGATGGGGAGATAAGGAGAAATTCAATTGTAATAGGTTTTAGTGAGAGGTCACAGAGTTTAGGGTGGTGGTGAGATATGAGATCGTTTTGCGAGGAGACCTTCAAATAAAGCTATGTGTCATCTGCTTGATGATGATAGAAGATCCCTGTCTTCTTAAGGTGGACTCCAAGTTGCTCTATGTATAGTTTGAAAAGGGTGGGTCCCTGGGAGACCTCTTGTTTAACTGCAATCGGTGAAGAGCTATGAGCATGATTTATATCTTGGCGGATATGGTCCCACAGTCACTTTTGACAATTACATTACCTGAATACTTGGTGGTCTGCCTGTTCTATTTAGATGTTGGCGGGTCTATGGATGAAAGACCATCTGAGTGCCTCCTACTCCGCCGGAATTTTTCTCCTGCGTCGACGGCATCATAGGCAGAAGCGTCTGTCTGCTGAAGTCCAGCCAAGATTACCGCAGGGCCAATCACGATGTGAATACCCATCAAGGAAACTGTGACAGGGATGCCTCCCACTCTGAGTTGGCAGAATCGAAGGAAATGAGATAAAAACATACCTTTTCTGTTTTCAACTTATGTTTCACTCTGTTTCCCCATTGTTCAGGTACTACTTATGCTGCGTCTAGTTGTCTGCAATGGTACTCTACTCGTTGTTACCGGGTTCTGAGGTAAGCTTTGTTTACTCTTGTCTTACTATCAATCGTGTGTTGACAATTGCTTTAGCCTTGTGTATTTTTACATTGCTCTTTCATGCAGTTATTTTTATTATGTGTAATGTATTAGTGTGCGGTTTACAACGTACCAAGGTACAATGAACACACCTGTATTGACACTTAAAATATCATGTTATTGTAGTGTATGTGGGTGTTGTGCTAGTGGTGCCTTTGGGTGTACATTCAATAGTGCATGTGTGTTGTTTCTGTGCTATGCAATAATTAAAATCGGACATGGCATATTACCTAAATATATTTTAGGAGCAAACACAACGTACATGAGCATTGACACATTTCTAAGTAGTACTTACCAGTCTCCACTCCACCAGGGACTCACTCTGTCAGCAAACCGCTGCTAGGTTAATGGCAGTATAACTGGGACTTCTAAATAGGCTTGGTGCTGACCTTATGGAATACTGATAGCCAGCAGAGGTGTTCACCACCTTGACAGAGGTGTGCTGCTGATGTGACGGTAAACAGTCTGTTGATGCAGATGGCGGTTCAGCCAGCCCACATTTAAACAGCGGGCAGGATATTGTCAGCTTGGTGGAGTACTTGTATATGCCACCATGGAGGTACGACAGGAGTCCCACCAAGATCTAGATCAGGCCCATTGGCATCAATGTGTGCCCTTTGTACCTGCCCATGAGAAATGAAGTGAATCATTTAAAGACCATGCCATCAATGCCCATTCAATTTTTTTGTTTGTCTAGGAGCATTGGATGACATTTTTGGTCTGTCAGGTGTTGGATGCTCTCCTGTTGTTTTGGGGCGGATCTCTAAGGGGATGATATCTGTTATAGTTCAGTCTACTGCAGTGGTTGGAGAAAATCTTTCTTCCTCTGGCTCCTCCGTCTTAGGGATTATTTTGCTAATAGATTGACAGACTCTGTCTGACATATGCCCATACTTAGATTTCTGTCATTCTTCATCTACTGCTTAGTATCACCCATTTACTGTGGGCTTATCGACTGGGAGAGCTCCATGCTTGTTGATACACATGTGGAAGTTTTTTTCTTCAATCTACAGCAACAGTAGTTCTGCTTTTTTACTGTTTACTGTCCAACTTCTTGTTGACAACTACTCTCCCACTACCTGCGGCTTGAGGTAAGGGGTTCTGGGTGCTTCTTTCTGCTTCTGTTGGGATGCCACTGCACTCATGCCTATGGTGACTGTGATCCCTGTTTTCTGCAAGTATTGTGGATTGACAAGCAACTCAGGGTTTTCTTTCTGCCCTTGATCAGCCTCTCTCTGCCCTTTGGTGTGTTCTAGAAAATAGAGAGGCTCTGTCCTAGTCATGGGGGTAGTCAAACCTGTTCATCTGAGGGACAGGGTGTGGGCTATTTACAGTTCAGATCCCTTTTTGGTGGATGCCTTTGTTGGGTTGACTCAGCCGACTTCTGGGTGCCTCTCTTCCTCTTTCATTGGTATCACTTCCGATATGGTTTCTATGCTCCTGCATCCACAGGTTTCTTTTTAGATAAGAGTTGTTTTTTGGGGTTCCGAGGACAGAGATATTTTTGAGGAAGCCAGGATAAGAATAAAAAGTAGTTCCAAACCTACATCCAGTGCTGCCATGAAAAGATTTAAAGTTTATACGATTGTCCGAGAGGAGGGTGAGACATTTAATGAGTTTCGTACTAGTTTGCAAGCTCTTTCTATAAACTGCAATTTTGGACCTAATATGGATGAGATGATAAGAGATCAAACCATCATGCATGTCAAGAGTAAAAAAAGTTCAGGAGCAGTTATGGATTATGGGGGATCCAAATTTGCCTGACGTGATAAGCACCACCAAGGCGCTGTAACCATTGGGAAAGTGGATGAAATCCTTGAATAAGGACAGCAAAGCGTCAACTGAGAATTTGTGTAGTTTGAAAGCTGAAAATGTGCGTAAGGGTGGGTAGAATGCGTACAAAAGATCTAAAAGGTATTTTCCTTGCTTTAGAAGTGGCAGTACAAGTCAAGTAGCATCATCACCAAGATGCACTGCACTGGGTAAAGAATGTAAGAAATGTTGGTGCATAGGACATTTTGCGCTAGTATGTAGGGGCTTTAAAAAGAATAACAGTTACAGCTTTACTTCTAAAGGCAAAGTTTTATGTGTAAATGAAGACTGGAATGGTAGAGGGTGGAAACAATATGGGCATAGTTTTGTCTATTCAAATTCAAATTCAAAGTAAGCTTTATTCGATTTTATCAAGAAAATCATAAAAGCGTACAAGTACAATTTATGCACAAGAATTAAAAGACAATTTTTTAAAAAACTCACTTGAGCAAAGTTACCAAATAGTTAAAACATATCTCTAAAATCTACAAGCAATCATTGGACAAAGGGCCTCGCTACAAGCAATCATTGGACAAAGGGCCTCGTTTTGTCTATTAAAGAGTTTGGTGAAGGTGGTAATAAGCAGGATGTAATGAAACCACCCAAGTGTGCAGTTCGGATTCTTAATATGGAACTGGAATTTATGGCTAATGCTGGTTCACCATGGATATTATGAACAACAATTACAAAAGAGTATATTGTGCAGTGTTTTGAGATAGCTTTGGATTTGTATAATTTGGAGGAATCGGCTATTGTTGCAGAAAGTGTTGCTGGTTCTAGGATCGATATGGTGTGGTATGAGTAGGTTGATATAGAATTGAAAGGCCATGTGGCCCATATCAATTTATATGTGACCTCCAATTGTGTAAAATGTTTTAGGATTGAGAGACCAATGAAAATTGGGCATAATTCTCAATCCTAGAAGTGAACGACCCTGTGTTGGTTGGAACCGATGGCAGTAGTAAGGATTAGGCGACTGCTGATTTTCCAAGGATATTCTGTGAAGATTTGGGAAAGTTGAAGAATTTCTGTCATAAGATCACGGCTAAAGATGAGGTGGTACCTTTTAGTATCAAATCGTTTTATTGACCGAATAAAATATAGAGAACAAAGTTGAGGCGCCTACAACCCAGAGGGCCGGCTATGCATAGAACTGCTATACAAGTCAAATCACAATGCAAAGATGTGCTCTAGGTGTTAAACACAGCAAGCCGCCTACAACCCGACAGGGCCGGCCGCGTCTGAAGCACTGTAGCAAGCAATGTACGGTTAAGTAGGGTGGCAATAAAGCAATGGAGTAGCCAGGAATATCAGTAGTTGCTTAGTGACCCTTAGGGGCGGTAGGCACAATGCAGTAATCCGCAGAGGAACCGTAAACAAACCAGAAACAGGAAACAGAAAAAAAAAGGAAATCCTTCCCAAATTCCTCCCCCCTCCCCCCACCCAATTTCCTCAGTGAGCCTACTAGAAGGGAAGAAGGAAACCAGCAGCGCGAGGGTCCAGCATGTTGCTCATAGCCTATGACATCAGTAAGTGAAGAGGAGGTCTGTGACCCTCATTCTTATGGGAGAATCGAGAAGTCGTCAGGGATCAGCTTGAGAATACATAGGTATTGTGGGCAGGACAATTCTCAAAATTCCTTGGCTAAGAACAGTTAAGAAGCGGGCCCAGGTTTTGGCATAGGCATCACTCTTCCCTGCTGCTGCCATAGAAAGCTTCTCCATTGCCAGAAGATTCCAGAGTTGGTGTACCCAGAGTATGTATGATGCGGGCGTATTTGGTGAAGGAATAATAATTCCTTCTCTAGTCTTAATCGTTTTGTCCTTTTTAAAGAAATTCTTAATCTTTTTAAATAAAAGAGTTCGCTGGTGAAACTTTGGCCTTATATCACCTAGAAAGGGTAAGCCAGAGGGGGTAACAGGTTCTCTAATGCTTGTATGAAGAGTAGGCGGAAGGGATCTACTCGTAGTGTATGAAGAGTTAGTAGAAGGATTATATCCTGTAAAGACTTTAGAGGGAGCTTCGGGAAGCAAGTGCACAGAGAAAACAAAAAATGTAATGATTAGTGGTGAATCAGATGATGACTATTTGGAGGATTTGTTAATGAAAACCTAGCGCCCGTTCTTAAAACCACCTTTGGTTCCGCAAGTATTGCATGAAACTTCGTTAGAAAAAGTGCTACAGGCGAGGGAACGAGAAGCGATAAATAAACAGAGAAGTTAATTAATTCAGAAAATTTCACAGTTAAATATGAGTCCTGAAGCCTTGACCATTCCGATAACCATAGGTCCCGTTGTTCCATTATATGGAGAAAAACAGTCCTGTCCCAAACCTCCTGTTCTGACTACACATGTAGTGCAATCTAGAAAAGAACCTTTGATAACTGATGACCAGGCAAGTGAATGCAAGTCAGTGATTTCCCTAATGGATTTACCTATAAGGTAACCGGTGGTTGATTCAGTTAGGAAAAACACTCCTGGAACTTCTAGAGAAGTACGGATGGAAACATCCTCAGGTACAAGAAGTGCTAAGGTAGTAACCCCAGAAGAAATAGAGAGATGGTCCCGAGACATAGAAAAACCAAAATCCCAGCCGAAGGTATTGGATATTTTTAAATTAAGAGTTGAATTAGAAGAAATGATGGCTGTAAATGTGGGTTTAGATAGGTTAAACACTCTCAATGAGGACAAATTGTTGTTTATATGTCGAAGCATCACTCGCAATAATAAAACATTTCATGAGAAGTTAATGAGTTTGGCTTCTGAGATGGGAATTGATATTGGGAAATCTAAAGTTTTACAGAAACCTTACTGAGCTGAATTTTCTTACAAAGATTTAGAAACATGAATGTGTTAAGACGTAAAGTGCAGATCAAGGAGTTACTGTCATTGTTACAGAAGTGGGGTGATTTAGACAAATGGAAAGCTAGATGGGCAAAGAAAAAGGAGGAGGCCCAAGCAAAAAATACTGCAAATGAATATTTATTAAAAGAACCAGAGAAAGTGGAAAGGTTGTGCCCGATGAGAGAAGTGCCTGGAGGAGGTTATGTGCATGTTCCATGGTCCCGACAAGATATTTTGTCCTTTACGAACGATTTCCAGAAACTCAGAGGGAAACCTGTAGAGTGGTACAGGCAAGTCGAAAGATTTGTGAACGTCTCAAAAGTATTGTTGAAAGATTTAGATGGGTTGTTTGATATTGTAGTCCCCGCCGATTTATGGACAGAATGTAAGATCACTATTGATAGGCCTAATGACGAGTACCCAAAAGACCCAAAGACAGGAGCACCATCAGATGACGTGATGAAAAAATATCATCAAGTCATAACATTTTTGAAAGGAAAAGTACCCCCGAAAGAAACTGATTGGATAAGAATAGACAGAACTACCCAAAATAAAGATGAATCAGTACATGCATATTATGAACGCCTTTTACAGGTATTCAAGCAGTACAGTGGGTTGGAAAGCATTGATACGAAAGACATCACACATTTTATTTATCGATTTGTGTCAGGGTTAAAGCCAGAAATTTCACAAATGATTAAAGATCATAAAATCTGTTGGCAGGCCAAGCCGGTAGATGAAATACTTAAGTATGCAAAATATTGTGGGGATGAAATTGACAATAAACAAAATAATTTAGAAGAAAAAGTAATGTGGGCACTGGTAAAATTAGCAGAGCAACATGAACTTCAGTTAAATCAATTGAAAAATAATCAGAATCAAGGAGAAGGAAATGGGGGTAAACCAAGAGGTAGAATGAACAGAGAGGAGGCCAAGAAAAGGTTTCCTTGTTATGGGTGTGGAAAAATGGGGCATTGGAGAAAAGAGTGTAAGGCTGTATTGAGTAACAGTGTGCAAAATTTTATTTTGAATCCACAGACGCAGAATGGGGTGTCAAGGAAGCCACAGCCACAGGTAATACAAAACCAGTTACTACTTGCACCTATGCCAGATTCTGGGAGCCAAGCAAAGTACAGTGTGGATACCACAAATTGGGAGGGAAGTGGAAGTAGAGACGCAGTTACATCACAATTTCTTTTGAGTGATGCATTTTTCGAGGAAGATAGTTACTGATGGTGCCTGAGAGGGGAGGACGAGGAGAATTTTGCTTGGCGCATCCTTGCCGGTAGATCAGTCAGGTCCATACATTGAGGGAAAAGTTGAGGGAAATGATGTCACCTTTTTGTTGGATACTGGTGTTAACCGTTCTACTGTGAGAACAGCAGACGTTCCAAACCTACCCCTCTCTGGAGAATCGATCCAAGTAGTGGGTGTTTCTAATAAACAAATTAGTACCCCAGTTACAGAACCTATGGAAATCAGAATAGGTAATTTGAAAGAAATGCACACATTTGTAGTGTGCGAATCCAGTCCAGTAAACCTACTAGGTAGGGACTTACTGTGCACAAAAATTGCACAATCTTTTGTACCCCAAGTGGTGTTGAAATTCAAAACCCAGATGAGGATGGAGTTTATAAATTAATGTTGGCCAAACAAGAAACAGAAATTAAAAAGATGCTAGTGGAAGACCTCCCAAAAGAATTGCAGCACACGATGAATCCTGAAGTGTGGGATTTCACTGGGAAAGATGTAGGATTAATGACAAATGTTGACCCGGTAAAAGTGACAGTGAAAGAAGGTGCAGTTTACCCAAACATTTGACAATACAAAATGAGCCCAGAAATAAAAGCAGGTGTTGCAGCAGAAATAAAGCATTTGGTTGAGCAAGGTATTTTACAAGAAATAATGAGCAGTCCGAATAATTCACTGATAATTGGCATAAAGAAAACAAGCGGGAAATATAGGGTTGTACAAGACCTTCGCAAAATTAATAAAATTGTCATTCCATGTTGTTCAGTTGTCCCAAATCCTGCAGTGATTCTGTATCAGATACTGTGGGGAGCCGATGGTTCACGGTAATTGATTTATGCCATGCATTTTTCTCCATAACATTATATCCAGATAGCAAATATCTTTTCTTGTTCAAATTCGACGACCATGTCTACGTTTAGAACCGTGTCTCTCAGGGGTACACAGAGAGTCGCTCGATTTTCAATCAGATATTGGAAAAAATGTCTTGAATCTCTGGTCTTGCCCGGACAGTCTGTCCTGGTGCAGTACATAGACGACATGTTGGTGGCGTCTAAGACTCGGAATGACTGTGTTGTTGATACCATTGCATTACTGAATCAATTGATAAGGAAGGAGGGCATAAAGTGTCACCTGAGAAATTGCAATTCTGCACCACATCTGTAAAGTATCTGGGGCAGATAGAAAAAGGTGTTAGAAGAGTTACCTCTGAAAGAATCAAAATAATCAGAAACATGAATCTACCTCAGACACAGAAAGAAATCAGAATGTTTCTTGGAGTTGTAGATTACTGCAGGCAGTGGATTGTGGGATTTATGACGAAAGCATGACTGCTTTCTTGAAGCTGCGAGACTGTCTCTGCTCAGCTCCAGCCTTAGGGATGCCTGATTATTCAAAAGAATTTGCATTATTCTGTGATGCATGCGACAATTGTGCATTGTCTGTTCTGACCCAAACTCATGGTTTAATGAGACGTCCTGTGGCATATTTTACATCCACATTAAAACCAGTGGCATCTGCATTGCCAGGGTGTCTGAAAGCAATAGCTGCAACCTGCATGAGTCTTGAGCAAAGTGAATCCATCATTATGGGACACCCTGTAACCGTGTATGTTCCACACTTAGTAGTGATTCTGTTAACCAGAACACGTACTCAGTATTTGACTCCTAGTCGGCTGACTAAGTATAAGCTAATTCTTCTAGGTGCAGGGAATGTGACCATTGCCAGATGCACTGTTTTAAATCCAGCTACACTGTTACCTGAATCACACTTCGCAGACGTGAAAGGGGAGGTCGAGCATGATTGCATCGACCTCAAAGAGTACAGTACAAAGCCCCGACCAGACATAAGAGAAGAGCCATTGTTGACATTTGAATATGAGCTGTTTGTAATTGGCTCATGCATGAGACGTGAGGAAGGAAGATTAAGTGCTGCTTATGCTGTGTGTACTTTGTGGGGTCCAGTGGAAGCATGCAATTACCTGGAGTCAAGTCTGCACTAGTAGCCAAATTAGTTGCATTGACCAGAGCCTGCAAATTTGGGAAAAATTTGAAAGTAACCATATACACTGACAGCCAGTATGGTTACGGGGTTGTGCATGACTTTGGCCAACTATGGATGCAAAGGGAGTTACTGACTTCTTCAGGTACTCCTATTAAAATGGAGATCATGTAAACGACTTACTGGAATCAATACAATTACTAAAAGAGTGGCTGTGGTCAAGTGTGCTGCTAACCATTCTGGAAATGACAGAGTGACAGCAGGTAACCGATATGCTGACCAACTAGCCCTGCATTGTGCCAAACATAAGATGGCAATAAATAAGAAAATCGATGCACGTGGAAACAGCTGCCAACTTATGTTGCTTGAAAGAGTTAAAACAGGGGAAGAAGTGAGAGATTTGCAAAATGAGGCAGAAATTAAGGAAACAGAAGAGTGGGAGAAAATAGGATGTCAGAGAAGGGCTGGGGATGATGTTATTATTTACCTTGATGGGAGACCTGTGTTACTAGATTGTATGCTTGCTCCTATGGCTAGGATGTATCATGGAAGCTCACATATAGGTAGAGATGCGATGATTAGATAGTTCAGACAGAGTTAGTTCAATGCGAGATTCAGAAATGTAGTAGAGAGTCTTTGCCAGAGGTGTATAACATGTCAAAGAATGAATCCTGGTAAGAGAACTGTTGTGTTGCCAGGAAAGATTGGAAAGGCAGAGGGTCCCTTCATACGACTCCAGATTGACTTCATCCAATTACCCCCTTGCCGAGGACTGAAGTACGTCCTAGTCATTGTCTGCCTGTTTTCAAAATGGGCGGAAGCCTACCCTACACGCAGGAATGATAGCATCACTGTAGCTACATTACTACTGAGGGAACTCATACCACGTTTTGGTTTTCCAGTAACAATTGAATCAGACCCAGGGTCTCATTTTAATAATGAAATAATTCATCTGATCTGTGAAGAATTCCAAATTGAGCAAAAACTGCACTGTGCATACCGCCCAGAGGCTTCTGGAGTGGTAGAACAACTGAATGGCACAACAAAGTCACAATTGGGAAAGATGTATGAATCCACCCGATTGGAGTGGCGTGATGTTTTACCTCTTGTTCTGATGGGACTCAGAAGCATTCCAGACAGAAACACAGGCTTGAGTTCCCATGAGATACTCATGGGAAGAGCAATGAGGCAGGCATGGGTACCAGGACACAAGCTGATAAATATATGTGATGATTTAGTGCTTGAGTACTGCAAAGAACTGGCTGACCAAGTGCGTTCTATCTCTCACCAGGTTGGGGAAGACGCTGTCGCCAGACAATTAACTCCAGCACATGACCTGAATCCAGGTGACGGGTAGTGATAAAGGAACATACTCGAGAATCTTGCCTAGCACCAAGGTGGGGAGAGCCACATCAAGTGATATTGGTTACTACCACAGCTGTAAAGTGCAGGGGAATTCCAAACTGGATCCCCGCGAGTCCCACCAAGAGGGTGACCGAACCTGATGGAGTAGAGGCTGAAGGTTGCGCCGCTAAGGGGTCTCAAGAAGTTGATCCCGAAGTAGTTGATGAAGAACAACCGAGCACCAGTCAGCCCAAGTCTAACAAAATTTGGAGAAATAATTTTGAAACTAACTTTTAATTGTTTTCTTTTCTGTTTTGGTTTTAACAATGTATCATGGAATTGCCATTCATAATCAATGTACCAATTTCTTGACTATATACATCATATATACACAGTGATATTTACTAAACCCTTTTTTATATAATTTTTTTAAAAAGAAATCGAGATTAAAAATATATTTTTGATATCATAACAGTCTGTTGTACTACTTGTTTTTTACTATTTGTGTGTCTATCATATGTTGTTCATCAGATGTGTTGCGAATTAGCCAGTTCCTTGTAGCTAAAGTCTGCCTGGGTGTATACCTTTTCAAAAAATTATTGTTTCCCTGACCCAGGAGTTGATCCTTAACAGGGGGTCCCTGATACTTACCCTGGATTCCAGTAGTCGACATACCTGCAGACTTTGTGAAAACCAGAAGTCAAACCTATCCAGATAGACAGAGTGATAGTGAGGATGAGTCAGGAATCGAAGAATGTACTCAGATTAAAGAAATCCGAGTCAAAAGTAATTCCGAGGAGGACCAGATAAGAAAAGATTGGTGTACTCAGACATTTGAAACTCCAGCCAGTACTCCAGAGTCTGAGGAGGGAAAGATAGGTATTAGGGCGAAAGTTCAGGCAGAAGACAATCAAGAAATCCAAAGACCTGAGCAGGACCAGATAGGGGTAGAAAAACGTGTTCAGGAAGAAGGCGGCGAACAAAGTCAAAGTCAAAGTGAAGTACAGCAAACTCCTGAACAAGGCCAGATTAGTATTGAGGCAGAAGAAACAAAAATAAGACCTGGACCATGTCATATAGAGAGGAATTCAGAAGTTGACAGAGAACAAGTAGTGCCACAACTGAACGAAAATAAAAGAGCATCTGAAGAAAGTCAAAGCACAGTGCCAGCTAAAAGATTCAGAAAAGTAGATAAGTGGCCTGGTTTTGTCAAAAGACTGACATTTCGCCTTAAAACAATAAATGAAAAACCAGAGCAAGTAAATGAAATATCAAGCCATGCTGGACCGTCCACAGAGCAACCCAGAAGGAGAAGTCTACATTTGAAAAGACTGAATAACAAGTTTAAAGGACCTGAGTGGACCTATGCCATACTTGAAGATTTTGAAAATCTAGAACTGAGTGATGACGAACTGATTGTTGATCAGACTGACGAAGGAGTGAGACCAACTAAAGTCTGTGGAAGAGTGACAAAGAGGGGATAAAAATCTCCTTAGTCAGAAATGGCTGATTATAATGTTAACGGAAGGCCGAAAATAAATTGTTTAAAGACATGTTGTAGAATATGCACATGTAGTATAGAAATAGTAGTTATAGCATGGTTTGGATTGACATTAGCTATACCTTACTTAATGAGCAAAGAAATGCAGAATAATACTAATATACCTGAGCAAGTAGATTCACCTAAGACAATAGATACACATTCACATGAGAAAACAGTTAGTCTTAAGCAAACTGGAGTAGATTTAGAAGCACCAGATGAGGGAGACTTACATTATAGAAGAGCTAGAAATAAAACTCATTTAAATGTATTTGCTAATTTGTTAGTACATTATGTAGAAGCTATGGAAATCAGTGACTGCTACGTGTGCATGAAGTTGCCCACATCAGTAGCTGAAGGGGTCACTTACCATCACTTACCACTGACCCATGATATTTCCTGTAGCATTTTAGCTAGTTTGTTTTATAGAACTGGAACATTACAGTATTATTACTCTAATTTTGATGTAGTCTTTTCTGAAGTTCCTTTATGTAGAAATTTAAATCGCATTTCTAGTACTAGAGACTCTACACACTTTATGGGTGATTATTTTCAAACAGTAGGATCAAAAGACATAGCTATGGTTCACAAAGAAAATCTAACATGCATATTACAAGAAAAAGAAAAGATGTTTTTATATTTAGTCGAGAAAAGGAGACAGGATTTCCATAGAAAAGTCACTGATCATAAGCGAAAGATTCCTAAATGGGCTGAGAATAAAGAGTTTACCTCTAATGGCAAGACTCAAGCTGCTATGTTGCTGGATTTTGAAAAGAAAGGGAAACTCTGTCTCCATAGAGAGAAAACAGATTAATATAACAATATATTCATTGGTTTCAGTGAATGTGAACATAATTTCAAAGTTAATTGGGGGTTGGGGTTTTCAAAGATGGAACTGAACTAGTTTATCATGTAATGTATTACATTTGCGGGAACAAAGCTTATTTTAAATTGCCTGATCATTGGTACGGAAGTTGCTATTTTGGAATAGTATTCCCAAAAGTGTACCACTTAGAGAAAATCACTGGAAGAGATGAAGAAACTAATAGACTAACCCATAGTAAAAGAGCATAATTTGCTGAAATAGTAGGTGACATATTTAGTGCAATAATACCTTCAGTGGGAGTGGTTCTGAACACTCAAATAATCTGCAAATTGTCAACAGTGGTAGATCGCTTATCGACTGACACTGCTGGTGGATTTTTGATGATCAATACCGAATTAGTTGCGGTAAGATCAATGGTTTTACAAAATCGACTTGCACTTGACATATTATTGGCAAAAGAGGGCGGAGTCTGTAGAATTTTGAAGACGCAACATTGCTGAACTTACATTCCATACAAAAGCGTAGAAATTAAAAGGTACGCAAGAAATATTACCAATTTGAGAGAAGAATTGAAACCACTGGAGGTTGACAGTGCATGGAAGAGACTAATTAGTGGTCTCTCTGCAATAGGTAGTTGGTTCACTAACGTAGGAAAGAGTTTTGTAGGTAAAATATTGATGCCAATGGTGGGAGTAGCACTACTGATTTTAGGGATAATCATTTGTTGCAAACGTCGCAAACATAAAAAGACATATAAGGTAAATCAGAGAGGAAAGAAAAGAAACTTCAGTGAAGTTGAGCTTGAAGAATTAAATGGGGATTTGTACAAGAAAATAAAAAACTTCCACATTAATAATGGGGAAATGCCTAAAAGAGTGTTTGAAGAAATAGAAATGAGTAAATGTTGAAAAGTTGGCATCTGTTTCTGTAATTTGTGATGATATAAAATATCATCAAAGAGGGGATTGATGGAGCAAGGTTTCACACGCAAAGCGCCTTGCTTGGACTCAACCCTCTCAAAATAATAAGTAATGTATTAACCAACATGTTTCGTCTTATTAACAATGCAAAATACGACATTTCTAGTAAGGTGGGGAAGCTTGCATATGTGCTTTTACTAACCGTAACTCGATTAACCTAAAATGGCCACCGCAACGCAGGAACTTTTCTGCACATGTGTCTGTCATACTCACGTGCTTGGTGGGAAAACTTTGCTTCTGCGCACTAGAACTAAAGATGGCTGCTCTATGTTCTCATGTGCTAAAAGCTTGCATTGCTGCTTTTACTAAATTGTTGGTTCTGCATAATCCCTAATTCTGTAGTTAAAATAAAGTAATAGGAATGGAGTAGAGATAAGTGATATACAGTGCATTCATTTATAAAAGTTACTAAAACTTTTTCTCTTTGACTTTGCTATTAGCTCATGTTCTGACCAATCGAGTATAATGATGTTCCATCTTGGGTCCTGAAACTGGGCATGAGCTGAATTCACCCGAGTCAACAAGCCATGGCATTGAAATCCTGCCAACTCCCGACTTGCTAGAAGTATTTCCTGGGAACTCGCCTCCTGAATCTCCAAGAGGATGTCAAATTATACATTGTATTTACTATTGGAACAGTCATTGCCGGGTGGAATAAAAGTGCATGGGAAAATAAAATATTGGGCGGGAAAATTAATCTGAATATTGAAGAGCATGACCTCATAACTGGTATGGTGTGATGACCTCTCCTCGTCTTTTTGACCAATCAAATTGAGGGAATGCACACATTTGCAGCATTGGGGGGTGGCACACTGCCCTGGAAAATGGTATATCTAAGGTAGGCTTAGCTAGTTAGATCGCCCGATTTGTCCGAATAGCTGACCTGTCACTGACCCAACGCACTCAATAGGCGATCGAGAGCAGAGGTGCTGGCGGAGCACGCTGTCAGAAGATTTGGAAGCAGAGGTGCTGGCGGAGCACTCTGTCAGAAGATTCGATAAACCAATCGGGGTTCTTGGAAGGAGTTCGATAACCCAATCGGGGTTCCTGAGGGAGAAGATTCGCTAACCCAATCGGGGTCCGACTGTTAGCTGCAGAGAGGGGTGTGACGTTGGCGTTGCTCTTTATCTGTGGGTGCTGGTTCTGACCTGCGGTGGTCCTGTCCTGATTCAATTTGCTCTGTACTTATTCTGATTCTGGTCTGCACCTGTTCTATCCTGTTGGCACCTGCAGTATCGGGGGTCCTGTCCTTTATCCCAGCCCGTGGCCATGGTTGGTCTTCACACCATTCTAGGTAAATAAAAAGCTGATCAGGATAAGTCCTTGTGCTGTTTTCCTCTTCTTACCCTTCCTATGTTTCAATGCTTAAAGAATATTTCATGATAATTTACATAATCTTGCTTTGATTTTAGTCTTTCTAATTGCTCAAGCTCTGATTAATCTAGTATGGACATTGACAGTTAAAGAAATGATTTAGATAAAGCGTTTAAACCTTCCCTGAGTTTGTGGTTCTTTTATGAGTGCAAATGGTTATTTACTACCTATTTTCTTGCTAACCCCCTTGATCCCTTAGGATTCTAGGTACCGGTGACAAGTATTGGTAAGTCAAGGTATAGGTCCTAAAAGTTAAATTAAATAACTGGTTAAGCGTAGGTTTACCTGTTTTAAAGTGTGTATGTTTTTATGGGCCCAGGTGAGTATGGTAACATTTTGGGCAGGTGAACCTGCGCTTTATCATACTTAAAACATTTAATTTAAAAAGGAACAAAATGATGGGGTTCATTTTGTCATAGAAATTATGGTTAGGCTGTAGAAAGAAAAATTAGCATGTTTTAAGTGAGATCTCAAATATCTTCCTGTTATATTTCAGCATGAGCATTTTGTCAGTTGATGCCTTTATGTTCTACTTCAGCTTTGCAGGGTGTTGAAAAGAACAACTAGAGCGCTAACAGTCTTACTTATGACAAAATTACGGCACACCTGAAGCCATCTTGATTGGAATAAACTGGTAACTAACATTTAATATAAAAAGGAAAAAAATGAGGAGTTTAATTTTGTCATAGAAATGATGGTTAGTGCTGTAGATAAGAAATTAGATTGTTTTAAGTGAGATCTCAAATATCTTCCTGTTATATTTCTACAGGAGCAGCCTATCAGTTGATGCCTTTGTGTTCTACTGCAGCTTCCCAGAGTGTTCTAAAGAACAACTAGAGAGCTAACAGTCTTACTTATGACAAAATTATGGCACACCTGAAGCCATCTTGATTGGAATAAACTGGTAACACTTAAAACATTTAATTTAAAAAGGAACAAAATGAGGGGGTTCCTTTTGCCATAGAAATGATGGTAAGTGCTGCAGAAAGAAAATGTTTTGAGTGAGATCTCAAATCCTCTTCTATTTCATTAGAAAATTCTGACATGCAGACTGAAGCAATCACTTTCAATACAAGCAGTAGACTTCCAGTTAACTCCCTGGTGAGCAGTAGCTTTACTACAGTGATCTATTGAACAACTAGAGTGCGAAGATTCTGAATTTATGGCACATTTGTGACACATCTGAATGCCTTCTTGACGGAATCAAAGTAAAAAACTGAAAGCATTTCCTACTGAGGAGACTGCGGTAAATGAGGAAATTAGGAGACTTCATAACACATAAGTCTCCCAAGATGGCCACCAGAGAAGAAAGAGCCTAAATGTAGCACAAATATCACCCAGGTGTAGCCCACATATAGCCCAATGACAGAAGTGTGCAAACACTTTTTATTTTTAGTTTTGTCTGCAGTTTTATATAGTGCAGACTGATCAGGTATTGGAGCGTTACATCTTACTTGGACCCCTTGTTGCGTATTTTGCACAAAGTACATGAGATTGATCTTGCGAAACATTGAACATTACGATTCCGTTAACCTGAAGTTGCTCTGAACAGGGCTTTGTAACACCTGTTTTTACCTACTGGTTTTAATTAATTCTCACTGTATTGTATTAGGAAAGAGGATTAACTGTTTTTATGTACACTTTTATGATCTATGTTTCTAAATCAGATCGAATAAAGTTTAATGAACTCTATGGCAGGATAGAGGCGAGGATCATGCAAACCTTTCCTCACTTTATTTGCATAGCAGTTCAAAGAAAACGTAACACAACAATCATTATACAAAAGACTACACAACCCATGAACCATTAGTGGGGTAGTCTCCGAGGCAACTACAGTCCGATCATATCACAGTCCATCGTATATAATATTGTGACGTTCCTTCCGCTTCCTCTTTCTTCACTGCTCGTCAGTTAAGTGCAATCCTTACATTCTTGGCTTAATCTGACATTGTTGCTGTTTGTATAGCGGTTTCTTGTACACGTTATTATCATTATTGCCTTGGTATTGTTTCATGTTCCCTGCGCAGCAGGCTCTTGCCCGAGCGCGTGCTCCCCCTCGCAGTTTCTCCCGCTGTGCGCTCTGCACGCGGTGAGATCCTGTCATGCACGTCTGGTCCGAGCAAGGCAGCTCTGTCGAGAGCTCCCGCTGGTCTTTATGCGCGTTTGGGAATCACTCCCTTAGTGTCCGCTTGATTCCCGACCAACCCTTGCCTAATTTTGACACCGCTACGCACGTTAGTGACCAGCGCCACCTGGTGGTGGTAATTAGTATTGCGCCTCAGTCTGTTCTTATAACAGCTTCGGGGAAAGCCCAGCTGTTGGAGCACCGGCGAGGGGGCTGCCTTAAGGATTTTAAGGGCATTTGTTCTGTGCTCACACCCTCTGCTATCATGTCTTCTCCAGAAGACCATTTTTACTCCTACCAGGAAGTGGAGGAGGAATGGCTCCCCAACTTCTCCCTCCAGCAGTGGACCAAGCCCTCTCTCTGGCTATTTCTAGGGCGCTGGCTCCTCTTAGGGATCAAGTTGATAAGCTGGCGAAAAGCATTCCTGGGATATTCAGTGACCCAGATCTGGTGGTGGCGGGTCCCAGTAGCTCCCAGATGGGGAATTAAAGGGTCGTTAAGCATAACGCGGGGCACTTGGAAGGATTTGATAAATGTACGGAGACCTTCCTCAAGAGTGCGCGAATGCTCAAACATGCACCCTGCTGGGAGGAGGAGGAGCCCGGAGAAAAGTGAGACGCTGTCACCACTATTGGAGACCCCGACGGTGGGTTTCTCTTAGAGGGAGAGGGTGTATCGGTGGACAATTTCTCCTCCAATGCGGATAAGGACTCGGGGCGTCCCTGGTGTCCAGAGTCTCACTCCTCTCAGTCTCCGATTGGGAACGGGGTCCACTCAGACATGTTCGAGCCTACCCAAATTTACCATCCTAGGTCGGTGGACTGGACCCCTGGTGCCAAAGTGGCAGAGTATGTGGTGGGGAAAATCCATCAACCCCTTGAAAGGGACATCAGGAATAGGATGAGGGGAGAATGTCCCAGGCCCTCACTGAAGGGGAAGGTGGCAGACACGCCTAAAATTGATGAGAAGCTATGTACTTTTTTCTCCAAGTATATGAGGGATCCCAAGAAAAGAATTGATAGGTCTTGGGCATGGTAGGGCCCTTGACCCAAATTATTTAATTGGCAGAGCGTTCAAAAGAGTCAGGATCCCCTTTATCCACGGATATTGTGGCTGGTTGGGCACACTACCCTAAACCCTAAAACACTACCCCTCCACTACCCAAACACCACTGAACTACCCTAAACCCTGACACCCTACACTACCCAAACATAACTGCACTACCGTAAACCCTAAAACACTACACCCAGCATGACCCCCTACCCTACACAAACACCACTGCACTACCCTAAACCCCCTACACTATACAAACACCACTGCACTACTCTAAACCCTAAATCTACCCCAGCACAACCCCCTACACTACCCAAACACCACTGTCATACCCTAAACCCTAAAACATTACCCCAGCACTACCCCTACACTACCCAAAAAACACTGCACTACCATAAACCCTAAAACCCTACCCCAGCACGACCCCGCTCACAACACAAACACCACTGCACTACCCTAAACCATAATTCTACCCCAGCACGACCCCCTGCACTACCCAACCACCACTGTCATACCCTAAACCCTAAAACACTATTCCCAGCATGAACCCCTACTCTACCCAAACACCACTGCAGTACCCTAAACCCTAAAACACTACCCCCAGCACTACCTCCTACACTACACAAACACCACTGCACCACCCTAAACCCTAAAACACTACCCCAACACTACCCCCTACACTACACAAACACCACTGCACTACCAAAAACCCTAAAACACTACCCCAGCATGACTCTCTACACTACCCAAACACCACAGCACTACCCTAAACCCTAAATCTACCCCAGCATGACCCCCTACACTACCCAAACACCCTGCACTACCCTAAACCATAGAACACTACCCCCAGCACAACTCCCTACACTACATAAACACCACTGCACTACCCTAAACTCTAAAACAATACCACCAGCATGACCCCCTATACTACTCAAAACTGCACTACCCTAAGCGCTAAAACACTACCCCAGCATGACCCCCTACACTACCCATAAACCATTGTTCTACCCTAAACCCTAAAACACTACCCCAGCACAACCCCCTACACTACTGCACTACCCTAATCCCTAAAACACTACCCCCAGCATGACCCCCTACACTACCCAAACACCACTGCACTACCCTAAACCCTAAAACACTACCCCCAGCCTGATCCACTACACTACCCAAACACCACTGCACTACCCTACAGCCTAGAAAAGAAACCCCCACCCCATGCCCAATCCCCCTTACCTCTCACTCCTCGTGGTTCCTCTCTCCTCGTGGTTCCTGCTTCACGTTGTCTCTGAGGGGCGGTGCACGTCGTTGTAAGGAAACGGAACAGCCTCTGTTTCCTTACAACGATGTGGATCGTCTACATGTTTTTTAGACTGCATGGTCATTTACCATACATACCTTTACAACAAAATTTGTTGTAAAGGCATGAGTAGTAAAAGACCATGCATTCTAAAAAAATGAGTAGTAATGACTTGACGATGTACAACGCATGCGTGGTAATGCATGCATTGTAATGGTATCGCGAAGTAAGAAAGTTGTTGTAAGTTCTGTTTACCATCAAAGCTGGCCCCTGTTCTTCAGTGAGACATTTATTTGATTAATTAGGAGGGAGGAATGTGTTTTTTTTACTGAAAAGTGCATTCCCGGCTGTTGTATTGTGAAAGTGTCTGCGTGGCCTGGTTTCACTTCCAGTGAGAGAGTGGAAGAGTCTGTTTGGATCTAAAGGAGTTCTGTTGTTGGACGGGGCCGCGTGCGACACGTCATCAGAAAACATAGCTAATGGAAAGTGCCCTCCCTGAAGTGTGGAGCAGTACCATGAGAGGTTAGCGAGTGTGCGTCCCACCGCAGTATGACCGTACCGCGTGACCTATGTGCCGCCTCCAGGATACGGGAGGCAGAAGCGGCATCGCTGGTCCTCTTGAAGACCGTTGTAACACTAACTCTACATTTTGGTACTAGGGCATTTTAACTTCGCTGTTTCTGCCGGATACAGAGAAGATCTTGTGATATTCAGTGCCCTCATTACCTTTTTTGTGGGTTATGGTGCTTGTCACTTCGCTGCCCCACCGGTGCACACGACTGGGCACCCCACCTCGTGTGCCATCTGCAGGGCCTCTGCCCTCGTATCACTGGTTTCAGTTTCTGGAGAGGCAACATAAACAGTTGCGCCCAAAGGACTAGCCTGAACACTTAGGTGAATATCCCCTGCACCAGCATTCCACAGAAATTCTTTACTAGCTCTCCCACGTCGACGAGGACGTCATAATAGCACGGCTACGCTCGCGACACCGTATGACGCCATCGGAGCCATAAGAGCACCTCGTTGCGTGCCTATGTCAGTTCCACCCATTTTTTCCATGCCACCGAGGCAAACAGGTGGACCGAGACATTTTCACATGTATACATAGTATAATAAATATATATATATATTCACTGAAAAAACCATAGGTTTAATGAACGTTATAGTTAGAAATTAGCATTTAAAAAACCTTAGAAATTCACTGAAAAAACCATAGGTTTCAAGCACGTTATTGTTAGAAATTAGCGTTTAAAAAACCTGAGAAATTCACTGAAAAAACATAGGTTTCAGGGGCGTTATAATTAGTTGGACATTTCACTCTTATAAAACCATAGAAATTCCCCCGTTATAGTTAGTTCAGCTAACTATACCTCGTGCGCCCGCAATGCACTGCTGTGACATCACATATTACATCACCCATGACATGGTCAGCGACATCACTCATAACATCACTGATGACATCTCAAATGACATTACTGGTGACATCACTGATGACATTATCCAGTGAATGTGTGTTTTTCTGAAAATTAAATGTTTTATATATGTATATCTCAAGGTCGATGGAAGAATAAATGGGTATATAAGTGTCTAAATGGATGATTTTTTTGTAAAATTGATTGTATAAATGACTGATTAAGTGTATCTTAGTGAATACCTGGGTTAGTGAGTAATGTTTAAATAGGTAAATATCTGTATCAGTCTCTCACTTTGTGTATAAGTGGCTGCATGGGTTGGTGAGTAGCTACATGAGTGTCTATATGGGTAATTAGTTGTTTTTTTTGAGTATCAGTATGAGTGTCTGAGTGTCTGTGTGGTTTGGTGGGGGGTATTACTTAGTGCATAGATGCATGAATGATTGACTCACTGTTTGTATGTGTTGAAGACAGCATGTGTGCAGGACTGTATAGGTGGATGAGTGTGTGTATGGGTGTGTTAGTGAGTGAACGACTGTCTCAATAGTGTCTTTATGAGTAACTAAGTGTGGTAGTATATGTATAACTGTATATGCAAGTAAATTGATGTTTGATACTTTGTTTACATGTGTGACTATGTGTGTGAGTAACTCTATGGATGAGTGGTGGTGTGTAACAAGATGTATAGGTGTATGAGTACATATGATGAGTGAGTACATGTATGAGTGACTGTATAGGGACTGTTGGTGAATGAGTGGAAGTGTGTGTGTGTGTGTGTGTAGATCTTGAAATTACTGAATAGGTGTGTTGTAACTGGTATTGGTATGTCCATTGTTTTGAAATTGTTAGTTTGTATTTTTGAGTGTGTGTATCAAATGTTATATTAAGGTGAGAGGAGGTCTGCCATTCTATCACAAGGATGATGTCATCAGTGATGTCATTTGAGATTTCATCAGTGATGTCATGAGAGATGTCACTGACCATGTCATGAGTGATGTAATATGTGATGTTATCAGCAGTGCATTGCGGGCGCACGAGTTATAGTTAGCTGAACTACCTATAACAGGGGAATTTCTATGGTTTTGTATGAGTGAAATGTCAATCAATCAATCAGTCATTTTGTAAAGCGCACTACATACCTGCGAAGGTCTCAAAGCGCTGGGGGGGGGCGCTACTGATCGAACAGCCAGGTATTGAGCATCCTCCTGAAGGTCAGCAGGTCTTGGGTCTATCGTAGGCTCAGTGGGTGGGTGTTCCATGTCTTGGCGGCGAGGTGGGAGAAAGATTTCCCACCAGTGGTTGTTCTTTGGATGCGCGGGCCGGTGGTGAGTGAGAGGTCGGTGGAGCGTAGCTTGTGGTTGGGGATGTAGAAGGAGAGCCGTCTGTTGAGGTAGGCTGGGCCGGTCTTGTGGAGTGCCTTGTGTGCTTGTATGAGGAGCTTGAAGGATATCCTCTTGTTGACTGGGAGCCAGTGCAGGTTTCTGAGGTGGGGGGTGATGTAGCCGTGGCGTGGTACGTAGAGGATCAGTTGTGCCGAGGCGTTTTGGATGCACTGTAGTCGTTTGATGAGCTTAGGGGCTCCCGTGTAGAGAGCATTTCCGTAGTCGAGCCTGCTGCTGGCGAGCACCTGGGTGACTGTCTTTCTTGTATCTGTCAGGATCCATCTGCAGATCTTGCAGAGCATGCAGTGGATGTTGAAGCAAGAGGAGGAGACGGCGTTGACTTGCTTGGTCATTGAGAGCGTTGACTCGAGGATAATTCTCAGGTTGCGTGCGTGGTCGGTGGGTGTTGGGGCTGCTCCCAGTGCCGTCGGCCACCAGGAGTCATTCCAGGCTGAAGCGTTGGAGTCGAGGATGAGGACGTCCATCTTGTCCGAGTTCAGCTTCAGACGGCTGGTCTTCATCCATTTGGCGACGGCCTTCATTCCTTCATGGAGGTTGGTTTTGGCGGTGATGGGGTCCTTGGTAAGGGAGAGGATCAGTTGAGTGTCATCGGTGTAGGAGATAATGTTGAGGTCGTGCTGTTGGGCGACGTGTGGGAGCGGGGCCATGTAAATGTTGAACAGTGTAGGGCTTAGGGAGGATCCCTGGGGTATGCCGCAGATGATCTTGGAGGTTTTGGACCAAAATGGGGGAGGCGGACGCTCTGGGTTCTGCCGGAGAGGAAGGAGGTGGTCCACTCCAGAGCCTTGTCTCCAATTCCTGCGGCGTGGAGGCGTGCACATAGTGTGTGGTGGCAGACGGTGACGAAGACGGCTGAGAGGTCTAGGAGGAAGAGTGCTGCGGTCTCACCGTTGTCCAGCAGGATCCTGATGTCGTCAGTGGCGGCGATTAAGGCAGTCTCAATGCTGTGGTTGCTGCGGAACCCTGACTGGGAAGGGTCCAGGATTTTGTTTTCTTCGAGGTATCAGATTAGCTGTCTGTTGACGATTTTCTCGATGACTTTGGCTGGGAAGGGGAGCAGAGAGATGGGCCGGAAGTTCTTGAGGTCTCTTGGGTCTGCCTTAGTTTTTTGCAGTAGTGTGTTGATCTCGGCCTGTTTCCAGCTCTCTGTAAAGGTCGCGGTCTCGAGGGAGAGATTGATGAGGTTGTGCAGGTGGGGTGCGATGGAGCTGCTTGCTTTGTTGAAGACGTGGTACTGGAATGGGTCTGGTGGAGAGCCGGAGTGGATTGTGCTCATGGTTTTGATGGTGTCATTGACGCTCACGCTGGCCCAGGCTAGCAGGGGGTCATGGTCGATGGTGTGCAGAGGGTCTGTTGAGTTGCTGTCTGTTGGGGCTGTCTGGGTATTGAAGCTGTCATGGATGTCTCCTATCTTGCGGTGGAAGAAGGTTGCGAGGGAGTCGCACAGGGCTTGGGACTGCAGGATGTCATTGGTGTTGGAGCTGGAGTTAGAGAGTTCCTTTACGATGTTGAGGAGCTCCTTGCTATTGTGTGCATTGTTGTTGAGGCGGTCTTTGAACGAGGTTCTCTTGGCATCCCTGATGAGGTGGTGGTGGTTGAGGATGGCGTCCTTGTGTGCTGAGTGGTTGTCCGGAGTTTGTTCGCTGTGCCATTTCAACTCTAGTTTCCGGCAGGCTTGCTTGGAGGCTAGGAGTTCTGGGGTGAACCCTCTTGCTGGTATCTCTGTGGGGGGTTTCTTCAGCTGGGTGAGGGTGTTGGCACAGTCCTTGATCCAGCGTCTGAGGCTGGGGCAGTGTTGTCGGTGTTGGAGAGTTCGGTGGGTGGGCTGACAGTGAGGTTTGCATGTAGTTTAGTCTTCGGTGATTTTGCTCCAGCAGCGTCGGGGGATCTGTTGGGTTCGGTGGTGTGTGGTGTGTTTCTGGAAATTGAAGTGGATGCAGCGGTGGCCAGTCCAGGGGAGTTCGGTGGTGTGGCTGATGGAGACATGCGGGCTTGAGGAGAAGACAAGGTCGAGCGTATGGCCGGCGGAGTGGGTGGGCTTTGTGACAAGCTGCTTCAGTCCGAGGTTGGCGAGGTTATCGATCAGGGTTGTGGAGTTGTTGTTGTTGTTGTTCTCAAGGTGAAAGTTCAGGTCTCCGAGGAGGATGTAGTCGGTGGAGGTCAGGGCGAGCGTGCTGATGAAGTCGGCGATGGAGTCGCTGAACTGGGGTCAGGGTCCGGGGGGGTCGGTAGACAAGGGTGCCCCTGAGGGTGGAGTTGAAGTCTGTGTGGATCTGGAAGTGCATGTGTTCGGCGGTGCTGAGCACGTCGTCAGTGTAGTCAAGACCCTGATGCTTTTCTTGTGGATGATGGCGATTCCTCCTCCGACTCCGTTGGTGCAGTCTCTGCGGGTGATCTTGTAGCCGTCTGGGATGGCTATGTCGATGTTGGGTGCAGAGGAGTTGTTCAACCAGGTCTCTGTCAGGAAGGCGACCTCCAGGGTTGTTGTGGTGAGCAGGTCCCAGAGCTTGATGGCATGTTTGCGCGCAGAGCGGGTGTTCAGTAGTATGCATCGCAGGTGGGTGCAGTCTTTCTTTGCAGGTGGTTTGTCGGCTCTGAGGCTGGTGTAGCATCAGTTCCTGCAGGTGAAGGGACCATGTGTGCGTTTCGGGGCGGCCTTGAAGCAGGTGTGGGTCTGTTCGGGGTTGAGAGCGTGGAGTGTGCTAGCATCGTAGCAGTTGCGGTCGTCGTGGCGGGAGCCAGGAGTTCTGGCACGGGCGCGGTCCAAGCACCGACGGGCGAAGATGGGCTTGCCTTAGGAGTGCCTTTGGCGCGCAGCTGCCGGTATATATGAGGAGGTGGGAGGGAGGATTAACTGGGAGGCGGGAGGTGGGGGCAGCGATTGGACAGTCAGGGGGGTGGGGACGCAGCGATGGGGAGGAGAGGGATGACTAAGGGAACAGAGGGCAAGGGCACAAAATTGAGGGGCAACTGTCGTCACAGAAGGCAAAAGGGCACAGAATACTGGGGGAAAAACGGGTGTCACAGAAGGCAAAAAGGGCACAGAATACAGGGGGAAAATGGGTGTCAAAGAAGGCAATAGGGCACAGAATACAAGGGGAAAACAAGTGTCACAGAAGGCAAAAGGGCACAGAATACAGGGGCAGAAGGCAAAACCGGGCAGAGAGACACGGGGACAGCGAGGGGAACAGAGGGAGGAAGTGGGCACAGACCATGTGTAGGCAGCGGGGGAAGACAGACAACAGCAGTCACAGACACAACAATGAAAAATACAGGCAATACAGTAAAAACAATTAGGCGGAAGAAGATCAGACCTACGGCCTACCACTGGCCACCAGGGATGAGGCACAGGTGGTAGCCTGTGGGTGGAGGAGGGCTTCATACTTCCTCAGCAGCGGCAGCTAAGGCAGGGGACACACAGGCGGGGCTGTGCAGAGGGGGAGCGACCTACCTGGTAGGGTCAAGGGTCGCTCTCTGTCCAACTAATGAGGAATAAAAAACGTGCAAATTGACAAGTGGTGCGCCTCCTCAATCACTTACCTGCTGCCCATGAAGAAAGGATTGTTATCCTGAAACGCGTTGGCATTCCAAGATTAAATATGAACTGGGGAACCGGGCTGCAGCTCACTGTTGGCAATGTTGTGTGACCTTCCGTGTTTTGGCACATTGGTTTCAAGATTATTCACGGCAGCCAGCCGTGGGGAGGAGCACCATCGCAGGCTGGGGAGAAGGTAAACCAGCCTGCGAGACTGCGGTTTGGAACTCAACAAACTTGAAAAGTACATGGCCATGCTTAAAAAGTCTGTGACCCTGGATTCATTACCTACTAAGGTGATCAATAAACTTTATTTTGCAGGCAAGACGAAAGACCTTACCAAAGAGAACACTGCAAGCGCACCACGGAAACTCCAAGTCGCAGAAGGCAATCAAACCACACCCTCTGGGCGTGCATACTAATGAGGAATAAAAAACATGCAAATTGACAAGTGGTGTGCCTCCTCAATCACTTACCTGCTGCCCATGAAGAAGGGATTGTTATCCTGAAACGCGTTGGCATTCCAAGATTAAATATGAACTGGGGAACCGGGCTGCAGCTCATTGTTGGCAATGTTGTGTGACCTCCCGTGCACCGGCACATTGGTTTCAACAATATATATATATATATATACATACGTACACACACCCCTCTGTACATGGTTGCTTAATATGTTTACATCTGACTTTGTATGTATATCTGTATGTTTAGAATTGGATACATGAACACATACATAAAAATACAGATGTAAACATTTTATCAATCAATGTATTTATAAAGCGCACTACTTACCCATGAGGGTCTCAAGGCGCTGAGGGGAAGGGTTTGCTGCCACTGCTCGAGAAGCCCGGTCTTGAGGAGTCTTCTGAAGGTGAGTAGGTCTTGGGTCTGCCAGAGGTGGGTAGGGAGGGTGTTCCAGGTCTTGGCCGCAAGGAAGGAGAAGGATCTGCCGCCGGAGGTAGTTCGTTGGATGCATGGGACCGCTGCGAGGGAGAGACTGGTGGAGCGGAGCTGGTGGGTGGGGATGTAGAAGCTGAGTCGGCCGTTGAGGTAGGCTGGTCCAGTGTTGTGGAGGGCTTTGTGTGCGTGGGTGAGTAGCTGGAAGGTGATCCTTTTTTCGACGGGAGGCCAGTGTAGGTCTGATCAGTCGGCGGAGGCGTTTTGAATGCGTTGCAGTCATCGTAGGTGCTTGGCCAGGATGTCTGCATAGAGTGTGTTGCAGTAGTCTAGTCTGCTGCTGACTAGGGCCTGGGTCACCGTTCTTCTTGTTTCGGTGGGGATCCACTTGTAGGTCCTGCGAAGCATGCGGAGGGTGTTGTAGCAGGAGGAGGAGACGGCGTTGACCTGCTTCGACATGGAGAGGGAGGAGTCGAGGATGAATCCAGGTTGCATCATGGTTGGGTGGTGTTGGTGCTGTTCCCAGCGTGGTCGGCCACCAGGAGTCCTCCCAGGCTGAGGGGGTGGTTCCGAGGATGAGGTCCTCCGTCTTGTCCGAGTTCAGCTTCAGTCTGTTGTTCCTCATCCATTCGGCGACGGCCTTCATTCCCTCATGGAGGTTGGTTTTGGCGGTGTGCGTGTCTTTGGTGAGGGAGATGATCAGCTGGGTGTCGTCAGCGTAGGAGATGATTTTGAGGTCATGCTGGCGGGCGACATGTGCAAGGGGGGCCATGTAGATTTTGAACAGCGTAGGGCTGTGGAATGATCCCTGGGGTATGCCGCAGATGATGTCAATGGCTTCGAAGAGGAAGGGGGGAAGGCAGACACTCTGGGTTCTGCCGGAGAGGAAGGATGTGGTCCAGTCCAGGGCCTTTTCTTGGATTCCGGCTTCTTGGAGGCGTGTCTTTAGTGTGCAGTGGCAGACCGTGTCGAAGGTGGCTGAGAGGTCCAGGAGGATGAGGGCTGATGTTTCGCCGTTGTCAAGTTGGATTCTGATGTCGTCTGTGGCGGTGATGAGGGCTGTCTCAGTGCTTTGGTTTCTTCGGAATCCGGACTGGGATGGGTCTAGGATGTTGTTGTCTTCGAGGTAGCGGGTCAGTTGCATGTTGATGACTTTCTCGATGACCTTCGTTGGGAACAGGAGCAGGGAGATGGGCCGGAAGTTCTTGAAGTCTTTGGGGTCCGCCTTGGGTTTCTTGAGAAGGGCGTTGATTTCGGCGGGCTTCCAGATTTCCGGAAATGTGGCTGTCTCGAGGGAGATGTTGATTACTTTCCGTAGTTGGGGTGCGATGGCTGCGTCTGCTTTGTTGAATATGTGGTGTGGGCAGGGGTCAGACGGTGAGCCTGAGTGGATGGAGTTCATGATCTTGCGTGTTTCGTCATCATTGAAGTTGGCCCAGGAGGTCAGGCGGTTGGTGCGGGTGGGGTTCGCATGGGGGGTTGAGTCTGGCGTTGTCAGGGCAGTCGAGATGTTGAAGCTGTCATGGATGTCAGCGATCTTGCGATGGAAGAAGGTGGCCAGCGAGTCGCACAGTTCTTGTGAGGGCAGGATGTTGTTTGTGTTGGAGCTGGGGTTGGAGAGTTCTTTCACGACGCTGAAGAGTTCTTTGCTGTCGTGAGTATTGTTGTCCAGGCGGGTTTTGAAGGACGATCTCTTGACTGATCTGATGAGGTGGTGATGTCTGCGAGTGGCGTTCTTGTGTGCTGCATGGCTGTCCAGTGTTAGTTCGTTGAGCCATTTCTTCTTCAGTTTCTGGCAGGTTCTTTTTGAGGTCTGGAACTCTTCGGTGAACCAGGTGGTTTTCTTGCTGGTGCGGCTGTTGGAGGGTTTTTTGAGCGGGATGAGGGTGTTGGTGCATTCGTCTACCCATTGTCTGAATTTGCGGGCGGCGGTGTCTGGGTCGGTGGGGTCGGTGGGTGGTTTCTGTGCGAGGGTAGTGGCTAGCTGGTCTTCGGTGACTTTGCTCCAGCAGCGGCGGGGGAGCTGTTGGGTGCGGTGGTGCGTGGTGGGCTTCTTGTAGGTGAAGTGGACGCAGCGGTGGTTGGTCCAGTGGAGTTTGGTTATGTAGTTGAAGGAGACATGGGTGCTTGTGGAGAAGATAGGATTAAGTGTGTGGCTGGCGGTGTGGGTGGATGTGGTGACGAGTTGTTTGAGGCCGAGGTGGGCGAGGTTGTCGATCAAGGTGGCGGTTTTGGCGTCGTTGTTGTTCTCGAGGTGGATGTAGTCAGTGGAATCGAGTGCGTGGGTACTGGCGAGGTTGGCGATGGAGTCGCTGAACTGTGGGCGGGGTCCGGGGGGTCTGTAGATGAGGGTTCCTCTGAGGGTGGTGTTTAGGTCGGTGTGGATCTGGAAGTTCAGGTGTTCGCACTGGGCGCGGTCCAGACGCGGACGGGCGCTGACAGGCCTCTGGCACGCCAGCGGTGCGGCCGCGCAGAGGCCGCAATTTAAGGTGGGGAGGGAGGAGCAGGTGGGAGGCGGGGCGGGCCACAGGGGAGCAGCAGCAGGAAAATGGGCAGAGGTTACAGAGGAGAAAGGGGGGAAGGGGGAGAGGAGCAGGACACGAGTGCAAAACTGCAAAAGCATGGTACAGACAGGAACAGAACTTACAAAAATGCACAGAAATCACCAAAAAACAATGACAACAATGGGAAGAAAATTACAGGCTCAGGCAGGCAGCCAGCACGATCAGGGGCACAGCAGTATCGAACTAGCGATCTGCAGCAGCAAGGGGGAGAGGCGCTGGCTGACAGGTGGAGCTGTTCGGCAGTGAGGGAGCGCCTGGCCTGCAGGCAGGGTCAGGGATCACTCTTACTGACGCGCAGCGGCCGCCCTTTAAGGTGGGGAGCAAGGGAGGAGCAGCTGGGAGACGGGAGTGGGGCGGTAGCAGGGCGGGGCCGCAGGGGAGCAGCGGCGGGAAAATGGGCAGAGGTTACAGAGGAAAAAGGGGGGAAGGGGGAGAGGAGCAGGACGCGAGGGCAAAACTGCAAAAAAACAAGGTACAGACAGGAACAGAACTTACAAAAATGCACAGAAATCACCAAAAAACATTGTCAACAATGGGAAGAAAATTACAGGCTCAGGCAGTCTGCATGATCGAACTAGTGATCTGCAGCAGCCAGGGGGAGAGGTGCTGGCAGACAGGTGGAGCTGTGCAGCAGTTGGGGAGCAACCTGGCCTGCAGGCAGGGTCAGGGGTCGCTCATAACACAACACGTCTTTTCCGTGAAAGGTGGTTAGACAATTTAATGTTACAGGCAAGGTGCAGTGTCTGTTGTTTTTCTGTGTCTCCACCTGACACATTCAGCAGCTCAGCAGCTGTGGTGGAGAGGCTGGGGTGTGGGGTAGGCAGGGATGGGGCGGGGGTTAGGCTGGTCAGAAAGTGCTGGAAACAACCGTTGTTCTAGAGCACGGGTACTCATAGTACGGCCCGCGGGCCGGCAGCGGCCTGGCGAGCCTTCCGTGGCGGCCCGCAGACCATGAGACATCGTAGTCGTGTTTTCAAAGAGTGTCTGCAAACACTCTGCTGCTCTGTGGGGGCCGGGTGATTCATTCCAGGAGGCCAAAGTGGAGCTGCAGGGGCGCTAAGAGGAGGTGAAATATAGCAAAGCCCCATTCACATGCAAATGGTCTTTTTAAAGACCTGTGAAGTGCTCGGGTGGGGCTGTGTGTCTGTGTGCGCTGGGGAAGCAGGCTGGGGAAGCTGTCTCAGACTAGTGACACACAGGCAGGGTGGGGTGACAGAAGGAGGTAGAGGGACAGAGACAGGGGGAGACAGTGGGAGACCGGGGAGAGGAGAGAGGGAGATAGAGGGATGGAGGGAGGGAGGCAGAGAGAGAGAGATAGAGGGAGGGAGACAGAGAGAGAGATAGAGAGAGAGAGAGAGAGAGAGAGAGAGAGAGAGAGAGAGCGAGGTATGTATGCCAGGTGTGGTAGCTCAGTGGACGAAGGCGTCTGCTGCAGGGACCTGTGTTTAACCTCATGGTCACAGTTTTTTTGTTGCTCTAGCCCTGCCCCCTCCCCCACTGACCCCGCCTCCACCGGTGCGGCCCTCGGACACAAACCACACTGTAAATTTGGCCCCCGAGAGAAAGTTTGTGAGTACCCATGTTCTAGAGACACAAGCGAGAGGGGAGGAAAAAAAGCTAGAGACAACAGAGTGGTTCTTTTTGGGTGAGCTAGTATAGATCAATCTAGTCTGTTCAACAAGACAGACCTCATTTTGTAAAGCCTGGGAAGAGGATGAGTGAAGAGAAGGTAATCAAGCACATCTTTGAATATGTAGGCCTCATTCAACCAGCATGCAGTAGATTGTTGTGTAGATTCAGTGAGGGAGACTGAATGAGGGAAGGGGAGTGAGGGAAGGGAGTCAGGGAGGCAGTGAGGGAGGGAGTGAGGGAAAGGGAGTGAGGGAATGAGGGAAGGGAGTGTGGGAGGGGGTGAGGGTGGGAGTGAGGGAAGGGGAATGAGGGAGGGAGTGAAGGAAGGGGAGTAAGGGAGTGAGGGAAGGGGGAGTGAGGGAAGGGGAGTGAGGGAAGGGAGTGAGGGAAGGGGAGGGAGGGAGGGGGTGAGGGAAGGGAGTGAGGGAAAGGAGTGAGGGAGTGAGAGAAGGGGAGTGAGGGAGTGAGGGAGGGGGTGAGGGAAGGGGAGGGAGGGAAGGGGAGAGGGGAGTGAGGGAAGGAAGTGAGGGAAGGGGCAAGAGGGAAGGGGAGGGAGGGAGAGAGGGGAGGGAGGTAAGGGTGTGAGGGAGTGAGGGAAGGGGAGTGAGGGAAGGGGAGTAAGGGAAGGGGAGTGAGAGAGGGAGTGAGGGAAGGGGAGTGAGGGAGGGAGAGAGGGAAGGGTAGTGTAGGAAGGGAAATGAGGGAGGGAGGGAAGGGGAGTAAGGGAGGGAGTGAGGGAAAGGGAGTGAGGGAGAGAGAGAGGGAAGGGGAGGGAGTGAGGTTGAGGGAAGGGGGGAGAGGGGGAATAGGGGGAAGGGGAGTGAGGGGAAGGGAAGGGGAGTGAAGGTGAGGGAGGGAAGGAAGGAGAGGAAAGGAGAGGGAAGGGAGAGGGGGGAAGAGGGAGGTAGAAGGAAGGGGAGAGATAGGAGTGAGAAGGATTGAGACAGTCAGAGTGAGTGAGACAGAGGGAGACCGGGGAGAGGAGAGAGGGAGATGGAGGGATGGAGGGAGGGAGGCAGAGAGAGAGAGATAGAGGGAGGGAGACAGAGAGAGAGAGAGTAGAGAGAGAGAGAGAGAGAGAGAGAGAGAGAGAGAGAGAGAGAGAGAGAGAGAGAGAGAGAGAGAGAGAGAGAGAGAGAGAGAGAGAGAGAGAGAGAGAGAGAGGTATGTATGCCAGGTGTGGTAGCTCAGTGGACGAAGGTGTCTGCTGCAGGGACCTGTGTTTAACCTCATGGTCACAGTTTTTTTGTTGCTCTAACCCTGCCCCCTCCCCCACTGACCCCGCCTCCACCGGTGCGGCCCTCGGACACAAACCACACTGTAAATTTGGCCCCCGAGAGAAAGTTTGTGAGTACCCATGTTCTAGAGACACAAGCGAGAGGGGATGAAAAATAGCTAGAGACAACAGAGTGGTTCTTTTTGGGTGAGCTAGAATAGATCAATCTAGTCTGTTCAACAAGACAGTCCTCATTTTGTAAAGCCTGGGAAGAGGATGAGTGAAGAAAAGGTAATCAAGCACATCTTTGAATATGTAGGCCTCATTCAACCAGCATGCAGTAGATTGTTGTGTAGATTCCTGCACCTTCCTCCCCAGAGTATCCTTTAGTAAAAAGGTTTTGTATTTCGGTTAAAAAAGTGATGGATAGTCGGCATGTTTTGCGCTGTGATGATATTTAGTCACAGGCAAGACCTCGTTTGTCATGTAATTTCTGTCAATTAACTCATATTTAATCAATTCCCTTTTACAAGCAGAGCAGTTACAAAGGTAAACAAAAGAGCCTCAGTGTTCGCAGGAAGTAAAGGTTTTGTGTCTGTAACTAAATACCAGGCTTTACAGATCGCTGCACAACAATATCAGGAATGTTCTTGTTAGAGCGGCCCATTAGACGCTCGAGGTATTACTAAATGGACTAATAAATCACGCGTTCGACTTTTATCAGTATTATTAATTTTAACATGCCTTTCTGTACTAAACACTCTATCTAATGGCAAAGGCCCGGGCTCTAAAGTGATCATGATTGAGTAATAAGAGGCGAGACCCTGCTTTCAGCAAAGGCTAATTCATCAGTACCGCGCTGGAGCTCTGGACTGAGGGGGTTGGTGGGGGGGGGGGGGCATGACCAGGATGCTGAAGCACATCTCCCATTGCTGGGATAACTCGTGGAAACCCAGCTGCTTGCAGGAGGTACAGTGCTATGGCAGTGTGTTGTACATAAATTAAGTAGGCAGCAGGACACGTCTTCTAGTAGTTAGGTTGTATTTATTAAGTTACAAGGAATAAGATAAGACAGCAGAGCACAAAACCTCACAGCTGACCAGACCAACTGCCAAGGCTAGAATCGCAACACACCAGATAGAACACAGTTAGGTAAGAAGATAGAAACACAAAGAAAGGACTAAAGAAACCAAGAAGCCATATAAAGCTAAGTATGAATTTAGAACACATCTTCCCCCCTTACAAACAACACATATGAAAACCTCAAACACTTAAGAAGATAAAGCAGGGAAAACACAAAGAAGAAAACGTATAACACTCAGGAGGTTTACAACACAGTGCTTAATTTGTTAAAAAAATATTAAGGCTACCAAGGTCCTCATTACAAGTTCACGGCTAAATTCCACTCACTGAGAGTTGCACAGGGATCGGAATTACGAGATGAGTAATTTTTTTTTGCACTTTTCCCCGATAGACTAAGGCAGGTCAAACCGGCTGAAATGTATAGATGGAAAAGTCCCATAAAAAAAGAAAAACGTGGAATTTGGTGTGTGAAACACTGATTCTACATGTTATGCCTAAAGGATAAGTTAAAAAATAAGTTAATAGGAGGTATTTATCACGTGTGGTAAATACCTCACCCTGTCTGCCTTACTCATAAATAGGGCCCTAGTCTTGATTTTCCCTCATTCTTCAACTATCCTACACTTCCTATCACTTTATCTCACTCCTGCAGGTTCTTTTCCATCCTTGCTTATTTACATGTATCACTGTATTCCTTTCTTTCTCTAATTCTTTCTCCCTTTCTTCATTACTCTCTCTTGCTCTGGGTCAGGTCTGATGAGTAAATAAATTCTCCATTCCCCAAACATTCTGACCCTTCATGAAATCTAAAGACCGAGAACTCATGACAGTGTCGTGATACTGAACCATTGGTGATACTGACTCACTGATGATATTAAAAGACTAAGGGCCTGATTACGAGTTTGGCTGTGTGGAAGCGGGCTGCCACGCCAGTGCCCCACCCCCACACTGCCAAACTTGTTCGGCGAACACCTGCCGGAGTGTTCTCCTGGTCTGGCAGGGGGTGCTTCGGGAGTCCCGGGCGGTGAGCCTTAGAAAAGCACTGCAATGGGAACGCCAAAACAAGTTTCTGCACTACATTGACTGCTAAGTTCATGCCATGCAGGAACGGGCTGTGCATGCATACAGGGGGGCACACCATGTGCTTCCTGCATGCAGTCCTATCGCCCAGAGGCACCGGGGGCCCTGTAGGGCCCCCTAGTTTCCTCACTGCTACACCTTTCATGGCTGCCTCGCTGCCATGAAACCGGTGGAGGTGAGGAAACTCATAATATGCTTGGTGGTGGTGCTGCAGCGGCACCACCCGCATTTTACGGGCATCAGACCGCTGCAAGACCGCCTGGTGCGGCAGATCCCTGGCGGTGGTAGTGATCCTATGTTGGACCGACCATCAAACTTGTAATACAGCGGTCGGACCACCGGTGCAGCAGTCCCCGCACAGCCACTGCATAGACATAACCAGGCTCTAAATATTACTGAACTGATTATATACGTTGTCATTGACACAGGGTAAAACCGTAACATTGAGAAGATAATACACATTCACTGCTAGTACTGCACCATAAATGGATAATTCAAACCCACTAACAATATTTAACCCCTTATGATAGTGAGCCACTGGTTACAGAGATCTGGAGCCACTGATGACCATGTGCCCGTCATGCTTGCGAGTTCCTGAGCAGAGTCACAGATAATACTGAGCCTTTGATGATTGTAAGCTGGTGCTGTAAAGTCTTATGGCCTTTGGACCAACTTGGGAATCCCTGAGATGGAGAAGAAACATCTGTGGGACCTTCTCCAGGTGAATGTTGCCCTCGTAGCATGGCTCAGATCAGGAGTACTTGTAACAACAAGAGAGTAAGGGGGAAAAAGAAGACGCTCCTACTCCCCTGGGGTAATCATGCAATAAACAACAAAGGAGCATCACAATTGTAGTGACTACAAGACAAAAGGTTAATTTGTCAGCAAGTGGACTGGTACGCAGTCTATGACATTTGTAAATGAAACCTTGATAGGTTTTTAAGAAGGCCCTCACTCACCACTAGTTGGTGACATGCTTCATCATAGGGCCCCACCAATAGTGGCTGAATACCCCCCTGGTGTGCTGTGACGCCAGAGTTACTGCGGAGCTGGTTTGTTCGTGAAAGTGAGGTGAGAAATAAAAATGTCGCAAATAGGTAAAAAAAATAATTTTATTAGTTTGCCAATTGGACAGAGTAAAAACTGTGAAGGATAAAGGACCAAAATTACATGTCCAAGATTACCCTTAAGTGTGGTGATCAGGTCAACATGTTTCAGCCTATATGATGTAATTTATCAGGCAATCGTCAGGACCAATGTGTGAGTAACTAGTGTTATGTAAGAACCCTGGCGGTATGGGCACACTAAGGCCCACCCTGACCTGGGGTTACTTGTGTGAAAAATAAAAAGGTTTTTAAAGATTCCTGAGTGTTGGAGTGGAACCGAGTTTATTCTAGGACATAGACATTGACAAGTAACAGACAGAACATAATTAAGAAGAAGACAAAAAAGAGAACATGGTTAAAAACAATGTCCGTTCCTGTCCTAAAGTGTGCAAACTTGCTTAAGGTGTTTTCATGGTGAAGTTGTAGCCATATGTTGAGTACGAGTGAACATAAAGTGAGCTTGTGCTCATAAATGGTAGAAATAACCTTGTGGAGACACAGGGACAAATTTCCAGTGTGTCCCATAATGTGGCTAGTGCAAAAACGGGAGCGAAAATGATAGTGAAATGCCTGTAGTTGTAGATTTCACGTGTGACGTAAATCAAAAGTAGTAACTCTCATGTGCATTTCGGGCTACCAGTAACTACACAAGTAAAGTATGTCTAAGACTTAAAACACGCTCTTACAAGGGGCGCTAAAATTCAATGCGCCATGGGTCACTGGAGGGGGGTGGTAGCGAAATGGCACACCCTGTAGAATAAAAGAAAGAAATAGGCCCGTGAAAGGATTGCCATGACAGTAAAGCGGTGTACTTATCTGTATTCCTTGTTAATCACTCCTCGTTAGCTAGGCACCCGTAATTGCACCTGCATACCCTCATGCCGGACCCCGAAGACTGAGATGTCCCATGCAAGGGGTGTAAAAATAGACAGAGGAACGGCAAAGGGTGCCGTTCGCGTGTAGGAGTGGCCACTTCCTACTTCCTGTACTACCGCACGGTCGAGGCAGCGATCACGTGGTTGCCGCAGAACCAGTCACCGATATTGGTAGACTGTAACCTATTGTGTGGAGGTTAAGAAAAAGAGATTGGAGTTAAGGTAGATCGTCATGGCAACCACCTTACGGAGCACAAGACAAGGAGAAAAAAAAAAGTTAATAAAGTTTTTCAAAGGCAAAAAAGTGCCGATACGGGGGAGCTATTTTGACATGTGAAAATTCTCCTAGCCAATAAGGATAAGGGAAGTCCACTATGTGAATAGAAGAATAGAACACAAAGCCCTGATTAAAGGATTCATGCGCTCGATTGGGAAAGGTGCACATTTATTCTTTAGAGCAATGAGTGCTGGTTTAGTAATTCATGTGTTTGATTGGTAAGTGAAGGCATTCACTTTTTGTGGTGGAAATCAGGGAATCAACACACATTGTATACCATGGAACGTGGAGCGCTCACTGAACAGTCCATGCACTCGGCTGGGGTCGGTGTACATTCCATTCATCAGGACATTAAGCGCTGGTTGCTAATTCATGCGTTGGTTGCTGATGAATAGGTGGTTAAAGATGAAAGTAATCATGTTCATAAAGGGGTAGTGCTTAGACAGTGGTCAACAGTTTGAAAGTTTCCTCAGGGAGACATGATCCTTGATGTAATTGAAAGAACTGTAGTTAAAGTTGCGGATATTATTTCTCGAGGACCGTGGACCAAGGGATATTGTCGTTAAGGCCGTTTACGTGGGTTCCCAAGACGGTACACCCACCTTTGCTCTTTTTCGAATAGGATCTTCTGAACGTTCACCCTGGTATCCACCTGTTCGATTACTGTCCAGCGTATATCGTTTGTTGTGTGGTTACTCTGTATACAGTGATCACTAAGTTTTGTTGTGGCACGGCCACACCTGATGTTGCTCCGTTGTTCACAAATCCTGAGCTTGACTTTCCTAGAGGTCATTCCAACGTAACGTAGTCCACAAAGGCACGTGATGAGGTAGATCACATTTACCGAGTTGCAATTAGTATGTGCCCTTTGTGTCCACGTTTTGTTGGGTTCCAAAACTAGAGTCTTAGTATGGCTAGTGAGGTGGCAGATACTGCAATTGGAACAGGGGTAATGTCCAATCACTTTGGGCAAACCCCAAGCTTTGAATACTGATGTTGTTACGCCTAGATTCTGCACTATAGATCGTGTGTTTCCAGGCTGTAATTCCTTTATATGGAAGTCGAATCAGTCATAATTATGGTTTTAATACATCATATGTATGATTTTTGTTGCAGCTTTAGATCCAGCAAAAAGCACTTGTAGGTAAGAGAAACGAGCTACTAGGGTTAAACTCACTGTGTAAATGTGAGTAAAACAATTATTTAACACACAGATATATATATTTTTTTTACTCTATAGGGAAACTACACAGTGATCACCCCTAACAAGGTATGAACATTTGAACACATGGTAAACATACACAAACAGCTTCCATGGGCTTACGAATTAATACACACATTTTCCTTTTCTTCTTTCAGTATTTCCCCTGAGGAAGGTACCATGTGGGTACCGAAATGCATCGGGCGGGCGTGTTAAAAGTCAATGTTGATTGAAATTGATTCTGAAATGTATTATGGAAAATAATGTTATGTACAAAAGTAAATGTATATGTAATTTACAGTTCTGAAATGATCATGAAGAAACAATGATCCACAGTACATAAAAAGAATTTTTGTGAAAACTAAGAAATTAAAGTGAATGAATAATGATGTTGTAATGAAATAATTTGAAAGGTATAAGCAGAATAGGTGTGGGAAAACACTGAGTGCACAGTGCATGATTTGACTAACCCTTAGGCTAGTCTTAACTGAACTAAAAAGAATACAAGACATTTAAAACATTTACACAAAAATACAAAATATTCATCACATATATATACAAACTGTACAAAATTTCCTTACGCGTTTCGAACCAGCTGACTTGAATTCCTAGGTTCTCCCATCAGGGCTCTGTCTTTTAGTAAGTATCTGCAAATATGTACAAAGATGACAAATTTATTTTAAGTTCTAAATTAATAATTTCTTCTCTCCATTACTTCAAAGTTATCGCTATTTATACCTGTTCGTCCAGCAGCCGCCGGTCTACAGGTTTCACGTTTTTCTCTTTTCTTTTTAATTGATCTTGATCCTGCACCTAAGGTGAAGAATAGACTTATCACTATTTTTTGAAAACTTGTCTATGTCCAGCAATGTAAAGCCTTACTTCCCCAGACATACCTTTTCTTTAGAAGTTTAGCACGTATTTCTAGTTCTCCTGGGTTGTAATTATTTCTTTTTTGGATATTCTTCCTTTCTATAGATAACCTGTAAATTATAAAGTTGTCTTAGTGTATATCAGGCCTCTGATGTGGATTGCCTTTGCATTACTGTCATTGGGGTGTGAACACTTTCTGAGCATACCTGTTGCAATGTTGCACTCTCGTGGTGACAGCGCGTTCCGTATTTATATATTAGGATGGTGTTCCATTATTCATCATGTTCTCACGATCTGTAAATTTAGAGATATCTCTATAAGATCGGTTCAATTTAAACTAGCTTTCACGTTGTTCAGCTGGCTTTCACACAAGGGAAGGCATACCTTCAGTCTTTGAGCGGGAGCTCCTGGTTATTTTCGTTTACCCTCGCACTCGTTAGGAATCGCGGGGACACTCGTTTCGTTCACCTATATGAATGAACGCTAGAGTCAGTCTATATTTGGATCTTTAGCTTTAAAATTAACATGTACCTGGATTATTCTGTATGCCCCTTACCTTAGTTTGGCGTGATCCGGCAACTGCAGAAACAATCTGTGGACGCCACCGCCATCTTTAGTTGGGTTCATATAGCCGATAGCATACATTGCGTGTCGGCCATTTTGGAGGAGGTTGATTTCTCAAAACGATCTTTGCAACATTAAACATGGATAAAATCCTTAGAGGCCAGCAATTTTTATTCTGTGGCATTGTGTGGTCCAGTGAGCATTATGTTATAGCTATTAATCACTTTTCCTAATGTGCAACCGTATTGTGAGGAGGGAGTTTTAAGCTACGGCACAGTTTGAAAGAGAACAGAGGTTTTTCCCAAATCCTCTTGTTGCTATTCAGGATGCACCAATGTTTCTGTATAGTTCGTTGGAAAGCATTGGAGGCTGAGCTGTAGGTGGTGACACAGGTCAGTGGAATGTCATTCTGTGATTTTTGAACATTCTCAAGAAGAGCTTCCCTCGGTTGGTTCCTCGCTCGCTTGTAACCTTTCCTCAGAACTGGCTCGGGTATCCCCTGTTTTCCAGTTTGGTGGTAAGGTCCCTTGATTGATCACGAAAATCCTCCAGATGGGTACAATTCCTCCTAAGCCAAAGGTACTGGCCATAAGGAAGATTCTCCCATAGCGGTCTCGGATGGAAACTTGTGAATTCCAGCAAATTATTCCTGGCTGTAGGCTTATAGTGTGTCTTTGTGGCAAAGACTCTGCAGTACCCTGCCATACCATTAGCACATAGTCAATATATGTCTTCCATAAACTTATGGAAGAGATAAACTGGTTATTAGCAGTTTGTATGTGCTTTTGTTCGAAAGTATGGACATAAAGTCCGGCCACACTTGGGGTAAAAGTGCTGCCCATGGACGTGCCCGTGCACTGTAGGAAAAGTTTCCCTTTGAATTCAAAGAAATTCCTCTTGAGGGCCAGCTTGGCGCATTCAACAATGAATTCCCTTGGGGTTTTGTATTCCCAGTCTGTAGTATTGAGTGCTTCCTCTAGGATCTTGATGGTATCATCCTGGGGGATACTGGTATATAGGCTCTCAATATCAAGTGTCACACGAAAGGTGTTGCTCATGTCACAGTGTAGTGTATTCAGAAGATTTAGAAGATCTTTCGTGTCCTTCAAGTACGTGTTTTTTTTTTGGACCGTTGGTTTTAAAAAATGGTCACAAAAACGTGACAGTGGCTCAAGAAGAGACCCGATTCCTGAGACAATTGGCCTGCCAGGGGGAGGTTGTTTCTCTTTGTGGATCTTGGGCAGAGTTTAAAAATACGGTATTGTGCACTCACCCTCTGTTAGAAAAGCCGCCTCATTTTTTGAGATGTGGCCACTAGCTTCAGCATGCCCCACCAATTCCATGATGGTTCTCTTGAGGTCTCGCGATGGATCTGTCGTCAGAGGTTGGTAATTCCTGGTGTCACTCAACAGTCGTGAGCATTCAAGTTTGTAATCTTTTGTGTTTAGAATTACCACAGCCCCTCCCTTTTCAGCTGGTTTTATTGTGATCAAGGGGTTGGAATTCTGTGGCTGTCATATTCTTGTATGTTGTTGGTGCCTCCAGGTTTTCAATTTCATTGAATACTGCCTGTTCAGATGCTATGATCTCCACCGGTGTGGTGTGTGGAGGGGGAATAAAAGAGGATTTCACCCGTAGTGATGTCTACCCTGTTGTACTTTCCTGTGTTGTTCCTCCTTTCTCTTCAAAGTAAGCCTTTAGTTTTAACTTCCTAAAGAAATTTGAAAGTTCGCAGTGCAATCGAAACTTGTCAAAGCGTGCAGTTGGAATAAATCCAAGGCCCTTTTCTAAGACTGCTGTCTCATCTTCAGACTGAGTGCTATTTGAAAGGTTAACCATCAGACTCCCTATGCACTCGTTCCTGCCTGTGCTTGTCTGCTCCGAGTATTATTCCCTACTGGGTCGTCTTCTTCCCAGTGGACTTGTGCCTGACCTCTTCTTCTGCCTCTGCCTCGTCGGCCACTCCATAAAAAAGGCTGGCCAAAGTGGTTCGGTTGAAATTGTTGGTTTGGGACAAAACCCGGGTTCCAACCCATCAGAAACATCTGATGGTGCTGAAAAGGCATTGGGTGCATAGCTCCACCTCCTTGATTTGGAAAATGGGGCCACATTGGCTGTTGGCAGTAGTGGCGGGGTCTGCCCCTGTTACCACCCCTCTGTTTTTGCTTGTAACTGCCTGTACTGGACCCACTGCTATTTGATGAGTTATCATCACTGCTGTCTGGGTTCATGTTAGGCTTGTTTGTTGCAGTATAGGTGGGTTCTGAATGGGGTAGATTTTAGCGAAGGAGAAGTTTCTTAAATCCTTCTGAAATTGCGTCACTTTTGTCTGTGTGAGATTGTCTTTATATTCATACACATCTTTTTTATTGTCATCCAGGCGTTTTTATAGCCTGTCAGGGTGGTTTTGAAATGGGCTTCGATTTGTGTGATTTCAACCATAATAGCCTCGGATAATCTGACCGCTGTCTTAATTATAAGAACGAGCCAGTCGCGTGTGCAATGCCAAGCGATCATGTCCCATTCCTTCCTGAAGACAGCATCTTCCAGAAAGATCCTTGGTGCACTTGGGACTAAGAGACCCTTTGGTGCTGTATTGGTCCTTAGGTACTCCGTCAAAATGGTTCCATGAAGAATTGTGTGTATTCTATTTTTCTTTAACTCCGATAATTGCTCCCACTCGTTGGTGTGAGTGACCGCTTGTGAGATAGTCAAGTCGGCAAATAAAGAGGGACGAGCTCGGATTGCTTCGACCTCAGAGTCTGAAAATGTTAGACCCAGACTAGCCATTTCTATGTTTGAAGAGCGCGTTTAAAGAAATGGGAAATGCAACATAAAGAAATTAAGAGAAAACTCTTGCAGCTGTGCGCTGCCAAATCGCTTGTAACAACAAGAAAGTAAGCGAGAAAAAGAAGACGCTCCTACTCCCCTGGGGTAATCATGCAATAAACAACAAAGGAGCGTCACAATTGTAGTGACTACAAGACAAAAGGTTAATTTGTCAGGAAGTGGACTGGTACGCAGTCTATGACATTTGTAAATGAAACCTTGATTGGTTTTTAAGAAGGCCCTCACTCACCACTAGTTGGTGATATGCTTCATCATAGGGCCCTACCAGGAGTGGCCGAATGCCACCCTGGTGTGCTGCGACACCAGAGTTTTGAATTTGAATTTTAAAATATTTATAGAGCGCACTTATACCAGAATCGGTTTCATGGCGCTAGGTGGCAGAAAACCAGTGGGTGCGGGGGAAGGGTTATAAAGCTACAGATCTGGAGAACAAGAATGTTTTAAGATGTTTGCGAAATTCCAGATAGGAAGATGACGACCTGAGAGTAAATGGAAGTGAGTTCCAGAAGGAGGGAGCCAGCACTGCAAATCTGGCCCCACCGGACTTCTGTTTTCTGAAACGAGGGACTGACAGACAAGCCAAATGAGTGGAACGGAGTTCTCGGGAAGGAAGGTAAGGGGAAATGGCTTCACACAGGAAGACGGGAGCGGTCCCTGATCTGGCCTGGTAGGTGATACACCCAAGCTTAAAAAGGGCCCTCTCCCTCACTGGGAGCCAATGGAGAGATTGCAACAGAGGGGTCGTATGATTAAACCTGGGGAGACCGTAGATCAGGCGGGCCGCCTGATTCTGAATCTGTTGAAGCCGGCGAAGCAGATAAGCCGGCGCACCATTGTAGATGACGTTCCCATAGTCAAGGCGCGAAAGCACCATGGCCAGAGGTACTGCGGAGCTCGTTACGGCAGACTAAAGACGGACTTAAGACAAACTTAGGACAGACTTAAGACAGACTTAAGACAGATTTGAAAAACTCCTAACTTTACTCCTACTAAATGCCTACCGTGAATACTAAAAGTAATACGTTTAGGATGTCGTCTTAAGTTAGTTCTGTGAATCGGGCCCATTGTGTCCAAACATTGAACGTTACATCTATTTGTAAACTTTGTATGTCACTGCATATGCTTGTACTATGGCCTCATGGTATTTTCATTCACGTTGATGGATGGAAAACATTTGTGAATTATACAAAGTAAAACAACAACAAAATTAAATTTTCACGTGCATATGTGATTAGATTAATTGGTGTGTTTGTAAACTCAGATGCATTGAAGGGAGCACTGATACATACATATGATCTCAAATATGATGCACCCTGACAATGGATTTAATGGATTACAAATAATTGCTTTCGGCTTCATGTGATGACTTGTTTTTATACAGTACTTCATACTGCACTTCTGCTATTTCTAACAGATGCAAATGACAGATGTTACCACTCACAAATTTAATGAAACTTGCTCGTCATCTTTGAATCCAACTTGATGAGTTTTAAATGTAAATAAATTTAAAGGTGCTTAGCTTTTTAATCAATAGCTACATTTCTTAAACATTATTTAGTTGTAAATCAGGTATGCACATTTGTCTATTAGTTAACGCAATACAAATGATGACATTTATAAATGCACAGTATTATATCTAAATGTAGGCTTGCTTAGTGTCTAGACATTCAGGGTCAGGCTAGGTAAGAATATAGGCCCGGGCACCAAAATTAAACGGGCCCCTATTATTGAATTAGAAAGCTAAAAAAGAGGCCCATGCTTGCACATTGGGCCAGTTTTGAACTTGTAAAGACACACTGTATAGTAGCTTTCAAGATAAGGAAGACTGCATAAATGTGTGCTTGCTGCAAGCAATGTTTTTCATATCAGAGAAATTAACAAAAAAACAGCCCAGTAGACTATAAATCAGGCCCACAAGCAGTCACATAATTGGCCCACTTACTGATCTTTCAATCTGGCGTATCAGGAACTGCCTGATTGCCCTGTAAGCCAGACCGACCTTGTAAACATTCAGGGCCATATTTACAACAAAGTAACAAAGTAACACAGCACGGTGCCGCAAGCCATTTGGCTACGCCAAGCTGCGTTACTTTGGAAGCAAAGGGATGCGTCATATTTACAAAAATATGACGTAACCCTGACCTCTCCCCTGCGCTGCCACGCGTCAATGCATGGTCCAAGGGTGCCTGTGCTGCGGGGACAATTCTTTTCGTGCAGGACACAAGAGATGTTTTCTTCTTTTTAATTGGGCTGCAGAATGCAGCACACATAGGAAGAGGTAAAAAGAGGAGAAATGAACATATTTCTCCTTGTGGCATTGTGTAGCATTCTGACGCATTACCAGTTTAATGAATGGTTGTAATTCTGGGAATGCGGCAGAGGCCATGGGCATTGCGTAGGAACACTTAAAGCAACACCCAGGCACGCCCCTACACGCAAAGTGCTGCATAAAAAGGGGCCTTATTTACAAGGACAAGAAAAGCTACGCAGGCTGGCTTTACGTGTCTTGTAAATATGAAGCCGCAAAATGTGCCGCTGGTGCATCACAAAAAGTGACACACTATCTGCGTAAGTGGCTTCTAAATATGCCCCTCCCTGGTTTACGTTCACACCGAACTAGATGTTTCATTTAAATGTGAATACATGCATTGTATCCATTTGTTTACATTCATATTTTGGGATTGATTCAAGTGTGGAGATTTATATCATACTTATTACAGGTTTTTTCAAGTCATAAACATTTCCAGAACTATGTCTGGAAAGGTGTGCCATGCACTGGTTTCTAGGCTCACTTCTGGGATTCTGATGTGACATATGCGGTAGAGTCCTAATCTCCATGTGTGGAATTCTATTTAGCGACAAATTCCACACAGGGAACATGAGCCCCCTAGGCAAACTTACACATTTTTGTATTTATTTTCTCTGCACGGAAATCATTTTTCTTTGTGGACAAAGCACTTCTCCTACAACTCTCACCAAATGTGTTGTTGACCCATTCCATACCCAGCCTGGAAGGCGAGTTGTCCCTTCATTCGGTTGCAGTAAACCTCTGACTATTTCGTAGCTGCGACCCCTGACTTCCCCCTTGATACCCCTGGGACTGCTTTTGTGACCCCTGGCCTGTGAGGTGGCAAAATCAGTGGCTGGAACACAGGGGAAGCTCTTCCTAATGGTTGCTGGTTGGAGCTCCACTTTTTTTGTAAACACATTTTGTTAGTTTTTATATTGGAGTTTCATATATCATATTTATCATATTCGTTTGTTGAATATTATCAGCTGTCTACATTGTTATGTTACACATATATGCATTCCGATTCTCTGTAGTTCTTACTTCTGTAATGTACCCTATCCCGCCACCCTCCTTCTACCTCCCCCGTGAATCGCATCTGGGTACGTGATCCTTTCCCTTCTATTGTGTGCCATGTGGGGGTTTTGAGGTCATAAGGACTGCCCGCTACGAGTGTCACTCCACACCCTCCTACTACATGGACTCGGAGTGCCATCATCACCTCCATTATTCCAGTACTCCCTATGATGTTTGTTTGTTTCATGTATAGGTGATCCCCTGGTGTAATGTCTCCTGACCCTGAAATCCTACAACCGGGTCCTTCAAGCTGTCCAACAGCATTTCCCAGGCTCTAGCCCTATCAAGTGAACCAATCCCCGTTTGGCCTCTGTGAACAGCACCCTTCCCTTATAGTCTGCTCATCTCTTCATCTCCCTTCTCCATGTAGTCACACCCCCCCCCCCGGCGCTTTCCAGTTTCTAGGTATTTCTCTTGTTGCTAGTATGAAGACTAAGTTCTGGAATTCACTGGTCAACTTTGTCTTTGTGAGGGCAACAACCCAGCAGGCAATGGAGCGCAGTGATCTAATGGCCGGTTCCAAGTTCCCTTCAATTAGGTCCGTTGGGTGATGAAAGATCCTGACCCCCAGATACTATAGACATTGGGGTTCCCATTACAGAGCACTTAGGTTATCGGCTTGGTCTTGGGCCTCCACCGTTGTGAACAATCTAGGCTTCTACCAATTGACCTTGAGCCCTGGTAGGGACCCTGACTCCTCCATTATTCTTCAGGCTCCTTTCAGTTCTTCTCCCCCATCCTGGAGGAAAAGCAGTAGGTTGTCCGAATATAGCGCTATATGTTGACAATGCTCACCTGTTCGTATGCCCTGATAGTACCTTCTGGAACATGCCAGGATGGCCAAGGGCTCCACCGCCAGAGCAAAGAGCAATGGGGACAGGGGCAGCCCTGTCTGGTCCCCCGCTCCACTGTATATTTCTATCGTAATTATTGGCCTGTCTGTACTCTGGCCTGAGGATGCGCCTACAATAATTTAACCCACAAAAGCACAGACAGAGGTCAGGGCTATAGATCCCTGCACTAGTCGACAATGTGTCGTGACTATAAAGGTGAATTCAGGCGTGGTGGAATGAGCTGGAGACGTGACCCTCATATGCTCTCAATAATGGAGAAAGAACCTTCCCACAACTAATGGTGACACAATTGGCTCTGCACTCAACTAAACAGATGAATACTTGTAAATGGACACTAGTGTCCATAGTCCTTCATACATAAAGATAAACAGGTATCTCCCAAATGAAACACGTTGTTAGGCATCTTTTCTGGGAAAATACGTTTTTTTATTCTTTATTCTTTTATTCAATGGAAGTTCCTTAAAAACACAGAACACATTTGACAGCCGACGCGTTTCGTCCCTCTTGGGACTTCTTCAGGGCTTAACATGTAAAAGACATGTTCCACAAGTTCTTGATGCTCAGCTTGAAAATTAGTTGAACTGTTAGGGTCAGCGTTCTTGGCAGCATTGGGAACATCATAGAGTATGTGCCCTTCTTCTGCTGAAGTTTCTTCTTAGCCTCTAAGTATGTAAAATGCTATCATTGGACTTCCTTGGAGAAGTCTTGGAAAATTCTGACCACACTATTGTCTACTGCGATTGTTCCCTTCTGCTGAGTCTAGCCAAGAATATGATCCTGATCTTTCCATAAAAGAAGTCTTGCTACCACCAGGTGCAGAGGCACACTCGAAAGTGGGGGCTTAGCATGCACCCGGTGAGCACGTTCATAGGCACCATAAGGGAAGGCCCTCCTCGGCACCCTCCTCCCAAATCCATATCTCCATATACTCCATATACACCAGCATGTTATTGCCTTCAACCTTTACGGTCAGCCCCACCACTCACATATTATTCCGACATGACCTGTTCGCTGCATCTTCTAGCTCTCCATTTGAAGGCACAACCCTTGTGGCTATCCTGGAGCCCGCTGATGCCAAGGTTAAGGGGGTTTTCTGCAAGCTCTTCTTTGCTGAGGTGACTCGTTTGGCCAGGTGACGGTGATCATCACGTAGGAGGCCCAGATTTTCTCTCAGGGTATCTATCTTGGTCTCCAACACTGCATAATATCCATTCCTGCCAAGTTGTAGGTTTTGGTCGTCGGACGACTGCAGGGTTACTCTGCCTCTTCCTGTAGCATTACCAAATTGTCCTGATCTTTCCTGCAGGTCGTTTTTCCCATGCTGGTGGCCATGGGAATCATTGTAGTGCAGCCCCTCCACTGCTGTTTCAGGCGTAAGCATGTGTAGCCCCCACCTCTCATCTCTAACTCGGCCCCTTCCATGGATCTTTCTGCTCTCATTCAGACAAGTCGTGTCACCCACCAGGCTGGTCGCAGCCCTAATCCTAGCCCTTCCACTCAGAGTTGTTGAGGCCTTGCACTCTCGATCTCAATCACTCTGTCACCATGGCCTGATATTGTCGGTGGTCTTCTTACTGTCCCCACAGTTTCCCCATCTGCTGTACCTGTTGTCCGAGGTAGCTAAGCAACCATGCATTAGGTGAGCTTTCCCACAAGTATACCACTATCTACTTTGGTAATTAGCAGCAGCCCAAAGTGCCTCTCCCCCGCCACCCCTGACACTGCACGGAGGAGGGGGCCTATGGTCTCTATTACATTTTGGTGCATGCTGTACGACCAATCGCGGCCCAAGGTCCGGTCTCCTGGATCCACTTAGGCCCCTCCAGTTTGGTCCCAGTGTCGATCACCACTTGGGGGACTCAAGCATTATGCTTGAGTCGCCTTCACTGTTTGGCTTGGCCTCTTCTCCATCTCCGATTACCCAGTACGGGAGCAACAGAAGGCAGCTCATAGTCCCAGATGGCAGCAGCCCCCCCAACACGATCCCACCTGTCATGGGCATTTCAGTGCCGCTGATTGCGGTCTGAATCATTCCTTGCACTGGCACCCTACTTTGGCTGCTCTTCACCTCCAGAACTCTGGGCTCGACCACTGCCCCTCTTGTCTGTCCAGCACTGCTGGGCTGAGTGCCGATGTCCCTGGCTGCCTGATGATCACTGCCAGGTCCCTCAGGGAATAGACGGTACATGGCCTAACAGGGAGACTCAGCCGTTATTTTGTTTCTGCCACCCACCTCGCCGATCGGGTCAGCCAGTCACTTAATCTGCTCCCAGATACCAGGCACCGGGGGCCCATAGAACTCCCGTAGGGCTAAGTTAGAGCACCTGAGTCTGATATATGGTGCCAGGATGGCACTGGATGGGGCTTCACTGGCAGGAGCACCGGTTTGTGGAATCTACTCCATCATCACCAAGCCTGGCCCCCCTGGTTGGAGCTCCACTTGCCAGGTTTCTGTCAAGTTATTTTATTATACAAATAGTGAATATTATTATTCACTATTAGTGAAATAAAAAATGGATACATTAGCCGCCCTATGACCCTATCTGGAAGCTAAGGTTAGTAAAACATGCTGTTAAATGTATTTTGCAGCATACATGCTTGCAGGTGAGAGTGTGTATATGTGTATAAATGTACATGCTTGTTTGCATTTCCAAACTCCCAAGGTGAGTCATGTATGAAATGCCCCATTCCCAACCTTTTAGTACAGTGTTTCCCAAACTGGGGGTCCTGACTCACTACTAGGTGTACTACTACTGATGTTTGGTGGGTCACCAAAGTCCAAACAATAAATAAAGATGGCTTTTCAATTCTATATTTATGGTTGTCACATTTGCTGTGCTTCAAAGACAGAAGTTCAATGTCAAACTATATCATCTGCTGTACATTTTTTAACACAGAGACTGTTGCTTAAGAACTATTCTCACGTTCAGTCAGCGAAAGAAAATATAGTGAATTATGTGGCAATCCTGATAAGGTACATGAAGAGTAAAGGAAAGCTGGACAAAATGTCCCTATAAACCAACTTGATGCAGCGAAAAATTAATTTCCATTTGTAGGGGTGCATTATAATCCCACATGTAGAGAGCACCTGCATATAATCCTTTGTCGTGTTAACATAAAGTGGTAGGACCTTGAAAAGTAATAACATAAAATGTGATGTATTTTAGTCATGAATAGTAAATGTGAAGATTTGATTGAGAAAGTAAGTGTAACTAGCAAAATACACTAACATGAAAAATTTGTGTAGTTCAACTCACAACCATTTATTATTTAATGTGTTTATAATCGTGTCATTTTATATGTAGGTAGGAATATTAACTTAACATGCCTTATTTTCTATGCAGTTTTGTAAAGCTGATGCTCCATTTCTCTTAGTTAGCTGAATCTTGTAGGCCTGAAATGCAATTTCCCTGGAAGCTCTCACTTTAGAATTAACAGTTTGAATTTCATGTGTGCAGTGGATTTTGTTCTTTCTTCAGTTTGTGTTGTAGGTGGAAGATGCACGCTTGTTAGTTAGAATAACAAACTTAAGACAGACTTAAGACAAATTTAAGACAATCTTAGAACAGACTTAAGAAGACAGACTTAAGATAGACTTAAGACAAAGTTAGGACAGACTTAAGACAGACTTAAGACAGACTTGGCAAACTCCTAACTTTACTACTACTAAATGCCTTCTGTGAATACCAAAAGTAGTAAGTTTAGGAGTTTGTCTTAAGTTAGTTCTGTGAATCGGGCCCATTGTGTCCCAACATTAAACGTTACATCTATTTGTAAACTTTGTATGGCACTGCATATGCTTGTACTATGGCCTCATGGTATTTTCATTCACGTTGATGGATGAAAAACATTTGTGAATTATACAAAGTAAAACAACAACAAAATCAAATGTTCACGTGTTTATGTGGTTAGATTAATTGGTGTGTTTGTAAACTCAGATGCATTGAAGGGAGCACTGATACATACATATGATCTCAAATATGATGCACCCTCGCAATGGATTTAATGGATTACAAATAATTGCTTTCGGCTTCATGTGATGACTTGTTTTTATACAGTACTTCATACTGCACTTCGGCTATTTCTACCGGATGCAAAAAACAGATGTTACTACTCGCAAATTTAATGATACTTGCTCGTCATCTCTAAATCCAACTTGATGAGTTTTAAATTTAAATGAGTTTAAGGGTGCTTAGCTTCTTAATCAATAGCTACATTTCTTAAATATTATTTAGTTGTACATCAGGTATGCACATTTGTCTATTAGTTACCACAATACAACTGATGACATTTATAAATGCACAGTATTATATCTAAATGTAGGCTTGCTTAGTGTCTAGACATTCAGGGTCAGGCTAGGTAAGAATATAGGCCCGGGCACTAAAAATTAAACGGGCCCCCAATAGTGAATTAGAAAGCTTAAAAAGAGGCCCATGTTTGCACATTGGGCAAGTTTTGAACTTGTAAAGACACACTGTATAGTTGTTTTCAAGATAGGGAAGACTGCATTAATTTGTGAATGCTGCAATATCAGATAAATTAACAACAAAAAACGGGCCAGTAGACTATAAATCAGGCCCACAAGCAGTCAAATAATTGGCCCACTTACTGACCTTTCAAACCGGCGCATCAGGAACTGCCTGATTGCCCTGTAAGCCAGACCGACCTTGTAAACATTCAGGGCCATATTTACAACAAAGTAACAAAGTAACACAGCACGGTGCCGCAAGCCATTTGGCTGCGCCAAACTGCGTTACTTTGGAAGCAAAGGGATGCGTCATATTTACAACAATATGACGTAACCCTGACCTCTCCCCTGCGCTGGCGCACAATTGGCTGCCACGCGTCAATGCATGGTCCAAGGGTGCCTGTGCTGCGGGGACAATTCTTTTCGTGCAGGACACAAGAGATGTTTCTTCTATCTAATTGTGCTGCAGAATGCAGCACACATAGGAAGAAGTAAAAAGAGGAGAAATGAACATATTTCTCCTTGTTGCATTGTGTAGCATTCTGACGCATTACCAGTTTTATGAATGGTTGTAATTCTGGGAATGCGGCAGAAGCCATGGGCATTGCGTAGGAACACCCAAAGCAACACCCAGGCTCGCCCCTACACGCAAAGTACTGCATGAAAAGGGGCCTTATTTACAAGGACAAGAAAAGCTATGCAGGCTGACTTTACGTGCCCTTGTAAATATGGAGCAGCAAAATGTGCCGCTGGTGCATCACAAAAAGTGACACACTAGCGGCGTAAGTGGCTTCCAAATATGCCCCTCACTGATTTACGTTCACATCCAATTAGATGTTTCATTTAGATGTGAATACATGCATTGTATCCATTTGTTTACATTCATATTTCGGGCTTGATTCAAGAGTGGAGATTTATATCTTACTTATTACAGGTTTTTTCTAGACATAAACATTTCCATAACTTTGCCTGGAAAGGTGTGCCATGCACTGGTTTCTAGGCTCACTTCTGGGAATGTGATGTGACACATTCAGTAGAGTCCTAATCTCCATGTGTAGAATTCTATATAGCGAAGAACTCCACACAGGGAACATGACATAGACAAAGCACTTCTCCTACAACTCTTACCAAATGTGTTGTTGACCCAATCCATACCCAGCCTGGAAGTTGAGTTGGACCACAATTCGGCTGCAGTAAACCTCCGACTATTTTGTAGCTGCGACCCCTGACTTCCCCTTTGATACCCCTGGGACTGCTTTTGTGACCACTGGCCTGTGAAGTGGCAAAATCAGTGGCTGGAACACAGGGGAAGCTCTTCCTAATGGTTGCTGGTTGGAGCTCCACTTTTTTTCGTAAACACATTTTGTTAGTTTTTAAATTAGAGCTTCATATATCATATTTATCATATTAGTTTGTTGCATATTATCAGTGGTCTACATTGTTATGTTACACATATCTGCATTCCAATTCTCTGTAGTTCTTACTTCTGTAATGTACCCTATCCCTCCACCCTCCTTCCACCTCCCCCATGAATCGCATCTGGGTACGTGATCCTTTCCCTTCTATTGTGTGCCATGTGGAGGTTTTGAGATTATAAGGACTGCCCGCTGCGAGTGTCACTCCACACCCTCCTACTACATGGTCTCGGGGTGCCATCATCACCTCCATTATTCCAGTACTCCCTATGATGTTTGTTTGTTTCATGTATAGGTGATCCCCTGGTATAATGTCTCCTGGCCCTGCAATCCTACAACCGGGTCCTTCAAGCTGTCCAACTGCATTTTCCAGGCTCTAGCCCTCTCAAGTGAACCAATCCCTGTTTGGCCTCCGTGAATAGCACCATGCCCTCATAGTCTGCTCATCTCCTCAGCTCCCTTCTCCTTGTAGTCACTCAGGCCCCTCCGGGGTTTTCCAGTTTCTAGTTATTTCTCTTGTTGCTAGTATGAAGGCTAAGTCCTGGAACTCACTGGTCACCTTGTCTTTATGAGGGCAACAACCCAGCAGGCAATGGAGCGCAGTGATCAAGTGGCTGGTTCAAAGTTCCTTTCAATCGGGTCCGTCGGGTGGTGAAAGATCCTGACCCCCAGATAAGATAGACATTGGGGTTCCCATTACAGAGCACTTAGGTTATCGGACAGGTTGCGGGCCTCCTCCGTTGTGAACAATCTAGGCTTCTGCCAATTGACCTTGAGCCCTGATAGGGACCCTAACTCCTCCATTATTCTTCAGGCTCCTTTCAGTTCTTCTCCCCCATCCTGAAGGAAAAGTAGCAGGTTGTCCGCATATAACGCTATATGTTGACAATGCTCACCTGTTCTTATGCCCTGATGTTACCTTCTGGAACATGCCAGGATGGCCAAGGGCTCCACCGCCAAAGCAAAGAGCAATGGGGAAAGGGGCAGCCCTGTCTGGTCCCACGCTCCACTGTATATTTCTATTGTAATTATTGGCCTGGCTGAACCCTGGCCTGAGTATGCGCATACAATAATTTAACCCACTAAAGCACAGAGAGAGGTCAGGGCTATAGATCCCTGCACTAGTCGACAATGTGTTGTGACTATAAAGGTGAACTCAGTCGTGGTGGTATGAGCTGGAGACTTGACCCTCATATGCTCCCAATAATGGAGAAAGAACCTTCCCCACAACTAATTTAGATACAATTGGCTCTGCACTCAACTAAGCAGATGAATACTTGTAAATGAATATTAGTGTCCATAGTCCTTCACACATAAAGATAAACAGGTATCTCCCAAATGAAACACGTTTCTCTTATGTTAGCTGGGGGGTGCGTGGCTTGGCGTCCGGGGAGTATAGCGGCACATCGGTGAGGCTCTGGAGGGTGCTCTGCGGATTCCGCGACTACAGGCAGCTTCGCGTCGCGAAGGAGACGAGTTACGGTGCATGAAGATCATGGCTCATTTTGGTGCTCTTAATTGCCCCTACAACGCTACTGAGAGTGATTTATTTGCTGCAGTAAGTCCGGTCACGGCTCCGATTCTGCCGCGGCCGCCAATTATTTTTTTTTAACGCGATGCGTGTTTGCTCGCAAGATACCAGCAATGAAGCTATTTTGATGCATAATTGCACGCCTGCCTTTTGAGAGTCTCTCAACACATACCTGTGCTGTTTTTGAAGCTGAAGACAGCCTCTTTTGAAGAATCTTTTCCCTCATTGTCATCATGAGGCATACACTTTGTTATATGTGAGGCAGCCATTTTGTGCTGCACAGAGTGGTATGCAGATATTCCCTCACACTGCTGCCTTTTTCACCTTAGCAACACATTTGCTGCTTATTTTTTGCCTCAGCATTTCCAGGATTGGAAACTTTATGTCTATTGAGTTGGAGCTTCACCAACACTCGTTGCATATTCATTATTGACTTCCACTCTCACATATTTTTCATACTACGCAGCATAATAATCCCGCTTTTGATGTTTAACTCTCTTAATACGCAGCCTTAACTCCAATCTACACTCTCCCTCTGAAGAATTGTTCTTTCTGGGCATTCGGTAGAGAACAGTCATTTGTATGCGCCTATGGGCAGAATAAAAACAACACATTCTACATCTTTTAAGGCAAAGCATATCTTTATTAAAATTTAACGGCTAAAAAAAGATCCTCCTACCCCACCTAAATCAACCTCACCTGTCTTTATGGAGCTTCTGTTGGAGGAAATTAGAGCTCTGAGACCTTTTATGGAAGAAACTAATGCCAATATCTAGTCTCAACTTGAAACGAGGGTCTCATCAGTGGAACAAAGTGTTTCCTCTTTAAAAGTATCTTGCAACACTGTTGCTCATCTGCATTCACAAGTTTCTTTGCTTCAACGGCACGTACAGGACCTTGAGAACCGGAACAGACGGAATAATCTTCGCATCTACGGCCTGGTGGAGGGTATTGAAGGAGCTGACCCTCTCGCTTTTTTCAAGTCATTTCTTCCCAAACTATTGCACATGCCGGATAGTACGTCGCTCAATATCCAACGTGCGCATCGACTTGGCCGAGTTCCTTCTCAATCATCAACCGCACAAAGACCAAGAGGAGTCATCTTGCATTTTTTGGAATACACAGACTTATTGAAAGTATTATCAGTGGTCAAAGCTTCTCAAAGAATCACATGGTCAGGCTCTTCTCTGTTCTTTGCACAGGACTACGCCAAGGCCACTGCAAACTGACGTAAGGCTTTTCTTAACATGAGAGCTGATTACGATCAATGGGGGCCCAATACAGCCTTTAACCACCCATGCCTCTTCAAGGTTACGTAGCACAATAGAACAACAACGTACAAGGACCTTCTGCATCTTCAAAATTTCATTAACTCTTGTAAAACAACTAATATGGAGTCCTCTGGTCTTTCCTCTTCATTTCATACTTCAGATCGTATCATCTTCCCTTTAATTTGATATTTTTGGTCTTTGTGTTTCTTCCTAATGGTTATTACTCCAAGATTCATATCTCTTGGTTTCTCAAATAGCTGTTAGAATCTTTGGCATTACTAAGTCAAGGATTTTATTGTAAATATATTTATTGTCAGTGCTTGTTAATTTTACCACCGTTCTCTCCAGTAATCTCTCTTACCTTCACTACTTTTTGTCTCCACAGATTGTATATCTTTGTTTCGTGGTGTCCTCCCGATTATCCGCTGGGCTGACCCTGGATGTGACGCCTATTCCAGGTGGTTCCATCCCCCTCCTCGTGTTCTCCTGATTGTGTTTCCTCCATTTCCCCTTTTTGTAGGTATGTTTTCCTTTTGTTTGCTTATTGTATTTCTGGTCCCAATTGTCCTCCTACCTCCCTTCGTATCTTCTCTTCTTATTTCATTATTGGGTGTTGTTCTCTTCTTGCTTTCTTATGGTTTTTCCACTTTAATTTCTTCTTTGGTTCTTATATTCTTTTTTATTGTAATACTCACTGAACTAATACTTTTCTTCTTTCCTCACTTTATATCTTTTACTATTGTTTGAGTAATTTGGCCGTTCCTTTTTTTTTATCTCTCATCTTTCAAGATCAATGTATCTCTAATAATTTATGTCATTAAAAGTTATTACTTGGGATGTTAAGGGTTAGAACTCTCCCATTAAGAGGCAAATAATCCTATCTCACTTAGCCAAATTAAATGTTGATATTGCATTCCTTCAAGAAACTCACCATTCAGATACTGAATCATTAAAACTAAAGCGAGGTTGGGTAGGTGAAGTTTTTTATTCTCCAGGTGATGGCAAACGTAATGGAGTGATGGTATTGTGCCGTAAATCCCTTACATACTCTTTGCTATCTCAAGAATCAAACACTAATGGCGGATGGTTAAATGTTAAATTATCTCTAAAGGGTGTTCCAGTCTCTCTTCTAAATGTATATGCCCCTACATGCGGTGACCCTTCCTTTTGGCACACGCTGGCCAAACGTATCACTCATTGCATGAATTAAAATGTTATCTTAGCGGGGGATTGTAAACAACCTTTTGATCCATTCACTGATAGGATATCTAAAGTTACATTCGGTCCTAATAAGCCCCATAAGTCCTTCGTTCAGGCTATCATGCAACATAAGCTTCTCGATGCCTGGCGTCTAAGTAATCCAGGTTTTTTTTTTCAGGTTTCAAGTCTTTATTTCGATTTTTGACAAATCATAAAAGACACATTATAATACATTAATAAAACAATAAGTTAAAAAACTTTTTGCAAAGAAAGAAATGCAAAACGTTAGTAAGCAAAGGCTATATACATGTAAGGCAAACCATGTGAACCACACAATAATAACCTAAAATGAGTTGGTTTTGAAGAGGTTAAGAAAAAGTATTAAACATCTAAGGTGAGAAACCTGAGTAAAACATAAAGGTTTAATAATACATATCGAGTCATGTCAATCAATGGGAAACCATTTCATGCTTAAAGTGCAAAAAAGTGCAGATAGTGGAAAGCGGATGTTTAGGCAATAAACAGGATATGACACTTTATGAAGCACTATTGGCAGGCTCTGGCAACTTTGACATGTATTTTAACCTTATGAGCCAGGCCCACCCCAAATATTTAGCTAGGCTCACTACAAAGACCTCGGAGGTATTAGTCTTTAGCGCCCAGATGGCATCGGCAGATTTTCTAAATGGTGAACGCTGGAACAGTGGTTTTAACCATTTCTTCCGCGGCACCGAATAACTGGGGCAAGCAAAAAGAAAATGGCCCTCTGATTCTTTCTGGCCAGGGCAGCCTTTACAGAAATTTGATACCCCCGTGGACCATTTGTTTACAAAAGTATTCAAAGGCAAAGCACCCACTCTGAACTGGTGGTACAGTTTCTTGTCCAGCGGTTTGGTAATAACATCCAATAGGGCTCACGGGACAGGTCTAGCTTGATTGTAAGGAACCTGCCCGTGAGGCTGATATTGCTGGAAAGTGAAACTCGATTTTGGCGAACAGAAGCCCAATACAAGGCTTTAAACTCCTGTTTAGAGGGAAAAGCATTGGATGAAGGAGATATCCAAAGCTGTTCTAAACCCATATCTATGAGGATGTTTTTTACAGCTTGGAGCCATGGGATTTTTCCAGATCCACTGATTGACCTGACTTCTGCTAGTTCTTTCGCGAATAGAGACAGGTCAGGGGAGGTCCATATTCGCCTCCACAGGGCCACCAACCTAAATCTGGTCATCTCGTTGATCTGTAGGCACCCCAAATCCAGGCAAAGGGGGATTGATGGAGTCGACTGTGGTAAGCCTACCAGGTTCCGTAGGAACTTGCATTGGGTTTTAAAGAGATTAAGGAGATCCATGTAGCCCCAAAGATCTGCGCCATATAAGATAGCAGTAGTGATTTTGGCGTCATAGATCTTGAGAGCTGGGAGGATCCGCTTGGTGATGGATCTCTTTTGCTCTTTTATAAGACAGCCCATTAACCGTGCAAGCTTGAGATGTTGTGTGTTAATTTGGTCTTTCCATCTCAAGCGACTGTCAAGGGTAACCCCCAGGTAGGTCATAGTCTCGACTTGCTCGAGGTTAACTCCATTCAAGCTCACAGAGCTCCGGACAGGATGATTTCTTGAAAAAAACCATGAACTTTGTTTTTCCCACGTTCACCTCAAGATTGTTAATGGCACAAAACTCCTCAAAGCGGTCCAAGGCCCGCTGCAGCCCGCTGCAGCCCGCTGCGTGTTCTAGAGAGGAGTAGGGTGTCATCAGCGAAGATGAGCAGTGGGAATCTCGTCCCAGCCAACATTGGGGCATCAGTGGGGGCGTCCATAAAAAATTTCACCACTTGGTCAATAAATAGGAGGAAGAGTGTTGGTGCCAGGACGCACCCCTGACGGACACCTCTGGTTACGGGAAATGTTTCCGTCACTTGTCCCTGGCCTCCCCACCTCACCCTCGCATAGTTATCCTCATGGAATTTAATTATGAGGTCAAGTAGTTCTGGTGGACAACCCAAGTTTTCCATCACTCCCCACAGTTTGTCCCTTGGCACTAGGTCGAAGGCGGACTTTAGGTCAATGAATGCAGCAAAGATGGTACCGCCGCCAAGCAAGACCACTTTCCAATAGATCAGGCATAGTCTAAACACCTGATCAATGGTGCTTATGCCTGATCTAAAGCCCGCCTGCATAGGAGATAATATGTCCTCAGATTCAATCCAGCCCTGAACCCGTCCCAAGACCATACGTGCGATGATTTTTTGTATGGAATCAATGAGACTGATAGGGCGGTAATTCCCTGGCTTGGACCTGTCGCCTTTTTTGAATATTGGAATTATCTCGGCTCCCTTCCATGATTTTGGGATCGTGGCTCCTTTAGCTAATGAGTTAGCGATCATGGTTATGTAGGGGAGCCACAAGGCTGGGTTTGATTTAAACAGGTCCGCTGGTATGAGATCCATGCCCGGAGCTTTCCCTCGCAGGGTCAAGCCCAAGGCCAGCTCGGCCTCTGATACTGAAAAAATGAGTTTCTCCCCGTGGGTGTGTAATGGGGGTGTCGTACCCGGGGTTTTTAAGGATTTGGAATTATCAGCTCTGAATTGGGCAGAATAGAATGTTACCCACTCTTCTAGGGGTACATGATTAGCCTGGGTACTCGAGTCTGGATCCTTCCCCCACTTGACTAAATCCCAGAACTTTTTCTGATTATTCGAGGTGGAGGCATCCAAGAGATCTGACCAAAACCTGTCCTCCCACTCCCGTTTAGATTCCCACTGGGTTTTTCTATAATGAAGCCTAGCCGCTTTGACTGCACCCATGTCACGAGATTTAATAGTTTTGATAAGATCAGAATGGGCCTCCCTACATTTTTTGTTATACCATTTCTGGCGAAGGGAATTGGCTTTGATGGGAGCACTCCGGCAAGGGAGGGAAAGTAGGGACTTTAGATGGTCAAAGCAACTAATGTGGAGATTAATAACATTGTTTGCCAAGTCCGGACTTCCCCCCAGCAAGTCAATTTTTAACATGTCATTGTACACATTTTTGGCCATTGTGTTAACATTGTCCCATAAGGATTCATCCTCCATAATCCTGGACCATTTCAACCTCCTCCTGTCATTGGTTAACAAAACGTCCCCTGTTTGTGAGGTGGTGTGCTCCTCTAGTCTCTTTATATCTGGCAGTGTCAATGATAAAAACAGCGGATTATGGTCACTTTCTGGGCGCTGTATTACTACCATATCCACTAGTGAGGACCAATATTCCAATTTTAACAAAACGTAGTCAATGCGGCTCCGCCTTAGGCCATTATCAAAGGTACAATTGGCTTCTTTATCCGAACTTGTGCGGCCATTACAAGTTCGGAATCCCCTGTTTAGGCAAAGGGCCATCCAGTTCACGGCCGCCTCGGTTGCTTTAGCCATTTTATCAACCATCAGATCAGAGATGTCCCAAACAGCATCCTCAGCCGAGCTCCAACTGTCCCCCATATCAAACAATGGCTCTATGGTGCAATTTAAGTCTCCAGCTAAGAGGGTAACATTCCCACTACCCATTTCAGCAAGTTTATGGTCGATAACGTTCAGCAACGGCGGGCTACGGCCACCAGGCATACCTCTGGCATATATGTTGAAGATATACAGATCCCGTTGGTTAGCCTTACTCAGTTTGATTAAAAGAAGATCCGGGTGCTGAGCAGGTAGCTCTGTTGGATAAAGACCCAATGATTGCTTCACCCAAATCAGTAAGCCACCTGAGGCACGCCCTTTACCCCCTTTAATTGCAGGTTTAAAGAAATTAGTATAGCCCAGCTTAAAGACTGGTTCAGTTGCCCAGGTTTCTAGGAGCAGGATAATGTCATATTTGTCCACAAATTCCAGCCAATCTGCAGAGGTTGGAACCACAGGGGAAGGTTGCAAGGATGGAACTAGAATAGGTGCCTGTTTGCGCCCTCTATCCTTCTTGTTCTCCATGAGCTTAGGATTATCAATGGAATCAGCATTTATCATAGCCTCTGGATCATCTTTGGGTGCAGGTAGATTAATCGCCCTTGTCACTAGACCTCCCCCAACTGCATCAAAGTTATCAATTGGATGTGGGGTCTCCATACTGCACCTTATTGGCTCATGACCAACTATTTTAGCAGGGGAAGACTCACAAGGTGTTGTGTGAAGTCAATCTATGGCCTCAAGGTCGGAGAGGGGGCCAAAATGGTTAAAGAGGAATGGGCGTTGGCGGTCAAGAGGGGTTAATGCCAAGGGGTATCTTATAGCTGGGGGCTGACGGAAGGTGGAATATGGTTGGATGGGTCTTTGCCTATGAGGGTAAAAATACGATAGGCCCAAAGTTTGGACATCCCCCTGTCTAGCAAATCTTGCTTCTCTTCGAATGGTATCTACCACCCATGGGTCCTTGAACGAGATCAAAATACAATCTCCCTCCAGATCCTTGGTCCCATGACCCACCCAGTCCACTCTTCTTACAAATAAAATTTCAGTAGGAGAGGAGGGGGGTAAAGGTCAGTTTATATTTAACCAGAAGATTACTTTGTTACGGAGGTCCCCATACGACTCCTTACTGCCAGGTTTTAGTGGGGCAACACCTGTCAAGACTATTGTGTGTTGTGTTGCTTCAACCGGTAGATCAGCGCGAGGGGTGGTAAATCTTCTGTGTCTCCCCTCCCTATGGTTGGTGTTACTGCGTTGGCCAGCTATATCTCTATGTGGCGGGGGACGGGGGGGGCAGGATTTATTTTAACTTGTGGGGGTGGCCCAGTACTTTGAAGCCCACAAGAATTGTGTTTGTCAATAACCTTTGTCTTGGGTGCCTGTGTTAAGGTACTCGCGGATGGTTTAGAGGATGTGGCTTTTTGCTTCTCCCCCCCTGTGAGCGTATTGGTATTTGGCCTTGATGTTTTATTATGGGCAGAGTTGCTCATTGCAATATTATTACCAACTAGGTTTTTTGGGGCTGTTTGTGTTTTGCTAACTCCTATGTGACTCGTGCCAGTTAATTTTTGTAGCACAACATGGTTTGAGTTGATTACAGCCTCCATGCTGTCAATTTTTGAGGTCATTAGCCTTGTCCGCTCCAAAACAGGTAGTAATAAAGTTTTGAACATGGCCTCCATTTTTACTAACAGTATTTCATCGCTGTTAAGGCACATAGGGCAGGTGTTTGAAGAGCCCAAAGTAGTGAGGGAGGGGCACAACATATTAGAAAACGCAGAGGGATTTTGTGTGTCAAAAGGATGCTCAGGGCCCTGACTCCCTTTATCTGAGGCATCTTTTATTTTTGGGATCTTTCGTTCTCTCCCCCCCGACAGTCTAGAATCTTGTTTTCTCTTTTTAGTATTAAAGTCAGTGTTTGTGTTTGGAGAATCAACGGTGGCAACAGTGTTAGAGACGTTAAGGGGTAGGTATCCAGATATCTGGCTAGGTTCAAGCCCCCCGCTAGTCTGTAAATCGTCCCCCTGGCTAGCTTGTGAGTCATCTATACTGTACCCATCTTCCTCCAGAATAGGAACAGTTGGGCTCACCCCCACGCTTTCTAGATGGACAATGGCGTCCGTGGAAGAGGTTTGGACACAGTTGAAAGCGGCATGTGCTACGGGACTGGTAATGGTAGCTAGTCCCCCCAGCGATGAGCGCTTTCCGCTGATAAGGTCCAGCGAGAGTCTTTTTTCGACCATGGCAATTTCCTTCTCCAATATCCCCGTGGCCCGTGTGATAAAGGCGTCAAGGGGGCCTGATACGACTCCCTTGGTGGTGTGGATTGGGACTGTGCGTTCTTTACCTGACCTTAAGGTCATTATAAGATGTAGGTGGAATGAAAGATCACACAGTTACTTTTGATCCGTCCTTACAATACCAAGAGGCAAAAGTTTGTATGCTAAGGCGCGCCGCCTACCTTAGGTACTTCCAAACGGCCAGGGGGGGTGGGCCCGGGCCGGACTCTGCCGTACTCGAACGGCCTCAAACGGCCCGCTCTTTGCCCGGTCTTCGCCCCGGTCGCTCCCGCGCAGTGGTAACCCCGCCCAGTAAAATAGGGCTGGGACAGGGCAGGGGGCGTTGCCGGCAGGGAGAGCGGCCACAGGTGTAACACGCAGGGACTCCTGGTCAATGGAGTCCCTGCTAGGCTGCTCGCAGCCCTGCCGGTGCACGAGGGCTTAGTTGGTCTTCTGCTCCACTCCCCGCAGAAACTCCAGGCGCAGCGGGACCCGCGCAGCTGGTCCGGCAAGGTTCAGAGTCCTCCCCTCAGCTCGGGACACAATCCAGCGACGACAGGCAGTGATTCCTTAATCCTCTGGGCAGCAAGCAGCAAGCAGCAAGGTTTCCCGCAGTTTGTTAAACGCGGGCTGTTTTTACGATGTCGGGGGGGCGTGGCCGGCAGGGAGAGCGGTCACAGGTGTAACACGCAGGGACTCCTGGTCAATGGAGTCCCTGCTAGGCTGCTCGCAGCCCTGCCGGTGCACGAGGGCTTAGTTGGTCTTCTGCTCCACTCCCCGCAGAAACTCTTGGCGCAGCGGGACCCGCGCAGCGGGTCCGGCAAGGTGCAGAGTCCTCCCCTCAGTTCGGGACACAATCCAGCGACGACAGGCAGTGATTCCTTAATCCTCTGAGCAGCAAGCAGCAAGGTTTATCCAACCACGAAAGAATTTACTTTTTACTCCACATCCCACCATTCCCAATCAAGGATTGATTATATTTTTGTCTCTCACAATATTGCACAAACTCTCACTAATGCAGAGATTGGCCCCATTCTATTGTCAGATCAAGCCCCTGTCTCAATGACCATTGATATTCTACCTAAAGCTACAGGCCCCTAAAAGATGGCGTTTTAATAACGCTCTTCTTTTGGATTCAAAGTTTAATGCATCTTTCACCAGTTTCTTTGATAAGTTCTTTGAGGTAAATCAAACTCAGTCCATGCCATCCTCTACCTGATGGGACGCATTTAAAGCTGCGGCAAGAAGTTTCATAATTGGCTTTGTTGCGACAAAACGGAAAATTGCTCGCAAATTTACCGGGGACCTCCTTCAGAAGATTAAAAGACTGGAGCACTCTGACTATACTTCACACTCCAAAGATTGCCTAGCAGCCCTTAATAATTCTAAGATGCAATTTAATAAAAAATATACAGAAGATGCTTCCTTATATTTGTTAAAATCCAGTGCGAAATTTTATGGGGGTTAAAATAAAGCTGGGAAAATTTTGTCTAACTATTTAAAAGTTAAACATAATAAGCTAAACATTGAGTCTATCTATGATGTAAATTCTGATTTGAATTATAAAGATGCTGATATTTTGAATGAATTTTCTCTCTTATACAAAACGTTATACACTTCTGAAACTTATGTTAGCTGAATCTTGTAGGTCTGAAATGCAATTTCCCTTGAAACTCTCGCTTTAGAATTAACAGTTTGAATTTCTTGTGTGCTGTGGATTTCGCCCTTTCTTCAGTTTGTGTTGTAGGGGGAAGAAGCACCCTTGTTAGTTAGAATAATGTATTTGTTGTAGGAGTTAGGCAAAGAGCGAAGAGGATACATCATGAGCTAAGGCGGATAGGGCAAACTGTTGTATTTTCCCGACGGAGAAGGCTTGGGAATCAATGTCTCATGTTGCTGTTCAGGAACATCACCGTCCTTTGGATGGTGTGAGACACAAGGAATCTTGGGAACATACCTGTAACTATTGAGACGTTGCAAGAAGGGAAAGAGCCCAACTTCTTCTCTGCCTTGAGAGAGAGAGCATCTTAGAATGAGTTCCGACTCGATAGCTTTATGCTCTCCGACCCATCGATGGTGGAGAGACTTCTTAGGAAGACTGCACATGCTAACACCTTTCTATCTCTGTCCCTAAAGGATGCTTAAGTACAGATGCCCCACTAGCATTAGTGTAGGGATAGATTGATGTTTTATATTCATCAACCCTTGATGCAGGGAAAACTGGACTCATGCTTTTTGATCCTCTACATCCTATTTCTATAATTAATTGTTTTGTGCATGTTGCACCGACTCAACTTTATTCTCAAATTTGACTTTATGTTGATTCCAATGTATTTCTACACCCTCCTCTTGAGGTGTATTTATGTCCAGTTATTTTTGGCTTTGTAATAAATTAACCAACCTTACGTAGTGGTCTGTGGTTACTGTGTGACTAGGAAAAATTAATATGGAATTGATTCACATTGTTAACGATTACACTTACATGCTGAGAAAAAAAACAGTTGAATTGTGACTTTAGAACAGATCTAGAACTTACGAGCATGCCGTTTCAAACTGTACACATTTAGCAGTTAGAAGGCAAAATTAAATTTTTAAAAATTGTAACTCTGAAGTATGATGGAAACAAAGATTTAGTAGGATCAAAACAAATCAAGACACTTTACTTGGTGATGCACAAATAACGGCCGACGCAGCCCCCCCCACCCTTTAGAACGCCCGTACCGCGGCGGAAAAACTGCTGCGGTTAAGGCGTTAAGTGAGGGGTATTGATAGTGTTGTAACATTGCTTCCTTTATTGCCACTTCCTGTGACATCACTACTTATTACATCATTCCGAGTTGCTTATGTTAGTTAGTACCCCAACTATGTTTTAAGGACTTGTGCCCTGTTAAGGAACATTGGGGCATATTACCAACAACTAGCGATAATTTTTGTCTCTAACTTGTTTAGAGACAAAAATTATCGCCGCACATCGGCGATTTTTATCGCAGATAAACCTTGCTATTAGCAAGGTTTATCGCAAATGCGATACAAAACGGCCGCAATGCATGAATATCGCTGAAAAGTCAGCGATATTCATGCATTATCGAGCAAATGCTCTTAGCCATGTTATCCACCTCCCATTGGATAACATGGCTAAGAACTGCTCAGGGCAGGTGTTAACTTTTGGAGATATTCGCGCTTAGCGCGAATATCTCCAAAAGTTGGTAATAGGAGATAGCGATGTTAGCAACTGTGTACAGTCGCTAACATCTTGGCACGCCCACTTTGCATGTCATTAGTGATAAATATCACTGACATGCAAAGCGGGGCCCAAGATGGTCGCTATCTCCTATTAGCTGTCACTAACTGGTGTTAGCGACAGCTTGGTAATAGGGAGATAATTTTATCTCCGCTTTCTTGGCTTTTAAAGCCAAAAAAGCGGAGATAAACCCCCTTGATAATATGCCCCATTATCTTTTTGCAACCTAATTTTCACATAATGTATCGACCCAAGTTATAAACAGCACTTTGAGAGTAAGTGATACATGTGGACACTGGATGTGGTTCATAATCCTATTTCACAGGTTCGTTTTTACTGTATAGTCTTCACAGTAGAGACCGGCCACCTCCATGGAGGAAATAATGGGCAGATATACATGCTCAGGGGGACATGAATCACATTATTAAGACATAACCTTTGAGAACAAAGGCCCAGATTTACCAAGAAGCAACGCATTGCAGCAAGTAAAGTTGTGATGTGTTGCGTGAGGGTGAGTGAGCAAAACAACGCCATATCTACTAAGATGTGGCACAATTCTCCTCTCTCCCTGCACATGCACACTTTAGGCAGCAATGCGCCAGCACAGATATTCCTGCGCCGTAGCGCAAGTGTGTCTGCGTTGTCTGAAGTATAGGTTTTGCACTAGAATGGTACCCATCTAGCATCATACCTATGCTTTAAGGCTTTTCCCCCTTTTATATGTGATGTACAGTGCAGCACAAATGCAAACTGAGGAAAAGGAGGAGAAATTAGAACATTTCTCCTTGTTGCTCTTGCCTCGAGGAGGCAAAGGATTTTGGCGCAAATACCTGTCTACAATCCTTTGTAGACAGAGATATGCGAGTGCATGGAAACGCCTGTGCACCACCCACGGAACAACCCCCTTGATGCAAAGTAACACCAAGCAGCGCATTGAACAACTGTGCGTTACTATCCAATTTGTTTTGGTTAGTAAATTCCACCTCAGCACTTAAGAAAAATAAAGCAAACGTGACACAAAGCATTTGCAAATCTGGGGCCTAATTTCAAATGTTGGCACATAATTTTTGACAAAATTTAACTAGTGAATGGGAAGGGGTGGGAGGACACCTCTGGGTCTACCCTGTGTCCTGCGGGTAAACCAGTCTCCCTCATCCTTTCTTTGAAAAATACTGGCGTAGAGATTATATCAGATAGGTGGACGTAGGTCATAGTTAAAAATGCGATTTTCCAATTGAATTTCTTCTGAAAGTGTTTTCAACTACAAACGCCAGCCAAAACTTACAACAAAGCTTCGGCACGTTCATCTTAAAGAGATCAGGTAAGTAGTTCCCTAAAGCACAACTCTGATTCACAAGACGTCTCGGTCTCACGAACAAATGTCAAACTCTGTTCAATTAAATCCACTGTGGGAAATGCTCCTGCAAACGGAGGTGTGCCCAGACATCAGGATGCATTATGCAGCCCTTATTTTTATTGCAGTTATAATAACCACCTTCTCATTTCAGCATCATATCGTTTAAAGGACTTTCTGCCGCACTGACAAGAAAAGCCACCGATGAGCAGTAATGATTTACAGTAAATGCTGCCCATAGAGGTGTTCACGGAGAGTGACACCGTCAGGTGGGCATGGGGACCTGCAGCCTGTCAGATATCTTCGAATGAAGGTCGCTTTGGAGTGGAACACATTGAGGATTTGTCCAATTGAGTCGTGCGCAGGTTACGTGATTCCGTGTGGTTCACTTCCTGAAAATAAAGTGATAGCATGAGATGGGCCATGACCTACTATTTGTAGGCAGCTGATCATAAACAGGAAGTGTGAGGCTCCCCTAATTTGCATGCCAATTTCCATAAAATGGATACAAATTAAATTTAATCTGAAACAGAAAAAACATTAACGAACTCCGTAAGCTACTTTATATCAGGTGGACACACATTGCATTAGTAGCACTGCATACAAATCTATCACTGGGTCTCCTTAAAATGGACGTCTTTTCTTCATTGTTTTTTTAAGCATGTCCGGGTCATTGGGTAAATACAGTGTGAAGAATATTAAAAAATAAGGGTGTCCCCAGACACACAGGTCTACAGTACACAAGAGGGTGGGTGAGGGAGTGAGCAAGCACATGCACATCTTGTCTCGCTATATCTGTTCGATACTGGTGACCAGGCCCCAGCTTCTCTCTGAAGGATAGATACATATACTCAGGGTACAAGTCCTAAAAAAAAGAAGTGGGGGACTAACCTAGTTAGGCAGTATATGCAAGTGACATCACGGCGCACGACATCATGGCGCACGACATCACACATGGCATCACAGGAATTGATATTATAGAAAATTGCATCACAAGCCACGACTTTATAGGAATTGGCATCACAAGAAGTTACATCAGATCTAAAGCCCTCACATATTTGTTTAGCATGTCATGTGTACGTTTGAACACATTGCGAGGATAATAGCACAATGAGCTATAGAAGATGATGTGTGAGTCTACACCTTGCAATCCCCCAGTTTTATCGAACACATCTTGTACATTCGTTTACAAACGTATATAATTTATTGTACATGTAATATGCACATGTTGATGTAAAGTGCTTTGACACCCTGCATTGGAATAAGTAGAGCTATACAAGAAAAAATAGTGGTACTTAAATTATTTCAACGCCTCAGGGGAAGTACGCTCTATAGAAATGCAATTTAGTTTGTGTAAATACTGGGAAAGACCAACACATCTGACATTCTTACAATGGATGCATATCTCCTAAACAGGGACTGAACAAAGTGAAAATCTACCTCTCTTAAGGATGTGTGAAGTGCAAAGAAGGTGTGAGCTGTTGTTTCCTCTCTGACACATTTGCATGGAATTGTGAGGCTTCTGACTGCTCCAATGCTAGAAGACTTGAACAAAAGGAGGCCTTATGACCACTCAAATGCGGCCTTTGTTATGGGCCCAGCAGGAGTCTAAAATAAGAAAGCCCCGTCCCCACCTGCAATTTGTTGCTTGTTGCAGATGGAAAGCAGACATTGTGCAGGCATTGCTGAAATTGTCCCGGTGTTTGGAAATTACACTAGGACGAGTTCAGCACATTATTCAATGGGGGCTAAATCCTTGGCAGGGTGGACGGCATTAACCCTGTGAAAATAGTGGGTTGACGCCGTCCATTCACGTGTACGCCCGACTCGTGCCCCGCATATACTCAGCCAAACTACGCCGACACGCACTTCTTGCACACACCTAACAGACACAACACAAGGCGAATGAGTAGGTAAGTGCGTTGAAGTTTGGGTAGGTGGCTGAGGTAGCAAGTAATACACGTGTGACCGTCACACCCCCTGGCATCAGGCACAGCTCACCAGAGCCCCATTCCCATGTATTCCAATTAAAATTAATCAATATTCAAATTGCAAATACACTACCTAAAATATAAGTCACTAACGACATAGAACGACTTATGATCTGGATGTCAAGCACCTCTCAGTGAATAATGCCCCAAAAATGGGGGGGGGGGGGGGGGGGGGGGTTGGAGGTGCCGCCGTGCTCTTTGCCGGTTTTCGGCCGACTTTGGTAGAGAGCCGATTTTGCAGCTTGTAACGGCCCTGTAACAAAAACGGCCCCCAGGGGCCCAAAACCGCCCTCCACCCGTGCGGCGCACCAGGGGATTGCCTGGTGCCCGCTATGGCCAGTCCAGCCCTGATGTATCCCCTTCACAAATAGCAACAGATGAGCCCCGATTCATGGATACCAACAGAGGCTGGACGGATTTGTATCTCAGTTGACCACAAATGGCACACCGCTCTGATTTACCATTGGCAGCAACCTTTCCTTCGACAGACACAATAGCAACAATATCAACATAACATGGTACCAACAAATAAATGAAGCTGTGTCTTGCTGAATCATGTTCCCTTTGATTAAGGGTAAACTGTCTACCTTTCCCCTTATAAGGGCACCCCACAAGCTGTTCCTCTTGTCAAAGGTTTGAATAAATACATCCATGTGTCCCACTCTAAAGGACCCGCATTGCTGGCCTCCTCAGTCCTGCAGCATCATAATCTCATCATCTGCTGCCTTATCTGTAATAGAGCAAGAATCGGTCGCACCTGCCAGTCAATAAGGAGTCTAGCTATTGCCAGGCATAGAAGCTATGAGTGCAAACAGGGGAAATGGAAATCAAGCATTCTATTTCAGTACATAGAGGATCCGGGATTAAAAAGCACCGGTGGTTAAAAGCCTCCAAAGACAAGTCGAAACCTAGTCTTTCCAGTGGCTCCTAGCTCATTTTCAATGTTGCTGAGGTTATTCCCTGGTTGAGCCGATCTTATGTGACACTCGGTGGTACGGTGTGAGTTGGCAGGTCTGCAATGCTCATCCCAACGAACTGCCTTAGTAGTGAGTCTAGCAAGAGCGACCCTTTCATTGATCCCATTGTATTTGGTGACCAGTCGCACACTGTGAGCCCCATCTCTCCAAGCATGGCTGTCACCTCAATGAGCAAATACAGGTATAAGGTTCGTCAGGTATACCTCCCTGCTCAAAAACAATCCTTCCTGTAATGCAGACACCCTAGCACCAGAGTGCAAGGGTGCCTACGTTGGTGCTAGGCTGCACTGGGTGCTCCAGTGCACAGAGAGATTAGGAATGCACCATATATTAGTAAATATAGCACATTCTTACTCTCTCCATCTGACAGAGTACAGCACGTTTTCTTGTTGCATTTCCTTGCACCAAATAATAGTAAATATGGGCCCTGGTGTATACAGAAGGGGCACGGTCCCCACTCTGTATATTCAATGGAGCTCAGATGATTCATCTCTAGCCTTTCTGGTCAGCCTGTTGTGTGCTCCTGGGAAGAATGTCACATTTCATTCAAGGCTGAGCACTGGATGAGTGTAGCTGGAGAGCTAGCGCAAGTTAGCTTTATGAAAGCAGGTAAAGGGTAACTTTCTAAAATGGGCTTTTCATTAATATTTATAAAATATCTGACTCGCCAAGGAAGTGGATTTTTAAAAACCTGCAAGCAATACTTTAATTATTTTTCTAACTGGTTCCATTCCTGAGTTAGCAGTGTTAGTATTTTAATATGTACTCTGGTTTTCTACAGAGAACAGCTAGGTCTCTCAGAGTGAAACAACTTTTTTGGGCCTTGTTGCTGTAGGGACAGGGTAACATCAGTTTTCTACATGTCCCATTTTTAAATATCACGCATTCTACCTAGTAGGCAACATGGTAACATTAATTTTCTATGTGTCCCACTTTTAAGGACATGCACTTTACCTAGTGGCCTACTAGGCTTACATGGTGACTTACTAACATTTAAAAGGGAACTGACCTCTGTCCGGCTGGACAAGTCCACATAATATAGAACTTATTGAGTCTATATTCATTACTTGGTTTTCTACCGCAAATTTCTCTAGGGACCGTTGTTGTTTAAAGTAAAGTTCCCCAAGGTCCCTAGTCGACTATAATTGGGTGCCCTTGTTGTTCTATAATACAGTTAGAAGTATGGCCATTTTTCTAGACTAGATTACTTCTTTGTTGACAATGCTGTTGTGGAGGGAGGTGAGAAGATCAAACAATTGTTGGGGCACCTGTCTGATCATACAGCTGTGACAGTGCTAATGGAACTTCCCATTCAATGAGAGAAATCTAGATGGAGTGTTAACGAGGCCCTCCTCTCAGATGCAACTACTTTGCAGACTTTAGAAAAAGGCAGTCAGAACTTCTGTATGGATAATATTGGGCCCGCACCTATAGTCCGGGACAGCTTTTATTCGGGTGGTCAACCGCTGTAAGGCTGCTTATAAAACAAGAGGGCTAGAGAGATGACGGGGTCCCTCGAAAGAGAAATACCCCAGTGGAGAAGTTTCTATAAGTGCAGACCTCTAGGGTAGAGAGGGGAAAACTTCAAGAGATTGGGGAAGGCACTAAAAAGTTATCAGATTAAGCTTGAAGGGAAGAGCCGGGAAAAATCGCAGGGGAGCTGTGCTAGGCTTTTTGAGTATGGGGAGAGAAGTGGGGCAGTGTTGGCCTGCTAAGCGAGAGTGGAGAGCACCAGGAATACTATTAAAGAATTGGTTGTCAACTCCCAGGTTGTGGTAAAATTAAATTACCTATACTTAATTTATGCGGTAAAGTTCAATAAGAATAACTCATGAAAAATAAGAGGCAAAATCCGTGATATTTGAGGTTTTAAAAAGGGGTTTTATTCCTTAAAAAGGAATTGGGTATTTGGCTCGAGCCAAGGTGGCATACCATTCCGTCACCACGTAGGTTCGGGAAGGGACTGACAGACAACATTTTATTAACAGACATTCATATATATAGTCAATGCATTACAGTAATGTCATATTGCAGAAGGCGTAACAGCTGAGAGGGGAGATAAGAATGCATATACGTAATAAAAAAGGCGTTACAATAGGCGTGCATAAAGGCGCGACCGGACCGCGACCAGCGCCGGGACCCCTGGCCCCCGAAGACCCCGACCTTCCCGCCTAACGTACTCCGCCGCCACCCTCACCGCACTCAACACCGGCCGACCCCCAGAATGCCACCAAGCCACACCACGACGCACCCACGGACCGTTCAGCTGCCACGCCTGCAAGTTCTCCTGCATCCGGACCTGCCTCACTCCAGCACCCGCCAAGTCGAACACCAGCAGCACCCACCTCAAGTGCATCCTGCTCAACACCCGATCCATCCACAGACACGCCATCGAACTCTGGAACCTCCTCGACACCACAGCTCCAGACGTTGCCTTCCTCACGGAGACCTGGATGAACGCCTCTTCAGCTCCCGACATCGCCATCGCTATCCCAGAGGGCTACAAGATCGTCCGGAGGGACCGAAACGCCAACCAGATGGGAGGAGGCATCGCCATCATCCACAGGAACACCATCCGTCTCACGACCAGCACCGACAACACCCTGACCAGCGCCGAACACCTGCACTTCCAGATCCACACCAACCCGAACACCACCCTCAGAGGCACACTGATCTACCGACCTCCGGGACCACGCACTCAATTCAGCGAAGACATCGCCGACTTCGTCAGCCCGCATGCCCTCCCCTCCGCTGACTACATCCTCCTGGGAGACCTCAACTTCCATCTGGAGAACAACAACGACCGCAACACCAGCACCCTGCTCGACAACCTCGCCAACCTCGGACTCAAGCAACTGGTGTCCACCCCCACCCACCTCGCCGGACACACACTCGACGCAGTCTTCTCCTCCAGCACAGACATCGACTTCAGCCACGCCACAGAGCTTCAATGGACGGACCACAGCTGCGTCCACTTCACCTTCAAGAGAACGACGACCCACCAACACCAGCAACAGGCCGCCCGCAGAAGCTGGAACAAGATCACAGCAGACCAGCTCGCCACCTCCCTGAGCCTGCACCCTCCTGCCAGCTCAGCGAACCCCAGCCAGGCCGCCGACAACCTCACGAAGTGGATAAGCAACTGCGCGGACGAACTCGCCCCACTGAAGACCCCGCCTAGCAGACCCGGCAGCAAGAAGGCCCCATGGTTCACCGACGAACTCAAGAGCTCCAAGAAGAACTGCCGAGCCCTCGAGAAAGTCTGGAAAAGGGAACCGACACCGGACAACAGGACCTCCTTCAAACTTGCCACCCGAAAACACCACCAGCTGATCCGCGCCGCCAAGAAAACAGCTTTCAAGGACCGGTTGGACAACAACGCACACAACTGCAAAGAACTCTTCAACATCGTGAAAGAGCTCTCCAACCCCAGCGCAGGAAACAACGACATCACCCCATCGCAAGACCTCTGCAACTCCCTCGCCTCATACTTCCACAACAAGATCACGGACATACACAACAGCTTCAACAACCAACCAACGCACACCATGACCGAACAACCACCCCCCACCACCACCCTCCACGCCTGGACCCCGATCAGCACCGAAGACACCATCCGCACGATGAACTCCATCCACTCCGGATCTCCGACCGACCCCTGCCCTCACCACGTCTTCAACAAGGCCGACGCTGTCATCGCACCCCACTTGCGAGACATCATCAACACATCCTTCGACACCACCATCTTCCCCGAGAGCTGGAAACACGCCGAACTCAGCGCTCTACTCAAGAAACCAACAGCAGACCCCACCGACCTCAAGAACTACCGCCCCATCTCGCTCCTCCCGTTTCCAGCTAAAGTCATCGAGAAGACCGTCAACAAGCAGATGGCCGCCTTCCTCGAGACGAACGGATCCCTCGACCCCTCACAGTCCGGCTTCCGAGCCAATCACAGCACCGAGACCGCCCTCATCGCCGCCACCGATGACATCCGAGCCCTGATGGACAATGGAGAAACAGTGGCCCTCATCCTCCTAGACCTCTCCGCGGCATTCGACACGGTCTGCCACCGCACCCTAGTACGGCGCCTCAGCAACATCGGAATCCAGGACAAGGCGCTGGAATGGATCATCTCCTTCCTCGGCGGAAGAACACAGAGAGTCCGCCTACCACCGTTCAAGTCAGAGGCCTCCGAAGTCACCTGCGGCGTCCCTCAAGGATCATCTCTGAGCCCCACCCTCTTCAACGTCTACATGAGCCCCCTCGCGGCCATCGTACGCAAACACAACCTCAGCATAATCTCCTACGCCGACGACACCCAGCTGATCCTCTCCCTGACCAACGACCCCGCCGCCGCCAGAGCCAACCTGCACGAAGGGATGAAAGAGGTGGCCGAGTGGATGACGACCAGCCGCCTGAAACTGAACTCGGACAAGACGGAGGTCCTCATCCTGGGCTCCTCGCCCTCCGCCTGGGACGACTCCTGGTGGCCTCCCGCCCGGGGCACCGCACCCAAACCGACAGACCACGCACGCAACCTGGGCTTCATCCTGGACTCCTCCCTCACCATGACCAGGCAAGTCAACAACGTCTCCTCAGCGTGCTTCAACATGCTACGCATGCTACGGAAGATCTTCTGGTGGATCCCCACCGAGACCAGGAAGACCGTCACCCAGGCCCTCGTCACCAGCCGACTGGACTACGGCAACGCCCTCTACGCCGGTACCACCGCCAAGCTCCAGAAGAGACTCCAGCGGATCCAGAACGCCTCAGCCAGACTCATCCTCGACATCCCACGAACCAGCCACATCTCCGGACATCTGAGAGACCTTCACTGGCTCCCCGTAAACAAAAGAATCACCTTCCGCCTCCTCACCCACGCACACAAAGCCCTACACGACCAAGGCCCGAGCTACCTCAACAGCCGACTCAACTTCTACGCTCCCAAACGCCACCTCCGATCAGCCAACCACGCCCTCGCCGCCGTCCCCCGCATCCGAAGAGCGACGACAGGAGGAAGGTCCTTCTCCTACCTGGCCGCCAGGACCTGGAACTCCCTCCCTCCCGACCTGCGCCTGACCCAAGACCACCTCTCCTTCAGGAAGAAGCTGAAGACCTGGCTGTTCGAGCAGTAGCGGCACCCCCCCCCCCCCCAGCGCCTTGAGACCCTACGGGTATGTAGCGCGCTTTACAAATGCCATTGATTGATTGATTGAACTAGAAACATCATTAACATGAGGTCACAAGTAGGCGGATCCATAAGTGAATCCTACGGTGTCAGCAGAATTACATGGCTGAGATGCGCGCGCAGCAGCATGACGTGTGATTTACGTGTAACTGTTGGGTGAAGGGGGACTTGACATTTAGCCCTACATGTGGAGACAGAAGTCTGGAATGTCAGATTAACCTAATCCCAAATCGTATCTAATATCTTATGTTTAAGGAACAGTATTATCTGGAAGGGAAAGGTCTCTCGGACAGAAGCTATTCTATACTGACTGTGAGTGCGTGTATAAGCGTCTACGTGTCTGCATGAGATGCGAGGGGGCATGGGCCTACCATGGAAACAGGAGCTATGAATTACTTGCACGGAGACAGTGAGGCCGGGCCCTTTGCTCTGCAGCTGGAAGGATGTTTACTTGAACTACGAGACAGGAATGTATTTTCGAGGAGCGGAGCAGATAATTCGAAGGTTGAATACAGTCTTGGCAGGCAACAGGCTGAGCCAAGCGCCGTTAGCCGCGCAAGGAGTAAGGCAGAGGTCACGGTACAGAGGCAGGCCCAGGCTGAGACATTTCAGAGTCAACAGGCAGAAAAAGCTCGATGGCAGAATTCAGGGCCTACTTCGCCAGAACTGAAAAACGTGTAAAGTACACCACAAAAAGACGTTGGCATGGCATACTTAGAAGCGGACTATTCGACCCATTCAGGGTGGGTCTGGAAGAGGACATGTTAACGGTGGACGCAAATGTATTTGCGTCTTCATAGCTTACAGTAGAGGGAACATACATGTACTTGTAATGCGTACACGGAGTCGTTGGGGTCTAAGATAGGGGACACAATTGATCATAGAATTTATATTTCCTCATTCCCTCCTTGTCCCCTACGGACCCTTCATGATATATCGATCCTCATGAATCGATCAATTTGTTCACGTAACATCATTTGCTCTTCTTTCTTCTTTTCTCGTTTTGAATGGGAATTTGAATTTGAATGCGGGAAACATGATGTGGCGCACAAGCCGCAAATTGCTGGTCCACATTGTAAACACAGGCAACAACTGAATACTATGAGAAGACCAATGCCTAGGAATGATAGGATCTTCCATCCCCAAGCGGTCAATGTTGTCCAGAACCAACCGGACCAAGTCCAGGTGCCTGGATTCTGATGTATCAAACTTGCAATCTTATGAAGACGTGTTATAGCTTTATATACCGTTGGCGCGTTTTCTGGAATGAAAACACAGCAACTCGACCCGATGACCTTACAGGCTCCGCCCCTATCTGCTAGGATGACGTCAATGACGAGACGATTTTGAAGAACAACAACCCGCATGGCAGACTGTTCCTCTGTTAAGTTGCCTAGAGCAGAAGTAGTTTCATTCACTACCGCTTCGAGGGTTCTAGTTAATTTGCGTATCAGTTTACTATTAAAGACAGCACCTAAGTAGGGGAAGAAACCTTTATTGAAGTCTGTGTATTGTTCCCATGCCGTTTCAGTGTAGTCGACAATCGGGAGATCTCTTCGAAGTCTATTGTTTACTAGATTGGTATTTCTGTGGTAATCAGGAGGAGCTAGAAAAACAGGTGGTAGAAGGAATGCAATGTAACAGGTACCATCCCAATCTAAAGGTAAGCGTATGTATGCTGTATGACCACAAACGAAATAGGAGTGTCGCGTAGCTCTGAATGTAGATTTGCCTTGATCATTGAATTAGACTATGGTAGTACATTTACTATGACCCAAGTGTACTGAACCACTCTTTCTGATACATAATTCACCCGTGACTGGTAATACTGACATAGCAGGTAATACTGGTGCAGCTTCTGATTCCACAGTTAGGATCATGAGGTTAATTGTGTAATTACCTAACCCATATACTTCATTTTCTAGATCAGTTCCTGTTCTAGTGGGAAGTCCCTTCTTGTCAGGGTAACAGACTTTAAGTAGAACTGAGTTCAGGTTTCCCCAAACCCAATTCCCGTCAAGGACAGCAATGTCAGAATCGAAAGAATTAATCAGTCTAAACCACGCACCACATGAGCCGTTGTGAGTGAACGGGTACGGAAAGAGGGGCAGAACTCCCTTGTACTTCTGGTAAGGAGGGAGTCGGCCACATATCCAACAGTTTGTAGCGTTATTAGTTTGATGGGAGTGATGTAACATGCTAATGAAGGTGTTGTTGCGCAGCGCAAGTCTGTAAGACAGTTCATGTGGAGGTAATTCGCTAAAAGAATGTTCGGCAGTAACATTGTAAGCAGATTGTTCATGCTTGAAGATAGGATAGTATATAGGCAGCAGTATACTAGCAGCAATAATCAGAAGGCTTAGAAAAAACATAATCAATAATGTCACTATACAGTGACTACGGAGTGATTTACAATATGCACGTTTCTTGAGTTGTCTCTGTCTATCTCTCTCTCTATCTCGGTCTAGGGGATACATGTCAGGAACTAATTTAACCGATTCACCTAGGGGAGGACTTAAACAATTAAACTGTCTGACTTGCTAGACCGTAGCTTGAGTCTGTATTCTTCAGAGGCGGTTTTCTCAACCAGGGGGAGTTTTGAATCAGTCTGTGGAGGAGGGCAGGGCTTAGAGTCCAAGTCCGAAGGGAGTCCGTGGAATTTTTTAATGTGGCTCGAGTGTAGCCACCCTTTTCTGCCCTCCACTTTAACAGCGGTCCTCGTCGTCAGTAGGACCAATTTCGGAGTTTGCCAGCGGGGCTCCAGTGGGCTCCTTCGGTCGAAGTTGCGAACGAAGACAAAGTCGCCAGGGACCACTTCATGGGGCTTCACCTCGGTGTTGTCGGGAAAAGCGGCAGCTACCTGTGAACGACAAGATTGTAGTGCAGACATCAAGGAGGCAAGGTAATCTGTCAGCATAATACAGTCAACATCTGTGATTTTACGAGGTATAGGCGTCCCCCACATATTTGGTGGCCTACCAAAGACCACTTCATACGGGGATAGCCCGGTTCGAGAATGCGCCACCATCCTCATATAAAAAAGGGCAACTGGCAAGGCTACTATCCAGTCAACGCCTTTCTCTCTACATATTTTCGAAAGTCGGATTTTCAGAGTCTGATTATGGCGCTCCACGAGACCTGCTGCCTCGGGATGCCGAACACAGTGGAACTTCCACTGATAGCCTAACAGGAGTGTAATGTGTTTCACAAGCTCGGATGAGAATGGCTGACCGTTATCTGAGTACACGATACGGTGCAAACCATACCGTGGGAAGAATTCGCGAACCAGCCGCTTAGCAGTGGTCGGAGCAGTGTAATCTGGAACTGGATATGCTTCTGTCCATCGGGAAAGTGCACATACGACTACGAGGACATACTTGAATCCTCGACAACGTTCCATCTGGATATAATCCATCTGGAGGACTTCAAAAGGGTGATCGGGAGGCTGAAATCCACCTTGCTCTACTGGAATGCTTTTACCTGGATTGAACTGGCAACAAATCATGCAAGTACGCACTTTTTGTTTCGCTGCTGCTCGTAAGTTTTTATTGTACCATATGTGTTGAATACTGTCTAGCATGGCCTTTTCTCCTAGGTGCGCTGGACTATGTACTGTGTTAATGATTACTTGAACCATAGAGTCGGGGAGAAACCATGTAGATTTTCCCTTCGTCATCCATCCTTGATCTGTTTGGATCCCTCCTAGTTCAGTCCACTTCTTCATTTCGTCTGGTGTGGCATGTGTCTGTATGTCAATTACATCATGTGCGGGATCCCTGACTGTCAGGCAGTGTATCAGAGTCGGGACTATTGTCTTTGTCACGTCAGTTGCATGAATTCGATTCTGGGCAGTCTGCTTAGCTGTTCGGTCTGCCAGGTTGTTACCCTGGGAGATAGTGTCGGTGATTTTTGTATGTGCCTTACACTTCATAATAGATATCGCGGTAGGTAGATGTATTGCATCTAACAGAGCTTGAATGAGGGGACCGTGTTGGATGTTGGCACCGTGAGAAGTTAAGTAACCTCTCTCTCGCCAGAGGACTCCAAAGTCGTGAACGACTCCGAATGCATAACGTGAATCAGTGTATATGTTAACTTTCTTATTTTTGGCTTGAATACAGGCTTGTGTCAGAGCGATGAGCTCTGCTGCTTGAGCTGACAGGGTGTCGATACAATTGGTTTCTATAACTTCGGTGTCTGTCGTGACTGCATAGGCCGCCACTAATTCACCTGTACCGGTTCTCATGCATGAACCATCCACATAAAGTGTCAGGTCTGGATCTGGTAATGGAACATCTGTCAAGTCTTGTCTGGGTTTCGTCGTAATAGTAATGACTTCAATACAATCATGTTTCAATGGATCTACACCATTTAATGGCAAAAGTGTGGCAGGATTTAATGTGCTACAACGCCTGATTTCTATGTGTGGTTGAAACAATGTCAATTCATAACCTGTCAGTCTTGCTATGGTCAAGTGTTGGGTCTGTGTACGATTTAAAAGAACTTCCACGGAGTGTGGAACTTGTACTGTCAATTGATGTCCTAACACTATGGAATCACTTTGTCTGATTGCTAAAGCTGTCGCAGCGACTGATTTCAAACACGCAGGCAGGGCCTGGGCTACTGGATCCAATGTGCTAGAAAAGTAAGCACACGGTTTGTGTGAACCTGCTTGTTCCTGAGTGAGGACTGACAATGCAGTACCTTCACGTTCTGTGACAAAAAGTGTAAAAGGCTTACTGTAACATGGTGTTGCTAAAACAGGTGCTTGACATAAGGCTTTCTTTAAGTCCTCAAAAGCTTGTGTATGTTCCTGAGTCCAAGGGAGGACAGTCGATGTCGCTGCCTCCTGAGTTGTCAACTGAATTAGTGGTTTTGCTAGAAATGCATATTGGGGAATCCATTGTCTGCAGTACGAGGTGAGGCCTATGAAAGCCCGCACCTCCTTTTGTGTTTTCGGTGGTGACATGTTTACAATTAACTGGATGCGGTCAGGAGTGATCTGTCTCCCCACTTTGGACAGCAAGTGACCCAGGTACACAACTTGCTGAACACAGAATTGCAGCTTCGAAGGGGATACCTTGTGCCCCTTGTCAGCCAGGAAGTTTAAGACCGTCAGTGATGCTTTTTCACATTCGGGTTCGCTTCGGGCGGTGATCAGCAGATCATCGACATACTGAAGCAGAGCGGTGTTAATAGGCATGTGGATACTGTCAAGTTGTCTTTTCAGTGCTTGGCTATAGATGCTGGGGCTTTCTGTGAATCCTTGAGGTGCGCGTGCAAATTTGAAACTTCGTCCATTTAAACTGAATCCGAACAAGTATTGGCTTTCCGGATCGGTTGGGACGCTAAAGAAGGCGTTCTTGAGGTCAATTTACAGTAAAGAACGTCGCTTCTGAATCAATGGCTGTCAATAATGAAGAGATATCTGGAACCACAGGATACTGTGGTACAATACATTTATTCAATTTGCGCAGATCAATAACTAATCGATAAACTGGTGGTGCATTTGGATCAGTACGTTTAAGGACTGGAATGATAGGAGAATTACATACATTGGAGTCGGTTTCCACGACCACTCCTTGTGCAATGAGCTCGTCAATGATTCTCAGTAAAGCCACTACAGCATCTGGGGGTAACTTGTATTGCCGAATTCGTGGTAATACCACTCCTGCTTTGAGTGTGACTCGATATGGTTTAATGTGCATACAACCTACATCAGTGGGGCCTTGCGCCCACAAGTGTGCAGGGACATTCTGCAACCGGTGATCCATGTCTCTCAATACATAGTGTCCTTTAAAATCTCGCAAGAATAATCGCACTCCTTCCGGAGAACAGCATATTATAGCTCCTAGAGCCTTCAAAGTCTTTATACCTAGCAAGTTTTCCGGACATGATTTTGTAAGCAATAAATCTGTAGTCCGTGTCAGAGGGCCAACTGCAAGAGGAAGGGGTTGTGATACTTCATTAATAATAGGCTTTCCTGAAAATCCAAGGGAAACATTCTGTGAGCCTGAGAGGGGTGCCCCTGGAACCTCATCGTGACTTATTGTGGTCCTGCTTGCCCCTGTATCAATGAGAAACTTTCTGTCTTTCCCTAATACTTGACTGTGTACATAAGGACCTTCTTGATCTACAGGAACCTCAATAAGAGGCAAACCAAACTCCCTCTCTAGGCTGTTTCATGTGTATCACTGATAATCGGGGTAGTCATTTTGTGCATACTGGTACATCTGTTGTGTCGTGTTCTGTGTTGCGGTAATGGGCTGTTGCTGTGGTACTGCTACAGTCTGTGATGAAGCTGGCATAGGCGGAATATGTTGTATATTCTGGGGTACTTGTTGCTGGGCCTGATCTTGTCTAGGGGGACGCGGTCTCTCCTTGGTCTTACCCGTGGAGATATTGTGTTTCAGGACTGCACAATCGTTTATATAATGACCTGGTTGTTTACAATAGTTACAGACTCCTTTAACAGGAGCCGTCGAATTACTAGGCTGGGTCGCACCCTTTTTGTGACCGTCAGCAGGAACTGACTGGGCAACTAACATTTTCATTTTCGTGTCCTTCATACGTCTTTGTTCATGTTCTTGTTCTTCTCTGATTCTATTCTGGTGATACTGTAACATTTGTAACATTTGTGAAGGGGTGTTAGCTTGCCAAGTACTCTCGACTTTCAGTACTCTGTTCTTTACCTGTGGTAGGGAATTCTCAACTAATTTCGTTACAAAAAGGTGTGGATATGATTCGCTACTTGGTTTCAGGCCGCTGTTAATACCAAAACATTTTTCAAAACGGGAATAAAAATCACTAGTGTCTTCATCGGGTTTTTGTTTACAGGCTGAGATTGCACCCCAATCTTCCTTTTTCGTACATAATAAACGTGGCAACACTTGTACTAACAATCCTGGTATTGCTTTAACTTTGTCTCCAAGCCCTAGGCCTGGAACCCGAGTATTCTCTTCGTTTTCTAATGCTGCCCACTCAATCTTTGCATTTCCCACTTCCCACTCTTTTTCTTTAAGTTTCTCGTAAATGCCAGCAGGCAGTAGTACTTTCAGTATTTTCATAAGGTCAGGATAAGTGTAATCACCCATGAGTAACATGTCTTTTATTTCACGGTGAAAACCTGCGGGATCTTTGTCATGGCTGGGTACTAGTTTTTTCATTTCCAGTAATTCTATTTTTGTTATGGGTGTGTACACAAACACACGTCTAAGCGTATTATCAGGATTCTGAACTGGGTGCACTTCTCGTAACGGATTCTGTCTGTCCATGTAATACATTTTTCTTTCCATGGAATGTGCTGAATCAGACTGTGGACACAGGAAGGCACTATATCTATGCCGATGTTCTAAAATCACTTTAATAAGATCGGTACCTAGACCTCTCCATTTATTCATGAGCAGTTCTGCTAATATATCCGGCAGGGGCCCTGGATCAGAGTGTTGACTTCTATACAATAAGAGCAGGTGTTGTATCATGTACGTACCAGCTAAACGCTGTTCACTTGGTGTCATGTTCAAAAATGTGTGTGCTAACGCATCATCACTATATTTCCCCACATCGTCAGCCCATTGTACTGCTGACCTAGCTAATTCTTGTTCATCCATCGAATCGAGTACATGGTACCCCATTCGTTCTCGAAGTCTGTTATCAGTGGCTTGAAATAAGTGTTCAGGAGTTCTCGGATTACACGTGGCTTCTTGAAAAATTCTTTTACTTTCTGGACGCACTGGGCGCATTGAATTATTAAAGGGTCTTCCTTTACCTACATACGCTATTGTTTCTCTAACTGGTAATTGTGCTTGTCCGGTCGCCGTTTCTGGTTGCTCCTCCTCCCCTGAAGACTCAAACTTGTCTGATTCCAGTTCTGGTTCTGACTGTCTTGTTTCATGTATTTTTATTACTACGCTTCTGATTCTTTGATACATGTTTTTTATACAATTCTGTTTATCGTGGTTCCCGTCTGCTATATTCTGACCCCATCTATGAAGTACTTTCATTTCCTCCGGGTCTACACCCGGCCTATCTTGTTCTCTTATTAAGCAGTTTATAAAAAACCGTAATATCTTGGCTTGAGTGTCAACTTTCTGGTGAGCCATGGCCTGGCCAATACTCTCAGGGCCTTCCCCTGTTTGAACAAAATGATATATTCTGTCTAGATGATCAATCATTCCGGGTAGTGTCAATAAAAAGTTAGTGACCCGTCTTAGTGGTACTGATGCGAGTATTAATCTGTCATCATTTCTACCGGGTACTGGATCATATCTACAATCCCCGAGACGTTCCTTTATTATATCAAAATCGGCTGCCCGAGGGGTACGTTGTTGTGCTAGATCCCTGTAAGTCCATCTATGTGCTTGTGGTGGTGTCTGGAAACCTGTCGCCCCTCCTGACGCGCCTCCTGATGCGCCGTCTCTGAAGGGATTCATTGGGTGCAAGGTAGAAAGGTTAGTTGTAGGAAGAGGTGGAAGGACTGCTGGAAGACCAGGAGGGACAGCCGGGACGGGAGGAAGAGGAGGAGGAGTAGCTTGTCGCGGAGGTGGGGGCGGATTGTCTCTGGGTGTAGCGCCGCCAGGAGGAGGTGTGCGTGGCGGTGCAGTATTAACATATTCGGGGGCTACATCATCTAGATAGGAAGAAAGGAAAATGTCCTTTGCGGTTTTCTGATGTATTTTAGTCGGGAGCATTGGAGGTGGTAGATCTTTTGGTACTTCCGGGGTGGCCTTAGGTAAACCTTCGGTTAAAAGAGTGTACATACCATTCATAAGTGTGTTTCGTTGTCTATCTACTTGTTCTATTTTTACTCGGATACCTTCCTCAACTAATACGTTTTCTTGGGCCTTGTCTGAATCCTCTTTCCTTTTCTCTTCCTTTCTGTGAGCTTTTTCTGTGCGCCTATGCGATTCTTTACGCCATAATTCAATGGCATCTTTCTGTGACTGTCTGGCTTTCTTTTTCCATAATGCTTCTTCTACTCTCATGATGCAATCTGCATCCCATGTCCCAGCAGCGGGCCATCTCTGATTCTCCGCTAGATCCTTAGTGTAGTCCACCCATAACTCGAGATATAAAACGGCATCTAGGCCATGTTTGTGGTACATAAAGTACCCTGGAGTGTCCCTAGGTGGAATTGGAACGGCTTCCTCTAGTATCCCTTTTCTAGTGTTTATTTGTCTTAATTTAGAGAATAACGGCATCTTAAAACCAGGCTACTTGATCCTTATTCAGATATGAACACACTGATCACAATAATGAAGATCGAACAATCACTCATACCACGACATTTAAGACACATTAAAACATTTTGAGACGAACAACAATGATTAGAATAAAACTAGCTGACTGCATGATACTGGATGTACTGCTAAACAGTACAGATACACTGCTAAACAGTGCAGACCAGATATACTGCTAAACAGTACAGATACACTGCTAAACAGTGCAGACCAGGCCTGTGTACCCAAACCCGTCTTGACCGGCACAAACTAATGCGCACGTCTAGATGCGTCCCCAGCAACGGTACTCACCGGGATGCACGGAAACAGAAGGCCTCGGAAACTCTGGACTGGACTGGACCGGACTGGATTCGGACTCGACTCGTGACGCGGATACTTCGGAACTTCGGAACCTGGTGGGCCTCCGTATACCTCGGATCTTGCTCTCTCAGCTAGGCTCTGGTCGGGATCCTCCGCACTCCTCACCGCCTCGTCTGGGTGTTGATCGCAGCCTCAGTCACCTCCGTTGGCCTGAGGGAGATACAGGAAATCCTGCGGGTACGCGTAGTGGTCCGTCCGGCTGTGGCAGGGGGCCAGGCCTGCAACGCACCTCCGGCGCGTGAGATGGGGGAGGGGTCCCTATTCGGGCGCCAATTATGTGGTAAAATTAAATTACCTATACTTAATTTATGCGGTAAAGTTCAATAAGAATAACTCATGAAAAATAAGAGGCAAAATCCGTGATATTTGAGGTTTTAAAAAGGGGTTTTATTCCTTAAAAAGGAATTGGGTATTTGGCTCGAGCCAAGGTGGCATACCATTCCGTCACCACGTAGGTTCGGGAAGGGACTGACAGACAACATTTTATTAACAGACATTCAAATATATAGTCAATGCATTACAGTAATGTCATATTGCAGAAGGCGTAACAGCTGAGAGGGGAGATAAGAATGCATATACGTAATAAAAAAGGCGTTACAATAGGCGTGCATAAAGGCGTGAACTAGAAACATCATTAACATGAGGTCACAAGTAGGCGGATCCATAAGTGAATCCTACGGTGTCAGCAGAATTACATGGCTGAGATGCGCGCGCAGCAGCATGACGTGTGATTTACGTGTAACTGTTGGGTGAAGGGGGACTTGACATTTAGCCCTACATGTGGAGACAGAAGTCTGGAATGTCAGATCAACCTAATCCCAAATCGTATCTAATATCTTATGTTTAAGGAACAGTATTATCTGGAAGGGAAAGGTCTCTCGGACAGAAGCTATTCTATACTGACTGTGAGTGCGTGTATAAGCGTCTACGTGTCTGCATGAGATGCGAGGGGGCATGGGCCTACCATGGAAACAGGAGCTATGAATTACTTGCACGGAGACAGTGAGGCCGGGCCCTTTGCTCTGCAGCTGGAAGGATGTTTACTTGAACTACGAGACAGGAATGTATTTTCGAGGAGCGGAGCAGATAATTCGAAGGTTGAATACAGTCTTGGCAGGCAACAGGCTGAGCCAAGCGCCGTTAGCCGCGCAAGGAGTAAGGCAGAGGTCACGGTACAGAGGCAGGCCCAGGCTGAGACATTTCAGAGTCAACAGGCAGAAAAAGCTCGATGGCAGAATTCAGGGCCTACTTCGCCAGAACTGAAAAACGTGTAAAGTACACCACAAAAAGACGTTGGCATGGCATACTTAGAAGCGGACTATTCGACCCATTCAGGGTGGGTCTGGAACAAGACATGTTAACGGTGGACGCAAATGTATTTGCGTCTTCATAGCTTACAGTAGAGGGAACATACATGTACTTGTAATGCGTACACGGAGTCGTTGGGGTCTAAGATAGGGGACACAATTGATCATAGAATTTATATTTCCTCAAGGTAGAAGCTGAGAGGGCGGATAAAATGAAAGATCATTTACTTTCTCTCTTCTCATTATAATGGGGAGGTTAAGCCAGACCTAGAGAAGCTTAGGAGTTGATTGAGAGATAGAGGATTTCCGGGGCTCACGGATCAGGGGCAGAATGTCTTGGCCGCTAGGATCATTGAAACGAAAATTAGGAAACACCCGAAATGTGCACAAAATGGGAAGTTTGCGTGCCCAGATGCCCTCCCCTCTGATCTATAAAAAATGCTAAAGGAGGTGTATAGTCCAATATGGGGATAATTATTTAATGCTATTCACTTGACTGGGGAGGGCAAATTCTTGAATCATGGAAGGAAGCCACCTTGGTGCTGATTTTGAAGCCGGCGAAGGATCCTAAGATAGCAGATTCATATAGGCTGATTTATAAGGTGTTTACCAGTATTCTCTCAAGGAGGATGGCTTCTCTAGCTCCCTAATTAATTTACCCAGACCAGACTCATTTTGTTCCCAAGCAGCAGATCCATGAGCTCAAACAACAACTTATTGGCACAATCGATCTCGCTCTTGCTTATACTACCCTATTGGCTGTATTCATATTGGATACAGTCAAAGCCTTCGACAGAGTTTGTTGGGAGTACTTGCAGGAGGGGCATTACAGTTCAGCTCGAATTCTATCTCCACACTGCAAAGACTGTATGAAACACCACCAGCTCAAATTCTGTTGCATGGGATACTGACGAAGAGTTTCAATATTCACAGAGGTACTAGGCAAGGCTGCCCCCTTCCCTCCTCTGTTTGATATCTATATGGAACCCTTTTCCCAAATGCTCAGGGGAGATCTGCGAGTAATTCTATTTGTATCACAGGGGTTCAACACTAAGATCACTTTATATGCAGACGATGTGGTTGTGTATACGGCAGACCAGGATGCAATAATTCCTAGAGTGGAGGAATTAGCAGATGAGTTTGGGTCCTTCTCTGGACATTCTGTCACTAAAGGTAAATCAGATATTATGTATTGGAATACTCCTGGGCAGCAGGGGGCCACAAAGCCAGAATTTAGATATTTGGGCATATCCATCCTTCATAGCCTAGAGGCAATCCCTGCTTACAATCTGAAGAGTGTTGCTAGCGATATCAATAGTCACAGCAGAGGTCAGCCTGGGACCAGGGTTCAATTCCCGGCTCGGTGGGGTCTTGAGTCCTAAAATGTCCATGGACTCGACAATTCTCGCTCCGGTGCCTACTCGATTCACAGGTTCACACTCTGCGACTCTGGGCAATAGCTTGCTTAATCTCCACAACGGCCCCTCGCGGCGGGATGCCTGGCTTTCACCTTGCGGATACCCTGCCGGGGTTATCTCACAGGAGAATACCAGGACGGGTTCCCTAAGCAAGCGCTTAGAAACCGCTCGGTGATTTGCGCTATATAAATTCCTGTACATTTACATTTACATTTACATTTACTTATTAACCATATATAGGCGGGTTAGTCTGATCAAAATGAGCATTCTTGCTAAGTTGACATACCTTTTTAATTGTATTTCTTTCCTGTTTCCCAAATCACATGTTGTTAAGATCCAGGGGAAAATAAAAGTTTGCGGGCACTGAGACTGGAATGCAAAAAACTGAGGTGTAGGTTAGATAAAAGAGGTTTGGCATTACCTGATCTGGGAAAGCATTTGGGATGGTTTTCAGATTACGGACTATAGAACGTTATTCAGGACAACAAATTTTACAACATGGGGTCGACTGCTAATGGCTATGACAAAGGACCTGGGGTTGGGACTTGTGGTCTGCTGTACAAGTTTGGTGACCCAAAATATTTTTAATAAATCGGGCTAAAGGTAGTAAATGCAGCCATCAAACTTTGCCATAAAATCAAGAAAGTCCTGGGCATACAATTCTACTCCTATTTCTCCCCTATCTGGGACTCCTTTGGAATGCCTGAATGCCTACAAGATAGCTTGAGTCTTCCTTTGCAGGACGCTGGAATAGTACTGTGGGGAGATTTCTTTACTGTGCAGGGCCTGGCACCTTGGGAGTTACTATCTAGCAAGACCATGGGCCGTCATTCAAGGTTTAAATATGTGCAGGAACTTTCTTAATATATGGGTAAGAAGCAAGAAATTAGAGATCCCTGGGAGATCAAGAGTAGGCTACAGGAAACAGAGTCTATAAAGAAGGAGGGCCCCATGTGGTATTAGATGATGCTGGATGCTAAGAATATTAAGTTGCCGGCTCCTTTCTTGATCTTGGAAGATACAATGCTAGGGTCAGACTTACAACGTTTGTGGCAAACATCTTTCAGGCTCATATATCAAGTTGTTTGACAAGCAAATTTAAAAAGGAGCCACTTTTTTACACGTAATAGGATTTTCTGGTCTCCCAAAAGATTGTGAGATTCACAAAAAATCAAGTCATGAGATGTAAAAGATGTGGCCACCTCGAGGGGAAACATCCTTTACAACGCAACTTTTACCACGCAGTGCTTTTACATCGCAACTTTTACAGCGCAAACCATTACAAAGCATTGCGCTGGGGGGCGCTCTAGGATAGGGAATAGATTTAATTTACTATCCAACACCTTCCCTACTATCCACGGGGACTGGAGTTGGAATAGTAAATTAAACTATTCACTATCCAGCACCCCTCAACACTATGCGCTCTAAAGGCATGCGTTGTAAAAGTTGCGATGTAAAAGCATGCATGGTAAAAGCATGCGTTGTGATGTCATACATCCCACCTCGAGGCAAATGATTAACATATGTTCTTTTCCTGTCATTCGCTTATGATGTTCTGGGAAGATGTGAACATGGTCCTTGTCAGGATTTTCGGAGCTGCTATTACGATCAATTCCATACTGATTTTTATTTGGGCCAGACATTGCAACCAGCTATTCGTTAGATGTTGCACAGCGGTCCCTGCTGTTTTATCTGTTGCTTCTTGCTAGAAGAGAAATTTGCAAGAATTGGCTCAGTCCCATAGACCCTTCTGTGTAAATGTGGGTTAGGGCTGTTTACTGGATTTGTAAATTAGATATTCTCGATGTTGAGAAAGGAAATAACACTTTTTGGGATTATTTTTTGCGACGGGAAGGAAAGATTGACACACCACCAAGCTGTCCTATGATTACATCTGGGTGCTAGTATGTTATGAACCTTTTGTGCTCGTCTTTATGGCAAAGGTTATCACTAGCACTTAAATGGTGGCCGATCTTGAATGGATCAGTGCCAGAAGCAATGGCTTGCTTGGTGATATGAGGACACACAAAAACAAAATGTCCACATTTGTGTGTATTGTTGAGGTTTCACATTGATTGGGCAGGGACCCCTGGCTTTCAGTCAGGCCAAGGAATGCCCTAACCTGAGTCTGTGTCTTGGGAGACTCCCCAGTCCAGAATAGTCTAGATCTTTGGTTGGAGAGGTCTAACATGGCCTCCACCTACAAAGTGGCCCAATTCGATAACAGAACTCTGCTCTATCTGGCGCTGCTGACCTTGATAGTGAGGCCTGTCTGTTGCAGGGCCTGCAGAGAGTCTCTCAGGTGGACCAGATGATCCTCCCAGGTGGAACTAAAGACAGCTACATCATCCAGATATTATGCACTAAAGTCATCCAGGTCTGAAAGAACTCAATTCAACAACCTTTGAAAAGTGGCAGGTGCATTCTTTAATCCAAAGAGCATCACTTTGAAATGAAAGTGGCCCTCTAGGGTGGAGAATGCAGACCTTTTCTTTGCTCCCTATGTCACCCCAATCTGCCAGTACCCTGACGTTAAATCAATGGTACTGAGAATCTTGGTTGCCCCTAACTTATCAATAAGCTCATCTGCTCTTGAAATGGGGTGGGCATCAGTCTTGGTCAATGCATTCTTCACTCTGTAGTCCACAAAAAAATCACATTTCAACCTTGTCACCCTTAAAATGAGGTTTGGGGACCTGTACCACTAGGCTAGCCCAGGGATTGTCAGAGGGTTCAATTATCCCAAGTTCCAGCATCTTGATGACTGATTTCTGTTTTGATGCATGCCCGACTTGATCAGACAGTCTATAGGTCTTGCTCTTGACAGGGAGGCTGTCAACAGTGTCCACATCATGGGTACCCCAAGTTGTCTGACATGCGTGTCAAATAAAAGAGCTCTGCAAACTGGCTGAGAACTTATGGATTTGTGGACAAAAATTTGGGGAGAGGTTTACTCTCATCTCCTGAGCTGCATCAGTGACCATAAGCATTGTCATGTCAGCCCTGTCCGTGTGTGTTTTCAGGTGATTTACATGAAGTACTTTGTGAAGACTTCTAGGGGTGTCTAAGTCAACCAAGTAGGTGACCACCCCTCTCTTTTTCACAATTGGATAGGGCCCAGTCCATCTGTCCAGGAGGGCCCTGGGAGCCACAGGCTCCAACACCAAAAACAACTGTCCTGGTTGGTACTCATTCTGAAGAAAGAAGAGCTTGTAAAAGCAATCACTCTAGTTATAAAGAAGAACCCTCAATCACCAACTTAGTTGGTGACATGCTTCATCATAGGGTTCCCACCAGAGATGCCAACTGCATCTCTGGTGTGCTACGATGCCTGATTACAGCGGAGCAGGTTGTTTTTGTGTGACACTAGTAAGTGTAGTAAGTGCAGAAAGTGATTTAAAAAGTGTCGCTGTTTCATCCAAAAAGGCTTTTAATGGTGGAAAACTCTGCACTGTTAAAACAGGTGAGTCGGATGTCCCTAACTGGTTTTAAATGACCAGATCCATTCTAAAATAAGAAAAAAACGTTTGGTCAACATGTTTCAGCTTCTGGTAGGACCAGCTTCACCACGGCGCTATACGCACACTAAGGCGTACCCATACCTGTGATGGAATCAACCGGAAAAACTCCTGGTTAAATAGCAGCCTTCACGCATTTTTCAAAAGCCGTGTATATGTTCAAATTTGTTCTCTGTTTCCATGATCTATACTTCATATGCATGCTCAACCCACGGTGCCGACGTATTCCAGGGCGCCGAAGGAAGAGTCAGCACAAGACGCTGCCACCTTGCTAAGCAGAAGGTGAAAACCCGATGACACCACGCCACGGAGATAAGTATCGTATTCCCCGTTTCCCTCACTAATAACTTCCCTTGCATGGGATTGATATCACTCCAATAGGTAAAAAGTGCCCGCCGGCACCTGATGAAGCCCGCAATGTCGAGCTTGAAGGTACGCAATATACAATGAGGTTTAATATGCTATACCGCAACTATAGAGCGTGCGCGTACCATATTGATTCATCTTATCAACTTATTGTTTAACCACATATTGACCTCTATCACTACGCACCTATGAGAATAATTTTGACAAGATAGCCACCGCGTATGCATGCAATGGTATGTAAACTAAACTAAAAACGAGACAACTGTCATTAAACCTGCTGTGCAGTTCGTTACCTCTGATAAAAGATACTAATGAGATTAACCACATCCCTTTGAAAATATACAGCCCGATATTACTGATTATCGTGAAATATGTGATACATGTATGCACATTAGAGCGTATGTATTTTAAAGAGGTTCTTACTAATATGCCCCACAGGGGCATATTAGCAAGCCCAGGTTAGATGTGCAGGACATCTAACCTGGGCTTCTATTGGAATTCTATAACGTCTATTAACAAGCCCATTATCGCCGTTTTAGTGGCGCTAAAACGGCGATAATGTTAACAAGGTTCTTGCTAATATGCCCCTGTATTCTTTCCCCACCCACGCCCCCTCTGTGTTGCTTCCCCACACCTGTGCCACAGTGTTGTTTCCACCCCACCCACGCCCCTCTGTGTTGCTTGCACCCCCAGTCCACTGTGTTGCTTCTGCCTCATTCCCCATACATTGCCCCACACCTCCATTGCTTCATCCCCGCACGAGTTGTTCTCCCATCCTCTTTAAAGAAAAATGCTTATGCACCTTTTTTTTTCATTTAAACTTTTTTATATAGTGGCTGCTTCATTTTGTAGGCATGTGCATGTATGCTTGTTGCGTGCCTGCAAAATGGCACACCCATTTTTTTTTCTTTTTTGACTGCATCAAAAGCAACGCTTTATAAACAAAATCTTTAGCGGTGATGCATCGCAGGGAAGGAAGCCTAGAAAATATATTTGCTGGGAATTAACAGAATGCGGGTGTAACGAAAAATGTCTTTGAAAAAAGTGATTAATGTGACAGTTGTTCTTCATTTTCTACATGTTGACTGGAAATGATAAAGATGTTAAAACAATTTATTACAGACATCGAGAACCATGGATTTAATAATACTCTCAAATCCCACATCGTGGTTTCTTCAATGTATTAAAATATTGGTTTTGGCTTTCTGTGTCACCCCTAATCTGAAATTGATGGCTTGCAAATAAAAGGATAACAGAATTAGAAGAGCGCGCAGCTTCTCAAAGCAATCTCCCAGGTCCTACCCTTTTATTTTATTGCATGCCAGGTAGGAATGTGTATTCATCAGTTTATCATTTGTAAAAGTGCGGCTAATAATAAATGCGTGCATTACTTAGCCACACTCGCTCTTTCCCTCTCCCCCTCCTTATTCAATCAAGTGGCTTGTCAATCAATTAAGTGGCTTGTAAAGCGCAATTACCCACCCCTAAGGATCTCAAGATGCTGGTTTAAGGGTGGGTGGGGGTGGGGTTACTGCAGATCTGTGGCAAGGCACTGTGGTTCAGTCGAAGAGCCAGGTCTTGAAGTCCTTCCTGAATTGGGGAGTGACTGACCTTATTGGCTCTATACAGCTGGTCCAGTTAATCCCCATATATCCACAGGGCCAATTCTGGAAGCTTTCTCTTCACTCTCTCAGGCCTCCATGGAGGAAATCATGAACACTGCTAAATCAGGATCACCCACGGACCCATGCCCCCCGCTCATTCTTAAATTAGTCTCTAATCAGACAGCCCCGGTGCTCACTAATATCTGCAACGCTATGTTCCTGACAGGTGACTACCCTATAATTTGGAAGAAAGTCATCGTGAAACCCCTCCTAAAAAAAACGATACTAAATCCAGCAGAGTTAAAAAGCTATCGACCTATTGCCTCGCTCCCCTATCCATCTAAGGTTTTCGAGAAGGCAATTAATTTACAACTATCAAGCTTCATTGACAAAAACGAGCTGCTAGATGATACCCAATTTGGGTTTAGAAAGGGTCATGGAACCGAGACTGCTTTGATTAAAGCAGCCGAAGAGGTCAGAATAATTATGGACCAAGCGGTACAGCGATCCTAATACTTCTAGAATTGTCTGCAGCTTTCGACACGGTCGATCACAACATCTTGATCGACCGTGTCGCTGCCATGGGCATTCAAGGCAAAGCTAAGGCTCTTCTGGCATCCTTTCGATCGGACAGAGAGCAGTCTCTGAAAATGGGGAGTTACTACTAGCCTGATTTCACCTTGCCTTGTGGAGTTCCCCAGGGCTCCTCGCTAAGTCCGACGCTTTTTAACATCTACGTGTCGGACTTAGCGAGGGTGATTAAGTCATTTGGCATTGGATTAACATCATACGCCGATGACACTCTGTTAGTCCTGGCTATTCACAAAAACGGAGCAGCAGTGGCCGCTAACTTCCAGGAAGGTATGAGAGCGATTAGCACCTGGATGGACCAGAATTGCTTAAAACTAAACTCCGACAAGACGGAGGTCATGCTATTTGGTGAACTGACCCCGTCTTGGTCCCCAGTCTGGTGGCCATCAGAGCTGGGAGATCCTCCCCTACCGGTGTCAAAAGTCAGGAATCTTGGAGTCCTATTTGACAATAGGCTAACCTTTGTCAGCCATGCTAACGCAGTGGTCTCAGCGTCCTTCTACACCTTGAGAATGGTAAAGAAATTACTTCCTTTCCTACCCCCAAACGCAGGTAAAACCTTAATGTCCACTCTGGTCCTGTCAAAGGTTGATTGTTGCAACGGCCTATTGCTGAACGCACAGGAGCAAGTCCTGAACAAGTTACAGCTTGTTCAAAACGCTGCTGCAAGGATCCTAACCGGCACACCTAAATTCTCATCCATATCTCCCATCATTCGCCAACTACACTGGTTGCCGATCAGATGTCGCACAAAGTTCAAGGCCTTGTGCGTTATTTACAAAACACTGAATAATACTGGACCAGACTTCTTAAAAATCTATCAGTGTCTACAAACCCATCCGATCCTTACGTTCTGCGGCATCTCAGCTGCTTAACATCCCACGCACTATGAAAGCAACATGGGGAGACAAAAGCTTCGTAGTTGCTGCTTCGAAATTGTGGAACAAGCTTCCCCCTCATATTAAATCAAGTTCTTCCTTACTAATATTTCGGAAACATCTTAGAACGTGGCTTTTTGTCCAGTAAGTTTAGCAGGAACCCTTTGCAATCTTAGTGAACTCTAGCGCCGAGACACCGGAAGGTATTTGTGCGCTCTAGACATTTTATAAATAAATAAATTGGCTACTGAGATATATTGTTCATAGACCTCAAATCAATATTTCTGTGTTTAAACATTAAAAAAACATTAACTATGAAATGGCTAAACCATTACTAGGCCCAGCCCCATAGTGCATTGGTATTCCGACAGATAGTGTTTGTCTGGTCCAATCAGACTTTACCATAAGTGTGAGCAGGCAGACACGCATTTTCATCTGCTTTTCGATATCCAGCCACTAGTGTGACCTTCAGTTGTTTGTTATAACTTCACAACCTACCGCAAAAATGTTAAAAAAAGAAAGTAGGTTAGCAATCTTGGAAAAGCACTGCAGGGGAATTGCAGTTTTTTAAGGTCTTTGGTGGACAATTAAGACACACATATAGATGTGATTTCTCAAATCCATCTCATTGTATAGAATAACAACTTTGACCAGGCATTGTATCTTTGTTGGAGCTGTAATATCTAAACTCAACCTTCTCCCACTCTCCTGTAATCTAGGCTTTGACTGCTCAACCAAGCTATCCTGGAAAGGCAAGGGGGTAGGGCAGCTAGCTTCTGCCCAGACTCTCCTTTGATAATGCTGAGTGGGGCTTGCATCTTCAAGGAAAGGGGAATAGGGCTGACACCTTTACAGAGTAAAAATCACTGGCAGTGCTTCTCTGCAGCTTCACTTATTTGACAAGGATGGCATATCTGAGTCCCTCCAATGGAGGTGGCACCTGATCATCTTCTTGAAATGTCCTTGTTGGGTGGCTGCCTCTCCTGTTCGTCCAATGACATCATGACGACCCCAAGGCTAGTCCATCAATGTGAGTCATCATCCTCTCTCACTGAGCCTTGCACTCCCCAGTCCAGTCGGAGTCTCCCATTGGTTATTTGGAGCCCGGGAATAGCTTCACTGGGGTGAGGTATGTTGCACTTTTTAGCTCAGGACGCAGTGGATGCATGTGCTAGTATTTCACCAGACCTCCTGACTTGGCCTAAATACCCTTAGTCCATCACTAGCGTCCCTGTGCTCATATGCCACACTGCAAACTGCTTGCTCTGCCTCATGCCTGAGTCGTGCCAAGGTGGTGGCGGCACAAGTCCACTCTGGCGAATGGGACTACGGACTCCAGTTGGCTCAGCATTGAGTTGGAACACACATTGGTACCAGTCTGTTACTCCTCAGCAGACAGTGAGACTGCAAGGGACAAGAGGTCTGTTCAGGGTACATGCCAGAGAAGAACCATGACTGCTGCCAGATTTGCCCTCTTTGCCAGTGACTAGTCATCATTATTGTCAGCTGGACCAGCAGGTCAGGATTTTTTTAATGAGTTAGCAAAATCAATGATACAACAGCTGGGTAGGAGGGCAAGGCAGAACTAAGAAGCAGTGGTGACCTCACATTGACCTGCATTTGTGGACAGTTGGCGATGCCTGGCACTCCAGTAACCCATACGCCTGGACAATCAAGGGCCACTGGCACAGCTCGACTTCCCAACTTCATGATGTTAATTACCCACCTTGACCTGTGACTCCTCATAGTCGAGAAGCTGCACCAGTAGCAGTGGGGTCTGAGAACAATGGCTGAGCAACCCTCAGATCAGTGACTGAGGAAAAAAGGGCACAATGTACTGGTGCACAATGTACTGGTATTATGTAGGGTTACCTGTCTGTATTTATGCATACTCAGAATGGGTGATTTTTAAAATTTTGTTGCTGATTTGTTTAAAGGTCATTGTTAGAAATTGGGTTTCTGGTTCGCAGAGGTATCCATCCTGTCCAAGCAGGCACCATAATCCTAGTCAAGGTAAGTCAGATACACACCCTAAATTAACCCGTACTCAACCGCTGGTAGCTTGGCACAGAGCAGACTGATGCTTCAGCCCTAAACTGTGGTAAGATGAAGATGCATCAGGAGTGAAGGCAATGTCCGGCACCGTCGGCAGTGCGATGCAATTGATCTTCGCTCGGCGGCAATGAGTCGCTGTGGCTAGAGTTGTGCCAGTTCCGAGCACCGCAATAGCATTGATGCAAGGCTTTCTGCAGGAGCAGAACTTTATACCCACTTTTAAGGGCCCAGGACTGGTTTGGCACCACTATTTGGGGCAAGACTAACAAATGTGCTGTAGCAGGGTGCTTGGAAGTCTTTGATGTTTCTGAGACTTCAAAACAGCAGGCAAGCGGACAATCCCTTTGCATCAGTGGTGTGACAATATTCCCACAGCCCCTGTAGCGTGGAGGGGGGCCAGTGAACTGTGGGGGACTCCAGCACTGTGCACAAGCTGTACTCCCCCTTGCCTGAGAGCTCCTGCCTAGTCTGGAGCATGGGGCCCCCCCTTCATGTATTTTGCAGGGTTGTTACACCACTGCTTTGTGCCACTCTGGTATCTGGATTCAAGTGCTGTGGGTCCAGTCCTCATCACCCAGGAAATAGGGCAGTAGGCAGCAAACAGGTTGGCACAGCAGAAAAGCAGTTCTTCCTGTGCAGCAGTCCAGCAGAGTGGCAGTCTTTCAGCAGCACAGCAATCCTTTTTTCAGGTAGCGTATCCACAGGTCCAAAAGTGTGCTGAGTTGGTGGTGTCAGGGATTTAGTACTTAAACCCAGTTGTGCCTTTGAAGTGGGTGAGACTTCAAAGAGAAGTCTTTGAAGTGCACAGAGTCCCTGCTCTTTGCTACCTTGCTCTAGACTCATTACTGGGGTATTCAGCCTTTTCTGTGTGGATAGGGATGTGTAAGCAAGGCAGTGCTCAACTTCGCCTCCACATCAAGTCAGTTAATGGCCCATTAAGTCATACCTAAGTTCCCATTGACTGTGGCTGTCAAGAGGGAATGCATAAAGTCCAGCTGTCACCCAACTCATATGCTTATTCAGAAACAGGCAGAATGCACCAAATGGCTAAAGTAAGAACATCCAAAATGATGTGTACAAGCCTCGTCACATACTTCGAGGAGCACCACTCATGCCTCTAAGGTACAGCAAATAAATTACATTTTTTTTAAATAATTCTTCATTCTGATTTACTGCAATTTATCTAATTTTTTTAGTTCACAAAAAATTATCCGAAATGATAGCATCTATGAAAACAATTGGTCTTCGACATTTCTTATATGTCACATGTAATGATCGTTTTACAATCTTCACATTGCATTAAATTACAATCATAAGATCATCATGGTGTATCCAAAGCTGTGTTCCCAATGCATTTCGGGAAATCCCTTCATCAGGTGAACGCTACAAATAACACATAATATATGTGTTCAAACATACTGAGAAACAAAAAGTTCATGAACATGATAGGCTATTCCATCACTGCCTAATTGACACAATTGGTGCATGCAGTTGCTGGAAAGTATTTCTGTCCTTAATGTGCTGCATTCTGGAAAGTGTGTCTTAGCTGACGCTATAAAAACATGCTCCCAATAGATTCACCATGCTTGCCACAATTGCCATGCTTGACCTTATTGAGCATAAAGTATAACCATTAACATGAATCAGTTTCCAACGTGCCACCACTTAACGTATTAGCGCCCACGTGAAAAAGTACATGCCAATGTGCTCAGAATGTGTTTAAAACAGATTCCAACCCTACCCAGTCATCACGTGACCTCACAATTTCAGCAATGTAAACTTCCCTGTAAATAGACAATAGTGCCCATCAGTGCCAACTCTAGGACAAGGTGCTTCTAAGTGAAACAAAAAAGGGACCCTTACTCAAACAGTAGTAGTCGAAAGTATGTTACTGGTCAATCAAGGAATACGAGGTGCAGCAGCTTTCTAAGGAGATTGTCACGTATCTCAAATTAGTAATATGATGTAGGCATCCCTCCGTTACTATGCCTCAAATGGCTATCTCACGTACTTATTCGCCGGAACACTACTGCGCATCACTCGCTCTCGCCAATGTGATTCAAACTGTATACGTAACTTCTAACTTATTTAAATCTGACGTACTCATTTCAAAACCATTGTGACACAATACAGAATAGACAAGGAGAACAGGCTCAGCCGATAACACCCGACGTCAGAGTGCTGCGATGTGTGAATAAAGTTATCCCGGGTAATGTGATACACAAAATAGGATGAATGATCTAATCCCAGTGAATCCAATACTGGTGTGCTTGAATGTGTGAATCATATTTTCTATTGATATTCAAAGGGGTGAAGCGCATGTCAAATGGTGCTTCAATGTGCCCTTTCGTGCTTAAATAAATTTGATCAACAGCATAAATCAGCAGAGCGCCACTTTGTCCTGATATGTGTGGAACAGCAAAATTAAAGAGTACAACATGAATACATCCATGTTAGCATGCGTAGCTCAACCATGCTGCCTCATGGCTAAAATAGTCTATGTTCCAGTCTGTGATGCTTTCAAAAAAGCAGCGGTTATCACTACATGCGAAGTCCTATCTATAACAAAATTACAAAGATGACCCACTAGTTCAAAAAAAGCAAACCATTTCAGTTTTGTCATTTAACCCGAGTGGTGTCAAAGTGTTCAAACGTTTTTCCAGATTGTTTTTCTCTGTACTACCTATCTCTATGTGGTATCGAAAATATCTTGTCTAAAATTGTGAACCTTAGTTGCGGCATGGTGTGTTTTTTCTCCAACCAGTGTACAGCTAGACATGAGTTTTTATTTGCTTTTCTGATCATGCTTTTGTGTTCTGTGATGCGTATTTTGATTTTCCTTGATGTTCTGCCCACTTACACATGGGGATTTTATTGCATACACCACCATATCAGTATTACAGTCCGATGTGTGTGCTTATTTAATCTTCTTGCCCGTGTGAGGGTGAGGAAACATGTTCACTATGATCACATTTCCACAGTGACTACAGTTAAAGCATTTCCTCATGCCTATTGTTTGAATCCCATGCTTAGGCGTTGGACTTTTTTTCAACAATTCCTTAAGATTTTTAGAGCGATTTTTGGGGTGAGAGTGCACAAACATAAGTTTGAACATAAACATGTTCTTGCAATCCAGTTCCTGTTTGATGAGACCCAATCTGCGTAATATACTTGTGTTAATAGCTGGTGCTTCCGTGGAAAACGTCAATATGCACACTTCCCTTTTGTTAGAATGTTTGATTGAACATGCTAGTAAGTCCTTCTGGTGCATGTGTTGAACCTTTGCTCTTGCAGGTTCCAAAATTTCATGAGCATATCCTCGTTTTCGATATTGCTGAGATATGTCTTGGATGGATTCCGAACATTTATCAGGGTCTGAAGTAATTCTTTTAATTCTGATGAATTGTGACAACGGTAAATGATTTCTTAAGGACGGTGGTTGAAAGCTTGCTTAATGCAAGGAATTATTTCTGTCTGTAGCCTTCCTGTAAACGTTCATATGTAAAGTTCATTCCCTCAATTCCAATTGGATGTCCAAGAAGTTAATCGAATGTTGGATTATTTGATGTGTGAATTTTACCTGTGGATTCTGCCCGCTGAGAGTCTCAAAAGATGTTCAAGTTTCTGGTGTGAGCCATTCCCTAATAGCAGAATGTCATCAATGTACCTTATGTAAATTAACAAATCTTCCTGTCGTGCTTTTTGTTGCAAAATGTGGGTTTCTTCAAACTTACCATGAAGATATTTGCATATGTGGGAGCTCCTGGAAAACCCATGGATGTTCCCATTTGTTGAAGAAAGAAGGTGTCTTTCCAAGAAAAAACTGCTTTGATATAAACTGAAGTGCAATAGTTTGAGTAGAAGAATGTTCTGTGCCTCTTCATAGTCGCCTTTCAAAAACATCCATTCAACTGCCTCCAAGCCTTCTGTGTGGGGAATAGACGTATATAATGCCATGACATCAATGGTGCATAACCAGGTGTCTTCTTTGATCGTCTGCTGAATGCTTGCTAGCTTATTCAAACATTCCGTTGTGTCTTGAATGCAAGAGGTCAAAGATTGTACCAAAGGCTGCAAGAAATGATTAAGATATCCACCTACTGGCTCATCTATAGAACCACATCCTGCCACGATGGGTCTAAAGGGAGGATCCACCGGATTTTTGCACGTTTTTGCGAGCATATGTATATATGCGGTCTCTGTGGAAAATCCAACGTTAACAACTTTTTTGTGTTGTCATTAATCCAACCCAACTCCACCGCTTTATTTAAGATGTCATTCAAGGTATTCCTAAAGATCTCTGTCGGGTCAGACTCCAAGGGTATGTAAGTTTGTTCATCAAATACGTGTTCTTGTACCTTTTTCTTGTAGTAGCTTCTGTTCATTACCACCAGGGCACTTCCTTTGTCTGCTGGTTGAAAAATTATACTGTCATTTTCTGCTAGTCTTCGTAGTATTCTGAATTCCTTAGATGTAATATTTCTATGCGTATTTATAGGATGATGTAGATGTTGCAAGTCTTTCTTTACTAAAAGTTCGAATGTGTCCAAAGATTTATGGGATATGGGTGACAAGAAGGAGCTTTTTGGTTTGAAGACATGGCCGCTTGCCTGTGATGGTGTGTCAGTTGGTTGCACGATTTGATGGAAAAACCATTGTAGTCTTAATTTCCTCGTAAACTTGAATAAGGACACTTCAGTCTCCATAGGGTTAGTCGAATATGTTGGCACTAGTGACATACCCTCATTGAGTACAAATAATTCCAATGTATTGAGTGTTTTTTCTGAAATATTCATCATCAGGTTCTCTTTGAATTCCTCCTTGGATTGTCCTGGTTTTTTCTGTTGTCCCCTCCTTGTTCGCTTGCTTTTGGAGGCTTTTTTTCTTCTGGTGGATGATTTTATATCTGGCCCACTGAAGGACTGGGTTTTCTTAAGACCCAGCGGTGCCAGGGATAACATCTGAAACCTTCGTGGGTAACCTGTTCCGGCGTACAAATGACAGAGACACGGGACACTTCCTTCGGCGTCAAAGATTCGAGGTTTATTACTGCAGGGAACACAGAAGTCACAGGAAGTACAACATGTGTAGGTTCGAGGAGTCTGATTCGACTTGCCTCTGTGGATCGCTCCTTTTATACAGTTTTCGTGCATAGGATAACATGGTACACAAAGGTTTACAACTTGGTTCCCATCGTAAAGACCATAAGGGGTTGCTTTCATGTATTCAAGGCCCGGAACATAAGTACAGAAACATTTGGTAGTTCCCAACTGTAAAAGCCCATCTTCCCACCATTAGTACATTCTAATCAACAGTAAACAAATCGAGGAAGGGACAGAAACAGGTGCAGAGGAAGACAGAAACAGTGGGGAGATTGGAAAGGGTGTAAAAAGGGGTGGTATCGGGAAACACGAGCTGCAGGCATCAAAGGGGACGTGCTTAATGAATGCACAGCTAAGACAATAGACCGGCACGGCAAGATGAGCCTCGAGCGGGGCCATCTGCTTTACAGTGTCATCCCCCTCATCATAAAGACACTTTCAAAGGAAACGTGTCTTCCGCAAGAGTTTGGGAATCCCAGGGTCGCGAAGCGGACAGCGTCCGCTCGCTGGCTACTTGAGGAAAAGGGACAAAATGGATGCCGCATCTAAGATGGAACCCGTGGGCTCAGGTGAAGAAACCCACGAAACAAACGAACGGTTTAGGCTAGCACAGCAAAAATGCGTACACCCACTAAACTCGTCATTTGCGGTTCATAGATACCAGACTCGACCATATTCGTGCGAGTCGAAAACACCACTTACGATCGTCACGGAACCTCAGACGCTCCTTTTGCCCTCATGTAGGCAAGCACTAGTCGGAATCATATTCGATATTCATCAGACCATCTAGATGTTGCTGTAACATAATTCTATCCATCAGAGTTCCTTTGGTAACAGGCGGCTGTCTTATACACGTCGTGGCACAGAGGCCACATAAGGCAGGGCCACACTGCACACAAAGGCAACACGTGAACAGGAATGCTACAACAGCCCCGATGATCATCAGAATTTTCCAACCCCAAGTCGACATTAGGCCCCAAAACCACCCAAGTAGCGTCCAATCCCCTACGTCCACGTGTATGGACTCAGAGATCTTATGCAACTTTGAGATGGCTTGATAGACAGTCGGAGCGTTATCTGGAATGAAAATACAGCAGCTCGAATGGATCACCTTACATACTCCACCTTGATCTGCTAAGACGACGTCTAAAACCATACGGTTTTTTAACGTCATAAGCCTATCCGTCTGAAGCTCTGCTGTGATATTACCAAGGGCACTGTCAGTGATATTAGCTGTCGATTCCACCACTCGAGTCAACTGTCTCAGGTTCCTACTATTGACCATAGGTCCCCAAAACGGAAAGAAACCCTTGAAAAAGTCTCCTGCCTCTTGACCGGCAGTGTCCTCTTCGCTAATCACGCCCCTCACAATTCGGGTCTTGTGGTAATCGGAGGCGACTGTAAAAGTCGGCGGCAACAAGTTTGCAATATAACATGTGCCCGCAAAGTCAAAGGGCAACCATGTATACGCACGATCATAACAAACAAAGTACGTACCCTTGGCAGTCAGAAACACAGGGGAAGAGAGCATTGGTAAGACACACGTCTCGGAGCAAGCACTCTCTCCAAGATGAGCTCTCGGGCTTCGGCCACGACCTTTTAGACAGAAATTACCAAGGTGGGGTACGATCCATATTGGAGACGAGCTTTTAAGCTGTCTTTCACCCACGAGCGCACTATACTCAGCCTCACTCAGATCCGTATAGGCTCGCACCTCTTCCTCTGGGATGAGCGACGGCTCATAGATATCCCTATCTAAATCAGCAATCGCTATGGCCAAAGGCTTGTGGTACGGACCGGGACCAAAGTGCGGAGGACGTGGCTCTCGATTGGGGTAGGAATCTAGTGCACTTCGAAACATTGTTTGGAATGCTCAAGCTGAACCCTGGGAACTATAAGGAAGGACCAAGTACGGAATTCCCTTATCGGTGGTATGTGGCATTAACCCACACACCCAACAATTGGTAGTGTTAACCACCAACTGATGCTGATGAAGGAGCTGAACAAAGGAATTATTCATAAATTCCGCACGTCTGACCTGCTCGTGTTGGGGTAGGATGTGGAAGGAATGAGGAGAAACAGTGGATGTAGGTTTAGGTTCGAAAGGAGGGGTAGGTGAGGCAGAAGGCAAGAACGTCTGTACCAGGTAATACACCCCACCCACCAATAACGAAGAAACAGTTAAGAAAAGAAGGAACACCTGAAACATGAAGCATTTTGTACGAGTAATTTGCTGCAACTTGAATCTTTGGGCCTGAGCTTTTTCCAAATCCACCAGCTTAGAGAATGACATCCTCTAAAACCGTCCGCAACGTTTTTGACGCACTTCGTTCTGTGTAGCAGTAGTCAATCCCCAGGAGTTCCCAGGAACCGACGGCCTTCGACCTAGTGTCAAGACCTACTAACCAGAAGGAAGTACCCGTGCGGGCCTACGGTCCACCCGGATGTAAGGTATTTTTTATTTACAAATATATACAAAATCTCCTAGCTGTGGAAGCAAAACACATATATGGAAACAAACTCACAATATTACAAAAACCACAATTATACGAGTGTGTTCAGACTGAATGGTGTCAATGGGGTAACGTGGATGTCAAGGAGAAAGCAAAGCTTTTTATTAGTCTTTGATATTGGATCGCAGAAAGTATCGGCTTCTCCCAGGACGTGTCTGTTCGTCAAACAACTGATCTGATGGTGGGACAGAGTTCTGTTGATCAGTCAATTGTTCAGATCTTGAGTTTTTCAATGGCAAGTGTTCAACAATGTCGTTCTGCTGCACTGAGGGCTCTCCAACAGGCTGAGCGTCGCTAAAAGGGACGAAGGTCTGCACAGTTTCCGTTTCGGATGAAGCAATGCCCTTCCTCACCCACGAGTCTGCCGGTAAAGGTATAGGTACCTTTTTAGTATGGGTGGCGTGCACCCAGTTTTTCCGTCCTTCCAAACGAACAGCAGTCCTCGTGGCAAGAAGTACTTGATAGGGTCCAGTGAAGCGGGGTTCAAGGTTACGCTTTCGTCCGAAGTTCCGCGTCACCACCCAGTCTCCAGGCTGGAGCTGGTGGCCTGGACCCTCCGTCTGCGTCAGCAGTGCTTCAAAGACCTGTTGGTGAATTAACCTCAGTTTAGCAGTCAGATCATGCAGATAATCGATCAACATTGGGTACTCAAGATCAGAGAACACACTCGGTCTAGGGACCCCCCAAACATTTGCAGGGCGGCCGAACACAATCTCGTAGGGACTAAGCCCTACTCGGGAGTGTACAGTCGCCCTAGTGGACAGAAGGGCTAGAGGCAAAGCATCAGGCCACGAGAGACCAGTCATAGCTTGAATCTTCGCCAACTTCAATTTAAGGGTGCCATTATACCCTTCAACCAAACCTGCTGACTGGGGATGATTGGCGCTGTGGAATTTCTGTGTAATTCCAAGGCCCTTACACACACTCTTCATCACACTCTCAACAAACTCACTTCCGTTATCCGACCATACAATTCGTGGCATTCCATACCGAGGAAAGTATTCCTTCAGTAGGATTTTCGCAGTGGACAGAGCAGTGTTATCTTTGAGAGGGTAGGCTTCGATCCATCGGGAGAACGCGCAAACCACAACTAAATTGTATTTCAGGTTATTGCATCGCTCCATATGGATGAAGTCTAGCTGAATCACTTCAAAGGGACATGAAGGGGGAGCAAAATGGCCAGGAGGTGTAGGGGTTCCCTTTCCAGGATTGTACATCATACATATCATACAATTCTTAACCAATCTCTCAGCACACTTCGTGATACCATCATTCTTCCATACAGGGGACAACAACTTACAGATACCTTTCGCACTAATATGGGCCAAGCCGTGTGCCATCGTCACAACAGCTAGTACATACGCATCCGGCAACATCCACCTCTTATTCTCTGACAAATCAATCCAACAGCCATTCGCGTCCAACTTTCCCGTACTCTCTTTCCACTTCGTCTTTTCAGACTCAGTGGCCTCGTTCTGAATCGCTTTCACACTCTCGATGGTGTCTTCACACATACCAGTCTCTGTAGGCCACCTAACCGAACTCGTCACATACATTCTAGTACTGAGATTCCGGGCAGTCTCCTTAGCAATCTCGTCCGCAAACGCATTGCCACGACCAACATCATCTGTCACCTTACGGTGTGCACTACATTTAACAATCGCCACCTGCTTGGGCAATGAAAGTGCATCCAAAAGATCATTCACGAGCTGTCCGTGCTGAATCTTCGTACCATGCGATGTCATAAAACCTCTCTCTCTCCACAAACGTCCAAATCTATGTGCCACGCCAAATGCGTATTGGCTGTCGGTAAACACATTCACCCGTTTCCCTTTCGACAACACACACGCTCTAGTCAAAGCAATCAGCTCTGCTGCCTGAGCAGAATTCTGATTCAATCTCGCAGTTTCCACAACAGTACTCAATGTCACCACAGCATACGCAGTCGTTACATCACCATTCAGCAACTTAAAACACGACCCATCCACATACAGGGTCCCATCGGGATCTTCCAATGGAGTATTTTTCAGGTCCACACGACCTTTTGTTTCCTCCTCCGTTCGTAAGAAGCAGTCATGAGGTGCTACTTCATCTGATTCCATACTGATTGGCAACAAAGTCGCCGGGTTCAGGACATTGCAATGTTTTATTTGAATGTGACTTGCCAAAAGCGTCAACTCATAACCAGACAACCTTGCACTCGTCAAGTGCTGAGTTTTCGTACGATTTAAAAGAGTGTCAACTGCATGCGGAACCATCACCGTAAGCATATTATCCATGACCAATCCTGCAGATTGTCGGATGGACACCGCAGCCGCCGCTGTTGCTCTCAAACAACTCGGCAATGCTCTAGCTACTGGGTCCAAGGTCGAGGAAAAATATGCACATGGACGTTGCTTACCGCCGAATTGTTGCGTCAAAACACTCAACGCACAACCTTCTCTCTCGTGAACGTATAGTGTAAACGGCTTACTGTAGTCAGGAGTCCCTAACACAGGAGCCGAACACAACGCATCACGTAGTTCAGAAAAACTTTTCTGACATTCTTCCGTCCATGGTAAAGGAGTTGGAACATCCTTGCACGTAAGAGCCACCAATGGTTTCGCTGGCAATAAAAAATTTGGAATCCATTGCCTGCAGTACGACGTGATACCTAAAAAGGCACGCACATCTCTCTGAGTTGTTGGCACAGTCATTCGAGCAATCGCAGCAATTCTCTCTGGGGTCAACCTCTTCCCTCCTTTGACAATAAGTGACCTAGATAGGTTACTTCTTGACAACAATATTGCAGTTTGGAAGGTGACACCTTGTGATGTAAGTCACAGAGATGCTGCAACAACGATACTGTTGCAAGTTTGCAAATGTCCTGAGTATCTGCAGCCACCAATAAGTCGTCGACATATTGGATCAAAGCCGCACCGGCCGGCAACACAAACGCATCAAGTTGGCCCCTCAAGGCTTGGCTGTATATGGATGGACTCTCACAGTAGCCCTGGGGAGCGCGTTTAAACCGGAAGCTGCGGCCACCAAGAGAGAAACCGAAAAGGTCTCTACTTTCCTCAGCAATCGGAATGCTGAAGAAAGCATTCTTCAGATCGATCACTGAGAACCAAGATGCAGAGGCTGGAATCAGAGTCAGTAGAGCCGTAATGTCAGGCACCACAGGGAACTGAGGAATCACAATTTTATTCACCTCCCGTAAATCGATAACAAAACGATAAACAGGGGGTTTTGATGGATCAGTACGCTTCAAAATAGGAAGTACAGGGCTATTGCACACGTTTCCCCGAGTCTCCTCGATAACATCTTTCTCAATCAAATCGTAGATAATTGCTAACAACGCTCGTTCACCATCAAGGGAGATACAATACTGGGGAATACGTGGCAGTCGCACATTAGATTTCAAGTGAACAACATAAGGGGAGATGTCAAGCAGGCCCACGTCATTGGGACCTGTTGCCCACAAAGATGCAGGAAGAGAACTCAATTCCGGTGGAAGCTTATCGAGGGATAAGTACATAGGAGAGACAACTCTCTCACCCAACGTAAGCTTTACTCCCGCAGGAGAACAATACAAAGTCGCATACAGACGTTTTAGCAAATCCAGGCCCAAAAGATTTTCACCACAACCAGTAGTCAAAATCAACGGAGCTTTCAGCTCACGAGGCCCAATTGTAAGAGGCAAAGGGCACGAAACCGTATTGCTAACTGGGGCACCAGAGAATCCAACGGAAACATTTGTTAAGCCAGACAAAGGTGCGCCAGGGAGTTTCGAATGTATGATGGAACTTTTCGCTGCACCAGTGTCCAACAGAAAAGGCTCAACGACGCCCGAGGTGGCAACTGCGACGTAAGGCCCTCTCTGATCAACCGGAACTGATACTACTCCCTCTCCTTGTCTATGGCTGTCCTAGTAATTACCGTCATCAGCATCCTGATCGACGTAATAATCGTCCACATTGTACTGAGCAGATCGCCCTTGCGATGATCCGCGCTGATCGAAACAATTATTAGAATCAGAAGAATTGTTAGAACGATCATTTTGAGCACCGCGACCTCTACCACGTGATGTCTGTTGAGGACCACTACGACCTCCTCTAGACGAATTACCACTATTGCGATCACGCAAAACTGGACAATCAAATTTTAAATGACCCTCACCCCTACAATAGGCACACTGATTGTACCCTAACGAAAATCTCTGCGAAGAGGAGTCATTTCGTGATTGTGACCTATTCGACTGAGACTGCGATCGATTCCGTTGTTGCGAATCATTCTGATTCAAACGTGGAGGATACGCTTGCTGCAACAACACTTTAGTTTTGAGTTCTTTCGTCTTCTTATCGGCACGATCATTCTCCTCTTTCTCTCTATTCTCATAATATTGGGCCGTGGCCAATATTTGAGCGGAAGTGGAAACAGCCCACGCACTTTCTGAATTTCGTAATTTGTTGCTCAAGTCAGGCAACAAATTTGAGACAAACTTATCCACAAACAATCGCTGGCCTCCCTCAGTACCCATATCCTGACCACTATGATCAATGAAAGCCTCCTCAAATCTTGTAAAGAAATCAGAGACACTCTCATCCTTCTTTTGTTTGCAAGCGGACAGTTTGTCCCAGTTCACCTTCATAGCTGGCATAAGCATTTTCATTAGAGTGATAATTCTCTGGGGCAAAGCCGTAATTAGCTGATCGGGCTTGGCTCCACCAACTTGTAATGCATCAGCAGCCCTTAATGCATTCCAATCACCGCCTAATTCCGCCGCATGATCTTCCTGACGAATCTTTGCCCATACCGGTTGCGGTACTACATTGCCAAACAGCATATCGATATCGGCAAGATTCATTATCGTAGCATCCACAAGCTGCGATAATTCTTTATAATACCCTACAGGATTTTTGCGAGGGTCAGGCAAAGATTGCTTTACCTGCAAAACTTCCGACCGTTTCCATGGAAGATGTATCCACACTCTCTGAAAGTGCGGCGGGACGATAGGAACGGCATTAGCATCACCTGGCATCCACACTGGTGGAACTTCGCGCATGGGGTACTGACCAGGCGCTGCAAGCGGTCCCTCAATGTCTTCTAAAAACAATGCTCGAGGCATTATAGAAGGACGAAAAGACAACAACTGCTCGACTGCACGTCGAACATTGGTGCCCACCAACATTCCGCTCGAAAACTGAAGCTGAAGATCAGTCAAAGCAGTCATAACCTTGTCAGATGCATCAGCCGATATTTGGTCACGCAGAACCTTACACATTTCTTCAAAAACGAACCTTTGTGTCGGTATGTTGAATTGACAAAACGTATCTAACACCACACGTGGAGGATTTCTAAGGGGGTATTTCATCCAACCCATCGCCATATTATACAGTGTGTCACGTTCCCGACTACCGAGAAGCTGACTACGTCTTTGAGGACCGTCCGAACCAGCCGACTCAAGAATAGGTCCAAGAGAATTAAAGAAGTTAGCAGCAACAGAAGGGGTACGACGTCGAACAGATGGAGAAGAAGAGTAACATAATGGGGTAACAAGTGAAGTACCAGGAACAGAAGGAACAGCAGGAGTAACCAGAACAGCAGGAGCAGCAGGAACAGGAGTATGAGGAAGTACAAGCGGAGGAGCAGTAGGGACGGAAGTAGGTAGAGGAGCAGGAGCGGGTTGAGGGACAGGTTGTGGAACAGGAGCAGGAGGAACAGGGGCAGGAGGAACCACAGGAGTTACGGTACCCTGTGCGTACGGAGGTGGTGACTTCAAAAGATAGGACAGTAAGGGGTCCTCTACCGATTCCTCCTTCTTATCCGTACCCATCGGTAAAGCGGGGTAACACTTATCTACAGACATACGCTGCAATCTATCGAAAACTTCCTTTTCCTTTTCCTCCTTATCTCGCTGGAACTGCTCTGCATTTCTTACCGTGGTAACAACTCCTTCTCTCTTATTACGTTTAATCTGTTTGATTTCTCTCTGTTTAGCTTCTTTACGCCACAACCGAAAAGAATCAAACATGGCCGGCCTTGATTTTCTCTGAAACAATTTGGCTTCAAGATTGTCTAAAATCGGGGTCTCAAAACTACCATGAGGTGGCCAACTAAGGACACCGTCTTTTTTAGTATAGCGAATCCAACACTCATTGAATGTAATTGGACCTAACCCGTGTTTACTGTACAGCTCATAAGTTGGAGTTCCAATCGGAGGTATCGGACACGAGTCCTCCAGTCGGGAATCCGCACCACAACGTCTAAAACAACTGAACAAAGTACTACGGCCAGGCATCTTGCACACTAACCGAGTTTCACAAACGTCAAGGGTTATAGGATTAACAATGTCCCTGCAAAGAGCAAAAACCCTCGGTTTTTGGCGACTGCAGACGTCAAATATCACAACAAAGAACCAAGTACTAAGAACCACAAATGCAATGGAACCATGCAACAACTAAGCACCCACAACAAAGGACTCTGGGAGCGACCCACAAATACTTAACTCAAAGATCGATGGCGTCACCAGGAAGGCCGTCAATCGTCTCGCTGTACCAAGGTCTACGCCAGGCGCCAAAACAGGTCTACAGTCAGGGCAGCAGTCCGTCGCAGCCGTCAGGAGGCGGGGATCTTCGCGGGAAAAGTCGTCGGGCCACTTGTTTCGACAACAGGATCGATGAAGCGGGGTGCACCTTCCCTCGGAGATTTCACACGAAGTTCCTCACGATCGTCGGGCTTGGACCGGTACCACTGATGCAGCCCCACATTGGGCGCCAACTGAAGGACTGGGTTTTCTTAAGACCCAGCGGTGCCAGGGATAACACCTGAAACCTTCGTGGGTAACCTGTTCCGGCGTACAAATGACAGAGACACGGGACACTTCCTTCGGCGTCAAAGATTCGAGGTTTATTACTGCAGGGAACACAGAAGTCACAGGAAGTACAACATGTGTAGGTTCGAGGAGTCTGATTCGACTTGCCTCTGTGGATCGCTCCTTTTATACAGTTTTCGTGCATAGGATAACATGGTACACAAAGGTTTACCACTTGGTTCCCATCGAAAAGACCGTAAGGGGTTGCTTTCATGTATTCAAGGCCCGGAACATAAGTACAGAAACATTTGGTAGTTCCCAACTGTAAAAGCCCATCTTCCCACCATTAGTACATTCTAATCAACAGTAAACAAATCGAGGAAGGGACAGAAACAGGTGCAGAGGAAGACAGAAACAGTGGGGAGATCGGAAAGGGTGTAAACAGGGGTGGTATTGGGAAACACGAGCTGCAGGCATCAAAGGGGACGTGCTTAATGAATGCACAGCTAAGACAATAGACCGGCACGGCAAGATGAGCCTCGAGCGGGGCCATCTGCCTTACAGTGTCATCCCCCTCATCATAAAGACACTTTCAAAGGAAACGTGTCTTCCGCAAGAGTTTGGGAATCCCAGGGTCGCGAAGCGGACAGCGTCCGCTCGCTGGCTACTTGAGGGCAAGGGACAAAATGGATGCCGCATCTAAGATGGAACCCGTGGGCTCAGGTGAAGAAACCCACGAAACAAACGAACGGTTTAGGCTAGCACAGCGAAAATGCGTACACCCACTAAACTCGTCATTTGCGGTTCATAGATACCAGACTCGACCATATTCGTGCGAGTCGAAAACACCAATTACGATCGTCACGGAACCTCACCGATTTTAAAAAGTAGTCCATTGGAGCTGCGCTTATAGGTTGTGAGTCTGATGTTATGCCTGCTGTGCTTGTTGTCAGTTGTAAACGCGTGCGCAATGCTGGTACATCCTGATCCGTCGCCACACTTTCCTCGGATGATGATGCTTCCAGTTTTTTAAATGTGCGACATTGGGCATAGGCATGTGCCCATTGTTTAAAGTAAGAACATGCCAACTTTCTAAAAATGACATTGAATTTAAAATGCAACTCCACCGTAGGTTGTAATATTGAATTGTGATTCCAGAAACCCCAAACTTGGGTATCCAATTTCTTCCCAATTGGAAATTACACTTATAAAATGTAATAAGGTAATCCCAATGTTTTCCTATGGCAGATATAGGCATTGCAGTAGTAAAAAAAGAAATTAAAAGTTTTCACTACTAAGATATGTAAAACTTAAAAGTGCATTTTCTACTTTTTTCTTTTGAAAACAATTTGTGTTTTTTGCAAAAATAGTTTGGGGGGTTTCTGATTTAGATCTTGACAGTTACAGCAAATGAGATAAGGGAGCAGAAAGCATCAGACAGATACAAAGGCTCAAAAGATACAGTTGTTTGATAGTCGGAATGGAAATATAGTGGAAAAGGCATGTATCATCTGGAAATCATTTTTGCCTGTATATTATGTATGGGCTGGTGAGAAGTGTACTGGCTTGTTTTAAGCTGAAAGTAGTCCAGGGCCTACCTAAAGGGTGACTTATATGTATTAAAAAGGAAGGTTTGGACCTGGCAACAGGGTTGACATGCCAGTTCGACATGCAATGGCAGGCCTGTTTAAAGGGCTACTTAAGTCCGTGGCCTCATAAGTGCTACAGGCCCACTAGGCCCTGGGCAGATGTAGTGCACATTACTAGGGACTTATAAGTATATTAAAAATGCCAATTGTGGATAAGCTAATGTTTCCATATTTTAAGTAGAGTGCACATGCACTTTAGCACTGGTTAGCAATGGTGAAGTGCACAGAGTCCTAAAGCCAGCAAAAAAGAATTCAGCAAAAAGGGTAGACGAAAGGCAAATAGTTTGGGGTGACCTGTCAGAAAGGGCCCCTTCTACAGCCATGACACCTTTTAGCCTCTTATCTATCTTATTTATAGTCTACAGAGTCAGGATGTGCGGCCTTGGTCAAAACCTGAAGCATTTTCTGGTCTGCTTCACCAGTCATTTGGAATAACCCTTCCTTGTAACAATAATGAAAAATACTCTGGCACATTGTTTTCAATCAGAACAACACCATTTCAAAACCAGTGTTGACATTCAAAGAGCTTACGATAGTGCAAGCATAGATACCAGTAAACGTACCTCCAACTCCAAACTTCCAATGCGGAGTTCCACCAACCATTGGTCTCCTCAAAATAAAAAACTCTAATATTTGCCTTTTCACTACAAATACAAAAACATTCAGCTCAGAGACATCACAATATGATTGTTACAACATACAAACTGCAATCAACACATGAAATCATGTGTCCTAAAGGCAGGGCGGGCCTTTGGTCCAACAGCGCCCCTGGCAGAATAAAAAATGGTGCCCCCGCCCCTCTGAATTGGTACCCTGTCCCTCCTAAGCTACCATTATCCCAATTCCCCATCCCACTGTATTTTAAAAATAGCACTTTAAACCACCCTAAAGGCAGCTGAAGGTTCCGCTGATGCTTACATGTGGAACAAAGCACTTAAAATGTAGCTCTGGTCTCCATGCTCGCTAGGGCTGGATTGACAGGACTCCTGTTGCTAGATGGTATGTGATCAATGGAAGAAAAGGCTTTCAGTAACAATTATTAGATAGGCGCACTGGCTCTGCCCACATATTGATTACCATGAGTACAGTATTTGATTGGACAAACTTTGTGTGCTTACACTTTATGCTTAGTGTGAAAGCATGTGCTCAATTCGGCAAGACTGAGTTGCTTATAATGACACACAATCGTCAAGGTCTTAGCACAATAAAGTTAATATGCCTGATGTTTTTATTGTGAAAAGCACATGAAAATGCCAATACCAATTTTAAGGATGGGTTAGAAATACACAAGGTTTAAGATATGTATTGCGTTTCATGAAATCTCACAGATTACCACAGTAGGCATGATATTGCTTAACCCCTGTGACATACCCTGGGCACCGAAAAATGTTGTACTGTTCCTACCTTCTCAGTAAGACTGTGTCTTTAGGCAACATAAGCTTCAAAACTATGTGTGACTAAGTCTACTTATACCAACAGAATATGTTGATTTAATTCCAGGCTAGCTCACAATGTGACATCTGGGCCCCTAAGCAGACAGGGCACTAGATGGTATCTGCAACCTCAGAACATGACACCCCCTAATTACCCCAAGGAAATTATGGAAACAAATTCTACCCTTCCAGTCATAACTCAGGCATGCTGAAAGGTAGACACAAGAAGTAGTCAAATTGGGATTTCAAACATTTATTGAAGCAATTGTATTCTTCTGTGAAATATAAGTGTGTTTCAATGATTAATAGAATGGAGAAAAACAATGTTGCTAGGATTAAAAGTATGGCGAACAGAATGAATAATTCAACTCCTACTTAGAGCTGCCTATCCTATGAAGAATAGCGTGTGCAGGACTGCCAGAATACCTTAGAGTGGTCTCACTCCCCATTTACCGGCGAGAGAGTGTTATCAAGCACCAAGCCTTGGTGTAGAACAGGCAGCTGCCCTCTTCAGGATGGTGTTTGAATTCAGCAAGGCTAGAATTCAGGCTTGGGGCAACCTTTGAAAATCAATAAAGATGCTCCTCTGTTTAAACAGAGGCACAGTGTTGTTTATATAATAAACTGCACTCATTCATTCTGTGCCTGAGTCCTGGTCCTGTTGTCATTGTTGATTCTATCCATCCAGAGCTTTTGCCCAATGGACAACGACAAACAATGACATTTTGCTAAGTGTAATAAGTCCTTGTACAGAAGGATCTCTGGCTTGATAATGTGACTACAAAGAAGTGTAACTGTAAGTACATCCATTGTATTGTATTTATGTATTTATGTTTTTAGTCAATAAAAACCATTGCACAATCATTTATTCCTTACATTTCATAAAATGTAAGCTTAGGTTTCTGACAAATCTTTTAAAACGGACATGTGACTCAAAATTAAAAATGTATATAAAAATTACTTTAATTAATTTCTTGTGTGGCCTCAAATTGAATAATTGTTCTTTAAAAGAAACTCGCTACTCAGAGCGTGACCATTTTTCTCAGGGCTTTGTGTGATCCCATTATTCAATGTGCAAGAGCTACTGTTTAAAGTGCTGTGGAGCTGAGGTAAATTTTAATTCACATGTCTTCCTTCTCATTGTCCCGGCTTTTAAAGTGTGCTGTCTTTGTTCTTTTGTTTTAATCGCTCTTTTAATACTAATTGCTATTGATTGGACCTTCAGTTCTTCAGCTCAGAGAAATTTCTGTTCTTCCTTTGTACGTTACGTAAACCCTGAGTTAAAGTGCAGATGCAATATACTTCCCAGTTATAGTTCTTTGGCAAGTCAAGGAGCTAGTGCCCTAAATTGATTGCTCTAATGCTTTCCTATTTACTTTTAAAAATTCTACTGCCCGGCATATTAGCGGTATAGAGGAGCCACCCAGCCAATGGGTTACAGATTGCCTGCATGTTCGTATTTCTAGTTCTCTGAAGATTCTTTTCAGCATTATCTTTCTTTCTGTCAGGTGACTCGGGCAAACGCAGAATATATGTGCAAGACTTTCTTCCTTACATTTGCATAAACGACATTACGATGTCTGATCCTTCCAGGATGGCATTAGATCTTTTGTTTCCCATTTTCCGAAACAGTACTGCATGAACTGGAGTTTTATTATTGGTGAAAAATATGCTGTAAGTTAATCCTGGTGCCGTAATTTTTTATAGTAATTTATCACGGTCCAGGCGGGACTTCTGAGTGCAAGGCATGTCTGATCTGAAGATTCTAGTTTGTTGCTTTTATCACTTTATAAAAAGCCTGTTTCCCAATGTTTGCGCTCCAGGCGTCTCCAATTCCAAGTTCTTCGATGGCCTGCTTTAGACATAGCTCCCAAGAATCTTTTTTATTTTGTTGTATTTGCTCCTCTGTTTCCTTCCAGCACATATGGTTGATTGACCCTCTTTCCAACGCACATAATCTCCAGCATAGTTTTATAAAGGCACCTTTACATTGGTATTTTTGGTTCAGCAGCCCAAACTCAAAATGCACCTGTGCTGGAGATGCAGTTTTCGTGATGCTGAGCACAGATTTATATACCCTTGTTTAGATTTTGTTTAAGATGCCTTCTCTGTTTCCTTTCAATATTTCCATACCATAAGTCACTGTTGGCATTAACTGAGCATTCATCACTGTTAAAAGATGGTCAAATGAAGGACAGCTCAATTTCTTAAAGTTCTGAACCCGTAGTTTAAGGAATGCACTTTCACCTGCATTGTTTCTATGAGTTATTTACCTTTCATGTGATGCTCCACAATGAATCCTAAGTGTTTGTATAACTTAACTTCCTCAACTTTGTTCCCTTCCAAGAACCAGGAGTACTTCTTGTTCTTCAAGTCTACCAACCGAACCACTTTGGTTTTCTTCAGATTTAGCTCTAACCCATTTCTATCCATGTATGTTTTTAAGGCTTGGAAACTTCGTTGAAGTCCTATTGGCGTTTGGCTCAATAAGATGATGTCATTGGCCTACTGTAGGTATTCAGTTTCTGCTTCAGCCAGTATGCGTTGATGTCCCGTATGGTTTGTGCTAGATTTGCCAGATATATATTTAAGAGGCATGGGGCCAATACACACCCCTGTTTTAATCCTTTATTTGTGTAGACTTTGTTTGGTACACTCTTGCCATCTCCAATTTTGACCTGGGGCAAAGTTTCTAAGTACATTCATTTTTGAGTACTTTATCTCGTAAGGGCACACAAGCAAATGAGTGTTAAAAGTCATTGTGTAAAAAGATGTCAATCGCAGGCCGAATTCCGCCCACTGTGTGTGTTGCTGTAATGTCTGTGATCCCCAAACCAGGAAAGTACCCAACATACTGCTTTTCATATCAACTGATCTCGCTGCTGAATGTCAATGCTAAACTGCTCACTGCAGGATTGGCAGATTGCCTGAACCCTTATATGCAGAGCCTTGTGGACCTGGACCAAGCAAGCTTTATTCCGGAGAGGAGTTGCAGTGACAAAATCAAGCACATTTGACACCATATTGACAAGGTGTCCCATGCTTGCATGTCTGCTCTAATGGTGTCTCTCGATGCAAAGAAGGCGTTCAATAGAGTGAATAGGACTTCCCTGATGGTGACTCTGGAGAAATTTGGATTGCCGCCCTAGTACTGCAGGTGGGTCAGGAGTGCTTTTACTTGTCCCAGGTTCGGGTAAGGGTCAATAGCCTCCTCTCACAACCCTTCAAAGTCCTTGGAGGCAGGGGACAAGACGCCCCCTTTCCTCCCTCCTTTTTGCTTTATATATGGAGCCTCTGGCTGAGTGCATTTGAGTGAATTAGCAGATTAGTGGGATAGCGATGGGAGGAAGGAATCATAAACTGGCGCTATAAGCGGATAATGTTCTGGTTTCATAACGAATCCGAGGGCCTCCATCCTTGCTCCTCTTGATGAGCTCTGTCTTTTTGGGGAGGCTTCAGGGTTTAAAATAAATGTTCAGAAGTTCCAGATCCTTAACCTTTCTACCCCGGCCATAGGCCACCTCACCAAACAAGATATATCCCGACTCAAGTGGGTGCATCAGGCTATCACTTATTTGGGCCTTTCGCTGTGCATATCAGTAGCGGGTGAGGTGGAATGCAATTATAAAGTGCTTGAGTCCGCAGCATCTGCTGACCTACACTGTTGGCACTCTGGGGGTCTCTCCTGGTTAGGCTGTATAGGCAGAGGTGAAAATGACCCTTTTACCTAAAGTCATCTTTGTAATGCAGACCCGCCTGGCTGAACCTCCACCTCTTCTCCTCACTAAATTGCAACACATGAGCAAGTCTTTCATGTGGGAGGGAAAGTAACCTTGTGTAGCTCGGACTAAGGCGTACTGCCCCCTAGCAGAAGGTGGCCCCAAGATTCCAATCCTTAATAATTATTATCTTGCCGCCCAGCTGTGATACATGCTGGAATGGCTTAGACCTGCTTCAGAGAAGTAATAGGTTTTCACAGGCCAGGCAAATGTTGGCATACCTATTTGTAAGATACCATGATTACCCCGACATTGTTCATCTGGAGGTGTATATTCCTCCCCAATGCTTCGAGTCCCTCTTGAGGTCTGTGGCAGGGAGGCCCTTCCCAGAGGCCTATCCACTCTACCTTTTCCAGTAATTGGCAGTCCCGCCTTCCCTCCAGCTGCTACTGATGAGGGTTTTCAGGCATGGCAGGATCTCGACTGTAAATGAGTAGGAGATTTCTTTGATTTGGAGACTCTATTGTCCTTTGACCAACTTCAGAGTGTGTATAGGCTACATATACGCCACTGGGTCTCTCACCCCTCATTAAACACCATGCCACTAGAACACTCACCTGCTTTGAGCAATGGCTGCTTATGGAACCTGATGACAAGAGGCCCCTATCTGAACTGTACAAAAAAGTGAGCAGGGACTCCACCTCTTCCAGAGAAGCAGTGCAACATGGATGCTTCATGTATTCGACTTTTAGTTTCATAGGACGTGGCTACAATTTCAGTGGTGTCCAGCGTGGGAAGGATTTTTCTTCTCAAAGAAGTCCCATTCTCATTGGGACTGAGTAGAAATGTCAACGCTTTTCTTTAAGAAAGTGAAAAAAACCCTTTCTAATGTAGGATTCAGAAACTTTTTGACTTCCAGACTTTCACCAGGACCAATCCAACTGGTGTGACCGTAACCAACTAGGGCTCCATTGCGATCGACCTCAAATCGCGCCTAGTTCCTGGTCTACCGCTTTCATAGCCTATCATTGGCAGTTTGTGCTTTTTGGCTCTATTTTTACTTAGAAATTTAAAAATTCATAGCTCCAGATCTTTTTGTTGGATTATTGTCATTTTTTTTAGTGTTGGTTATCACTCTGTCAAACTCTGGGGTTTGAAGATTTGCACTGCGATAATCTTTAACAGACCCTCTTAAGAGGGTGTGTTTATTGTTCTGCTAACTGTATTTTTGTACTAATTTTAATTGTATTGCTTTATAACTTATGGGAGTGCTTACACTTTATACAATAGACCCGAGTTAGTTATGGTGTCAAGCCAATGGTAACTTCTTTATTTATTTATTTATAACATTTCTAGAGCGCACAAATACCTTTCGGTGTCTCGGCGCTGGTATAGTCCTGACTGATTTATTTGAAAATATTATGTCAGAGTCCAAAGGTCTGATCTGTTTCTTCTGAAATGTTATGACAAAGGTAGCAATACTGACTTATTTATGGTAAAAAGCCTTTTTAAAAACCAAAAGACCTTGATTGGTGGATTGTTAGTACACTGTATCAAAGCCTGTACGTGGGTATTTTTGTTATATGTCAACTCACTATTTAACATAGCAAGAAAGGGATGTTATGTGTGTTGTTCACCTCCCACAAACCCTGAGGGGTGGGATATTCATTTCTTTGACCTTTCTAGGCTCTTAAAGTCAAATTCCTCAAATATATCCATATATATAAATAGACTGAGGGCCTTTAGATCAAACCTAATCTGCCATGGAAGTGTTACTGTGTCATTCACATTCTTCTTCAGCCTACAACAGCAAAAAGCAGGGGCAATTGGTCAGCCAACCATAGTCATTAGATCTTGTGTCCTGTAGTGATAGCCTTTTGTCTGTTCACATGTGCACATCCATCTGAAAATGATTGCACGTCAGTGCCTGGATTGATGAGCCAGTCATCTATTTTTCCATTTTCTTCTATTAGAACCCCCCTACAATTTGTTTCTTTCTACTTTTTTTTAGGTCAAGCCTGGGCAGCGCATGCGTTGTTCTGCGAGGCATGCTGTATTTAGGTATGGACTGGAAGCTCTACCCACTCTCCGCCCATCCTTTCAATTGGCTGCTGTGGCTGTCCTTTGTAAATGTTGGCTTTTGATTAGTTAATAGGCTTATTAGACTCTCCTTAGAACCTCCCTGTCTTCTTTTGTAACCTAGATGCTAGTTCGTGCACAACCAAGGGTTTATATTCCTCCTGTGAGCAAGGTGTTCCGTGCCACCTGAGTATCACACACTGAACCCGAGTGAGTCAGATATGAATTGGTTGCATCTCCTCGGTGTGGAGTATGCCCTCAGGGCACTGGGACCAGTGAAATGCATGTTGGGAATTGTAGTGCCCAAACTACAAATGAGTTTAAATCACAAACGAAAGGTAATGTGTAAAGAATAAATCAAAGCCAGTGAAACATTTGGTTTGAGTCTATTCATTCACATTTGGAGATCATATGGAGTAACCTCATATAGAGTTCATCATACCAGTGCCCTGGGGACATACTCCACACCCGTGGAGATGCAACCAATTCTTTTGTAACCTCCCATCAGGACTGGACCTTTTACTATGTCCTTACAGTATAGCTTGCATTAGCCCTTCTGGAGAACTCTTTGCTTAATTAATCTAAAGAGCAATGATGGGTTGACAGTTTTAACAATGGTGGCCCTTTTTTGTGTATTTAAATTATCAGTTGTGTTTTTTTCCAAGCAGCCCGGCACCCCCACGTAATAATGGCAGCGCTTCTCGTTTTATTATCAGTGCAGCACTGTTAGTGCTTTCATTTTCATTTGAATTGTTTCACAATGGTGACTAATGCACACACCAGTCGCGGGTTTCTCTCTTTTTTTTTTTTGTGCAACGTGCATGCTTTCACTTTCATTTTTATTTGGTTCACAATGGTGGCCGCCGCACACACTGAGGTTCTGTAGCGATCCGAACCCGTGTTTTCGGTATCGTAGTACTGACACGATTTTGGTACCAGTGAACGGTAAATGATCCATTTAGTATGTGGTAGTGTTTTCGCTGTGCTACAAGCACGGATTCACTGAGAAACAGGGCTTTCTGTTGAAAACACACGGCATTCATTTTAGATACGGCGTCCATCTTGTTTCTTGCCCTCACATAGTCAATGGACGAACGTTGACCCCGGCTGAATCACCTTGTTAGGGTTCACGTAGGCTTTAGTTCAAGAAAACTGATGCTGCGTGACTTGGCAGAAGCTGCCTCCCTTGCCTGAGGCCAGTCCTGCTATACTGGTTCTCATGTTCGTTGGCCTGATCACGATTAGGAGGCCGAAGATAGTAGCCGTGCCCGGTTTATGACCCACAAGCATTTCTTATCCTGTTTCTCTATCTTCTACACCTGGCTCTGCTCCTTTCCTTCTGGGCTTTTACTATGGGGAGGAAACATTTTTTACGATGTGGCGGATCGATCTATGAATAGAAAACTGACATGAAGGCTTGATCGAATACTGGAAACTTGCAAATAATTATCGTTTGGTATATGTTTATTGTCTGTTTGGGATACCGGGCTAGGCATGAAACATATTTTAACAATGTTGCCTAAAGTCATTTTCCATGTATATAAGGAGCGACCCACTTTGTACAATTCGAACAGTCTCCTAGAATCTGCCTTTGTGTGGTTCCTGTGACTTCTGTATCCCTGCAGTAAATAAACCTTGGTCTCTGACGCCACCATTGAGAAGCCTGTGTCTCTGTTTATTTGTGCACCGAGACAGGAAGGAACTCAGGGGTCTTTGGGTGTTGTTTCCCTGACACCTCTGGACATTAGACAAATAGTCCAGAACCTCATTTGGCGCCCAACGTCGGGGCGACGTCAACTGGTACCGGTCCAAAGCCTGAAGATTTCGAGGAGCTTCGTGTGAGATTCCGGAGGGAGGTACCCCGCTTCATCGATCCCTGCATGTCGTAAAAGTGGCCCGACGATCTCTTCCACGAGGGTTCCCGTTCCCAGACGGCTACAGAGGACCGCTGCCCTGACTGTCGCCCTGTCTTGGACCTGAGGTGCAGACCTTAGTACGGCGAGACGTAGACGGGTTCTCCTTGGTGACGTCTTCGACATTTCAGTTAAGGATTAAGTGGGTTACACCCAGTTTGGTTGCTCTTGGTTGCTCTTGGTTGCTCTTGTAAGGATCTATCATTGGTTGCTCTTGTACAGATAATCCTTTTGTTTGCTGGATACGCTTGATTTGGATTTGTAGATTATCACCGGTTGCTCATGTCAAGATAATCTTTGGTTTTTGGTATTGGTTCATTTGGATACTCGTGGTAGGCCTAAGTTCTTTGCACATTTGGTTAGATTTTTGTCCTTAGTTTGCAATGGCTAGCCGTAATAATTGTTTCCTGTCCTGGTTAAGTTGCAACAGGGATTCCCGGTTGGAGGACTCGTGTCCGGTTCCTCCGATTGGAACTCCAAGGTATGAGCTCTACTATAAACATGGTGTGGGTCCTATCACTTATAATGAAGTGTGGGTCCGATACACCAGGAAAGATGGTGTCCTTAGTTGGCCACCACATGGTAGCTTCGAAACTGAAATTCTAGATAATCTGGAAGTGAAATTATTTAAGAAGAAAGCCCGGCCGGCAATGTTTGATTCTTTCCGTTTTTGGCGTAAGGAAGTCTGCTAGGCAGTTGCACGTCAACTAAACTGAAAAAGCGATAGAGGTAGCAAATAAAGAGCATAATCTGGCGATTGACAAATGCTACCCTGCCTTGCCATTGTGTCCTGCTAAGGCAGTAGAGGACCCTGAAAAGGATCCGCTGTTGTCTTATCTTTTGAGATCACCTCCACCGTATGCACAGGGTGGTACGGCACCTCAGTTGCTACCTGTTGTACAACCGGCTGTGGGTCAGCCTGGAATAGTTGTTCCTCCTCTTTTGATCCAAGCTCCTGTCCTTCCTGTGGTTAATGTTCCTCCGGCACCCCCTCTTCCTGGGTTGCCTATTCCGCCTGTGCCTGTCGTTTCGCAAACTGCTTTGCCTACTACTCCTACTCTGACAACTTCATCTGCTCAAGCTTCCTTGTCCCTGACCTCTGTAAACATTCTGACTCCACTTTCTGTTCGTCGGAAAATAACTGACTCTGTAACTAATATTTTAACTCCATTTTACAGGTCTTTAATTAAGACCCCCGTTTCTGACTCTACACAGAGACGTAGTCAGCTTCCTGGTCCCCAGGAACGAGAAATGCTAGACTCGACAGCTCTTAGGTGGGTTTCGAAAACTGTGAAATATGATGCACAAAGAGTGTTGGAGACGTTTATGCAATGGAATGAACCAACTCAGCGATACGTATTTGATGTGATGTGTTCCCTTTTGCGTGAGGAATGGGATGATGATGACTTGGATTTAGTTCCCACTGATTTGATACATACTCAGCGAAGGTTCGCTGCAGGAATGATAGTAGGTCCGGACGTAAAGGAAGCGATAGAACTGATTTTAGCATACAGGTCTGATTCTCTTCTTCGATCATCAAGGGACTCAGATGGTTCTCCAATTGCTAGGAAGAAGCGAGGTCAGTATCCGATGAGGGAAGTTCCGCCGATATGGCGCGAAGCAGTTCAAGCTAATGCGAATCTGGGTATTCAAGCCGCCCCAGCACAGTTTCAGAGAGTGTGGATACACATTCCGTGGAAACGGGCTGAAGTGTTAGCAGTAAAACAGGCATTGCCAGACCCGCGTAAAAATCCTGCTGGCTATTATAAAGAGCTGACCCAGACAGTTCAAGCTTGTGTCATGAATTTGGCAGACATTGAGATGCTATTTGGCAATGTAGTACCACAGCCTATTTGGGCAAAAATTCGCCATGAGGATCATCAAGTTGCCTTAGGAGGTGATTGGCCAGCTATTGTAGCGGCAGATGCACAACAAATTGGTGGTGCTAAACCTGAGCCTCTGATTGCTGCTTTGCCTGGCAGAATAATCGATTTGATGAAAACTTTGATGCCAGCGTTACGTGTCAACTGGGATAAATTATCAGCATGCAAGCAAAAGAAGGATGAAAGTGTCTCTGATTTCTTCACCAGATTTGAAGAGACTTTCGTAGACCGTAGTGGTCAAGATATGAGTACTGAGGGAGGCCAGAGATTGTTTGTCGACAAGTTTGTGTTTAATCTATTGCCTGAATTAAGTAATAAATTGAAGGACTCTGAGAGTGCATGGGCGGTATCGACGACAGCACAGATACTTGCAACTGCTCAGTATTACGAAAATAGAGAAAAAGAAGAGAAGGAAAAGTCAGAGAAGAAGACGAAAGACTTGAAAACGAAAGTTCTTTTGCAACTGGCGTATCCGCCTCGCTCAAATCAGTCAGATTCACAGCAGCGACCCCAGTTTTAGCAACAGCCACAGTTCCAGCAAGGAGCGTCCCAAAGGTTTGATTATGGTATTCCACGGCAACAGGTAGCATGGAACCAGTGTGCCTATTGTATAAAGGAGGGTCATTATAAGAATGAGTGTCCAGTTCTGCATCCACAAACTAGTGGTGTCCCAGCTCCGAGAGGCCGTAGTGATATTAGGCAAGCTCCTAGAGGCAGAGGACGCGGTGCTGTGCCTCCACAGACTGATCGTTCCTCTAATTATTTTGATAGGCAGAATTTGCCATCGGGTAGATCTCAACAATACCATGTTGAAGATTATTATGAGGGTAATGGAGAAGTTCAGCAAAGTGAGTACTAGGACAGCCATAGGCAAAGAGAGGGAGTAGTATCAGTTCCAGTCGACCAGAGTGGACCTTATGTCAAAGTAGCCACATCAGGTGTGATTGAACCGTTTCTGTTGGATACTGGTGCGGCTAAAAGTTCAATTATGCATGCGAAACTCCCTGGCGCACCTTTGTCTGGCTTAACAAACGTTTCTGTAGGATTCTCAGGCGCCCCTGTTCACAACCCTGTTTCTGATCCCTTGTCCATTTCTGTTGGACCATGTCATCTAGAAGCACCCCTTATTCTAACGACTGGTTGTAATGAGAATCTGCTTGGTCTAGATCTGTTAAAACGCCTGCATGCAACATTGTACTGCTCTCCTTCAGGAGTACAGCTCACGTTGGGTAAGAGAGTGCTCTCTCCAATGTATTTGTCAATGGATAAGCTCCCACCGGAGCTACGTTCTCTCCCTGATACTCTTTGGGCAACTGGTCCTAATGATGTAGGTCTTTTGGAAATTCCTCCTTATGTGGTGAGTTTGAAGGCGAATGTTAGATTTCCACAAATCCCACAGTATCGGATTTCAAATGAAGGTGAACGTGCGCTTTTACTGATCGTACAGGATTTGATACAGAAAGATTTGATAGAAGAAACTAGAGGAAATATATGCAACAGTCCTGTTTTGCCGATTTTGAAACGCACTGATCCTTCCAAACCTCCAGTCTACAGATTTGTGATTGACCTTAGAGAGGTTAATAAAATTGTGGTTCCGCAATTTCCTGTGGTCCCAGATATCACTGCATTACTGACATTGATTCCTGCCTCAGCTACATGGTTTTCAGTGATTGACTTGAAGAATGCTTTCTTCAGCATTCCGATAGCCGAAGAAAGTAGGGATATTTTTGGTTTCTCCTTAGGTGGTCGTAGTTTTAGATTCAAACGCGCTCCACAAGGCTATTGTGAGAGCCCTTTGATTTACAGCCAAGCATTAAAAAGTCATTTAGATACTTTCGTGCTTCCTCCTGGTGCTGCTCTCATCCAATATGTAGACGATCTCTTAGTGGCTGCTGATGACGAGGAAACTTGCAAAACAGCCACAATTTCTTTGCTGTATCATTTATCAGACTTACATCACAAGGTGTCACCTTCTAAACTGCAATATTGTTGCCAAGAAGTGACCTATTTAGGTAATCTTTTGTCAAAGGAGGGAAGAAGGTTGACCCCAGAGAGAATTAAAGCAATTTCACAGATGACGGTACCAAGCACACAAAGAGAAGTGCGTGCGTTTTTGGGTATTACGTCATATTGCAGACAAGGGATCCCACATTTTTCTCTTATGGCAAAACCATTGGTGGCTCTGACTGGAAAAGGTGTTCTGAGTCCTTTGCCATGGTCTGATGAATGTCAGCAGAGTTTCTCTGATTTGCGTGCTGCGTTGTGTTCAGCTCCTGTGTTGGGTACTCCTGACTACAGTAAGCCGTTTACGCTATATGTCCACGAAAGAGAGGGTTGCGCGTTGAGTGTCTTGACGCAACAATTCGATGACAAGCAACGACCTTGTGGGTATTTCTCATCAACATTAGATCCGGTAGCCAGAGCGTTGCCAAGTTGTTTGAGAGCTACAGCAGCAGCTGCAGTGTCTATTCGACAGTCTGCTGGATTGGTCATGAACAACATGTTAGTAGTCATGGTTCCACATGCCATGGATACACTCATGAATCAAACGAAAACTCAGCACCTCATCAGTGCTAGACTATCAGGCTATGAGCTGACGCTTTTGGCAAGTCACATTCAGATTAAGAGATGCAGCATATTGAATCCAGCAACACTATTGCCAACTACTCAGGAGTCGAGTGATTTGGAACCCCATGATTGTTGTTTCAGAACTGAGGAAGAAACAAAAGGACGGATTGATTTAAAAGATACTCCATTACTAGACCCAGATGGTATTTTGTATGTGGACGGATCTTGTTTTAAACTCCAGAATGGTGATGTGACTAGTGCATACGCAGTTACGACTTTGAGCACGATTGTCGAGACTGCAAGAGTGAGTCAGAATTCTGCCCAAGCTGCAGAATTAATTGCATTAACGAGAGCGTGTGTTTTAGCTGAGGGAAAGAGAGTGAATGTGTTTACTGATAGTCAATATGCCTTTGGCGAAGCACACAGTTTTGGTCGTTTGTGGAAGGAAAGAGGTTTCGTTACGTCCCATGGGACTAAGATCCAACATGGACAATTAGTCAATGACCTGTTGGAATCTCTGACCTTACCGAAGGAAGTTGCGATTGTGAAATGCAGTGCCCATCAAAAGGTTACGGATGACGTTGGTCGTGGGAATGCGTTCGCAGATAAGGTCGCTAAGGAGACGGCCAAGAATATGATGAGTCGAATGTATGTTGCAATGTCTGCAAGATGGATTGCTGAATCAGGGATGTGCGAGAATACGATTGAAAGTGTAAAGGCAATCCAGAATGAAGCCACTGAAAGTGAGAAGAATGCATGGAAGGAGAAAATGGGTAAATTGGATTCGAATGGATGCTGGATTGATTTGTCAGAGCATCAGCGATGGATGTTGCCTGATGCGTACGTACTTGCGGTGGTTACGATGGCTCATGGAGTAGCGCACATCAGTACGAAAGGCATCAGTAAGATGTTAGCTCCCGTGTGGAAGAATGATGGAATTGCTAAGTGTGCGGAGAGAATGGTGAAAAATTGCATGGTATGCCTGATGCATAATCCTGGTAAGGGAACCCCAACCCCAGCTGGTCACTTTGCTCCCCCTTCTTGTCCCTTTGAAGTGATTCAGTTAGATTTTATCCACATGGACAGGTGTAACAACCTCAAATATGTCCTAGTGGTAGTCTGTGCATTTTCGAGATGGATTGAAGCTTATCCGTTAAAGGATAACACTGCCCTGTCCACTGCCAAAATCCTCCTAAAAGAGTATTTCCCTAGGCATGGCTTGCCACGGATTGTATGGTTGGACAATGGAAGTGAGTTATGCAAAGTGTGTGTGCAGGTTTGGGAATTAAGCAAAAATTCCACAGTGCGAATCATCCACAGTCAGCAGGTTTGGTTGAGGGGTACAATGGTACCTTGAAGCTGAAACTTGCTAAAATCCAAGCTTCCACTGGTTTATCTTGGCCTGACGCACTGCCTTTGGCCTTACTGTTTACCAGAGCGACTGTACACTCTCGAGTAGGGCTTAGCCCATATGAGATTGTGGTTGGTCGCCCTGCTAATATTTGGGGAGTTCCTAGGCCCAAGGAATTCAACCAGATCGAATATCCAATGTTGATTGATTACCTTTTTGACCTGACTGCTAAATTGAGTCTTATTCATCAACAGGTATTTGAATCCTTGCCTAAGCCGCCAGAGGGTCCAGGACACGCATTGAAACCCGGGGGGCTTTGTCCTCGCAAGGAATTTTGGACGAACCCGAAACCTTCAGCCGAGATTTGTTGGTCCTTTTCAAGTCCTCCTGGCCACAAGAACTGCTGTGCGCCTAGTCGGCAGGAAAAATTGGGTGCACGCTACACATACGAAGCGTGTGCCTCTCCCACTCCCCTATGACAGTTGGGTTAGACAGGGAATTGGTGATTCCGCGACAGAACCTGTTCCTAGGCTTTATCCCTTTCAGCGATGCAGAGTATATAACGGACAGACAAACTGAAACACAGAACTCTGATATTGCACCAGGAACTGTCTCTTTGAACCCTGAACAGAGCGTTGTACAAAATGAACATTTGCCACCTATGGACTTGAACATTGCCTCATCTTCAGATCCGTTGTTTCGAGATCAGACACAACCTGAAACATTCCGTTACAACTTGCGTTCTCATTTTATGAACCAATAACATTGCATAAGTACTTTTCTATTTGAAAACTGATCGATCTTACCATTTTCTTTTCAGTCAGGAAGTTTTGCTCATTAATTTTTTGTTTTAGTTTTCTTAACCTTGCCATCTGGGTTACCGTAGGGTCGAAACGTATGCCTAGTTTTAACTTACATGGGGCCAGACACAAGGTCGGTTTCTTCTGTTTATTTTGGGAACTCCCAGGGTAAACAGAGGCATTTTTAACAGGTACAAATCATCCGATTGTGAACGGTTGTAGAAGATGGAGCTTCCTGAACTCCGACGAGTTAACATTATCAATACTCGCAAGACAAAACTGTACAAAATTCTGCATAGCAAATGTTTCATAATGCAATGTGCTCTGACATTTTTGACTGTTTTAATAACTTTGGTAGGCGGAATCGTTTTCGGTATCCAGTTAGTTTTTGCACCTGTTACATCTACAGTACCTCCCCATGTTTCTGTTTCTCCGACTATTGTTTCCCTTCATTCTTTCCACCCTTTTCCTGTACATGAGCAAGCTCGACGCTCTGAGTTTATAAATAACACTTTTATTCAGCTGTTGCACCGACACCAACTGGTAGTAAATACAACGAACTGCTGGGTGTGCGGTCTGATACCACATACCATGGACAAGGGTATCCCCTATCTGGTTCTGCCCTTTAGTTATAATGGATCATTTTGGGCATTTCAGACCATGTTCGTTTATGCTCTTGAGACCTATCCCCCGCGACCTCCGCGTTCCACTAGGTATAACTCCGCCAATAGAGCCTTGATAAAGGGAATTACTGACATGGTTAGAGATGTCAATAACACTCCGTTTATTCCCAAGGATGAGTTGCGAGTTTATATGGGTTGGAATGCCACGGAGTATGGCATTAGTTTGGGAGAAAGCGCAAGAGCTCGACTCCGTTTTGGGTCGTACCCCACCAAGGTGAAGTCTGTTTGCAAGGGAATGGGAGGAATCCGAGAGCCCGGCTAGGGAAGAGCGACTGTACTGAAACGTACGTTTTTCCATCACAATCTTCCCCTGCATTCTTAGCTGCTAAGGGTACCTATTTTGTCTGCCAAGACAGAGCATATACATGGCTGCCTGCTGACTTTTCAGGCTCATGTTATATTGCCCGACTGTTACCTCCAACATACACTGCTGCACCGGATTATCACAAGACTAGAGTTGTGAGAGGTGTCTTCGACAAGGAAGATACTGCTGGCCAAGAAGCAGGAGACTTTTTCAAAGGTTTCATTCCGTTCTGGGGGCCCATGGCCAATAGTAGGAACTTGTGTCAACTAACACGGGTAGTTGAATCCACTGTTGCTGAAACTGCCGGTGCCCTTAGTAACTTGACAGCTGAGCTCCAGGCGGATCACCTCATGACGTTGCAGAACCGTATGGTTCTTGACGTAATACTTGCAGACCAAGGTGGAGTATGTAAGATGATCCAATCGAGTTGCTGTGTTTTTATTCCTAATAATGCTCCAACAGTGTACGAGGCCATTTCTAAGTTACACAAGATCGCTGACTCTATACACGTAGATGAAGGTGATTGGTCGCTGATGGGATGGCTTTGGAATCTGTTATCTGCATGGGGATGGAAGGTTCTGATGGTATTTGGTGTTGTGTTGGTGTTCCTATTCTCATGCTGTCTCATTGTTCAGTGTGGTCCTGCCTTATGTGGCCTCTGTGCTGCAACATGCGTAAGAAGGCCGCCTGTTTTGGGAAAGACGTTACGAGATAGAATGATGCTCCAACACCATATCAGTGATTTGATGAATATAGAGATAGACTCTGACATAGAGTGAGTTATTGCCTATGTAAGGGCAAAAGGACGGTCTGAGGTTCTGTAGCGATCCGAACCCGTGTTTTCGGTATCGTAGTACTGACACGATTTTGGTACCAGTGAACCGTAAATGATCCATTTAGTAAGTGGCAGTGTTTTCGCTGTGCTACAAGCACGGATTCACTGAGAAACAGGGCTTTCTGTTGAAAACACACGGTATCCATTTTAGATACGGCGTCCATCTTGTTTCTTGCCCTCACATAGTCAATGGACGAACGTTGACCCCGGCTGAATCACCTTGTTAGGGACACGTAGGCTTTAGTTCAAGAAAACTGATGCTGCGTACTTGGCAGAAGCTGCCTCCCTTGCCTGAGGCCAGTCCTGCTATACTGGTTCTCGTGCTCGTTGGCCTGATCACGATTAGGAGGCCGAAGACAGTAGCCGTGCCCAGTTTATGACCCACAAGCATTTCTTATCCTGTTTCTCTATCTTCTACGCCTGGCTCTGCTCCTTTCCTTCTGGGCTTTTACTATGGGGAGGAAACATTTTTTACGATGAGGCGGATCGATCTATGAATAGAAAACTGACATGAAGGCTTGATCGAATACTGGAAACTTGCAAATAATTATCGTTTGGTATATGTTTATTGTCTGTTTGGGATACCGGGCTAGGCATGAAAGATATTTTAACAATGTTGCCTAAAGTCATTTTCCATGTATATATGGAGCGACCCACTTTGTACAATTCGAACAGTCTCCTAGAATCTGCCTGTGTGTTGTTCCTGTGACTTCTGTATCCCTGCAGTAAATAAACCTTGGTCTCTGACGCCATCATCGAGAAGCCCGTGTCTCTGTTTATTTGTGCACCGAGACAGGAAGGAACTCAGGGGTCTTTGGGTGTTGTTTCCCTGACACCTCTGGACATTAGACAAATAGTCCAGAACCTCAACACCACTCGTGGAACGCTGCTCTTGAGTAACAGAGGCTGCTTCTTGGTTTTACTTCCTTTGCTCTTTCACTTTATTTTTTGTTTCACAAGGGGGATTTGGGGGGCAGCCGAGCCGCGAGGTCTGCCCCCCGGGCAGATTTGGGAGGGGGAAGGGGAGGGGCGAACTAGGGAGCGGCCATTTTGTCGCTTTGGGCTGCCTGGGGATAGCCCAAAGGGAGAAAATTACAAAAAACAATTTGATGGACAGAATGTAGATCAATGTTTTACATTCACCCCAGTACAAGGATCTGGGCCTAAATCCATCGTTTTTTGCACTCCACACCACCCTGGGTCAAATAATGGCTTTATGCAAATATGCTCTGACCCTGTGCCCCATGGGAACAGTCCAGTCCGAACTACAACAGCCATATCTTTCCCAGACCGGAATCAAGCATCCGAGGACCGGACCGGTTTCGAGGTAACACCTCTCATCAGCCCGGCTAGCTTGACTCCAGTGGTGTGGAGGCTCTGGGACCCACGTCTGAGCTACCCCAGTGCACTCAGGGAGAAAATTACAAAAAACAATTTGATGGACAGAATGTAGATCAATGTCTTACATTCACCCCAGTACAAGGATCTGGGCCTAAATCCATCGTTTTTTGCACTCCACACCACCCTGGGTCAGATAATGGCTTTATGCAAATCAGCTCTGACCCTGTGCCCCATGGGAACAGTCCAGTCCGAACTACAACAGCCATATCTTTCCCAGACCGGAATCAAGCATCCGAGGACCGGACCGGTTTCGAGGTAACACCTCTCATCAGCCCGGCCAGACGTGGGTCCCAGGCACTCCACACCACTGGAGTCAAGCTAGCCGGGCTGATGAGAGGTGTTACCTCGAAACCGGTCCGGTCCTCGGATGCTTGATTCCGTTCTGGGAAGGACATGGCTTTTGTAGTTCGGACTGGACTGTTCCCATGGGGCACAGGGTCAGAGTTGATTTGCATATCGCCATTGTCTAACCCAGGGTGGTGTGGAGTGCAAAAAAACGATGGATTAGGACCCAGATCTTTTGACTGGGTTGAATGTGTGACATTGATCCTCATTCGGTCCATCACCTGTTGTTTTTGCAAATCCGCTCTAAGTGTACTGGAGATGCCCAGACGTGGGTCCCAGGCACTCCACACCACTAGAGTCAAGCTAGCTGGGCTGATGAGAGGTGTTACCTCGAAACCGGTCCGGTCCTCGAATGCTTGATTCCGTTCTGGGAAGGACATGGCTTTTGTAGTTCGGACTGGACTGTTCCCATGGGGCACAGGGTCAGAGTTGATTTGCATATCGCCATTGTCTAACCCAGGGTGGTGTGGAGTGCAAAAAAACGATGGATTAGGACCCAGATCTTTTGACTGGGTTGAATGTGTGACATTGATCCTCATTCGGTCCATCACCTGTTGTTTTTGCAAATCCGCTCTAAGTGTACTGGGGATGCCCAGACGTGGGTCCCAGGCACTCCACATCACTGGAGTCAAGCTAGCCGGGCTGATGAGAGGTGTTACCTCGAACCGGTCCGGTCCTCGGATGCTTGATTCCGTTCTGGGAAGGACATGGCTTTTGTAGTTCGGACTGGACTGTTCCCATGGGGCACAGGGTCAGAGTTGATTTGCATATCGCCATTGTCTAACCCAGGGTGGTGTGGAGTGCAAAAAAACGATGGATTAGGACCCAGATCTTTTGACTGGGTTGAATGTGTGACATTGATCCTCATTCGGTCCATCACCTGTTGTTTTTGCAAATCCGCTCTAAGTGTACTGGGGATGCCCAGACGTGGGTCCCAGGCACTCCACACCACTGGAGTCAAGCTAGCCGGGCTGATGAGAGGTGTTACCTCGAAACCGGTCCGGTCCTCGGATGCTTGATTCCGTTCTGGGAAGGACATGGCTTTTGTAGTTCGGACTGGACTGTTCCCATGGGGCACAGGGTCAGAGTTGATTTGCATATCGCCTTTGTCTAACCCAGGGTGGTGTGGAGTGCAAAAAAACGATGGATTAGGACCCAGATCTTTTGACTGGGTTGAATGTGTGACATTGATCCTCATTCGGTCCATCACCTGTTGTTTTTGCAAATCCGCTCTAAGTGTACTGGGGATGCCCAGACGTTGGTCCCAGGCACTCCACATCACTGGAGTCAAGCTAGCCGGGCTGATGAGAGGTGTTACCTCGAAACCGGTCCGGTCCTCGGATGCTTGATTCCGTTCTGGGAAGGACATGGCTTTTGTAGTTCGGACTGGACTGTTCCCATGGGGCACAGGGTCAGAGTTGATTTGCATATCGCCATTGTCTAACCCAGGGTGGTGTGGAGTGCAAAAAAACGATGGATTAGGACCCAGATCTTTTGACTGGGTTGAATGTGTGACATTGATCCTCATTCGGTCCATCACCTGTTGTTTTTGCAAATCCGCTATAAGTGTACTGGGGATGCCCAGACGTGGGTCCCAGGCACTCCACACCACTGGAGTCAAGCTAGCCGGGCTGATGAGAGGTGTTACCTCGAAACCGGTCCGGTCCTCGGATGCTTGATTCCGTTCTGGGAAGGACAAGGCTTTTGTAGTTCGGACTGGACTGTTCCCATGGGGCACAGGGTCAGAGTTGATTTGCATATCGTCATTGTCTAACCCAGGGTGGTGTGGAGTGCAAAAAAACAATGGATTAGAACCCAGATCTTTTGACTGGGTTGAATGTGTGACATTGATCCTCATTCGGTCCATCACCTGTTGTTTTTGCAAATCCGCTCTAAGTGTACTGGGGATGCCCAGACGTGGGTCCCAGGCACTCCACACCACTGGAGTCAAGCTAGCCGGGCTGATGAGAGGTGTTACCTCGAAACCGGTCCGGTCCTCGGATGCTTGATTCCGTTCTGGGAAGGACATGGCTTTTGTAGTTCGGACTGGACTGCTCCCATGGGGCACAGGGTCAGAGTTGATTTGCATATCGCCATTGTCTAACCCAGGGTGGTGTGGAGTGCAAAAAAACGATGGATTAGGACCCAGATCTTTTGACTGGGTTGAATGTGTGACATTGATCCTCATTCGGTTCATCACCTGTTGTTTTTGCAAATCCGCTCTAAGTGTACTGGGGATGCCCAGACGTGGGTCCCAGGCACTCCACACCACTGGAGTCAAGCTAGCCGGGCTGATGAGAGGTGTTACCTCAAAACCGGTCCGGTCCTCGGATGCTTGATTCCGTTCTGGGAAGGACATGGCTTTTGTAGTTCGGACTGGACTGTTCCCATGGGGCACAGGGTCAGAGTTGATTTGCATATCGCCATTGTCTAACCCAGGGTGGTGTGGAGTGCAAAAAAACAATGGATTAGGACCCAGATCTTCTGACTGGGTTGAATGTGTGACATTGATCCTCATTCGGTCCATCACCTGTTGTTTTTGGAAATCCGCTCTAAGTGTACTGGGGATGCCCAGACGTGGGTCCCAGGCACTCCACACCACTGGAGTCAAGCTAGCCGGGCTGATGAGAGGTGTTACCTCGAAACCGGTCCGGTCCTCGGATGCTTGATTCCGTTCTGGGAAGGACATGGCTTTTGTAGTTCGGACTGGACTGTTCCCATGGGGCACAGGGTCAGAGTTGATTTGCATATCGTCATTGTCTAACCCAGGGTGGTGTGGAGTGCAAAAAAACGATGGATTAGGACCCAGATCTTTTGACTGGGTTGAATGTGTGACATTGATCCTCATTCGGTCCATCACCTGTTGTTTTTGCAAATCCGCTCTAAGTGTACTGGGGATGCCCAGACGTGGGTCCCAGGCACTCCACACCACTGGAGTCAAGCTAGCGGGGCTGATGAGAGGTAGTTACCTCGAAACCGGTCCGGTCCTCGGATGCTTGATTCCGTTCTGGGAAGGACATGGCTTTTGTAGTTCGGACTGGACTGTTCCCATGGGGCACAGGGTCAGAGTTGATTTGCATATCGCCATTGTCTAACCCAGGGTGGTGTGGAGTGCAAAAAAACGATGGATTAGGACCCAGATCTTTTGACTGGGTTGAATGTGTGACATTGATCCTCATTCGGTCCATCACCTGTTGTTTTTGGGGATAGCCCAAAGGCAGCCCAATTGTGAGGTAGGCACCCCAAGGGGTATTTAGAGGGTGCCCGCATTTTCCCAGCCACCATTTTAGGTATTGAGACCTGGTGGCTGGGAGCGGCAGTTAGTTTTGTCAGGTGCTGGTTTTAGCGGTTGGCAGGTTGCTTACAGTGTGGAAAGGGTTTTTTGCTGGCTTACGGTGATGGCTGTTGCAGATGTCAGGGTGTTGGAGGCCATCTGCCTGCTGAGCGAGGCGGGCAGATGGACCTCTTGGTGGGCCCACAGGCGGCGCTTCCGGTGCGGTGGGCCTCCTTTGGTGTGTTGGTGGCGGGGCTGGCTTGCTCACCGCCGCGGGAGGCAGCGCAGCTGCAGGTGAGTCCCCAGGCGGGCGGGAGGTCACGTGGAGGAGCGGGGAGGCCGCGCGCGGAGCCGCACGGCTGGCAATGGTTGTGGAGGGGCCCGGCCGGGGAGCGAGGCATCGGGCGCACTTGCGAGGCGTGGGGGAAAGGGAGCGAGGGAGCAGGGGAGGGACGGGCGGGGCAGACGGTTGCAGGAGCGGGGAATGGACTGGGAGGTGTGGCAGAGGTAGGGAAGGGAGGAGGAGTAAGCACAGGGGGGAGCAGGCCCAGAGGAGACGGCTGGAGAGCCCCTCACCTGCTCGGCAGGGGGCTAAGGAGACAGCAGGAGCACAGGCAAGAAGGGTGCAAGAGGGGTGGCGCGGGGAGGGGCAGACATGCTTGGCTGGGGGTTGGGGGAGGGGGGGTTGGCGCTGGGAGAGCGGTTGGGTGGGGGTGCAGAGTTGGGGGAGGAGCAGGGACGGGCGGGTGAGGTCTCCCCATTATTGATTGAGTCGGAGGGCAGTGACAGGGAGTGGGAGGGTTTGGATGTGTTTGCGTCATGGGAGGAGGGGTTGTGAGAGGCGCGAATAGCGGCGGGGTTGTGGCAGAGCGCGGGAGGAGGAGGTGGGTCCGTCGGGGCGGGGGGGATGGGGAAGTTAGGGGTGGCGGCAGGGAGGTGGGAGGGTCGGGTTGGGCGTTGGGGGGAATTATCGGAGGAGGAGGGTGTGGGGGTAGGGGGACTTAATTGGAATGAGGATGAGGGTGTGGTTGGGGGTGGCTGGGGGAAGGGGGCACGGTCGGGTGGGGGCGCACAGTTTTAGGGACCCGGCACACCAGCAGTACCTTTTCTCTTGCAGAGGGAAGGCCGGCGCGGGGGAGCGGACTTGGTAAGGCTTGGGGCGGCCCAGCGACACCAAGGAGAAGGGAGGGCGGAGCTTCCTGCCGCAAGCCTGGAGTCAACGAGGGATCACGGCGCGTCTGGCTCACGAAAGCCCCTGGCGGGCTCGCCGGCCCCCCCCACCCACAGGGCCCCAGCGGCTTGGGGATCAGCGGAGATCATGGAGCACCAGCAAAGAGGACTGTTATATTTTGAGTGGGGAGAGAGGCGGAATGTGGGCCTCTGGCAGGGTTCAGTCGGCGCCGCCGCTGACTAGCCGGAGATATATGTGGGGGGGAGTGGAGTTGATAGAGGGAGATGAGGACAGTCTGGAGGAAGGAGAGTTGAGGGATGGAATTTGCGGACGGGGGTCCGGTAATGGTGTGAGTTCTTTCTTACAGGTGTCACGGGGCCTGGGTGCTGCGGCGGCCCGTACACAGTCGGAGTAAAGGTGGGCACCGGAGCGGAGCGGCGAGGATCGGCGCGGGGATACTTTGGTCACAGGTAGATGCAAGGCTGCGGCGCGAATTGTGTCGGTGAGGGTGGGGGGAGACCGGCTATGCAAAGGAAAGTACGTGGTGGATCGGGGTGTGGGGCCGGATGAGAACGCGCTGGCGCCTGGGGGGAAGGGGCGGGCTCGGAGGACGGTCAGGCGGCAGGGAAGGTAGCGAAGCCCGAGGCGCAGGCAGCGCAGCCACGGGGGGCGTGCCAGCGGAGGAGAGTGGCGCGGCGAAACCAGACAGCAAAGAGTTGAGGTGTAGGCGGGGGGGGTTTATGCGTGGGAGCAGTACACGAGGAGTTCAGGGCGAGGATGGCGTGGGATACCGAAGCGAAGTGGGGGGAGTTGGACTGCGATCTCTGGCAACACACGATGGGACTGGCGGGGTCGGGAAAGACCTTTTTTACCGCCAGCGGCCTTCCGATAATTTATCAGCCCTTTCAGGGCCGCCCCACTCGAGGGGGAGTGGGAGCCGGAGCTAAGAGCCAGCCCGGAACCGTGGGCGCATGCTGGGATATTAATAAAGGGGCGTGCGCCAGAGAGCATTGTCGATTTCGCCATGAGTGCTCCTAGTGCGGCAAGTATGGGCACCCAGTGCTCCGCTGTTGGGGCCCTCCCGGGCAACAACACGGGGGTCCGCAGGCGTCAGCTGGAGCTGGGCGCTCCGGTTCCGGTCAACAGTCGGGCAGTGGCCGAGGCGGAAAGGGGCCTGGGCCTAAGGGCTCGTACTCCGGTTAGGCAGGACCGTTTGACAGTGGCCCTGCGCAATTACCCGGATGCAGGGGCTGCGGATCGGTTGCGGACCGGGTTTCGGGACGGGTTTCGGTTGGGCTACGATGGGCCTTGGTGGCAGTGTTGGGCGGACAACTTGCGGTCTGCTCGGGAGCATCCAGACGTGGTACAGAGTAAGCTGAACAAGGAGGTGCAGGAAGGCCGCATGGCAGGTTCTTTTGTAGATTGGCCACTGGACGACTTGATAGTGTCCCCCATAGGGGTGGTACCCAAGAAGGAGGTGGGACAGTTCCGCCTCATACAGCAGTTGTCATGGCCGGACGGCGGATTGTTTAACGACTATATTGATGAGAACGAGGCCACGTTGTCGTACTCCTCAGTGGAGGCGGCCATGGCCTTGGTGGTGGCAGCGGGACCTGGCACGGTAATGGCTAAGTGTGACATCAAGTCGGCTTTCCGGTTGCTGCCGGTTCACCCAGACGACTGGCGCGTGCTGGGGATCCAGTTTCACGACCGCTGGTATGTGGACAAGGCGTTGCCGATCGGCTGCTCGATGTCCTGTGCACTTTTTGAATGTTTTAGTACGTTCCTGCAGTGGCTTTTTACAGAACGCATGGGTCACCAAGGAGTTAGGCACTACCTGGATGACTTTTTCTTGGTCGGGGCCCCGGACTCCACAAACTGCCAGGTGGCGCTGGACAGGTTTCAGGAGTTCAGGAGGACCTTGAGGTGCCGTTGGCACCAGAGAAGACAGTGGGGCCAGGCACTGCACTGTCATTCTTGGGTATTGAGCTAGACTCAGTGTTCATGGAGGTACAGTTGCCGGCGGACAAGCAACAGCAGATGTTGGGGCTCTGGGAGGCGATGGTGGCCAGGCATAAGGTGACGGTGTTGGACGTTCAGGTGCAGTTAGGCCATCTCAATTTTGTGTGCAGGGTGGTACGCGTCGGGCGGACGTTCTGTAGGAGGTTGGGCCGCCCACTGGCCGGGCAGAGGCCTCCGCTCCATCATGTGCGCTTGTCGGCGGGTGTTCGGGAGGATTTGCGGATGTGGCGGTTTTTCCTGAAGCAGTTCAACGGAGTGCCCTTACAGCGGGACGAGGACATGGTTTGGGATGAGCAGATTTTCTCGGATGCGGCAGGCAGCGACGGGTTCGGCCTCTACTGGAACGGGAAATGGTGCGCGGAGAGATGGCCCACCGAGTGGCGGGGTGGCGGGAGGAGCATTGCCTTCCTGAAGCTTTCTCCTTTGGTGGTGGCGATCTGGCTGTGGAGTGAGGTGCTGGCTCACCGAAGGGTGACTTTCAACGTGCATAACATGGTAGTGGTACAAGTGGTGAATCGCCAGTCCGCCAGGGATGAGCAAGTGCTGAAGTTGTTGAGAGTGTTTGTGTTGGGCTGTTTGCGCCATGACATTGCGTTTCGCGCGGTGCATGTCTTAGGAATTGACAATGACGTTGCGGATGCTCTGTCTCATTCGCAGTGGGGGAGATTCCGTGGGTTAGCCGAGGTCGCGGAGTGGGACCCGACGCCCATGCCACTGCAGATGTGGGACATAGGCAACACCGGATGTTGCAGCTAGTTCTAGGATCCTTGGCGGAGTCAACCAGGACAACGTATGTGGCGGCCTAGGGGGGAATTTGTGTCGTCCGGGGCGCGTTGGAGGCCGCCGGGGATAGACAGGCAGGAAGATGTGGTGCAGTTCATGCTGTCACTGATAAGCAAAGGTTTGTCGAGGGTGACCATAGCAGGCAAGCTGGCGGGGATTGCTTTCATGGGGAAGCTGTTTTGGGGATACGCCCCGTCCACAGGTGAGCTCGGGACTAGGATGTTGGAGGGTTGGGCTTGGGAATGTGGGCGGGGGGCGGTGAGGCAGCCTATGTCAAAGGAGTTGTTGGGCAGTGTGGTGGAGATGCTGGCGCACGTATGCAGGGATGGAAGGGAAGTTTGCCAGTTTGCGACCTTGATGGTGTGGATGTTTGCGGGGGCATTTCGCGTGTCGGAGATGTTGGGTTCAAAGGCAGGCCGGGGTTGGAGTGGTCGGAAGTGAGGGTGGAGCAGACGGAGGTGCGCCTTTGGTTGCAAAAGTCCAAGACTGATTAGAGGGGCATCGGGCGTGGGTGGTCCTGCAGAGGGTGGAGGAGGGAGTGGCATGCCCGGTACAATGGGGACGGAAATGGGAAGGAGAATGGAGGGCGGGGTGTTTGGTGTTTCAGCATGCGAATGGGAGAGGGGCAACGGGGCCACAGCTGTTGGGGGTGTTGCAGAAGGCATTGGCCAGAATTGGGGTCGAGGGGAGGCAGTTTGGCACGCACTCTTTCCGGATCACAGCGGCGTCGGAGTCGCATCGACAGGGGTGTGGGTGGGGGGTCATTATGCGCTTGGGTAGATGGTCCTCCAATTGTTATAGGCGATATGTGTGCAGCGCAGAGTTGGCCTGAACACGCATGGTGAATTTGGGGGGACACACTTATTGACATTTGTATCTCATTTCAGGTTCGGTGGCGGGTCCCCTGGCCCGGGACATGTTGGTTTGGATTGTGGGCCATTCATTTGTGAAGAGGGCGAAGTTGCAGGCTCAAGATAGTTATTTCGGGGACAACCTGGATTTCAATCCGGCTTTGTTTCAGGTGGTTTAGTCCGGGAGGGGGGGCATGAGATGGAAAGAATTTATCACGACGCATTATTGCATCTGGCCCTATTTTCATAATCCTCCAGTCGATGAGCCATGAGATCATTGAAGGATCGCAGATTGCCGACCTCCGTCTGTAGGTCGGACACGTCGGTCGTGAGGCTGGAGGTCTTAAGATCTAAGGATTTGACCTTCTCATTAGTCTTTGATAAGTCTGCTCTAATCAAGTTGACGTCAATGGCTACAGTGTCGAGCTTAAGGGCGAGAGCTTCATATTGCTGGCCAATGGAAGTCCTAATACCGGCGATGGCGCCCATGACATCCTGTAAAGTCAACTCAATCGACGCAGCCGGGTCTTTCTTTGCCTCTTCTGAGGTGCTACTCGTACCACCGGGGGACCCCTTGGGATGGGTATAACGATCCATGACATTTGTTTGAATAGTTCCCCCCGAAGAGGCATTTTGGTTTTTCGCTTCTCGTTGTCGGGCCTGCCCGCCATGTTGGGCAGTGGGCCCCCGAGGGGCCCGTGAGACCTGCTGAAAATGGCCCTTCGCTATCAATACACCGAAGTCTTCAGAAGCAGGCGCCAGCAGCTAAGCACACAGATGCTCGCGACCGCTGGCAACAGTGGATCACAGGGTTCGGCTAGACCTCAGGCAACCAGATCGATCTTGAGACAGGATAAAGCCAAAAACCCAAAAGGAAAACTGAAAGTTAACTCCAAGGCAATGAGCAGAGCCCCAAAGGCCGTTGTTGTTCAACTACTGCCTGAGCGTCTGAACGACTCGAGCCCCCGGCGTCGCCTCGGGGTGGGCCTCAAAGTTCAAGTCATTGTAGTAGCGGTTCCCGATGTCCGAATCAACTTTTGAAAGCAGGTAATGTATCAGCTGAGCTTCATCTCCAATCACCCGTCTTCATAATCAGGATACCATTCAGGATATATGCGGGAGGTGGCAAGGGTCTCGGGAGCCCTGTGCTCACGCGGCCATCAAGGATGCGCGCGAAGCTCCTACTCGGAGTTCGGTTCTTTATCGTTATGTTTGGGGAGTTGGGGAATGGGAGTGGGGAAAGGATAAACAGTTTGGGAGTTACATTAGAGGGTACTTAGTTACAGTTGCAAGAAGGCAGATAGGTCTGTAGGTCTTGGCAGGTTTTGGAGTTAGGATATAGGGGAGAAATTGTATACTATTAGGATGTAATTGAAGTCTATATTTGTATATTGCAGGGTGGGGGGGATTTTATCATGTGGGGATCGTAGGGGTGGGGGGAGAAAAACCTATGGGGTCAGGTAACTCGATGTTTAGAGAGGTTTTAGTTTTGTGAGGCGGTGAGGCGGTTGCCAGTTTTAATAAATGTGATGTGCACCTGTTTCAATAAAACGGCCTTTTACACACACAAAATGGTAGTCGGTCTTGCTTGCCCCCCTTCTTCCCTCTCAATGGCAGACAACACCGCACACACAACTCGTGGGACGCTGCTCTTCTCAGTCACAGTTTCTATACTGGTCTCTATGCACTTCGACTGCTGACAGCAGGGCATTTTTTTCAATATAAGTTGACAAAATGACAGTTCTGTGCATAAAAAGTGCAGTGCAATAATGAGGTGTCCTATAGCACGTAACAACGTGAGCAGGGGCAGTGGGTCAGCGGCAGGCAGTGAGCAAGGTGCTCTGGCAGACACCTCAATTACACTGTGGCTTAGCTCAAAGGGTTGTGCACTGAGGGTGAGATCTGCCGACCACGGGTTCAAATTCAGGGAACCTCTTTTGTCTTTTAGAAGGCCTTGTGAAGGTGAGCTCCATAGCGCTGGGTTATAATTCATGTGTGTGTACAGAGCTTGGAAGTGGCTGATGTGGCACTTTGTATACATACACATGACACGCAGTGCCTAGTGGCAACCGATTTTCAATTCTTAATTTCTGAGTAACAGTGGCTTTCAGGACACACTTACAGAGGAGAAAAGATGGCGGCCGGTCAGTGAGTCCGGTCGGGAGCTCTGTGCTACTCCCACGCTGATTTGGCGCAATTACTCGGCAAAATGCAAGGTTTTGTATAGAAAATCTCCCAAGAACCCTCCGGCTTCACTAGAGAGTCTCATTCTCTGCCTATATTGCCTTTCTCCTCACGTTATAGTTGTAACGTACTGCTCGGCTTAGACTCCGCTGGACTCCCCTGTCCGCCCGCTGTGATCAGTGTCCCAGTGTCCCAAAGTCCTAAACGTTTCACTCGCTCAACTCGCTCAACGTCTCACACAACACCAACCCGTAAGAAAACAAGTACGGAGGAGATGCCAATTAAAACATCACGGGTCTCACCTGCTGTCCCTGTGAAAGACCAAACGTCGCTGCTGCTGCTGAGTCCCCTGCACCAAACTCTCGTCGGCCGGTGGGAGGCGGCTTCCGAGGCAGCCAGGAACTGCCGGAGGGCCGCTCACAGAACTGCTGTCTTCTTCCGGGGCAGGGGCGGAGGCGGTAGCACACACAACGCGATCAGCGAGGAGAACGCGATAAGATCGAAGAGCAGGTCTGAATCCAGATCAGAGCCTTGTGCAGGGCTGAAAAAGAGTGAAATGGTACGGGAACAACTAGCAACGGATAACTCTGCCCGACTTGCTCTGAATACGAACACGGAGAAGAAAGGCTCCGGAGGTCCCATATCCCAGTATATGAACCGGGTAAGCCGGGGGGAAGGTAGGAATGTGGGGGGGGTACGGGAGGTGCAGACGAAGGGGTAGGGGAGAAGACCGAAAACAAAGGACAATCACCCTGCGCTAGAGTGAGTCCCTACTTACTAAACGAAGAGGGGGGCTCAGGGGGGCAGAAAGTTCGGAGGTGCCAGGACAGAACTCAGACTGTAAGGGGAGATCTACATACTGCTTAAGAAACAGGCAGTTCCTTAAAACTAATCCAGCCACAAACACTAAACTCCCTGTCCTACCCAGAAGCACCAAAAGAAAATCCAAGAAAACTCCTAAAGCACAGGCAAAGGCAGGAAAGACTTCTAAAAAAAACAGGGGGTTCAGCAGAAGCACGGGAGGGATCGGATGGTGCAAGGATCAAAATAACTCCCTCTTTAAGATCTTTCTTTAAAATACAAGAGCAAAAACAGGAGAAAGAGAAGGAGAAGAAACGTGACTTTGAACCAAAATCCAAAAATTCAGGCCCTGACCAAAAGAAGACGGGATTTTCTCCTATTCTTACGCATATTCTACCCGGACCCTCATTAGACTCAACTATGTCTCTAACAGGAGACGCAGCCCTAACCTCCCAAGGCCTATGCTTAGCCCAAACGGAAACTCAAACGGAGACCCAAACCCCAATCTAAGACCAAACTTCAAGCCCGGTGAGAACCCCCACCGATGTTCTCCTAGAAAAAATGATGGAAGAAATTAAATCTAGATTCGAGATCTCAGAAGGAAACCAAAGTAAGATCCAGGAAGCATGTGAACTCTTAGACACCAAACTAAACACCTTAGGAGATAGAGTAACAGCAGTAGAGTCTGAAGTAGTGTCAATAAGTAGAAAAGTGGAATCCAATCAAAAGGAAATTGGAACATTGAGAGAAACAGATCAAATCTTCGCCGACAAGCTGGAAATGTTGGAAAACCACTCCAGACGTAATAACTTTAGAGTCTTAAATGTTCCGGAAGGCAGGGAAGGTACAGACATTAAAAAGTTCATCGTCTCACTTCTAGAGGAGTTCTTCCCATGGTGCAAAGATCTCGGGCTAGAAGATGACATTCAGAGGGTACACAGAGACCTATTTGGAAAAAGTAAAGAAAGGAAGAATCCGAGGAAAATCCTGGTCAACTTCTGAACATACTCTATCAAATAAAGACTCCTAAGTGAAGCAATAAAGACTGGATAATACAAAAAAGACGACTGGTCCTTCAGGATCCATTCAGATACATCAAAAGTCACGCAAGATAGGCAGTGGGAGTTGGGGCAGATGATGCCGGAGTTGAAAGCCCTAGGTGCTACAGTTCAGATGAAATTCCCGGCTTCTCTCCTGATAATGTGGAAAAATAAAATGCATAACATAAGAGACCCTAAGGAAGTCGAAAACTTTCTAGAACAGTTACGTGATCAGATGAGGAAATAGATTGCGCCTTGGTATTTTCTGCTCAAATGTTATTAAAGCACGGAGCTCAAAAGAGGGCTATCAACAAGCCCACGGAAGAAAAAGGGAGGTTTCTCCAGGGATGAGGGGACTTTTTAATTTACTATTTAACTAGGGCACTACTGAAAAAATGAAGCAAAAAAATAAAATAAAAAATGTTATTCACGGGAAACGGGAGCAAACTAGGGAAAAAAGAAAAAAATTTCCTCAGCTACAAACAGAAAAAACAGAAGGAGTATTCAGAGGCCTGTAAAAACAAAAAGATTTAGTCATAAAAATGAATAAAGATAATACTCAACTCAAAATTATCTCCTGGAACGTTAATGGTTTAAGAATCCAGAGTAGAAGAAGGAGAATACTAGAATACTTAAAAACGGTAGACAGTGAGATTATAATCCTCCAGGAAACACACCTTCTAAAAAAAGAGTGGGAAGACATCGTAAAAAAACTGTACTGGGTAGACTCATATATCTGCACTGACCAGGAGTGTGCTGTCAAAGGCATTGCCATTCTCTTTAAAAAATCTTTGAATGCAAAAGTGGAAACATCAGAAACAGACCCAAAGGGGAGATGGGCTCTGACCAGAGTAAGGATACGGAATAATGCCCTAACCGTGGCAGGTTATTATGGTCCAAACATGGATGACCTGGTCCCGTTGCAAACTTTATATTCATATTTACTCTCGGTTTCCTCACCAATAATCTTGGGCGGAGACTTCAACATAATACTCGACCCAAAAACAGACCGCTTCCCCATTAGAAGACAAGTAACTTTGCCAAAAATGAGAAATTGGTTGGGGGGTTACAAAAGAGATCTGTGCTTAGTGGATATATGGAAAGTAAAGGGGGACAAACAGAATAACTTTACCTTCAAAAATAAAAAACTCGGAATCCAATCAAGAATAGACTTCTTTCTTATAGATCAAGGTCTAATCGAAAAAACTATCAAAGTAGAACACATTCCTGCCCATCTCTCAGATCATTCGGCAGTTCTGATCTCCTTGAAACTGGATGCAAGGAAAGCACAAGGTGGACTTTGGATCGCACAATCCTCCTAGACCCTTAGATCATTGACCAGCTAAAAGTATGGACCAAGCACTTTTTTGAGGATAATAAGGAAGGCACCTTGATACAGACAACCTGGGACGCTTATAAAGCAGTGATCAGGGGACATATCCTCAGTCTAGCGGCTCATAAATCAAAGGGTATAAAACAATCAATATTAACGTTGGAAGATAAGATCAAAAACTTGGATCTACAAATAGCCGCAAAAACATCTTCCTCCCATAAAGAGCAATTAGAGGCGGACAGATCAAGTCAAAAAGAGAGTTTAGCCGAAATCTTGGAAAACAAAGTTAGAGAAAAATGGGAAGCCAGCAAACTCGCCCACTATGAATATGGGGAGGGTTGTGGCAAGATGCTCGCTTGGAAAACAAAGACAGAACAAACCAGGAATAAAGTTGTTTGTATTGATCATAGAAACCCTGCAGAGAACGGATCTGAAGATGTAGTAATAAAACAAGAATTCCTCTCTTTTTTCTCAGATCTGTACAACGAAGATTGTAAACCCAAAATGGAAGATATAAAACACTTCTTGGACCCCCTAAATCTCCCAACTTTACCACCCGAATTGAGAGAGGAACTAAACGCAGAAATCTCGACTCAGGAAGTAGAAGAGGCTTTAAAAAACCTCAAGAAAGGCAAAGCAGCTGGACCAGATGCTCTACCTAATGAATTTTATACAAAATTAAAAGAAGCATTGCTTTCACCCTTAACAACACTGTTGAACAAAATATTCCTGGCAAATTGCGATCTCCCAGACTGCTGGAACGAAGCCATAATCACCATTCTTCTAAAACAGGGTAAAAGCCCTAGAAAATGCGAATCATACCGTCCAATCTCGATCCTGAATTGTGACTATAAGATCTTTACACAAATCATGGCGAAGAGACTGGGGAAAACTGCGGGGCTACTAATAAATAACAACCCGAAGGGCTTCATACCCGGAAGACAGTTAAAAGACCTAACGCAAGAATTGTTTGCCGCTATAGACATTGCCTCCAATGAGAAACTTCCTCTATCAATAATCACCATCGACGCCGCAAAAGCATTCGATAGAGTCAATTGGGTGTACTTAAGCGAAGTTCTGAAAAAATTTAACCTGGGGACAAATATCCTGAACATGGTGTCAAAAATATATACCTCTCCTAAAGCGCAAATCTTAATTAATGGCAGTCTTACCACTAATATACAGATAAAGAGAGGAACTAGGCAGGGATGCCCCCTCTCCCCCCTGCTTTTCAACTTTTATATCGAACCAATTGCGGAACATCTCAGACTAGATCCTTCAATATCTCCCTTTTCCTTCCAAGTCTGGTCTAAAAAGATCGCCCTCTACGCAGACGATCTGATGATTTTTACAGACAACCTCAGCGGATCGCTAACAACAATTGAAGAGGCCTTAACCAGTTTTGGAAGTATCTCTGGCTACCAAATTAACCAAGACAAGACGGAAACAATGAGCTGGAATGATAATTCCATTAGCCTTCATAATAAGGATAAAATCAGATACCTTGGTATAGACCTTGTCAAAGACTTAGATAAGGTAACTCACATCAACATCCAAAGAATAGAAAAGGAAGTCAAAAGGTTATTGAAAGTGTGGGGGGGACTCCCCTTGACGCTACTAGGCAAATCGAACATAATAAAAATGTCAATTCTACCGAAATTTACCTTCGCTTTTGGTGCCATTCCTCTTGAATTCAAAAATGATTCAATAAAAAAAATCCAGAGTGAAATCTCAAGTTTTATCTGGTCTTCAAAAAAAACCAGAATTGCCTGGAGTAAGTTAAGACGGAAAAAAGACCAGGGGGGAATCGCAAGCCCTGATCTCTTTGAGTACTGCAGAGCCTTTCAATTTAAATCAAGCAGAAAGCTCCTAAACACCTTTGAAAATTATGCGCTCTACTTCCAAACAATGACTAATAAAACCAGCCATTTCCTATACAAATTTGGACACCCGAAATAAAAAATAAAAATTAAACTCAAGATGCTGAAGTCTGCGGCCAGATCCTGGTTTGGCATAAGATGTACCTTAAATATTCCCTATTACAGCAATCTGGCCCCCATATGGGACTCCCCTGGCACCCCAGAGTGTCTTAAAGACAAACTAGCACACCCAATAAAATCAGCAGGATTAAATAAATGGGGACATCTAATGTCTCACAACATTATTCTGGATTGGAATACCCTATTTTCTAAAAACTAATGGCTCAGTAGCTAAATTCAAATACTATCCGCTATCCAGCTGGGCTAAATCCCTAAAAGAAGTCAGAGCAGGAAACTCAGCCCTGGAAAAAGAAATGCTGAAAAAAGATACTATAAATAAAGAAATTTCGCATTGAAACTGGGCCTTGATCCTTGCAGGGGAAGAAGAATTTCGGATACCGGAGAGAGTATGGGGGAAAGACCTGCCGACGCTGGAATTAAACAACCAATGGCAAGTATCTATGAGCAAATGTTGGACAATTGTAACATCTGCTTCCCTAAAGAGAAACCACTTGTTCACTTCTCATAGAGCTTACTGGACCCCAAAAAAGCTGTCGAAATTCGCTGGGACGACAGTGAAAGTCTGTCCAAAATGCGGTTTGGAAAGAGCCAACGACCTACATATGTTTCGGCAGTGCCCCCTTCTCGACGGCTTCTGGAATGATGTGGGTAAGACACTTGATGGGGTCTTAGGAAGACATCTAAATGTAAGTATTGATTTAATTATCTTTGGGGTAAGGAATCCAAATGTACCTGATAAATTCTCTATAGCACAGGAAAATCTTCTTTTCCTGTTAATACTACTGGCAAGGAGAGAAATCTGTGTGAAATGGGTAAGTCCGGTCCCTCCAACTCACAGAGAATGGCTAACATCAATACTAAGAATATATAAACTCGATAGAAGAAAAGCCACTAGTAAGAAACTTAAGTTTTGGGACATCTGGGAAAATTACCAGCAATGTTCTTGCTAAAATATTTAGAGGATAATTTGGAGGGATATTGTTCCGATGGTTGGTACGGATCAGATAAACCCACGTAATAGTCTAATGATTATGTGTAAGCAATGGAAAGTCAGGAGAAGGCCTGCATGAGTAGCCATAATGGCTAGCTCCCCCCCCCTCGCATTAAATCCTTCTACAAAGTAATGGAAATAAGGGGACCCCTCTCTCTTTCAAACGTTTCAGGGGAACTGTCTAGATACTCACACCCCGTTATATGACAGTGAAATCTAAGAACTAAAGAGAGATCAGGGCCCTGACAACTCCTTACTAATAATATTGCACTAATGAGGACAAAAAAACAGTGGCTTTCAGGTCAGTGCTTGCCAGCTCAAAAAATACCTTTGTCACTGTATAATCTGCTCACAGTGATAGCTTGAGTAAAAATCCATTTGTGCATCCCGACTCTAAAGAAGTGATCTAAAATTGTCAACACAGGCGTTCTATATTACTATGGATTTAGAGGCCCAATATTAAACATCTCTGACCAGTGAAATTGTGCAAGCCACAAACCAAATACTCTCTCACCACTCAATGTGTGCTCTTGTTGGCCAAAGGCATGGCGCTCATGTTTGTATTATTGGACTGGATGCTGTCACTTGCAGGTTACATGCGGATCTTTGCGGCATGTGCATAAACCCACGGAGTTGTCAATTCAATTCTTTATTTATGTTTTGGAACTCATAAGAGATCCACATAAAAGAAATACAACATATATTTATACATACATATACTTTACATAACAAGATAAAAAACATATACTATTAGACATTTGCTTCCCAAGCCCTCTAATAAATATCTAAAAAACATTTTAAAAAGTTGAATATATTAAAACAGAACATTTCATTGGGCGGATTGTACAAGGCATTTAAAAAAGAGCTCGCTGACAAGAGACCCAATTTTAAACATATATGTCCAAACCACTTTAATTGACTTTTTGTGCTTCACATATTGGTCTGTTCCCTAGTTTGATCATCACGTGCTTTATTCTTTTTACACAGTGTCTATTTCCCTGTATTACAAATCCAGTATTTGAACAGGGGGTCCTTGTTGTTCACATTGATTTACCCACAGCTTGTCTGTGCAGGGCCTAAATTTCCTTACCAATCTATGGTTTGCTATCAATTGTAATATATTTGAGCAGTAAATTAATTTTTTTCCGCCACTCATCCCATCTTGTCTCCTCCCCATTTCTAGCAGGGATGGCCAACATGAAAACTTTCGGATTTACGGATGAGGAATTCGAAACTTTAGTTGGTACATCGATCCCCACCAATAATACTAACTCATCTGTTAAGGGACAAGATGAAGGTAAGAAACTAATAGACCTAAAGAAAAAATTAATCCACATGGAAGCCCATGGGGAATTCATGATAGCTTATCTGAAATCAGGAGTTATTCCGAATGGCTTAAGGGTACGAAATATACCAGGTCTTTTCGTACACCATAGACCATTTTTGGAAAAGTGGAGTTTCATAGCAAACCGCTGTTCCCGTGACCTCATGATATTAATAGTGGCAACCTCAAAAGAACTGGCCCTAGAAATAAAGAAGGAGATAGATGAACTAGAAGAAAAATTGAAACATCTCACAGGAGTAGATGAGGCTATTAAAAAAATAGAAGAATATAACAAAGATCTAGAATCTTTTAGCAATTACCTGAATAAACGGAAAACAGACAAACTTAACAAAGATAAAAGATTTTATTCGGAAGAAGTTGCTTATCCCTATCTCCATGCTGACTTTTACCAACAGAACCATTACACCAATGAGTCTGGTAATGCCCAACAAAGAATCAATAATTTTACTGATTCATCAGACTCAGAAGGTGAAGGTCAGAGTAATGCATATTATGAGTCAGATGGTGGGTTCTCATATCCCAACTCTAGGCCCCAACGACGCCCTTTTTTATCAAACAGGGGGCCTCGACGCGGTCGCCCCAGGGTGAGATTTCAAAACCAGGGACAATCGAGAGGGAATTTCCAGACAAATCAACATACACACCAAGTACAGCATCAGCAACACTTGCAACACCAGCAGCACCAACAACACCAACAACATCAACAGCAAGAACCCCAATTCATCAGAGAGACTCGGAACAGACAGTATTGGGGTCAGGGGATATAATTCCAATTTTCAATCTGTCTTCTAAAAAACTTGATGATTCGAGTGAGGCTCTATTATCAAAAGGGCTCTCATTTGTACCTCACTCCTTCGTGAACACTTTTGAACTCCACAGGGATATAATTTCCCTGTTTAGGAAAATTAGATTAAAAAAGTCTTTCCAAGATAAAGAGAATAATATAGATGCATCGATAACCCAAGAGAGGAATGAAATCTCACCCTCCTCCACCTTCACCCCTGGTTTGGAACAGCTGGGGCCTGAAGTAGCGGCTTTCGAGCTAGTAGTTATGAAAAAATTAGAAAAATCTTTGGAATTCATCCCAAAACCCAAATATAACTTAAATCATCAACAATCACTAGCATTAAAAGACTTGATGAACAATAAAGACCTTATAGTTAAAGGAGCAGACAAGGGAGGGGGTATCGTTGTCCTTGACTCCAAAGACTATGAAGTGAACATGTTAAGAATGTTGAGTGATAGCTCTACCTATTTAAAGATAAACTGCAATCCAACCGGTACTATAATTAAAAAAATTGGCACTCTAACAAATGATGCCTTGTCTAACGGTGAAATAAATAAAAAGGAACATGAATTTTTGAACGCTAATAAAATGAAAACTGCATGTATTTATGGTCTTCCTAAAATACACAAGGATTCAAAAAACCCTCCTTATAGACCGATAGTATCAACGATTGGTACCCCGACAGAACCACTTTCTAAGTTTGTCGATCATCTTTTAAGACCCCATATCCCCAAAATTAAATCATATATCAAGGACACTTGCCATATGATCAATACCGTGGAGAATTTGAATTTCAGAACAGGGAGAGATATACTTGTAACGATGGATATCGAATCCCTTTACAGTAATATACCACTAGATGAAGCAATCAGAGCGACAGATTGGTTCATAGACACTCAGAACATTATTTGTCCTAAACAGTTTCTCATAGACTGCCTTTTCATGGTACTCACTGAGAATGTATTTGAATTTGGCAATAATATTTATCGCCAGCTCAGAGGTGTCAGCATGGGAGCTTCAGTCGCTCCTTCCATAGCCAACATCTATATGTCCTATTTTGAAGAGAACTACATATACAATGAAATAGCCCCGTTTTTCGAGTCGATTTCCCATTGGTCCAGATACATCGATGACATCTTTTTTATCTGGACCAATGGGAAAGATACGCTCCTTGAGTTCTTGGAGTGGATCAACTTGACTAATGCGAATTTGAGATTCACAGCCCATTACGATGAACACCAGGTCGAATTTTTAGATCTTCTTATTAGAGCCAAAGACCAGAAATTGGAAGTAGATCTATTTGTGAAGGAAACTGCTCGGAATACTCTCCTGCATTTCAGCAGTTTCCATCCCAAATGCCAACGAGAGAGTATCCCTTTCTCACAGTTCCTGAGGGTCCGCAGGAACTGTACGAATTTAGCAGACTACGACAGACAATCTGCAGTCATGCGCAGGAAATTTCTGGATCGGGGTTACCCCCACAGATTAGTGAGAGACTCCTACAAACGCGCAAGATACTTTGACCGTGACGCCTTACTTGTCCCCAAGGAGAAACAAACTAAGGACCGTATCGTTTGTGTGACTACTCACTCGACGATGAACGAGCGTATAAGACAGATAGTCAATGGAAATTGGCACATTCTAAATTGTAATCCATCTGCTGCATCCGCTCTGGCGAAACCCTTATTTGCCCACAGGAGAAACCGGAACCTAAAGGACAAAATTGTCCATTCTAAATTCAACCACAAGTTGCCTAACGTTCCACACATTCAGAGAGCAATATTGACGAACCTGCCCGTTAGGGGCACGGTGCCTTGCTCCACTTGCAAATCTTGCAAAACTATCATCTCAGGGGAATCATTTACACATAATAGTTCCACCTTTAAAGCGACTGATTTGTGGAATTGTAAGACCGCGAATGTGGTTTATTTCATTAAATGCCCGTGCGGTATGGGCTATGTGGGCGAAACATGCAGGTCAATTCAAACACGTCTGACAGAGCACAGATCTGCCATCAATACTAAGAAACTAAATGCACCTCTAGTTAAACACTTCTTAGAGGCTCAGCACAAACCAGATGACATCCAGTGGAGGGTGCTAGAAAAAATTAAACTTGCTGATAACAGAGGTGGCTGTGCTATTCGAAAGAAACGCGAAGTCTTTTGGATATTTGTTTTGAATACCTACAAGAAGGGTTTAAACAATGAGATTCCGTGGGAGAATGCCATTTTTTAATGTCCTATGTTTTCCCCTTTTTTCGAAAATTCAGCTTTCAGATTCCACTAACCTGCCTCTGCGTTTCAAACAATTTCCACACATGGTGCTCACACGCATTATTCTGATATGGACAGTAATGTCCGTTGACTCTCATGGATCATCGGGTTGATCTATCAACAATCATGGATCTGTATTAGCTGTCAACATATTTGCTGGTTGGCATATGGCTAACAGGTAGTCATGACTTATATATACATATTGCCACCGGTAGACCCGAGCACGGCAAGGTAACTGTTACTTGCCCTTTAAAAACTGTGGCCAATTCCATATCCGGGTATTTATAGCAGGACCGCCCACTTGGCTGGTCAACCATCCTTTTCCAACGGCTGCGGGACGCCGATCGAGACCTCTGTCACGGCGCCCGCGGGTTGAAGTCACGGACCGGAATCCATCTTTTTTCGGTAAGCAATCAGCTTGGATATGCCCCGCCGCCTAGTTATTGCTTAGCTTGAGGTGCCGGCGCTGTAAATTTGAATAATTAAGTCCGGCTTTGAAATTCATCTTAGGAAGAAACACGTGCAAACCAACGGCTGTGAGACGCCGCTGAAGACCCAAGGAGACGGAACTATCCTTAGCATCTTACAGGTTGAAGTTACGGCTTGCATTCCTTTTATCCCCGGTAAGTTAGCTAATAGGCAGCACATAATTTACCCGCTAGACGAGTAACATGAGTCGCAGTAATATTCTGTAGAACCGCCGCCTAGTTATTGCTCATCTTGAGGTGCCGGCGCTGTAAATTTGAATAATTAAGTCCGGCGTTTAAATTCGTCTTAGGAAGAAGCACGTGCAAACCAACGGCTGTGAGACGCCGCTGAAGACCCAAGGAGACGGAACTATCCCTGGCATCTTACAGGTTGAAGTTACGGCTCGCATTCATTTTATCCCCGGTAAGTTAGCTAATAGACAGCACATAATTTACCCGCTAGACGAGTATCATGAGTCGCAGTAACATCCTGTAGAACAATAATTGTTTACGCTCTACAACCCTCTTAGGAACCGACACATATATACCAACGGCTGCAAGATGCTATAAAAATACCATAGACTGGGACCTATTTGGCTCTTGACAGGTTGAAGCCACGGCTCGCCTTGCTATTGTTTTCGGTAAGCAAGATATGATGCTGCTTTTAAGTTTCTCACTATCATTGACTCGCCCGATAGTAATGGCATGTGCCCTTTATCTTTAGCACATTTTAACCGCATCGGCATTACAGAGGATCTTTGGGTTGTGATCGTTTCGACATCGACACATTTTTAAACATATATGGTAAGCATTGCCATCCTAGATATTTGGGTGTCAATTATGACTATTTTCTTAATGTAGGAGAGAATTTGGATACCCCCCTAGGATTATTTTCTTAATGTAGGAGAGAATTTGGATACCCCCCTCTCTCTTCTTAAAGCATGTGACATAGTGGTGTTTATCCTTTCCGCATATCCCCAAAATGAATTTTGTAATGTGGTGGATAATATAGAAGAGGTACCTGTGAAATAAACCTATACAAAACAAGCAAGTAAAACACAAAACTGAGTTATAATACACTTATATCTAGAAGTGCAGTAATTTAATTCTATTTCTCCTTAAAAATTGGATTATAGTGGTATATATGGTTAATAAGTATATTTCTTTCAGACTAAAACTTTTAACCAGGAAACTTAGAGTATCACTAAGAAAACGGATGTCGGATTTTATCCAGAACTAATAGAGAGCACCCATCTCGTGTTCACTAGGTAAGAGGATAGAGAAGAGGTTATGTCCAGATAAATACCATCTAATGGATAAAATAACTTAAATAAAAACAAATCATTTATATCATATAACTGTTAGTTGTTAAACGACAGATACTCTTATGTCATCTAGACCAAAAAAAATTCCCCCCCCCCCTTTTTCCCCCCCTTTTTTCTTAACTATAGTGAGGGGTTGAATTGCTGCTCAAATATACATTAATTAGTTTGTATCAGTTACAGCTACTATGGGTAGCTGTTTCTTATAGGGATTTCCTTGTTATGTAAGCACAATGAGATGTTTTAAATAATTGGTTCTTTATTATGAGTTTTGTTCTTGATCCAGAGTTGTTTCTAACTCTTTTTTAAAAAATGTTTTACAGATTGAATGTGGCTCCTGATGAAGGCGTTCTGTTAACGCCGAAACGCGCGTCGATAATTTGTATTGTTTGCCACCCATGTTTTTTATGTATTTTCTTGTAGAATTGTGTCACGAGTATTTTTTTGTGTATTTTTATAGAAACATTGTATTGATTGTGTCTTTTTTTAAAGAATTGATAATGTAATTTCATTAATAAATCGAACTTGTTAAAATTTTAATTGACTTTTTGTGCTTCACATATTGGTCTGTTCCCTAGTTTGATCATCAAGTGCTTTATTCTTTTTACACAGTGTCTATTTCCCTGTATTACAAATCCAGTATTTGAACAGGGGGTCCTTGTTGTTCATATTGTTAAACCACTTTCTACGTAATGTCCGCAAGGCTGGGCATATAAAGAGAACATGTACAGTATCCTGGGTGGACATATTGCAAAGATGACAAATTGCAGGGGACCCATACCATCTAGATGTTAAATTATTTAGAGGAAGGAGGTCCTGCCTCAGAAGAAACCAAAAACGCCGTATACCGTGAGGTATGTTCCATGACACGTACGGTTGCATTTTCTTATATAGGCAGGAGTCAATAAATGGTGAGGGGCCTTTTTTTGCAAGAATTGCCTCCCTGTCTAGGCTAAAACTCAATTTCCAGGTGGCCAGTTTTAAAACAGCCTTCAACTGGCCTGGGGACAATGTGAATAAAGTTAATTCATCTAGTTGAAGGTATTCAACCGCCTTTCTGAAATTCCTCACAATTCTCGAGTGTTCTTTTAAGGATCCCAATCATTCTTTTTTCATGAGACTCCGCATGGTCCCAGATTCCCCCGAGCCATGCACGACACCCAGCGGACAATCCCTGCTAAAGCCTGCACCCAACTACTACGGATTCCAAACTCTAATCTAAGTGCGCCTGTTGTACAGGCAGTATTAACTGAGGCTAATTGTCGGAGGAATTTTTCCCTCTACAATATGCAGAAAACTCCATTGCCCCAGATCAATTAATTCAACACCATAGAGCAGGGATGCTGAAATCTTTGCACGAAAGACCGCTAGCAAATACGGGAAGTGTCTTTTCCCTGTCGCGCAATATAAAGCACTCAGACATTTGCCCTGAGCCAGAGCCTTTCGAGAATTGTTGGCAACATGATCCTTATCGCTCGAATTGGCAGATATTATATTCCCTAAGAACACATAGGAATTCACCACCTCCTGCCTGTCTCCTCCCACCATCCACCTAAAGTTCTCATATTTCATCTTTCTCCTACCTGCCATGCACATGATTTTACTTTTTGCTACGTTTATTTTCAGGTGATGATATTCTGCATATATGTGAAGTGCTTGTAGACGATTATTCCAACCTTTCGGAGTTAAATCCAATATCAGAATATCGTCCGCATATAGCATATAAACAATTGGATAGCCCCCTAGTACTGGGGCGTTACCATCACTTGATGACAGAAACGAAGGAAGGTCCGAGATGTAAAGAGAAAATAATAATGGCGCTAGTAGACATCCTTGTTTCAATCCATTTGCAGTGGGTATCGCCTGGGATAGCCTTCTTTCGCCACCCAATAAAACCCTGCACCAGGTGTCAGTATGGAGATCTCTAACTAAATCTAGGAGCAGTGAGGGCATTCCGAGAGAAGATAGCTTCCTCCACAGCAGGGGGCGATCAACTTTGTCGAAATACTTTCCCTATGGCATTAAGCAAAGCTATTTGTCGGTAGTTTGGGGGCGCATTCCTATCCCCCTTCTTAAACAGGGGAACCAGAATACTCCCCCTCCAAGAGGGAAGAACAGTTTTATGTAGGAAGCAATATCTAAATACTGGAAATAAGATTTTGCTCCATGATTCGGCATCCTGTTTTAACACCGAAACTGGGAGCTCATCAGGGCCCATGGCGCCGGACGAACGCAAGTCCTTTATGGCTAATTCGATGATCTTTTCAGAGGGCGGCTCAAACAATGGTCCGATATCGCCCACCCTTCTGTCATTCTCAACAGGCCCATTACCAGCATATAATTGCATGACATACCCCACCCAAACTTTCTCAGAAATAGGAGGGGGAAGGGACCTGATTCTTGTTCCACAACCCTCACCAATGAGAGACCAAAATAGTCGTACATTCCCTCTATTTGCAGCCTACCTTATCTTTATCTCTTTTTTAATTTTTAACCTTGTTCTCCTTCTCCTTCTCTTTAGTAAGGTTATTTTGTGAGACCTTTCTGTGGACCTATTCAAGTATTGTTCCCTAACCAGTGTGTTTATTTCTTTATTAAGCAGGCGTAAGGAACTGGGGACAGGACGCATGTTTCTGTGCGAATTTGATTTTCTTGCGGCCAAAACTACCTCCTTCATAAACCCCACAATATACGAGATTTCCACCCCTTTCCAACTAGGAAGTTCTTTTACAGTTTTATCTAGTAAAATGGACAAGCCCCTTAGGGCCCTTGTATTCCAGAAACATCTCCCTGTTTTACCACTAAAACCAACCAAGTCACCATCATGCGACCATGGATCCGTTGTAGGTGGATTTATATTAACATTTAAGGTTATCACATTGTGATCGCTATTTAGGGTTTTAGTGACTATCAGATCTTTTAGGAGATAAAAGGAATCATTATCCACAGCCACATAGTCCAAAATAGACTCACCCTGATTGGTTTTGTGAGTAAAACTTGCTGGAATGTCAGAAGGAAGCCTACCATTTACGATGATCCCCTCCAATTCCGCAAGTTCTTCCAGAAACAATTTCCCTCTCTTATCTGTTTTGCTGTTACCAGGGAATAGAGCCTGTGGAATCTGTAATGATTCCTCTTTATATTTGTTTCTGAACAGAGCTAGACTCGTATTAGAGACCTTACAATTAAAGTCACCCACTAAAATTATGTGGTTTGCAGGTGCTTTGGCCTTAATACTCTTTATATAAGAAAAGACCTGTTTCACAATTACATTATAACAAGCATCTGGGGGAATGTAAACATTTACCAACATGATAGGTTTGGCCGCCCCAACCTCAGCATGACCAAACAATGTTACCGCCTGAAAGAGGTTATTTGAGTCTAAATAGTGGGTGAAGTTCCACTTAATCCGATTAGACCAGAGACAAGCTATGTCCCCTTTGGCATGACCTCTCCTGGAAGGGATGGCACCACCTTCCAAAGAAATATAGCCCCCTCCAGCAAGAGTTCTATCCACACACCAGGTCTCTTGGAGACAAATCACACTAGCATCAAAAGAATGGAGAAACTGTAGTTTATCTGGGCTGTTTTTTATACCTGAAGCATTCCACGATAATATCTTTAAGTTACAACTAAAGATGAGTAAGGGAGATCATATTGTCTGTTGTCCTACTAGAAAGGATACCAGGTAGCCAATTCCATTGGGCGCTCTCCTCGACTATATCTCCGCTGGAAATAACAGGAGGAGAATTTACACTGGAGACAAGACGTGTATTTTTAGAGACACAGATTTTTAGGTCATCAAAGCCAGCCAGCCCACCCAGTCGACCCAGTCGACTAAGGGGAGGAAAAATGCTTTCCCCTGCTAATAAGCCATTCCGCGGGGCCCCCAAAATGGGAATAACATCAATCCCACGACTTTGAAAAAATTCAGACTGCTTTACAACGAGATTGGCAATGAGCTTAGAATGGAATTTCACCCTAGTCAATATTCCAATTTCCAATCTCCGGATTATTACCAGGTTAATGTCATTTGAATTGATCAATTTCAGGCATTCTAGCTCTTCAAAACTTTTGAGTAGACGGGCCCTATTTAAAATCAAATCAGTATCAAACAGCGGGAGAAAATCCAAAATAACTGTGTCAACGCTTTTCTCTTCAATTACAGCTTGGGAGCTTTTAGAAGCTTCTTCCCTTCCCTCCATACCAAAGCATTTTTTTATACAAGGGACAAAATCGGTAGGGACACCAGAGGCCGGTTCAATTAATTCCAAAATGGGCGCCAACATACTAGGCTTCCCCTCATCAGAAGTGGGGACTCCCACATTGGATACCGCATATCTAGATGAGAAATCGCCATGCCCTACCGGTATCTCCTTATCCAACACCGGGGGAATTTTTTCCTCAGGTGAGAAAATTTCTTCATGATTCCCTTCCGAATTGGACGAGGAGATATCACCTCTAACATCCTGCTTCTCAAAATGAATCCTTCTCTGCCTCTTTCTTCCAAATCTACGAGTAGGTTTCCTCTTTTTACCTTTGATCTTTTTTGGAACACCCAATTTTCAATTTTTTTCCTTATCCTCCGTCTCCAAGGTAAAAATAGGGAAGAATTCTATATCTACCCTTGATTGGGGCTGAGTTACAATTTCCTTATCTGGGGCCAAAGGTATCAGAGCAGAGGAGGAAACTTCATTTACCTTAAGCATAGGCACCTCCACTGCTTTTATTTCCAGGTAAGGAATTGCTGCACAGTTTCCTAAAGGGGGGCACGGTAACAAAGATTTCACCTTTTCAACAATGGGGAGAATTTTTTCACCTGGAATGATTTGATCTGGGGTTATAGCATTAACTGGAGACATTTTTCCCTCTGCATAATCTACATTCATTCCAGCCCCAATCAGCCCTAAATCAGCAATCCCTCCTGTTTGCTTAACAGACGCTTTATTCAGTAGAACCTTCAATATCTCATTGACCGTTTCTAAGACACAGTCCGACCCCCCTACAAATTTTTCTAATAGAGATAGAATTGAAGAAAGTAGCCGCTCTAAGGAGAGTAGGGTGTCTGAGACGGGTTTATCTGGTTTAGTTACGGGAATAGGGGTAATACCAGTAAGGTTCATCTCTGGACTCATGGAGATGCTAGAATGAGAAGTCATGCATTGAGATGGAATAGAGGGTGTGCTACTAAACAAATGGAGCCCAGAAGGGACAGCAGCCAGCGGAGTCTTAAGAGGCTCACCGATCTGCCTAGAGTCCTCCGTCATGTATCTCCTACATACCTCCATATCAGAATCCGTCAATATATTATCCCCACTCCTTGGTACCTTCATCTTAGTGGATCCATTAGCATCATGAAACTCTTTATCCCCAGGGGTCAAAATAGATTTATGCAAATCCGCAATCACTGTTTTAGGACACAGCTCTATAATAACATCAATAATAACATCAGTAGTAGGCAATACAGATTTGCTTTGGATCTTAGTAGGGATCAGATTCTCAACAACCCCACTTACCCCTGCAGTTCCCTCTCCTAAATCGTCATCGACCATTAATAGTGATTTGCGTACAACCGTATTGTCTTTCTCCAAAGAAAATTTCAAACGCACCTCTACAGCGGGATTTTTTTCCTTAACCCTTTCCCACAGATTAAATAGCTAGCATTTTCCCTTTAGCTGTGTTGCATGAATGTTCTTATTGCGCAGAGGGTTGGATTTAGTTTTGGTACAAGTCCTTCCTACCAACACTTTCCCTGACCGTAGTTTTCTAGCAGTCATAGCGAGATATAGGAGTTTAATTAAATAGATTTAAGGAGAGGAATAGTGTATGCGCAGGGAAAAGGTATTGGCAAAGTGCAAAAGGGTACTAGTGAACCATATAACACATACAGAAGAAAATAAAAAACAGATGATAAGATCTATGCGGTAACAAACGATGGCACAACAAATGATGTGCGATTAGAGGGCAGAGTACCAAACAAATATGTAGGGACAAATTTGTAACTAGGAATTAAAACGAATATAGATGGGCCCGGCCCGGCCTGCTTCGGTCTCTGAGGGTCCGCCCTTTGTCTGGGCTTCGTCCGGCCCTCGTCCCGCACGCGTCCCGCTGGCGCGGAATTTCTATACTCTGCTTAAATACCCAGATAAGGAGGAGGCGGGAAGATGACCAGGTGCAGGCGATCAGCGCCGCACGGAATCCTGGTCCTCGCAGTCTCGCCTGACTCTTGCGGGGATAGGATACGGAGCAGGCAGCGCCTGTGATGAAGATGGTAAACTCCTGGCAAAGTCCTCTTGAGCGGCACGAGCGGCTTCGCGGGGGCCGCAAGATGTGGCTTGGTGACCGGCACAAGGAGCACAAGAGGCAGCAAGAGGCAGCAATCAGAGAACAGATCTGCCAGTGAGTGCAGCAACAGTCCAGGCAGTCAAAATAGAAATCCAGAGGCGAAGAGGCAAACACAGATGACGGCGTCCCAGATAGGGTCTCCTGACCAAGTTCAAATATTCCCGCCTGCACCCGGAAAAGGAGATAGATTTGTACTTTGTGCCGTCCAGGGGGCGGGGCTAGCAGGGGGCGCAGACCAGCTGACTGAGGTCAGGCAGGCACTCCTGGGCAAGCGAGTCCCTGCAGCGCAACACCCCTGTAAAGTTCGAGCCTCACCCCAGGCACACACTCCGGGTCCCAAGCTGTGTTTCTCTTAGGCGGTGACACAGAAACCGCGCAGCGGCACCCGCGAAGCGGGTGCGGGCAGTCGTAGGTTCCAGAGGCGAAGAGGCAAACACAGATGACGGCGTCCCAGTTAGGGTCTCCTGACCAAGTTCAAATATTACCCTAAATCGTAACTTTCGGCAGAGCAGGCAAAAAGCGTAGGCAGAGGAAGTGGGGTGCTGTTATCTCAGCGCTCAGCAGCACTCGCACCTAGCTCACTCCTACTCACGCCTACGCGCCTACACGCCACGCCGCCCCACCACTTCACTGCACCCGCTGTCGGGTCAGGCACACTCCGCCTCAGTCCTCCTCAGTCGGGAGATCAGCAGACCAGAAGACCAGCAGTTTCAGCGAACAAACAGAGACGGCGAGGAAACAGCTCACAAGCTCACAGGCTCACAGGCCCGTACCTGTCTCACCTGTCGCTCTCCTGTAGTTTCTTGGTAGGTCCTTTGGTCCTCTGGCCCACCTGCAAAACCCCCTTGGCGGGTAGGGAAATGCGAGCGGTAACCTCCGCGACCTTCTCGCTCGACCAAGACGGCGTTCTGACACGACGCTCTGACACAGCTCACGGGCTCCCTCCAGTGGACATCACAAGTCTTTGCACAACCAATTAAGGCACAGAGTTGTCTTACTAGTCTTCTAACCAGTAGATGACAAAGAGATCTCCGCTGAAGGAGCATTAACACTCTAAGGTGTCTAACTGAAAGTGAAACCATGAACTTTCGGGAACAGGTGCGCGAGCCTTCATCATCTTCTTCCTAGAATTCTGTCCTACGTCCTGCAGGATACGCACAGACAGGGCCGGACTGGTGCTTTGGGCACCGGGCAATCCCACGGTAGGCTGGAGGGGGTGGGGGCCAGTTTTGGATCAGGGGGCCGGTTTTGTGTCTGGGGGCCGATTTTCGGTCCGACCATCACAGCGTCAGTCACTCTCACTTCAGAGAGAAGAAGTCACGAGGTGTTGTGTGACTCGTAGCGCCAGCTGCAAGCCTGATTGACCGGTGAGGTGACAACCTAAACAAACTTTTCAGGAGGAGTGGAGGAGGAGGTGCCTGTGCGCAGCGCGCAGAATTATGCCCAGCCTCCTCCTCCGGCGCGTCTGCGCGCCTCTATGGTGCGGCTGATGTTTCCGTTTGCGCATTGAACAATTAACTGCGCAGTCTGCCCTACAGGTTGCAGCCCCAGCATCACGAGTGACGAGAGCAAGAGGAGTAGAGACCGTCACCGAAGCGGCCGGCCATAATTTAATTATTGGTAATGGCTAGCCCGCCGAAGTAGCCCTCCTGCGTCTGCCACCACCAACAGCAGTAAGTAAGTGTTTCTGCCCTGGCCCTGGTTACGCTACCAAATCAATTAATCATGACCTGTTCATGACTCATGAATGTCTTAATGTATTCACAAACAGTTGGGGGGCGGGTTGTCGCGCAGTGGTGGTGGTCTGGACGGAGGGAGATAAAGATAATGATTCTATTCCGACTATGTGTCTAAAGTGTGTAACAGACAGAGCTGTGCTGTGCATATACGGCCACTCAGTGGTAAGTTACAACTGATCGTATATGTACAGCACAGCTCTGTATGTTACATGAAGCCTCTCGTCAGCTAGAGCCTTGTTCAGCCTTGCCCTTGCTGCTTGCTTCTTCAATAAGCTAGTTACATTCTCTGGATCAGGCAATGCTTATGCCTCCATTGTCATCTCCGGGCCCGCCCTGGTCGTCTTACTGTACTCCAGCTCTGGCGCAAGCCCTTGGCTGCAGAGGTGTTTCCCAAAGTACAGGAGGAACATTTACTGCGGAGCATTGCCTGGAACTGGGCGCCACGGAGGTGAAAAACACTCTGTAGACTCGGCCGGTTAACAAAATCTAGCGCCTAGCTTAGAGGGAATACAGTCAGGTTATTGAGTGCGCTGTAACAGTGCTGTGATTCTTGTGAAATTAGCATGTGACAATTGGCCGAGGTCTATGCCCGCAGTACAGGAATGCACTAGTGTTACTTACAGAGTGGAACCGTGATTTAAACACTGACGTAACAGAATTCAATTAATAATCCAAACAGTATTAAGGATGTTCAAGGAGTGCGAACGCTAAGGCTGCGTTTAGTGTAATTCAAACAGCCTGTCCACGTAGGAAAAAGCACATGCTTTTATTTCTGAAATAATATAAATATATATTTTTAAATTTGTTTTATAAATAATTATCTTTTTCACAGTGGGATGTGACCCAAGATTGAAGTAGGAGTGTACACACTAGTTACAGAGTACTCCCATTTTCAACATTCTCTCATCTCTGGACACGCTCGAGTTCCCTACATCGAGACAGGAAGGTACGGTCTAGCACCTAATTGTGGACCGCAGGACAGGGATGCCTGCGCTCTGTCAGCTGCTTCCACACTTCACATTTTCACATGCATTTTGTGCTATTGGTCATATTACTTTACCCTCTGTGCCTTGTTTCATTAATTGTATATAGTTATATACCACAACCAGAAACGCTTAGAAACGGGCCGAATCTAGTACTGTGCGCTATGTGAATACTTCCACGTCTGAAACCCAGAAAGTGGACAGGTTGCTCATGTACAAAGCAGACGGTGACCCAGCCTAACGAAGTATGGTGGTTCTCAGTTTAGAATGTGCTTGCCTCGGAGTGCTTCATAATGACAAACGTGGACAAACAAAACAGTAACCCTCAGATTGATATCCACTCGCACAATACAACCCCTCAATACATCTGTGCCCTACCAAACAACCGCCATCTGTATTCACTATTCACACCTGCCCCATCCCCTGCACGCACAGCACCAGCCTCCTTCATGATGAATGATCCTCTTAACCTGGACGATGCAGACTCCGGGGCTTCTTGTCGAGGCTCATGCTACCAATCTGACGTACAGCAGCTGAAGACGGCCTACTGTGTAGAACTGTTGAGATACTACCTATAAAACAACATCCTACAATAGTTCTGTGCTGTGTTGCTACCTCGACGGTCACTACATCAACCTGTTAATGATATCAAAATGATCATAATTTTGACAAGGCCACTGCCTCGACCTCCCTTGATGATACCTGACCCCTGACCTGTCACCTGGCAATTTAAGTGATACTATCTACATCTTCACTAAACGTATCTAAGATGGAAAAATATAGAGACAATCTCGCCTGTGAGAGGTATTGGATTTCTCAACGTTGTTTAGCCATGTCACACAGCAGCGTGGCCTCCCGCATCTATCATCTGCCGGCATTCTCGGGCGGCAACACCCCGCTCCTCAATGCATTTGCGGCAAAGGGCGAAAATACTGTGCATATATGGAGGGGGCCCTGGGCCCTCAGCCTGAGATGTGGGCTCAGCTTAGCCTCTCACAGGACTCCTGTGAGAGGCTGAGCTGAGCGCACAACTCAGGCTGGGGGGCTTGGATCCCCTCCGTATATGCACAGCTATGTGTGTACATGCTGATGACAGGACCATCGCGGGTGCAGGCAATAAATCAAACCTTTGTAATTATGATGATGAATCAATCATTGTCATGATTAGAATTTTTGCTTTGGTGCACATGGCAGGCCACGATTAAAGTAGGAGAACTGAACTAAGCTAATGCAGCAGACTGGCTGGCTGATTTGTTCGTTCTCTTACTTTAATCACGTCCTATGCATGGGTTGAATTAATATTAGTGATCAGCAATTGCTGTAACTTTAAGGGATTGGGCATGGAATCTGTAGGCTGCACTGAGCTATTTTTGTTCTTTGTTTGAGAAACTATTCAGTGAGATGCAGACACACTTTATTGTTGCAAATCACTTGCAGAGCCAGAAAGGCCATCTTTGTAGTACAACTGTACACAGTGGTGCATCCTGCAAACCTGACCCCATGGTGTCCATTGAAATTGCCATATCATGTGCCTTAGTGATAACTCCTAACAGTGAAATCTACTTATTTTTTTACTAAAAACCCAGTTGTGTTTAAACCGTGGAGTTAATCGTATGATCACACATTTGTTTGCACTTTGAGGACCAAAGGAAAGTGAGGCTGACAAACGTGATGTCAAAAAAAGTTGTCTCTTCCTTTGGAACTGCTGCAGTTTACAACAAGTTTTGAAATGCTGACTCAGAAGCGTCCAAGTTTGGTCCAGGAAGGCTGGATCCTTGGCTGGTGTTGGGATAAGCACAGACTGTGTAATGTGTTTCATTTCAGACTCGGTGGATGTCCATTTATCTCATGTCCATAACCTTAAAACGTCTCTATGACTATGGACCTTTTGGTTTAAGTGTTGCCTGCTGTCAATATTGGAATGTACAGGTAGCACAGTCGTGCTCTGACTGGCATGCATGTTGCCCCATAGGTGGCTGAAGCAGAGCCAGTCGGGGGTGTAGAGATGAAAGGAAGAAGAAAAGACAAATGAGGACAGAAAAGGAAACAGTGTGATCTCTCTCTCGCTCTCTTATCTCTTTATCTCTCTCTAGCTCTTTATCTCTCTCTCTTTCTCTCTCTGTCTCTCTCTCTATCGCTCTTTCATTCTCGAGCATCTTTCTATCCCTGTATTTCTCTCGCCCAATCTCTCCCCTCTCTCTATCTCTCCTCTCTCTATCTATCTCTCCCTCCCACTTTCTTTCTCTCACCCCTCTTTTCCTCTCTTGCTCCCACCCTCCCTCGCTCTCGCTCCCTCACGTACTCTCTATATCTCATTCTCACTCTCTCTATACCTATCCCCCTCTCACTCTCTCCCCTTCTCTCTCCTTCCCTTTATCCCCTCTCTCCCTCTCTCTCCCTCTCTATCCCCATATCTCTCTTACTCTCTATCCCTTTCTCTATATCCTTTTCTCTCTCTCTCCCTCTCTCTTTCCCTCCCTCTCTCTCTTTTCGATACCTGTATTTCTCTCTACCCTCTCCCTCTCCCTCTCTCTCCACCTCCCTCTCTCTCCTTTCTCTCTCCTTTCTCCTCCCTCCCTCTATCTCCCCCTCCCACTCCCTCTCTATATCTCACCTCTCTCTCCCTCTATCTCCCCCTCCCTCTCGCTATCTCTTTCCATCCCACTCCCCATCTTGCTGTCATTCCACTCGTTCCTCTCTCTCATTCTCTTCCTCTTTTTCTCCCTCTACTTCTCCCTTTCACTTCTTCTGTCTCCATCTCTCTCTCGCCCTTCCTTCTCCCCTCACCTCCCCAGTGGGTGGGTAACCTGATGTTCTTTAAGGTCATCATCTACTGTTTACTGTGCTTTTAAAGTTGATACAATTTGAATATGTAATGAAAAATGTGCTGTAAAATTCACCATTTTGGTCTGTCATTTTCCAAAAATATCCAGGGGGGAGACCCCCAAACCCCCCTATTAGCCGTCGGGCTTGCCCGCTGCGCTCGCTCGCTACACGCCGGACAGGGGCTGGTCTGGCAAAATTTGCCAGGGCTGCTTTCAGTTCCCAGTCCGGCCCTGCGCACAGATCTCTGTGGCAGGTTGGTGAACCCTATCAGCTGTCTCTTTCAGTTTTAAAAAGTGGTTTGAAGATGAAACACATATGTCTTCAACAGTTTTCTGAGCTGCCACACTGCACTTCTAACCTGTGGCCTATAGGCTACATACAGTTCTCTTTGACTGGTGCCTACTGAGCTGGCTTGTTCTAGTTAGAACCTGTGAGCTACAGCATTTATGTCTCAGCCGCAGGTTTGTTAACCTTGTATGCTTCCTTACTAGAATTATTAGTTACCTCCGCTGTCACTCAGATCTCTGCTGCAGGGACATTCACCACCTGAGAAGTCCCCCTGTCATATGAGCCAGCTACCCGCAATTCACACTGTTCCCCTTACTAGATTTGCCGTCTTTCGCCTGAAGTTGAGATTAATCTGTGCAGAGGGTTTCTTAGCCAACAGATTTACCTTATCAGGTGGGATTTGTTCACCCAAGGCAACACAGGCACTTTCAAGAGATTTTAATCGCTTATCTCTCTCAAAGCTACAGTCATGTTTATCGGAACAGTTGTGTACATTGTGATACGTTTTTGTTGAAAATAGAGCGGCGGCTTGGATGTTCAATTCTTGTTGCAATAAAAGTGTGCGTAATTCCTGTTGATATGTTCTGTATAGCGTCTTCCAGGCTGTTCAGTCACTCCAACACAGTAATGAAAGCGTTTCCGTTTTACTGATTTTAACAGGTAGAAACAGAGGGGCTTATTTACAAGCCCCTTGCTCCACTTTTGCGTCATTTTTCCCATGTTAAAAACTACGCAAAAATGGCACAAGGGGCTTGTAAATAGTCCCCAGAGAGTTAATTATCAGGCTATGTGTATTTTAAAATATAAAATAATGGCCAATGTATTTTTGTTATTATTCACAATGCTTGCTTTGAAGGTTGGTATGTGGGGGTTGGGGGGTGAAAGAAGGCCGGTCTTTTTCTAAAGAAGCTTAAACAGGCTTTGAGATCCATGTGTGTTTGTGTTATAATGCTAATGTTTTGTTAGGAATGGTTTTTATTATGTTACGGGCAGCTACTTAAAGTGCCGCAACCGATCAAATATCCCAGTGTGACTGCTCAATACATTTGGAGAAAAAAAACAAGTTTCAGCTTCATTTTGTTTCCAAAACATAAAGTAAAAAAAATATCATCATAAATTAAATGAGTGCAAATGTATATGGCTAAATATAGAATGAAATATAAATAGCGCTAAACACTGTCATTTTCAACACCAGCAACTCTAACTTTAACAAATGAGAGATCTATTGCATTGCAAATGCTTGTTATAGTATTGTTTTAGGAGTCACTGCGTCTACGGTGACGTATTTAGTGCCTACACTCACCAGTGACTGAAGTAGCACTTTAATTTATAAGTCAAACCTATTGGCATTGCCAATGTTTATTTCAAACTGCATTATTTCTTTTTTTTTTTAAACACACTGGCTACATTTAAACAAATACAAAAAGTAAATGGTTTGAGTGTAATTGAACTTGTAGGTAGTCTCAAAAGAGAGGGTGAGGGATGGATTTAAACACCTCAGTTTTACCATCCATGGGCTCAGGTAGGAAGCTGAAGAAGCTACCTCCTCTTCCTAGAAAGGCTGCTATACTTTTGATGGTCACCTCTACAACACTACTCAGCAAAGCTGCTATAATTTAAATGTGACATAGATGCAGCTTCTCAGCATTGCCACTATACTTTAAGGAAGGTAGTACCAACACTGCCTAGAATGGCTGCTATTCTTGTCATGAAACACTGTTTGCACTTCCCAGCAGGGCTGCCATAATTTGAATTCTGCTAAACTAGCACTGCTCAGCAAAGGGCAGGTTTGCGCCTTTGAGCAGGCCATCATATTTTAAATTGAGACATTATGGGCACTCCTTAATAGGGTTGCTGTATTTTAGATGAGGCCATATACGCACTTCTCAGCAGGGCTGCTATTTATTTAATGGTGAAAGTTTTTAGAAGTGCCAGGAAGGGATTTTATTCTGAGAAATAATTACCAGATTTCAGACTTAAATCTTATTTACAAATATTAGTCTGTTCAAATAAATTGATATCTGATCTATTTAAATCAATATGCTGCCAACCAGTTGGACAGATGAACCATTTGAATAAAATGGTCAAGGTAAAAGATAAAGAAACACCGGAAATCTTTTTCTGAAAAAATATTTCTTTTATATATGAATTCAAAGGGTACATATCACTAATTCACTTTGATTATAATGCTTTCAAATGAAAAATAAATTACTGAGTTATTACTGAGAATTTGCGAAAGTCTCTCTTGAAGTCAGGCGAGATCGAGCGTGACTTCGAGAGAGACTTTCGCGTTTTGATCCGGTAGGTCTCAGCGTCTCTGCATTCAACGTTGTTAATTTGTTTTCGCAAATTGGTAAGCGAAACCAGTGACAAAAAACAAGAAGAACATAAAAAAGAAAAAAAAGGACTGGTCATAAGAAAAGAAATTCTGCACACAGATCAGCCTGAGAGACTATAAAAATCAGACAATAAACCAGGACTGCTACTGAGAGTCCCTTCTGACCATACTGGTTTCTGTGGTCATAACAGGATTTATCCAAAAAGGGTCACTGCCACATGCACATTTATGTTGTCCTGAAGAAGGTCTTAAGGAGTAACACAACAAAAGACCGAAACGTCGACTATTGAGTCCATTTCTCCCTCTATTATTAATTATATAAATGACCTTTAATTTAAGAAAATAGGAGTCACTTACTGTTTTATGTATTGGATTGGGCTTTTTTTCAGATGAACTATAGGAATAACTCAGTAATTTCTTTTTCATTTGAAAGCATTATAATCAATGTGAATTATTGATATGTACCCTTTGAATTCATATGTAAAAGAAATTTTTTTTCTGAAAAAGATTTCCGGTGTTTCTTTATCTTTTACCTTGACCATTTTATTCAAATGGTTCTTCTGTCCAATTGGTTGGCAAGCATATTGATTTAAATAGATCAGATATCAATTTAATTGAACAGACTATTATTTGTAAATAAGATTTAAGTTAGAAATCTGGTGATTATTTCTCAGAATAAAATCCCTTGCTGGCACTTTTAAAAACTTTCAGTATTCGCCCAAGCCCCCAAGGGTATATTGGGTCTCCCACCTCCTTTTATCTATTTATTTAATGGTGGCACACAGAACAGATACTTTTCAAAAAAGGAATGCTCTGTCACTCAAATTCTACCCCCATTAGACTGGTCTAACTCTTAGGAAGAGACATGTGTAGTTAAACCCTTCCCCTTTGTCCATTTTTTGTGGTGTTCCCCCTGTACTTTGCCCTATCTGTTTTTCTGGCTACATTTTACCCTTGATAACCGATAGTAAAGTGCCTGTCATCCTCCTTTAAACTTGGTCGAATTGGCATATTCTTAATTGGTATATTTACCGTCCCGATAAATCCGTAGTACACGGTACAAAACAAAACCAGGGCCTGGAAGTTTGAAACAACTAGTGGACTGTAGCATCTATTCTGCATCAACTATGGAGGCAGTGCACACATGGCTTCAGGTATACCACTATAGTCTGACTATAACGGTGCAAAACACGCCCTGAGACCTGTCAAAATAAACTAACTTGACGGGTAAAAACCTTCCTTTTAAATAATATTAAGCAATGTTCCCTTTAATTTTTTTCCTCTGTGTGTGGCAGTGTAAGGACTCTGTGCACTGCAGCCAAGGCTATGTGCGCTGGGAACCAGACAGCGCATGTGGTGCAGTGCCAAATATCACTCCAGGACAGTGCATTTCCACACCTGTAGCACCACATAGGGGGTCTAAAGGCATGTTTAGAAATTAGATACACACGCCATGACATGAATTGGTTACACAGGCAAGTACACTTCTGGTTTAGAAAAGCATATGACTTCAACTGTGGTACCTTAATAAGACTTTACTAAAGATCCTCAACCCAAGCATTGTTCATAGGGTTGGGAAATGTTGGGAGCCTATACAAGATCACTTTTATATAATACACATGGGTATGGCACTAGATGAATCTGGCTGTGGACGGCTTAGAGAAGCCTTTAAATACACAAAGTGCAAGCACGGGGTCTAGCTTCACAATGACCCCTGCGCCTTTTCTTGTTTTCCGGTTCCTGAAACTACTGAGCTAAACACGGAGTTGCATAAAACTTTTTTCCAATACTGCCCCGCGCATTGGCTTGCAATTCCAAGGGAGCGTGTAGTAATTACAAAGAGACTGACCAAGCACCACCCAGCTTGTCAATGAGGTGCCTTACACAGTGGTTGGTTAAAGTTAGAACACCCTTTCAAGTAATACAGTAAATAAACTTTAACACAATTCTGTCCAGAGTCACTATCAGGAAAGTGTATTTGTTGTGTTTGATCCCATTAAAATGGAAATGGTTGAAAGAGTGGTGGATTTCAGAGAGGAAAATGTCTATTGTGATTTATTGTAGTTCTCTGTTCATATTAGTTGGTTTTGCTTAGTTTTGATTCTTCTTGATCCAGTACATTTGTGAGTGATAATTGGTTCACACCTTTTAATTGCAGCCTAGTAACAGTGATCACTCATGTTCAAGTGTTAGTAGCTGAACAGTGGTTATTGAAGGTAGATATAAAGGCGTATTTTTCAAAGAAACTCCTGCAAAGGAATTGGTCACTATTAGGTATGCTTGAAGTGTTATGTAAATGCCTTTTTTAATTTCAGAACAATTATATTTTATATGTAAAAAACAAACATCATGAAATGCAATACAAACTTTGAAATTATACAAAGGCAATGCACACTAAAATCGGATGTAAAATCACACGTTTTACAGTATAAGGTGCAGCGCTAATAGGGATTAAAGACTATGTTAAATAGTTCACTGTTATATTAGTTATGAATCAAAATGCTGTTGGAAAGCAAAATATTGAGACACATTAGACATAAGAATAGAAATGTCACACAAAGACAAGGAAAATATGAAAATGTCACACATAAGGAAAATAAATCTTGCCAGCTATCTTTTGCTCGAAAGAAAGCGTCACTCATAGTTGTTGAAATGTCACTAATAATCACACTGAAATTATGAAAAGGTCACACAGAGCAATCTGTAACCTTGACAGCTGTGCATGTAATTTCTATATATGTTCCCCTCCTCTTTATGGCTTGATTTTGGTGTCGAGAAAGTGCTGCTCACAGCCCTGCCAAGTACCACACATCAGGCATTAGACTAACGCATTTCAGTGTGGTGGTCCGCACTGAAATGCAAATTCATGCATAATAGGCATAGCGCCTGCCTCGGCTGTCAAGCCATAGCATCACTGTTCTGAAACTGGAGTGGCAGCACGCCTGTGCTGCAGCACTGCTCCTGATATGCTTTGCGGGCTGCTGGCTAGATTGTGTTAATTAAAATAGGAAGGTGTCCTCATGGCTGCACTCAACATTATGCAGGACGTCACGAAATGTTTGTGGGAGGCTGTGGCAATGTCAGGGCAGTGCTTACATCGCAGCGCTGTAATTTAAAAATAATCATGAATGATCCCTGCTACCGTCGGGACCCAACCCCACGGACCTGCGGTCGCTGCTGGAGCACAGAGCACGCACCGTGCAGCTGCTGAGTCTGAATGCGCTCGGGTGACATGTTTGGTGACATTCGTTATGGTAAGGAGGACTCTGGTTTCTAAGATTTGAAAGGAGGCAAATCTGTAGTAAAATAGGCACATCGGTGCTCATCAGTAAATGTACATGCTTTTAAGATGCATGCTTTTAATAAATATGCATACTTAAGCTCATGGTATTTAGAGCAAAAATGTACCTTGGAGTTGAAAACATTCCCGAGTTCAGCCTAATCTATCTCTATTCATGAGTGTATGCTTTTTAATGTTCCAGCTAGCTGGGGCGATCAATGCCTCAGTTGTACGCCCGTGGAGCCAGAGAACAGTGCCTCCAGTCACTGACTCTGTGCCTCCTCCAGCAGAGAGCGAACAAAGACATGCGAGAGGTGCTCCCTTTAATCTTTAGCAGTAACATTCTTAAATCTGAAGCAGAGAAAATGTTTAACAGTATTTAACATTGGTGAGTATTGTATTTCTATATCTCAAATCTTGCTCCCCACAGCCCACTTTTTCCACCAGTGGCGCCAACAGAACTCCTCTCCTCATATGCTGCAGTCTGGTTGTTTTTCCGCTGCCTCCAATTCCGCCTCATAGCGAACACATCCCCGGCTGGCAGTTACCAGAACCCCTCGGGTGATCCAGGCAGGCCCCTGTGTTATGACCGATCGCCTATCTTGACCGCAATGCAGCCGGTTTTTGCCAGGGGCTCTTCGGTCCCCCAGGGCACCCCCAGAAAAAAGACACGCCCTTCCACTGGGTCACCCCTCCTTCACCTAGCCTCCACTTCGGAGTCTTCTCCTCAGGGGCCTCTGCACCAGTGCCTTGCTGCAGGCCTCACACAACTTTGTTTCTGCTGTTAGGCCCCTCTTTTATCTCTCTGTCCTAACCCAGGTGGGGGGCATTGCAGGATTTAGCATGGGACCTAAAAATTACAGTTTTGTGTCCAGGATGAAGCACTTCTCATCGATATCTTGCCGGCCATGCCTCCCCAATGTGTAAGCATTTCAATGCCAAAGCTAGTGTTTCTATTTATGCCTTGTGCACGCAAATGCATCAATAATGTCGCCCTGCACCTAATATGTCTTTGGACTCTAAGGGGAAATGTAGGGGAACTTAATCAAGACGTATGATTTAGTGATTTTTTAAATGTCATGAAAAAGAGTCCACTTCAGCAAACCTGGCACCTACTGTTATTGGATGAGGTTGGGCTTAAAATATAGACTACATGTTTTTGTCTCTTAGGGCCAGATGTAGGTAAATGTCATTTACCGATTTTTAAATTCCGAATTTTACCGATTCGGTATTCAAAAATCGGTAAATGACATGTAGGGAAAAATTCGGTATTTTTTACCGAATCGGTAAGATTCGGTATTTACCGATTCGGAAAATACCGAATCGTATTTGCTATTGAATCCTATGGGCCTTGAAGCCCATAGGATTCAATAGCAAATACCGATTCGGTATTTACCGAATCGGTAAAAATACCTAATTGCTAAGGGGGACAGGGTGTCACTTTGACACTCTGTTGCACCCCTGTAACTGGCTTTTGCGCCATGTGGCACACAGACATGCCCTTAGGGCATGTCTGTGTGCCACATGGCACAGGTGTACATGCACAGATGTGCATGTACACATGAATTCGTAATTTACCATGCAATTGTATTGCATGGTAAATACCGAATTCTTAATGCCCTGTAGCACTGTTAGACATGCTACCTACATCTCAAATTACATATTCGGTATTTTTACCGAATGGTAAATTTACCGAATCAGTAAAATTTACAGAATCGGTAAATTTACCGATTCTGTAATTTTACTGATTCAGTAAAAATACCGATTCGGTAAAAGTACCGAATATGTCAATTTTTGGTGCCCCTACATCGCCATAGCCCTTTACCGGTCTGAAACGGCCGAAAATCGGTATTTTCGGCTGATTCCGATCGGTAAAGGGCTACCTACATCTGACCCTTAGTCTTTTAGCATTTAATCATTTAGACAGTAGCATCGTTGAAGCTAATTACAGGATCATAATACATTCCCTCTATCATTATTACTTCCTTAGTCTCTTGTCAGCAGACATGCTAATAATAAGCACTGTCCCGTTATCAAAATTAATGGCATAATACTAGCATGGCATTTAGCCATGGCACCTTTCTACCTGGTACCTATGAAAAAACCTAATTCATCCATTTGTATGGTTTGCTTATCAGACACAGCTAAACACTCACATGTTCAGGAGTCTTTTAATAGCTCATGTGGTTGTAGTAATAATGCCTAGTTAAAACCTGCCCTGTTAGTTTTCATTCTGCAGTGACACCTCACAGTTTCTGGTGGTCGATTGTTTTCACGAACTGTGCAACATACTTGTAATAATACAGCAACCTCACTCACTCCACTGCCATCCGACTATGTGTGCCCCTCAGCCTCTCTTGCACCCCAATCAACGCCTGTTGCTGTTTGCCATGACGGCTGTTAAACCGTGAATTTTAGTGTGTTGATTTTGCTTGTGAGAAAATGACACTCATATTACACTGTATTCATGTTAATTGCAGCACTGTGTGCACTGCAATTACCATGAATACTATCTAAAAGGCCCACAATCAGCCCCACAGCAGCACACTATTAACGAAAGAAATGCAGAGTCAAACATGACGTGTACTTTCAGAATTACCGGGAAGCACATGTCATACTTTACATTTGCTGCATTCCTTTTCCTAATAGAGCGCACCTGTGAGCAGATTAAGTGCCTTTGTAAAAGTATTCATGCTAATTGCATTGCATGACGGCGCTGCGATTAATAAGAATACTTTCACAAAGGCCCACAATCTGCCCTGCAGCCGCACTCTATTAAGAAAAGAAATGCATCAAGTGCAGATGCCACTTGCTCATAAACCCAAGCCCTCCCATGCCATACAGGACACCAGGGAGACACTTACCAGACTCTTGGCTGTTTTCTCCTCTTCACCATCATCTCCAGCTCTGCCTCCCGCATCCAGGAAATGTCCAGTTTTTGCGCTGCTCGTGTTTTAAAAGCGGCGGTTCGAATGGTCATGTGCGAAGTACTGTGTGTGCGTGCTACATATGCGGCACTGCGCGCTTGGGGTGTGTTAGACCTGGCACCTTGGCATGGATCTCGCTTCCATTTTTGCTGTTGCCTCATGTGTTTTTGCTGGTGTTAGATGCTTTGGGCACTGTACCACTGCTGTCCAGTGCCACAGTGCAAGTGCTCCCAATTGTAAATTGATGTATGGATTAGTGATTCCATGATTGGCTAGTTTGGTTTACCTGTCAGACCCTAGTATCATGCACCAGGAGTGCCCAGGGCTGGTAATCCAAATGCTGCTAGTGGGCTTGCAGCACTGGTTGTGCCTCCCAGAACAGCAGCCTGTAAAAGTGTGTCTAAGGCCTGCCATTGCAGAGCCTGTGTGTAGTCTGGTACTGCCATGCTGACAGGGCAAATGGACCCACTTGCCAGGCCCTAAACCTTCCCTTTTCTTCATATCAGACACCCCTATGGTAGGCCCAAGGGCAGGGTGCATTGTAAGTATAAGGTAGGACATGCCCTGGTGTGTGTGTCATGTCCTAATAGTAAATTACAGCCATTTTCGTTTTTCACTATTGCAAAGCTACCTATTCCCTATAGGCCAGAATAGGCAGTTAGATTATTACATTTTATAATCCTAACCAACTCAGGAAACATGGTAGAAATTCGAGTTTAGTATGCCTGAACTCAGAATGATAAAATACATCTTTAAGTGAAGTTGATTTTAACATTCCATGTTTGAAAATACCACTTTTAGAAAGTAGGTATGTTCTTGTCTAATTATCCAAGCCTGCCTCTGCTAGGTAGTGTATTCCCTGTCTGGAGTTTGAGTGACAGGGGCTGGGGGATTCCAGGAGACATAGTGAGTCAGCCCTGTGATGAATAGAGAGATCTGCATCTAGATGGGAGGGAGGAGTTGCACCTGAGACCTGAATAGGGCTGTGCCTTCCCTCCACAATGCTAGCTCCACCTCCTGTGGTGCGTTTGATGTCTCTGCCCTGGACTGTGAAAGGACAGAAGGAGTCATGTCAACAGAGTGCTCCAGGGCTGTGCCTTCCCTCCACAATGCTGGCTCCACCTCCTCTGAGGTGTCTGATGGTTCAGCCCTGCATTGTGAAAGGAAAGAAGGAGTCATGTCAGCAGAGTGCTCCAGGACTGACCAGAACAGGTTTGGACTATGCAAAGGCCCCTCTGCCTCAGAGAACAAAGGATTTTGGGGTATAAGTATTGGGACCTTGATCACAAGAATTTAGATCACTTTTGGACAAGGAGAAACATTTGCTGAGGAGAGGAACCTGAAGAAACTGAGGAAAGACTATCCCTAAGCTGAAGTGCTGTTTGGGGGATTGGCCTGCAGTGGTTGCCTGACTGCCAAAGAAAGGAGAAAGGACTTTGTGTGCACTTTATTCAACTTGTGAAGGATTTCCAAGGGCTTGAGAAAAGAGCTTGCCTCTTGCTGAAGTCTCAGGGACAACAGACTTCAACCCCCAGCTCCCCAAGGGTTCTTTGGAAGTGCCTGCTGCTGTTTTGGGCCTTTTGAGAGACTGCGTGTCGCAAGGAGCTGGAAGCACGACTGAAGAGGAAGAAGCGTGTCGCCGTCACAGCCGCAGCCGCCGCATCCCGGAGATGACACTGCTGTAGCTGTCGCATTGTACCGCATCTCACGAAGCGTCCCGCAACCCTAAAGAAGCGTGTCGCTGTCTCAGCCGCTGCCGTTGCATCATGAAGATGACGCCGCTGTAGCTGTCGCATTGCACCGCATCACAAGAAACGTCTTGCAACCTCGAAGTAGCGTGTTGCCGCCGCAGCCGCCGTCGTCCCATCACAGATGAAGCCGCTGTAACTGTCGCATTGCACCGCATCACAAGAAGCGTCTCGCATCCATGGAGAAGCGTGCTGCCGTCGGAGGATCACTGAAAAAATATCGAGGGTCAAAATATCGACTGGCAAAAATATCGTGGACAAAATATCAACAGTCAAAATATCGAGTTTGTATCTACAAACAGGTAAGTACAAAAATATCGAGTACAAAATATCGTTTACAATAATATAGTTATAAAAAATATCGACTTTGTTAAAAACAGTGTTTAATTAAATTAATATTAAAATTTAATTACTAAAATATACTTAAAAATACTTAAATTAAATTATATTAATTAAATAATAAATAAACTTAATAAAAATAATTTTTTATAATCATATTTGGAAAAACATATATATATAATAACATACTATAATTAAATAGGATACTATTATATTAGCGTACAATACCAGAAGTGTAAAAAATTCTATTCCCACTCCAAAGAGTAACGACGGTCACATTATCGACTTGCAAAAATATTGTTTAAAAACTGAAAACTGACCCTGAACCCTAAAAATACCCCTTTACCCAAAAACCCAAAACTGACCCTGAACCCTAAAAATACCCCTTTACCCAAAAACTGAAAACTGACCCTGAACCCTAAAAATGCCCCTTTACCCTAAAACTGAAAACTGACCCTGAACCCTAAAAATACCCCTTTACCCAAAAACCCAAAACTGACCCTGAACCCTAAAAATACCCCTTTACCCAAAAACTGACAACTGACCCTGAACCCTAAAAATGCCCCTTTACCCATGAACTGAAAACTGACCCTGAACCCTAAAAATACCCCTTTAACCTAAAACTGAAAACTGACCCTGAACCCTAAAAATGCCCCTTTACCCAAAAACTGAAAACTGACCCTGAACCCTAAAAATACCCCTTTACCCTAAAACTGAAAACTGACCCAAAACCCTAAAAATGCCCCTTTACCCAAAAACTGAAAACTGACCCTGAACCCTAAAAAAGCTCCTTTACCCAAAATTTATCAATATTATTTAATTACCAATTAATTATTAATTAACAATAAAAATAAAGTTAATATATTAGCACATTAGCTGTAATTATTTTAATAATTAATATTATTTTTTCCCAATTAATTACTTAAAAATAACACAAAATTATATATATTAAAAATGTACTCTAATTAATGTAATTAACTAATTACAATTAATTAATTACCAATCAATTACTAATACAAAATATGTACAAAATTATATTAATTAATTAACTAATTAATATTAATTATTATCAATTAATTATTAATTAAAAATATTAACAAACATATATTAATTAATTAATTATTATTAAATTACTTCCCACCCTATTCCCCTATAAACCCACAACCCGCTACAGAATTACATTACGCAATTATTATAAAAACAAAATTCATTTAATAAAATATTTTATAACATTAATACACACTTTTCACACATATTATTACATAAAAATACACTATAAAATATTATATATTATTAAAAATTCGATATTTTTGCTATCTATATTTTATACAGTCGATATTACTTCACTTACCTGAAAAACGATATTTTTTTAGTTGATATTATGTCCAGTCGATATTTTGTCCAGTCTATATTTAAAACTCGATATTATGTCCAGTCGATATTTTGGAGTCGATATTTTGTCTGTACACCGCCGTCGGAGCCGCTGTTGTTGCATGACGGAACAAGGGTGTCGCCGCTGCAGCTGTCGCATTGAGCGGAAGCGTCTTGGAGCATCGGAGAAGAGTGTCACTGCCAAAGCCACTGTTGTCGCATCACGGAACAAGGGTGTTGCCGCTGCAGCCAGCAGCGGTGCGTCCATAGGGGCGTAGGGGCGTAGCCCCACTAAGCCTGGACGCACTGCATACACAAATAAATATTTGAAGAATTGAATATTGAAATGCAGCGCTTCAATCCAGGTTGCGGGTCGGGACCCACCCGATTGAATAGGGAGTGTGCGCAGGGGGTGGGGCTGGCTAGCTGGTCTGCTGAGTGACAGTCTGCAGAGCGCAGACGTCAGCAGGCCAGCAGCTGTACGTTTCTCCTGCGCACACCGGGCTGCACCTAGCCCGAGCATGCGCGCTGGCCAGAGATGCTTCTACTGAATGAAGGGGCCGGGGGAGGGGTGCTGCTGTAGCCGGGCCCCGTGGTATGGAAGGCGCCAGGGCGAGGAGTCAGTGTGACCCCCTAGCCAATCCTGGCGCTGCATGCAGATCCAGGATTGGCTGGGTGGCACACTGGCTCAGGCTCAGCACTGCATGGCCAATCACTGTGTGACTTCATTGTGAAGCCATGCAGTGATTGGTCATTCTGGACGCGTGCGCCGTGATTTGTCCTCAGAAGGTCGCCTGTGCTCAGCTCGAGAGAACTCCGTAGTCGTCGGACCCATCCAGTAGCTTAGTAAGTTTAAGATCACATTTTAATTCATATTAAACCCCTCCCGCCTCCCCCGCCATACCCCCGCAACGACCCTCTTTCCACACACACCCCCATAATGCCGGCCGGGACCTAGTGGACTGTTAGCCACCAAATCAGCTCTCAGATCTTCATTCTTGCACTGTGTCGAAATTTTGATAATCTGACTTGAACGTATAGGTGTTGAAAAAGGAAAAAATCCAGCACGCCTGCTTTGCCTTTTCTTTCAGTGTTAATCATTTAAAAAGGCATTTAGATAACAGAACCGCTAAGAACCCTTTTTGCACTTGTTTACTTTTCGGTAACAAGGCAGCATTTGTTTCTCCCGCGGAGGAGTTCGTGTCAGAGCCAGGCTGCATGTGGGCACCTCGCGGCAGTGGCGGAGAGCCTTTTCATTCACCTCGAACTAGATAAGCATTTGATTATCTCATCCCCTGCTCGGGGTAATATGTCTCCCGGGATCCTGACCTTCTTCGTGGTAGGGTGACATCATCTTTTTTTCTGCTGCTCATACATTATAACATTGACTCACCACTTCACCAGTAGCGAATGCAATAACTCGAGCACGGAAAAATAACAACCTGGTGTGTGGTTAGTTTGGCACAGCAGCCCGAGCTAACTGACAAGGAGCGCATTATTTCAAATAAGAGTTTGTGTTCCTCACTTAAACTCGATCTGGCTCTAAGCGTCCTCCGCGAAGATACTTTAGACCCAAGTAACTTGCCCCCAAGGTTTGAAATTTAAAAAACCAAGAGAAGAAATGTCGTTCACCCTGCCTGACCTCATAAACGTCTTCAGTGACAGCGTGAACAAACTGTAAATTTCGCAAAAATAACCTTCTGATTATGGATGGGTGGATGGATGATTATGGTATACAAAGTGTTTTAAGTAATTACTGGAAAGGCTGGGCAAGCAGAAGTGGCTATGCTAAAATAACAGGGTTTGCATTTGTTCATTTTTTAGGCATCCTGGGTGCAGTGGCTGCTTTGTGGCCCGCTCCTGGCATGAAGGGGTGCGCAGTAGGGGTTAGGGGTGCTGTATACCAGTTCCTTGAGTTTTCGTGTGCTTGGTTGCTGCTGGGGACGAGAAGAGAGAAGATAAGAGAATGTAAGAGAGAGGGAGAGAGAGGGGGTGAGGAGAGAAGCTAGGTCACTGCTGAGAGGGGAGGGCAGGCACGAAGGAAGAGGAAGAGCATGTGAAACATAGGGGGGGTGGGTTGAGGGAAAGAGTGACCCAAGCAAGGGAGAATAGATAGCTGGGTGGAAGAGAAACGTGTGAGGTGAAGGACAGTAGGAGGAAGTGAGGGAAGAGGGGACAGAACGTGGGAGGGAGTGACACAGAGGGAGGGGGTGACACAGAAGGAGTGAGTGACACAGAAGGAGGGGGTGACACAGAGGGAGGGGTGACACAGAGGGAGGTAGTGACACAGAAGGAGGGGGTGACACAGAGGGGGGAGTGAGACAGAAGGAGTGAGTGACACAGAGGGAGGGGTGACACAGGGAGGTAGTGACACAGAAGGAGGGGGTGACACAGAGGGAGGGGGTGACACAGAGGGAGGGAGTGACACAGAGGGAGGGAGTGACACATAGGGAGGGAGTGACACAGAAGGAGGGGTGACAGAGAAGGAGGGAGTGACACAGAAGGAGGGGGTGACACAGAGAAGGAGGGGGTGACACAGAGGGAGGGGGTGACACATAGGGATGGAGTGACACAGAGGGCGTGAGGGATGGAGTGACACAGAGGGAGGGAGAGGCAGTTGTTGCAACTCCAATATGTTAATTGCTATTGGGCAGTACTTAACTTCGCAGACCACGAAATCGCACGCCCGACAACACGTTTTGTTTTTTGTTCCCCTCTGTTTCATGTGTGAACGGCTCTTTTATCCTACTGAAATGAAATTGTTGTAAAAAAAGACAAGAATACATATCCCATATCGGTCCGTATTTAGCCAGCCACGCATTTCCCAGAGTGTGCTTGCTGCCCGTCTATAAGGCACCTGGACGCCACCCAAAGCGTTATGAAGTGCTATGTAAATATCATTACTGTTGGGGATAGTCTGGTCCGCTGTGCATAAATTGTGATTGGCTTTAAAATCTGTTCCCTAAATTGCAATTTATATCTGTGCATATTTCGTCAGCCACACATTTTGCAGATTGCGCTTGCTACCCGTTCGATAAGGCACCTGGACGCCACCCAAAGCGTTATGAAGCGCTATGTAAATATCATTACTGTTGGGGATAGTCTGGTTCGCTGTGCATAAAATGTGATCAGCTTTATAATCTGATTTCTAACGTGCATTTTTCTTTTCTGCTGTGTACGTTTCTTTTGCTTGCAATTACATTTTTGAGACACAGTGTTTTCTATGGGAACGCAAACTGGCACTGATTGTACATGATTTACGACCTGATTCTTTAAACATGGCTAGTTTTTATTTTTAAACCTAGTTCATGTATGTAATGGAACGACAGAGGTATTTGTGAATACATTTATTGCAGCTAGCTCCTCCCGTCTACAAAAGGCCCTGAAATGATTATGTCTGCAGTACTGATAAATGTGTCACGTAAGGTGTTAACCGTCTGCGTGACTCGTTTTTTATCTTTATCACATTTATCATTTTCGAAGAGTTGCAGAACTAATTGCTTTCTGTTCATGACCAAATGTACCCGTTTTGATAATAATTTGACCTTTTGAGGCAATCCAAATCTATGAAATCCGAGAACTAAACACTATTGTTCAGCTCGCTCCTCCCGTCTACAAAAGGCCCTGAAATGATTATGCCTGCAATTCCATCCATCCACCCTGTACAGACTTACATGTAGCAATTATTATGTATTTGTTTGCAAACTATCCACCCATTCATCAATCCACCCACCCTTTGATCCATCCACATACCCATTCAACCATCCTTCACCCATCCACCCTTTGAAACATCCATTCATCCATGCACCATTTCATCTAGACGTCCACCAATCCTTCACGCACCCGCCCTTTCATCCGTCCATGCATCCAGCCACCCTTTCATTCAGCCAGCAAGCCATCCGTCATCCACCCACCCTTTCATCCATCCAGCAAGCCTTTCACCAGTCCTACCATACACCCTTCATCCATCCACCCACCATCCATCCACCCACCCTCTCCCCATCAATCCACCCATCGCATTAACAAAGGAATGATGATATTGACATTGCGCACGATTTACGTTATTTGTAGCTTTGTTGAGCTTTTGCAGTATTAATGAATGCATTACAAACAATTCAGTCAACTGGCATTAAGTATATGACCGTTATTAAGTATATGAGCGTTATTAATACGCGCATCATTAAGCTAAGGTGACATAGCCGCTGTTTAAAATAACCATGTCTTCAGCTTTTTCTGAAATTAAAGAAATGAGGTACACTTTCTCAGACACTCAGGAACAGCGGTCCACAATTTGACTTTGATAAGGATGTTTTTAGGTCTTGTGGTAGCCAAGACATTTTGATTTTCCTAAAATTGTATACAATAGACTTACCTATTGGGGCTTTCAGCCAACCGAATTGGTCTGTTGTTGACCCATGTGCACCCTTGACTTGTGCCTGATTTCAAAGCCATGTACTTCAACATGGCTAATGTCCATCTCGGTGGCCATGTTTAGGTCACCAAATACTTCATAAGTACCTGAGTATGAGCGACAGTGGAGGATGTGGGGCTATTTAATACATGTCCTGGGGCCCAGTTCCACTTTTCAGGTATTGGGTGACCTGGGAACTGAGAGGTTAAATCACAGGAGGGGATGGAAAAGATTGGAAATCATGGGAAGGAAGGCGCATTTATCATGTGGAGGACAAAAGAAAAGTAACTGAGACCTCGAAACAATAAGGGAGTGGAAGGATGAAAAATAATGAAACAGGAAAAAAAAGAAAAACAAGCAGTGGCTCTGTGTTGAGTAATGTAGTCTTTTTAAACCATACTGCTCACGGTTCACAGGATATAAGCAATACACCATGATACTAGTCCCCCAGGGATCTGTAGTGGTGCTTAAAGTTTCAGTAAAAAACACTCTTGATTTCTGAATAATAAGTATAAAAGTGTTAAGGTAGCCATGTTGTTCTACTTACATTTCATATGCTTTACTTAATCTTGCATCCATATGAGGGTTTGCTTTTTCCAGGAAGGTACTTTTTTTCCAGGCAGCATATCACTCTTGTGCATAATTTGAATTGAGCCGCATCCAGGTATATGTAGCATGGCACAACTGGGTTGTAGCTGAAGGCAGTGTTGGTGTCTCAGTGGGATAGTATGGTGTTCATTGGGGGATGTGGCACTACGCCAGAGCTGCCGAATTTCGTTCTGGGGAACCAGGTTCAGCCTTCATGAACAGTCCACCAGACCACTCTCCTGGATTCCTGGAGTGCCTCTGACTTCGTTCTGTTTCTTTACTTTTTGTGACTGTTGGTCCTGCGGGGAAACATTTTCAATTTATGTTGTCTTGTTTACTGGGAGCATTGCTTTTATTTTCCTTTAGTGTAATAGGCTGGCTGGTGAAGTGCACTTCCATAGTGTGCAGTCACTTCAATTTGCCTTTAGGTGACTACCTGGCTTGATGGTGGTTTTCTATTTGATTTCATGTAAATCCTTGTCTTGATGAGTGCATTGGTTTTAGTTTGTTTGAGGTAACTGCTTCACATGCTGGTTTCATCCCACAGCTGACACCCACCCCGAGAAAGCCAGAGCTGCCCTGTTATTGGTATCAACACCAGTGCGCTTAGGTTCCTTACAGCTCCTTCACTTGAAGTGGGTTACCACCTACTCGTTTACTTTTTGCATCCTGCTCGTACCAAGTCAGATCATGACCCAGACCAGTCATTTTTCTTTCATTAAACTGTTTGACTTGCTTGGTGCTTTTATGTTGGTGCCTGCATGCTAAGGTGTACTCTTCTTCAGTTTAAATGTATGTGACTGGCCTGTTGACTAGCACCCTGCTTTCAAAGTGAAGGTTCACAGGTTCATACTTGCTTTAGTTTACTTTTGTATGGTTGACTGCATGCACTATTTTGCTGGATGCATTGCTTTAAGTTACTACTTGATGCATTGCTTTCAGTTTGCTTTCAAGTAATTGCCTCTCATTTTCCTAATGCTTTGTGAAGGCTGTTTCCCAACTGCTGTGCAACTTCTTCTACTCTTAGAGCTGAGATTTTCATGAAAGTCTTATAGTCTGAATTCAGCACCTGAGCGTAATAGGACGGAATGAATGAAGCTCTGTGGTTATACTGAATTAGCAGCTACCTATGTTATGCCATCTATTAATGTAATAACTGCACTTTCACAATTGCTTTATTAACCTTCCTGCTTTCTCAAATTTGCTTGAAAATGCATGATTTTTCTTCTTTTTTTTCAAAATTTTCTTGGGGGGGGTAATCCCCCCAAAACCGCCTTTTGGGGTTCAGGCTCGCTCGCTGCGCTCGCTCGCTACGGTGCTGTATGCAAATTACTTGGCGCCCCACCACTTTGAAATGTCACCCACCGCCCCTGGCTGCAGCTGACGCATGGAGCCGAGGCTTCTTGCTACATCGGAGAAGCATGCTGCATCAAGAAGAAAACAACGTCTTTATTTCTTTGCACCGGATCTTTGCCGCATCTCCATCTTTGCAACACTTTCGTTACCCTGCGGATTGCATCTAAGGTACATCGGCTCAAATTGTCGCATTTTAAGATCTGAAGAGAACTAAGCTAAACCTACCATTTTAAGTATAGTATTGTGGATTTTTGTCGTTTGTGGTCTTGTGTTAAATCTATATAAAAATGCTTCGTTTTGATATAAAACTGGTGTGGTGTCCATCTGTAGTGTTGTCACTTGATTACTGTATGTGTTCACAAATGCTTTACACACTGCCTCTTAGATAAGCCTGTCTGCTTGTGTCAAGCTACCAAGAGGGAGAGCAGGGGTTATTATAGGAGTGTACCCCCTTACCCTGACTAGAGGCAAGGGTCCCTATTTGTTACAAGTGCCAACTAGAGACTCCCAAATCTAACAGGGTGACTTCAGTGCGCTTGCGCACCCACACACATTACAGGGAACAGTGTTAATAGGTCACCTCTATGTTGGCCTTGTAGCCCACAAGGCAGGGTGTATGGTATTTAAAAGAAGTACATGGATATCTTAAAGTTAACATGTCCTTACAGTAACTTGCACCCAACAGCCATTTTCATTGTAGGAAGGCTTGCTGGCCAATGGTGAAACATAGGGAAGCAATATTAAATAAAAATACTTTTCTTAGGAATGAGACCAGCTAGAAAAATAATGAAACCACTGTTTTAACAGTTATTTGTAAGGAAATGCCTCTTTTTGCATGTCCACCCCCACATTCTTGGACTGATGCCGCTGTTTTTTCTACTCTGAAAATTCAATGAGGCCTGCTAACCAGACCTCAGTGCCAGTGTTCTAACCCTATGCCAAGTTATGTTGAATTGGCTACACGCAATTGGCAAGCACTAACTTACTTACAAATCACTAGTATATTGTAGCCCAGGTACCCAGGCCATGTAAGGCTGAGACTTCACCCAGGGCTGCAGCACTGTTGGCGCCACCCTGAAAGTGACAGGGACAACATGGACCCCGGCCTGCCACTGCAAAGTGACAGAGCGGTGTGTGCACTGCCAGTTCCACTTTGCCATTACACCTGATGGCAAAGCCACCCCTTCCCTTAAGTAATATATTTAAGCCCCCCCTAAGAAAGCATGATAAAGTCCAATGCAAGGGAGCCGTATAATAATAAGACATATGATTTTGTATGTGTCTTAGCAGCAACACTTCCAAATTGTTATTTTGCTGTGGAAAGGTTAGGAGCCCCATTAGCACAGGGTTATCACCCAGCACCCCAGCCCACCTAACTTCTGAATGGGACATCCTAGCAAAGTCAAGTAAGGTATGAAAATATTTGCAACATTAAACCCGACCTGTTGCCCAGGCCATATTTAAAGTCACTATTAAAGTTAAGCAACTTTTAGAAAGTTGCCACTCTGCACCCCAGCTAGTCCAGTGGCCTCGCAAAGGCACTCACATAAAGATGGGTTTTTGACTGCCTAGGGAGACGTGAGAGTGACTCCCAGGCCCAGGAATAAAGGCAGTTGCCACAGAGTGAGGCATCACCTCATCTCCCAGGATGGCCACTCAGGGTGTTAGCCCAAAAGGCAGGCTTCAAAGGTGAAGCTGTCTTTGAAGGGCCGCTTGTGACAATATCCCTGAGCAGGATGTCTTTTGTTCCCACAGACAATTAGGAGACAGAGCTAAGAGAGGGAAACATGTGTCCAAACCGTTTATTCTGTGAGTATGTAGCCCACTGGTAACCACACCACTACGGTGAGCTACCCTGCACTCGATGACTAAGGAAGAGTCATGTTATCTTGTAGGGGGCAAGACTGGGGCACTTTGAGATAGCCAGATGTCACACATCACAGGAACTTTGTCACTAGAGCGAAGGGGACCCAATAACCCATTGGCTAATGACCACGTAGTCCTCTTGCGGCACTTTTGTGGGATAAGTAGAACACCTCTGGCACCCTGCCCCTCAGTTCACATTTGACAAGATAAGAGAACCAAAGGAGGACTGCCCTGCTGCCTTTTATCAACACAAAGCGAGGTTGCACCGCCATGAAGACTGCACCTGCTGCACCTTTGGAGCTAGCAAGATTTGGGCTGTGCCTATGACTTTTACAATGGAGAAAATGCAATGTCCCGCCTTTACCAAGCGCAGTGACTCTAAGGATCTGTCTGGCGATCTCCTGGAATCTGCAAAAAACACAGTTGATGGACAGAATGTAGAACAATGTCAAACATTCACCCCAGTACAAGGATCTGGGCCTAAATCCATCGTTTTTTGCACTCCACACCACCCTGGGTTAGACACTGCCTATATGCAAAGCAGCTCTGACCCTGTGCCTCATGGGAACAGTCCAGTCCGAACTACCAAGCCATGTCTTTCCCAGACCGGAATCAAGCATCCAAGGACCGGTTTCTGGCTATCAGCCTTCATCAGCCTGGATAGCTTGACTCCAGTGGTGTGGAGAGCCTGGGACTCACGTCTGAGTATACCCAGCACACTCGGGGTGAAAATTGCAAAAAACACAGTTGATGGACAGAATATAGAACAATGTCATACAGTGGAATCTGCTCCAGGACAAGAGCTGAAAGCACTAAAACAGACCAGTTGGTAGCCACTGGAGACGTTTTGCTGCTACCAATTGCCGGGCATCACAAAGAGACAATCCCAGATAGCCTAAACTTGCCCCCGAGTCTGCTGGACCCGATAGTGCTGTCTGAGTCTGGTTTCATTGTGGAAAGGAACACCAGCCCCCACCAAAGGTCTGTATCCAACCGGGGTGCTACGAGACCAGTAGTGCAGCATTGGCTGACAAACTACTGCAACGTAGAGGACTTCGAGGGAGCCCGATCTCAATGGCCAAAGCTGTCCCATAATATCTGTGGTCCGAGGGACCACTACTGAGACACCCCCATTAACCGCACCACAACCGAAGCATACTTTTGAGCATCTTTGCCTGCTTCCCTCAACATCTAGTTTACTCTATTGACTTCTATGGCGGTCTTGTTGTAGAATTTGAAACTTGCTCTAAAAACACGCTGATGACCAGGTAACTGTCCAAAGAATCCATACTGTCCATACTGACCTTGTCCAAGTCGGATTTGGTCACCCAACTTGAGCCAGAGAACCCAGACTAACATTTTTCCAAAGACTAATGCTTCTGTGCGGTTGCATTTAAAAATGATAAAACCTTATAAAATCTTTATCTCTGGAATCCTCAGTTGGATTTTAATGGTTATGGTCTATAACAATTCATAGAAATATGCTCTATTATTTTCAATTGTTGTTGCATTTTTTTTTTAAACAACAAATGTTTTTTATTTTTGCAATATATCGAGAGGAAACCCTACAGTGACGCACATGTATGATCATTTGGACAATATGTGCATCATTAACAATTTCCATGAGAATAAACAAACCCTACCGAATCGGCAGGTAAACCAAAAATAAAAACAATATGCAGATAGTGGTCAAATTACGCAGTACAGCACATGATTTAACAGATTCTCAATATTCAGCCCCGCAAAATGGTAATACAATCAAACGATATAATTTGGGGTGATACATGGCAGGGATCGGAGGATTCCACTCATGGGTCCTCCTCAGTGAGGGGGGGGGAGTCAATTCCACAGTATCTCACCCACCGTGTCCATATCTTACGATGCTTCCTGGGGCAGGCCCTAGCCTCAAAGATTGCGATCTCAGCTCCCATACACTTATCTAATTAGGTCTTCCATCTGCCTATAGCTGGAGGAGATGATGCCTTCCAACACTGCGCTATGTCTATTTTGGCAATAGTAAGGGCAAGGAACAGTAGGTGTTGTTTGTAACAGTTCCCCCGATGTCGACCGTGGAATGCAATAGAAACAGCCGTGGGTCCAGTGGGAGCACTCACCCCAGCACCTCATTAAGACATAACCGAACCCTGTTCCAAAATGACTGCAGGGCCGTGCAGGTTCACACCGTATGGAAAAAGGACCCATCCTCTCTGACACACCGCAGACATACTGGGGACTGAATGACCCCCATTCGCCACAGTTGTACCCAAGTGTAATAAACTCTATGCAAATATTTAAACTGAATGACCCTGTAGCATGTGGAAACATCTTCGCCCCTAGGGCTAGCTATCGCTTCGGCCCACTTGTCATCCGCCAATTCAGGAATATCTGCCTGCCAGGCCAGTCGGGTCTTGTCCAGAGTGGTGTGGGTGTGTGTCGTCAGTGTTTGATATATTTGCCTGATTTTATGTAGTCCGAGGTCCCCCATTGGAGGCGACCCTCCAAGGGGCTGGAACTCGGGGAGAGTCTCCATATTACAGATCTGGGAGGAGAGTGCATGTCGGAGCTGTAAACATTTATAAAATTGTGACTTGTAGAGGCCGAAATCAGTCTGTAATTGTTGAAATGATTTTAACGTAGCGTCCCTCCTAACATCTCCAAGGGTCGAAATCCCTACCAGGTCCCATCCCTGAAACCCTCTCTGTGCGGTAGCAGTTCTGAGACATGTACCATGGCACAGGAGGGTTTGTTGAGTAAGTCTCCCTTTACGTCCCATTTGTCTGGCCTTAGCCCGTAGGGGGACCTGTTCCATAGCGGCGTGCTCAATAGCATATGCTGGGTCAGGGGAGAATTGTACCATAATTCATCGATTACTAGGATGTGAGATGCAAAATAATATGGATAGATATCAGCTGGCACGATCCCTCCACAATAAGTGGACTTTGCACAAGTACGGAGCGCCACACAAACAGCTCCAACGCCCCAGATGAAGTTGTTTTGTATTGCATTTACTTGTGCAAACCATGCACGAGGGATAGGGTACGGGAAATTTTGGAAGCGATATAAAATCTGAGGCAAGGACACCATCTTAAAAATGGCTGAACGCCCATAGAGGGATAAAGGGTTTCGTTTTTGAGGCTGACCAATAATAGGGTGATATTATGTGCCCATGAAATCTGGGAGCACGGGAGATATAGATCCCCAAATATTTGAACCCATTTGTAGCTCGGGACAGCTGTGCAGGCCACAATTCACGACCTTGATGTCCTCCACACACTGGAAAGAGAATGAATTTAGCAGGATTGATGTGGAGGTCGGTGGTGCCACCAAATACCTTAAGAAGTTCTAATATACATGGTCCAGAGTACCACGGGTCCGTCATAAAAAAGAGAACGTCATCAGCGTATAAAGCTTTACGATCTGACCGTGAGGGGGACCAATCGAAACCCCTGAGCATCGGGTCACTTCTGACCCAAGCCGCCAGGGACTCGACCGCCAAGGTGAACAACAATGGAAATAGTGGGCAGCCCCAGCGGGTACCCCTCTGGATTGGAACAAGGTGAGAGCGGTGTCCCGCAATGCAAACTGATGCCGTCAAGTTCGTATACAAAAGGTGTATATATGCCAAAAAAGGGGGTCCAAAGTTGACTGCCTCGAAAAGTTGGAAAAGATAGACCCGGCTTAATGAGTCGAATGCTTTGTTGATATCAGCTAACAACAAGGCAGCAGGTCGGCCTAAGGTAGGAGCCGCAGCGATGGCGTTAAGGACTCATCTGATGTTATGTCTAGTGGCCCTATGTGGCATGAAGCCCGACTGATCGGGGTGAATCAGTTCAGTGATCCACCCCTTAAGGTGGTCGGCCAGAACCTTTCCTAGTAATTTGGGTTTGAAATTAATAAGGGAGATGGGGTGATAGGAAGACGGGTCTTCGGGGGGTCGGCCAGGTTTGCGAAAGAGTACTATCTCCCCGTGACGCCAGTCCCTTGGTAAACTTGCCAGATCAGTTGCATCCGCAATGGTCGCCAACAAATGAGGCCCCAATAAAGTCATGTGGGATCAGAGGAATTCCATAAGGTACCCGTTGGGACCCGGGGCGCACCCGGCTGGATCGCACTGAAGGCGGCCGTCAATTCTTCCAATGTATTTGGAGCATGCAAACGTTCCCGGACAGAGTCGGGGAGCCCGCGAGGCGGAATGTCTATAAGGAACTCTGCTATAAGTTTCGCAGATATCTGCTCCTTCCAGGCATGTAGGGACGTGAAGTGCCTCGCAAATTCGTCTGCTACACCCACCAGCGAGGTGTATAAGGACCCGTCTGAATCATGAATAGTAGGTGTGATGGCCAGGGCACCATCTGCTTGGCACAATCTATGGAGCATTTCACTAGACTCGTCCCCCGGCTGATATATCCGATGTTGTGATGCCTCTCATATCTTTCTTTGGCTTTGCCTGATAGATATTGGCGCAGTTCCTTTTGTGCGAGGAGAAAATTACAGCGAAGGATGGGGCAGGAATTGACACTGATTTGGGAAGACAGGGTCGTCTGGCGCGCTTCTAGGGTGTCAAGCTGTTCGCGGCGCATACGTTTTTTATGTGTGCAATAGCTAACTTCATAGCCTAGACAGTCGGCTTGAGTGCTTCCCAGAGGGTGGTGCTCGAGGAAGTGGAGGGGCCGCTGTCAGCTAAATAGGTATTGATCGCTGTATTGAACATGTCATGGTAGGCCAGACTACGGAGGTGCCATGGGGACATTCTCCAGCGAAATGGGGGCCTGCGTGAGCATGTGTGAAAGCACAGTGTGACCTGGAAATGGTCAGACAGGCCGCGATGTCGATGATGCGCCTGCGAAAATCTATGGAAGAATACCTGGGGGACAAAAAAATTATCTAGTCTGGAATGTGACCCGTGGACCGTCGATAGATATGTATAATCACGGGATGGCGGCTACTGCACTTCCCACTAGCGCGTAGCTTTAGTGACGCTCCACCCCACACGGCGATGGCGATTCTGCGGGTCATCTGCGGAGAGTGCTGATGTTGAGCGCTGCAGCTTGTTCTCATCTACGCTTCTGGTTTGGTTTCGCAGCATTTTTTTAGTGCTGTTCACCACCCGCTTTTGCAGTTTGGACTTGGCAGGCATTGGGGAAAACAGAGTAACTCAATGTTTTTCTTTTACCTCGCGGGAGGCTACAGTTCCGGCCAGAGGCTGTCTTTGGTTCAGCCTGTCGACACTGCTAAATTAACATATCCCCCTTCTGTGTGCTGTCTGCAATGGTGACCTGGCGTCCTGTTTGGTGATAAAGCTGTTGACTTGCTGAACTGCTGCTGCTGTGAAGTGTGGAGGGGCAGAAGTGCATGGTCCGGCTTATAAGAACAGTGGCTATTTAAAAAGCTGGGAAACGCTGGGAAAACGCCGGGACAGATGCTGGGAGAGCTGGTGGCTTGAATAACAGAGCCACGAGGAGAGCGTTGGGAGAGCGGTGAGTCTTATTAAATTGAATGGAATAAGACTCAGCTAGAAACTTGTAAGAGACTTGTTCTGATTGTATTTAGCCTGCTAAAAGCTGGGGTAGTGAAAGAAAGCAAGCTAAGTTAAAAAAAAAAAAACACAGGAAAGACTCTGGAACACGGGTAAAAAAAAAACTGGGAATATGCTGGAAGAGCTGGGAGTTTGCTAAGGAGCTAATTCAATCGGGGTTGACAACGAGAGACTTGGCCAGAGACATGTATAGATTTCCATTTGGTGACTAAAATTTGGAGCCGAGAGTGCAACCTATACAAGTTATTCAATGAAAAAACAGCTGAAGCTGGCTGCTGCAGCAGCCAAAGCGGATGCTGCGATTGCCGCAAAAAATAAAATACGTTTAGCAAAAGCCAAGCTAAACCAGACTTTAACCAAAGCAGGAAGTAAAATGCATCATGGTGAGTCCTCCTTCAGCTCCCAAAGATCAGAAACCGATGATCCCTCCTTAAAAGAGATAAGTTTGATGGAGGCTCCAGAATCAATTTCCATGGATAAAAACTTGGTAACTGCCCCAGGGGGTAGTTGAGCTAAGCAAAATCAGGAGCAGAAAAATTCCAGAGATTTCCCTCTCTTTGTCAAGAAGATGCTACTTCCCATTACGTTGACAGGCAAACCGAGCCGAGATTCTCCCAAGCAGAATACTTTGGTGGCAACAGGAGACTCAACAACGCAAGTAGTATCATTAGAGCCAATACCTTCTCCGGGGCCACTTTCCTCCTCGTCTCCAGGGACACCCTTCCCAGGTGGACAGGCCCCACAGGTACAGGTAGAAGAACTACTGTTAGCTTTGTGTCCCTCGGCCCCTCTTCAACCTACTGCTTTGACCATGGCGATGGCTATTGCAACCCCACTTCCTCAGTCTCCGCCCTCTCTCCTCCTTACCCGCGTAAATGACTCTCTAACTCAATATAATGGTACCATCCAGGCCCAGGCCCGGGGGCAGTCAGATAAGCAAGACCAGCATGCCAAGCAAAGCTAACAAATGCTCTCAGCTCTTTCAAAGACCAAATCATCGCTGGAAAGCGGTACTATTTTATCAGATTCTGTGACCGGTGCAGATAATAATGAGTTACAGCAAGAATTAAAGGATCTGATTTTGTATTCCAAGACGAGAATGCGGCTTCATATCAGATCAATATAAAAACTATGCTAAATATGATTCTTGAGAAAATCCGGGATAGGAAGAAAACGCAAAAAATAGAAATAGTAACTATACAGCAGTGATTGGGAAAGACAGTAGAAGTAGTTGCTAGTCTCCCTGTCCATGTTCACGTGGCTGAATCTAAGATTTCCTCCCTTGAGGATCAAATGAATGGTGTTCTTCAGCAAGTGGATTCAGTCTCTCTGGAAAACAGCAATTATGGAGAGTAAGATTGAAGAACTTGAGAATTTTTTACGTCGCTCTAATCTTCAGATAGTTGGCGTTCCGGAATGGCTTGAAGGGGTGGATACACTTAAGTGGGTTGAATCTTTTATGAAGAAGGCTGTGATTCCTGAGTTTTCCGGTGACTTAACATTAACCAGGGCTCATCGGGTTCCAGATTATCTTACTCCCAACGAGAAGTTCCCTTGTACGATACTTGTTAACTTTGCGGATTATTGTATAAAGGAAAAAGTGTTGTCTAAGGCAATCCAGATGAAAAGGGAGCTAAATGTAGAATTTTTCTGACAAGTCTGCGGCGGTGGCTAGAAGACGCAAAGAGTTTGTTAAGTTATTGTATTTGTTTAAAGCTCAAGGGGCACAAGCTTCTATTGCGCAACAATCCAAACTCAAAGTTCTTGTGCAGGGGAAGTTTCATTTGTTCACTCATATTGAAGAAGCTCAAGAGCTGCTCAAGGCTATTTCAGTCGGAAAATAATTGGTTCTTTTTTGTCTTTTGTTTTGTTATTCTATAATGCTATTTTATGTCTTAACTAGAAGATTAGCATTTAGAGTTGCTGTCTCTTTTAAAAAATTCCTTTGGAGTATTTGAATACTTCATTCTAGGACTTTGCAGAGTCTTGATCTCCAGGATTTGGTTTTGCTTTTGTGTGTGTGGGGGGCGGGATATCACTTTTTGGTGCAATATCAGGGCACTGAGGGGGTGGGAGTATGTAGATAGCCGGGTCAGCCGCATTTCCTAAGGGTGGGATGGTTCTTGGGGTGGTTGTAGAGGTAAGGTTAGGGTGGTTTCGGGTAATAAAAAAATTAGCAGGTGCTATCAGGAAGTGTTAAATGGTGTAGGAATCAACAAATTATAGAACTGCAGCTTATGTTGTTTCTTACAATGTTCTTTTTCCTTGTCTACCTCTTAGAATGAGTTCATCTAATAAATGTCAGATATATTCTGTTAACGTCAATGGAATATTGAATAGACATAAATATGGAGGATTGATTAGGTGGTTAGTTACCTTAAAACCTCAAATTCTTTTCATTCAGGAAACCTATCTGAAAACTAACACCCCAAAATGTTATATTCCAGGAATGTTCTTGAGAGTTTTTTTTGCTTCTGCGGGTTTTGCAATGAGGGGGGTTGCTATTTATTTCTCTTGGGATTTTGATTGGTTGTTTCTTCAGGAACAAAGGGATCATCAGGGGAAGTGGATTTGGGTTCAGGTTTCATTAAAAGGACAGCTTCTGAATCTAATTAGTTATTATGGTCCAATAATGGTCGATGTATCTGCATTACGTACACTTTATAAACTCCTGATTCGGGTTTTGGGGCAATTTGTGTTTGGGGGCGATTTGAATTATATTCAGGATTTGAAAATGGATATTTCGAATAGAGGAAAAAAACAACTGAAACCTAAAACTAAGAAGGTTTTCGAGGCTTTGGTAGAAGATCTTCAGTTAATTGATGCATGGCATCTGCTTAATCAGACTGCTCATCAATATACTTGCTCTTCACCTTCTCCTTCAAGATTCAATGTGGCTTGAAGAGTTTAGACTCTGGCTTCTTGATTATTTTACTACAAATGAAGAGACAGCTGATATTTTTTTCTGTTTGGGGTGGTTTTAAGGCTGCAGCCTGTGGGCAGATGATAGCTGCTTCCGCCAGGAAAATTAGGGAATGTTTAGGACAAATTGCACAGCTTCAGCAGTCATTGGCTTATGCTTCTAAACTCGTGGGCTCCACATTTCGGGGTTAGTTGGAATAGGCCAGCAAGGCATTAAGAGATTTCTTTGTCCTAGAGGAAATAAATAGCTCTCAGACATACTTGCAGAAGGTGTATGAAGAAAGAGAAATGGTTGGAAAGATGCTAGCTTGGTCAACTAGAGCTAGACAAGAATCCGCCTGTATCATAGTAATAATGGATCCCAAAACAAATACATTAGTAACTGACAGAGCTGACATTCCTCAAATTTTTGTTGATAATTTTCAACAAGTATATACCACCAAATATCCGGTTAATCCGGAAATGATCCATGAGTATTTCGCTTCACTTCAATTACCAACTATATTGTGGTGTGTAGCTATGCAACTTCAGATGAGAATCACAGAAGCCAAGATATCGTCTGTTATTAAATGCTTAGCCGGAGCAAAAGCTTGTGGTGAGGACGGAATCCCAATCGAGTTTTATAAATTCTTTGCAAAGGAATTTACTAACCCTGGGCGTAGTTCGTGAAGTAGCGCTACGCAAAGTGCACTTCGCACTACGCGAACTACACGTAGCACTACGCGAACTGCGTAGTACGCTGTTCACGATGATTGCACAGTGCGGATAAGCATCCGGCATTGTGCAATCATTGAAAACGTCATCTTGCTCAGTGCAAGATGTCTTTTACTGCCGCTCGAGTAGATTTTTACTCGAGCGGCAGCTTTCTCTACGTGGACTGGTAGTTTCTCATCGCGAGCGGTTGCGAGCATACGCGACCACTCGCAATGAGAAACCTGACCTCCCAACGTTGAGAAGCTCACCGGGAGGTTTATTTTCCACGCTCGCAATCGGCAACTTGATGTTGCTGATCTCGAATGAGTAAAAAGTCTCACCGGAATGTCACTTTGCTTGCTCGCGGTCGCCAACCTGGCGTTGAGGACCGCGAGCACGCAAAAAATGACCGCTGCACTACGCTACGGTACGCATGTTTGCACTGTGATACATGCAATTCGCGACTATGGGAGCGTAGCTTCGTGCTATGCCTAGGGTTAGAATTTACCCTATTTTTGGGAAAATGATTTAAGCATATCAAAACGGGTGGGTTGGTATCCTCCGACTGTAAGAAAGTGATAGTAATTATTTTCATAAAAAAGGCTAAACCACCTAATAATTTGAATTCTTATCGACCCATCAGTTTACTAAACGCTGACTATAAAATTTTTATGAAGATTTGGGCCCAGCAATTCACTGCTATAGCTAAGTAAGTAATCCACGGTGATCAAACGGGGTTTATAGCAGGTCGTATGATGACGACCAACACTCGTTTTTTGATACAAGCTCTGATTATTTTAATATCAATAAGAAACCTGCCTGTATCATGATGGTAGATGCAGAAAAAGCTTTTGATTTAATTAATTGGGACTCATTAATTTATACACTTTTTAGGTTTGGAATTCCGCTTTCAGTAATAGTTATGCTCAAAAACATCTATCTTGGGGCACAGGCACAGATAATAGTTAATGGGGCCCATTCAGGGTTAATAGATATAAATCCTGAGACTAGGCAAGGTTGCCTCTTATCACCCCTTTTATTTACTTTTTTATTGAACCTCTCGCAATTAGAATACGAGCTAACAGGAATATTAGCGCCCCGATCGACGGAATGACAAAATTGAAACTTTTTGCTCATGACACTATTCTGTACTTAGCTCCAGAGAATCTGCATTTAACAATGACAGAATTTAGGAAATTCGAACAAATAGGGGGCTATAAAATTTATCCCTGCAAAACTAAAATTTTAATGTTAAACACCGGGCCTGAATTCCTCCCAGAAGGTTTAAAACAACAGGCATTCAAAACCGATCCCATTCCGTATTTGGGAATTTATGTTACAGGTCATTATGGGCAGTTAGTTAAGAATAATTATGAAGCTACCAGAATGAAGATTCAGAAACTGCTGGATAAATGGACTAATCTTCCTTTAACTTCAATAGGACGTGTGGCACTGATTAAGATGTCTATCCTACCTCTTTTGATAATTCTTTTTACTAATAATCCGATTACGGTTAACGCTAGTTTTTTTAAAGGGATCGACTCAATGATTAGGTCATTTGTTTAGAATAAAAGGACATCTAGAGTTAAGTTGCCAATTATGCAATTAGATACTCAGTTAGGCGGGCTAGCACTTCCAAGTATTCATTTATATTATGATTCATAATTTTTTGATTATGTAGCATGTTTATTGTCTTAACCGCATCAAGTTGATGATTTCTTTGTCAACAAAATGATTCAAGAATCCGGAACTCAACTTCCTACTTTTTAAAGACATCTAAACTCCCAAAGAGAACAAAATATAAATTGTTAGTACTTTTCAAATAGACTTTGTTCAATTTTTAACTATAAAGATTTCTCTGGGTTTTTTTTTCAGTAAAATTAACTGAGTGTCGAGATCAAGGCTTACATATTCATTCCACCCAATTGAAAAAATGGAACAATTCTGGCTTGGGGACAGTTAGTCAATGTAGCATTCAGGGCACAATGATCTTCAGGGAAGAAGTACAGACCTGAAGCCTTGGTCATATTAAACCTTCTTTTTTTGAATTTATTCAAATTATTCATTTTTTGAAAAAATACAATTTAATATTTAACATCACCCCTGGAAGAATAGCTTCTGCTTTATATATATCGAAACTGTCTAGAGTGGGCAATTGGTATCATTTAATGAGCTCTCAAGACGAATCCCATTGGTTTTTAAAGATGCTGGAGAAAGTTGCAGATCAAACTCAATGTGTTTTTTCTTACCAAATTGGCAAAAGATTTCAACCACAGGAAACAAGGTTTTGAGAGCTGCTAACTATAAAAGAATGGCATTTCTTGCCCACTGGATGGCATATTATACCCCAGAAGCATTAAATAAAATGTATCCAGCTGTGGCTAATAGTTGTTTTCGCTGTGGTACTTTAGCGGAAGGGGGATGGCGGCATATTTTTTTTCTTGCCCCAAGCTGTTAATGTTTTGGGAAAAAATATTTGCATATTTTAGTAGGGCGATTAAAAGAACGTTGAAACCTACAGCAGAAGATGCTTAGTTTGGGATAGCTACTAAGGAGGTTATACTATTGAAAACTGAGGGACTGTTTCTCGCTATTGTTATGTTGGTTGCTCGTTCATGAATTTTACAAAACTGGAGATGCCTATGCTAAACGGGTGGGGGCAATTAATACATTTTCGCTGGTTTGGGAGCATTTTGTTTATTTATACTTTGATGATGATTTTTTTGCTGATGCTATCGGTAATTAATGATTAATGAACAAATATTTTGTATTTTGGTCTGAATTTGTAGTATTTGTTAAGTGCAAATATTGGATGCTTCCTGATGGCTTTGCTCAATAAAAAAATCTTTAAAAAAAAAAGATATGTATAATCACGCTCAATAGGGTGGAATTTGCGCCAAATGTCTGCCCAGTCCAGTGTCGATGACAAAGTATACAGTTTGGTTGGGGGGAGTCTATGATGCAATGGCGGTCTAGTGGCATCATGGTATCATTCCAGTCGCCCCACATCAGGGTCAAGCCAGTCGGGAGGGATCTCCAGACCCCCAATAGTTTTTCAATAAAAGCAGCACCTAACGGTGGAGGGGCATAAATCACACCGATGGTGATCTGTTCGCTTTGGATCGTGTCTGTGACGAAAAGGAATCGGCCCCAGGGGTCAGCCCTATTTGCTATGTACTGAAACTGAACTCTGCGCTGGATAAGAACCACCACCCCCCTGAAGCCCCTCGGGAACCCTAGAATGTAGATGTGACAGAGGCCGAAGCGAGCGAGGCACAGTGCTTTCATTCCCATTAAATAGGTTTCTTGTAGAAGCAGGATATCTGCCCCATACCTCTTTGCCTGTCGCAAGACAGCCCTATGTTTTACCTTATTCAGCAGGCCCTGAACATTCCAGGAGACCACCATTAAGTCCCCGAGGGGGTTTGAGTTGAGTAAGGCAAGGAGATCTGCATGGAAGACAATATGAAAAGTAACGCACCATCTGCATGTACTAAAAACATAAAAACATAATAAAGCAACATATCCGAAGGGACATACCCCCCACCAGACACTACCAGAAACAAGAATCATCTGTCATGGTGCATAGCGTAGTGGACCCCCAACGGAGGGCCCCCAGATATCACACCAAAGGTTCCCAAGCCGCCCTATTAACCTAAGAACAACGGGAAGTGCAACACGTCCTTGGCCTAGCAGCCCATGGTGAAGGGCCAACGCCAACCCAGAGAACGACATTACTGACATAGAGTCCAACATTACAATGTCTTACAGATCACCATTTGGTCAGTGGAACAGTCCGGATCTATCAGGGCGGTCGATCAGGGCTCGGTGACACCCTGTCCGACCCCAGCCCATGCCGCTTCTGGGACTTATTGCATCTTGGCCGCTGGTTTCGTGAACTTCAAGAGGAGTCTGAGTCAATGGCCTATGGAGAGTTCACTTGGAGCTGGGGACACTCATCAGACCACGTAAAGACCGCCTCGGGGGTATCGAAGAAGTAGCACTTGGAATTATAGATTGCTCGCATCCGGGCAGGATATAAAAGCATGCATTGTACATTCAATTCTCTAAGTCTGCGCTTCGCGGCCATGAAGAGTTGGCATTGTTGCTGGACCAAGCGTGTGTAGTCTGGAAATACCAAGATAGGGCAAGAGTCATGTATGAAGCAGTCTTTGTGTGACCCGGCTAATCGCAGAATAGCATCTCGGTCAGCATAGTTCATGAACTTTGCGATGACTGGTCTTGGGGCTGCACCCAGGGAGGGCTTCTGTGTCAGGGCCCTGTGCGCCCGTTCGACTATGAAGGCAGTGGATAGGAGATCATTAGGCAGGGTATCTTTAAGCCACTTAGTGATGAAGGTCGTCATAGATAACCATTCACAGCCCTCGGCTAGGTCCATGAAGCGTAGATTGTTCCTCCGGGCATGGCTCTCCGCGTCCTCCACCCTAGAAGCTAGTTCTTGCGTGACAACTGTCAACTTGTTTACTTTGTTTTGAAGGGAGAATACTGAATCTTCCACCATGGAGACCTTTGTTCCAGCCTCTGTGATCCGGTCGACTGCTTTAAGAAGATCTTGGCTTAAAAAGGAGACTTCGGACCCTACTGTGCCGATCTTTGCATCCTACATATCTCGGGCACTGTTGATTGCTGCCAGGAGGGCTGCATTATCCGGATCTGAGCCGCTCCCATCCCCACCCATAGCTCCCCCGGCGGCCGTAGTGTATTGGTCAATGGTGCCCTGTTTAGGGCCAGCCTCACCTGACCCACCCTTACCCATCAGGATGGTCTGCCGCGGGCCATGGAACAGAGAGGGGACGATAAGCCCACACCTACTCGGGAGGCGGACGCTTCTCCAGGCGGAACGAGGATGGCAGAGACCAGGGAGGTACTGTCACAGACTACGTGCGTGGCGCAAACAAAGGAAAGGGGGGACAGGGTCCGTCAGCGGGAAGCAACCACCACAGTCCAACTCACCGAGGCAAGCAGCCCCGGCCCGGAGAGGCCCCACACAGGGAGCACCGTCAGGAGCCTTGGCCACAACAACATGCGGGCCCCCGACAGCTCCGGCACACACATCTCAGTTCGCTCAGGGCAGCATGCTAGTATCCGCAGGCAGCACAGCCAGATGGTGGAAGTCTGCATGAACCCGTCCCTCACTCACTCACAGTGACCTCAGGGCCCCACGTATGATAGCCAAGGGTCGTCACCTCCTTGTGCGCCTCCATTGGTTAAAGTCTGTCACCAAGGCGATAAAGAACGCTGATGTTCCTGCAGCTAGCCCCCCGGGAGGGGGAAGGAAGTTGGCAAGGTCACTCACCGTCCAGGGTCACGGCCCGACCCCAAGATCCCAGTCGGTGCTTCGCTTGGGTCACCCCACCAGGGCATTTGCTAGCCAGCTGTGGGCAGGGGGGCCAAACTCCACGGCTCCAATGGCAGCAACGCCACCACGTCCCTCACATCAGGAACTCGGATGGCGCCACCGGACATGCACCGCTTCACCTCCGATGCAGCCCTCTATGAGATGGCGGACGTTGAGCAGATGAGGAGGGGGCGGGCGGCAGACCCCTCCACGCCGGTACGGTGCTCTCTGGGTGTGCGGCTAGTAGGGGGCAGAGGGCACCACTCCCCCAAGGTCCGTGCCCAGGGCACCGAGCAGTGCCAGCATAAACCAGGGCCGCACCATAGGACAGGCGCTGCTGCACTCAAGCACCTCACCGGCAAGATGGCGGTCGCAGAGCAGAGATGGTAGGGCCAGCGGCGATCTCAGCACACCGGTGCAGTTCTTCACTTCAAAGGCGGTTCGTCCAAGGCGCTGGGGACCCCCACTTCGATGCCCGTATCTCTGAGCGCAGAAACAGTGCTCCCACCACAGGCCCGCTCAGCAGGCCCCGGGCAGGCCACAACAGCGAGAGCGGCGATCGGCGATCAGCACTCCAACGTAAGGGTCGGAGGAAATCTCAGCAGCCACTCAGCAAGTCGCCACAGCGATGAGATCCCCGCACTCCAAGGTAGCTAGATTAGTCAGTGCAGCTAGGTGAATCGTCTCCGGGTAGGATTATGCAGGATAACATTAGGATAACTGCGTGGGTGGACTAAGCTGCGTCCGCCATGATGGCCTAGCAAGCCACGCCCCACGTTGTTGTATTTTTTTTTATTGGTGTGTAATTCTTTTTGGGGTTTTTTGGTGCTGGTAAATGCTTCACACTAAGGGCCATATTTATAAAAAAAGTGGTGCAGCAGGTCACCTTACTGCACTGCGTCAGTGGGAAAGGGCAGGAATGCACCACATTTAAGGTAATACAGAGCATTCCTGTCCTTTCCCATACGCTAGAGCACAATGGGCTGCCTAGCGTCAACGCAGGGACCCATGCACCATGATGCAAGTGTGCCTGCTATTGCATGCAGGATTGGTTCTGTACAGGAAAGGGCACCTTCCTGCCCAAAACCAAACCTAGGAGACTATGTGTGCTGCAATATGCAGCACACATAGAAAGAGGAAAAAAGTAGGAGAAATAAACATATTTCTCAGTGTCACGCCTCTCCTGGGGAGGCGTATTTTTTGACACAGTTCCAGGTTTGCAAGCTCTTGTAAATCTGGGAATGCATCAAAATCCATTGATGTTGCATGGGAACACCCATGCAGCACCCATGGAAGCACTTCTCTGGCACAGAGTAATGCAATGTAGGGATTTGCTATGAGTTTCATTATTCAAGATTTATGAAGCCTTGCAGGGCAAAGCAAGGTTGCCTTTCATGGCCTCATAAATCTCGTTTTTCATGTGTGTCGGTCTTGCACCACATTGTATGGTGCAAACGTTGCACAAAGGGACTCATAAATATGCCTGTAAGTTCCTTTGTCAAGCCTTACTGCTCACAGCCACAGCTACCCAGGGTTGAGCTAAGGTGGAAAATTCTTCTTCACCCGACAGGACTGCTGTTTCTCTGTGAAGACGACCCGGGTGTGAGGACGAGCTGTGGAACTGATTTCCGTGAGCCAAGACTGAACAAGCACGGAGGGTAAAAGATTTAAGAAAGCACACCTGGGACCCAAGGCTGTGTTTGTTTTTAATTTAGGTGAACTATGAAACAGTGACAATACGTCTAAGTCTAAGGAACAAATCTCCCCTGCAGTCCCCTTTTGAATGAATACTGTCGGGTGAAGAAGAATTTTCCACATAGTGTTGCTTCAAAAGAGATAAACTGAAGGGACATCGTACACTGGAAATTGGTTATTAATAAGCAACTGCTACAGTAATAAGACAGACTACGATTTTAAAGATTTTAAGAAATAACCTTGAGATACGGGGGCTATATAGATAAGAGATGTGGAACAGGATTCATGCAAGCAAATAACATGCGATAAGGAATTGATCTAAAGTGGCAACCAACCAGTGCCCTTTATAGGAGAGACTTATCAATTTGTCTTGAAAAAGATGGTCTATCATTGTTAAAAACCATTGTAACGCATTGACGCCTACATCCACATAATTAAGGGACAGAGCCTATCCTGCAGACATGAAAAATTAAGTGTGTCCAGGATCAGCTTTTGGAAATCGGGTTTCCCTGATGTGTATACCTATGACAAATAGTAGTGTCTGTTGTTTGTCTCTCTTTTGATAATACAGTGTCTAGAAATAACTTTGTGTTTATATTTTGCCTGCAATTGATTGATGAAATATTTATGAATATAAATGTGGTAACACAGTACATGTTTTTAATGCAATTGTAACATGTTGTTTTTAGAATTTGTAATACCTAGGGTATGTTTTTAATCAATAAATAAAAAGAAAGAATTCACAGACTGTGTATTGTATAGTGTTAGCAACCATTTCTAATATATGGGTGTATATTGGGGTAAATGGTATACCAATTGATTGAATTGAGTGTTTCCACCAAGGGATCTCCCCCTCTTTTTTCACTGTTTACAGTACTCTAATCCCCTGGTGTGTTAAGGGGTCTCTCTCAATTAATAATGTGCGCAAGCAAGAGCCTGTCCGACGTTGAGAGGGCTTATTCTCAGCCAGAAAAGGAAAGCCTTGCAGTGGTATGGGCATGTGAGCACTATGAGAAACAGTGTAATCCCTATGCACTCTGTGTTCAAAGTTTATCTGAATGTTCCACAAGTTAGTGGTGGCATTCACATATTCATATATGGAAAGCCTTCCACCATCATAACGGATCATCAGGCTCTAGTAACGATCTATGGAAATCCAAGCGCAAAAATACCACCAAGAATAGAGAGATGGGGCATCAGGCTGATGGACTACAACTTCAAGATCGTGCACAAACCACGGAAAGAGCAAAACCCGGCAGACTACATGTCGAGACACCTGTTACAGCAGACAGTGGAAGTTGCATCGATAGCGGAGGAATACCTGAACTTTGTACTGAAAAAAAACATTCTAGCATCCATAACGGGAGCAGAATTGAAGCAAGAAACAGAAGGATGCCACAATGCAGGCGGTCAAAAGGGTAACGACACAGCAGAGATGGAAGCATGTCAACAATAACAGCATCAAGGAAAATGAAGTGATTAAAGAGGAAATGCTGGCATTCAAAAAGATTCATGAAGAGCTGTCAGTGACCAAAAATGGACTAATAATGACAGGAACAAGAATAGTGATACCAAATGTGCTGCAGAGACAGACTGTGAATTTGGCGCACAAGTCACATAGAGGCATGATGGCAACAAAGAAACTGCTACGGGAGAAAGTGTGGTTCCCAGGGTTGGACAACATGGTGGAGGCCACCGTCACGAACTGCCACATCTGCCAAACGACAGGGCAACCGGCAAAACCAGAACCGCTACAAATGTCGGAGCTCCTGCGGGCAGTGTGGACCGAACTGGCAGCAGATTTCTACAGACCTCTGGAGACGGGAATATAACTGATCGTGATGATTGATGAATTCTCCAGGTTTCCGATCGTACGACAAGTATCGTCAATATCAGAAGCGCAACATTGCCAACTATGGACGACATATTTGCAGCATGGGGCTCCCTGCAAACACTGAAGACAAACAATGGCCCGCCATTCTCAGGGGAAGAATTTCGAAAGTTTATGGACTATTTAGGGGCCCATCATAGGAAAATAGCGCCTCTGTGGCCACAAGCAAATGGCATGGTGGAAAGATTTATGGGGAATTATAAGAAGGCAGTCCAAAGAGCAAAAGTGGCGCAGATATCAATAGGACAGGCTCTGTGCCAGGTACTGAGGAACTATCGGAACACTCCTCACAGCTCCACAGGACGGTGTCTGCCGAGCTAGAACTAGGCAGATCAAGCAGAACAAGGCTACCGCAGCTGGAAGCAACAACAAAGCCAGAGCAGAGCAGCATCGCCATCACTGACCAAGCGGCCAAGAAAAAAATTAAAGCATATGCCGATGCGAGGAGACACACCACTCCTGCGCACCTCAAGCAAGGGAATATCGTGGTGGTGAGGCAGCGGCAGCCGAGAAAGTCGGACAGCCCATTCTCAAATGAGCCACTGCCGGTGACCGAGGTAAAAGGGCCCATGATAACAGCATCAGCAGGACGCTACTTCATCACATGAAACAGTTCACACTTCAAGGAACTCAAGATCATGGACGAGGACGGAAGAGAAGGATCAACAGGAGACACCGGCATGAAACAGGAGGAGGACGAGCAGACGGACAAAGGAGATACACGTCAAAGAAGAGAGTGCAAAAGACCAAAGAGACTGATTGAAGAGATATAATGTGGACACATGATCTCTCTCTCTCTCTCTCTCTCTCTCTCTCTCTCTCTCTCTCTCTCTCTCTCTCTCTCTAGCCATTAGCACCAACCATATCTATGTCATTTCTGCAGCAAAGGGGGAGATGTCATCACCTGGGCACAGGGCACTAGGACCCTGGATCAGACTGGCGGGAGGGGGGCAAGGAACCGGACACCACTTCCGGTCAAGGAGTGGGGGGACGAACACTTAGACAGGAACTGGGCAGCAGGGAATACATGTGGCCCTGTACAGCGAGAGCAACAATAAAGATACCTCAACCAACAGAAGACTCCTGGCGTGCTTCATTGCTCAAGACACGACACGCTTTCTATTCAAAGGGCCAATTAGAAGGATTGGGTTATGTGGTACCCAAATGACAAGGACTGTAGACATGTAAAGAAATCCTGCACAACCCAAGATGCAAAGGCTAAACCATGAAGGTTTATTGAAAATTAAGAATCATTTAAAATTAGGAAGAAAAAAGGCAATTGATTAGTCATTTAAAATCAGCATCAATCTATATCATATCTTCTCAAAATATTCTAACTGGAAAGCCAAACATCCAACTGTCAAAGGGACTGCTCAGTATGAAAGCAAGGAAAGGTTTGGAAAATCTCTGAGTACAAAGTTAACAGGAGGACTGACATGAAGTCTGCCTCCAGAAAATAGGCAAAAAGCTATGGTACACATCCAAAATAAGGCACTTTTATAGGTTCACAGGAGGAAGAATTCATGCACTCAAAAAAACGTGAAGTGGTAATCATGGGCTGTACTATTATTAGTTACATGACAGAAACCAATCAACCTTGCAGACATTATGGGTGGCAGTGGACTTAATGCACTTCCTCAGAATGCCCAATACAAAAGGATCTTTTGACTGGCGGTGTCGTGCGAGATTTGGAGCGTCCCTGTGATCTGGGGCAATTTTGCTCTATAAGGCCAGTGCCAAACCTCTGCAGTCCTTGCTATCGAAAGGCTTAAGCAGGAGCTCCACATTAAGGATCCTAGAATTCAAGTCCATGTGTTGCCGGAAGCCTGACTCAAGACTGAAAGTATCTGTTTTTGTCTCCAGACACAGCTCTTCCAGCTGAATACTTGCCGCTCAAAGAGGTGAACCTGTGAAAAGAAAAGGGGCACCTAAGAATTAGTTTACAAACCATCAAGGTAAGGCACAGGCACCTAATTAACTACTCAGCCAAACTGATTGGCGTCCTTTAGAAAGCGAAGGTACCCTGAGGGAAAGAGAAAAAGACACCATGTAAACGAAGAAAAGTTTCAGATTTCAGGTCCCTCTAGTGAAAAAGCTATGGCACGCTAGGTGGAGCGCTTAAAAAAGTAGACCTGTTTTTAAGGCGACGCATTCCCTTCTAGGTACAGAGACATTTCCAATGACTGTGATTGAAAACCAAAAAAAATGTTGAAGTCAAAGGTGTGAGTCAACTCCTGTCCAAAAGCTACTAATTAGTTCAAAGGTCTGAACCTATGAACATTCACAATACGTCTCTTGGAAGGAAGAACAGAGAATACTTGATCATTCTTTCCCTCCGCACTGTGGCTGGTTGGAAGCTAGTGCCTGAAGCTAAAGAAAGCCCAGATCGCCAGCAGCACTCTTCTCTGCAGTTTCTGAAGTCTATTAGGGCCGGGTTACAAAGATACAGCATGTACTTCCAGAGAATGGAGCGGTGCACTACCAGGTGTGTATTGTTCAATAATGAAGACTGGTTAATTCATTTGTGAAGCAGTATCTCTTTATTTCAAAATCCATCAAAGTGTGCAAAAACCTCAGCCAATGCGTTTCGTTCAAGAGATTGAACTTCGTCAGGGCAAATCAAATGGAATTATTGAACAATACACACCTCGTAGTGCACCGCTCCATTCTCTGGAAGTACCTCATAGCAGTTGGCATCTCCCAACAGCAGGTGCAAGAGCAGTTTGTGCACACCCACCTTCATCATATTAATAAGAAATACTAAGGGAACACAGCAAAGAGGTGCAGTCGCTGGGGTCCCATGTTGGTTCTTTGTCACTAAAGATACAGCATGTCACTTCTCTAGTGAAAAGGTTTCCCCAGGTTTCACTAACATGCAGCACAGGCAGCAGCACTGCGAGCTCCGATTACACAAGGACTTACAGGAAATGCAGGCAGTGTGTGATCTCTGGTATTCAAAAACAGTAACAGCATACAAGAGTCACCTTTCACTGATGTGCTATGTGCTTTAAACTAACAAGTGCACTGTCCAAAAAGACAATAATAGAAATACTTGACTCCTAATAACATGCAAGCATCTTCTATGGGTAGAAATACAGGGGCAGATTTACAAGCCCCTTGCGCCACATTTGCGTCACTTTTCCCATGTTAAAAATGACGCAAAAGTGGCGCAAGGGGCTTGTAAATATGCTCCTGTGGGGCAGATTCACAAGCCCCTTGCGCCATATTTGCGTCACTTTTTCCATGTTAAAAATGACGCAAAAGTGGCGCAAGGGTCTTGTAAATCTGCGCCACAGTGCCCACACAACGTTTGAATATTGAAATACAGCTGAGCTTGCTGTTTATTCAACGCATGTGCTATCTGCTACGTTACAACATTAGGAAGGTATCCGCTGTGTTATTATTTTAATACCGACAGCACGGAGCATGCATTTTGCCCTTTCTCCTTTCAGGCTGTATTATTCAAGTGTGATATACGGATCTAAAGCGTGCCTCTTGTCTTTGCCAGCGCACATTGGCTCGCTCCCTTTCGCCATTCACCGGGAGCTATTCATTGTTTTCCTGTTTTGCACTCTTCAAAAACGAAGACGCCGAGATGGAACGCAGATGCACTTTCTAGGCCGGAAGCCAAGCTACAGAGAACACTGTGTGACGCAGGTAATGGAAGTCGACAATGCTTTCCCATTACAAAGGAATGCCGACAGGGCACATTTGCCTACACACGCCCAATTGAATCGCTACAATTGTACTATTTCTCAGCTCGCTTAAGGGGAACCAGCGCGATTGTCTTATTACTTACCGGTAATCTTCATTACCCCGATTAGGGTCCTCCCCGTCCCAGTCCTTACTACGTGAGGCAGTCCTGCCTCCACCCAGCCAATCAAAACGCCAGAAATCCAAAGGTTGAAGGTTACATAAGCCCCTCCCACCCACCGCCATGCCTGTTATCAACAAGACTCAGACACAAACACAGCGGGAGGGAGGGAGGGAAGAGGACTGGGACGGGGAGGACCCTAATCGGGGTAATGAAGATTACCGGTAAGTAATAAGACATTACCCCCTCATGGGTCCTCCCCGTCCCAGTCCTTACTACGTGAGGAACTCACAAGCAGAGAACCAAGAAGAAAAACTGCAGGACACCAGGGATCCATGCAAAAGCACAAAACTACAAACAACAAAGTTTCAACGAACAGCAGCGTACAAGACGCCAACAGAAATCGTCAAAAAGAGGCAAGAAAACATCAAGCCGAGAAAGACGCACAAACGTGCGACGGGACCGCCAAATGGCCGCCCCACAAAGCACCCAGATAGAGACCCCGCCGCCTCAGCACAGGAAGCAGACACAGAACCCACAGGAGACAAACAGGTCAGGAGAAACCCGAGACTGTAGTGAACATTGGAGGCAAAACAGAAGAGCCCTGCGAACACCCAAAGAAGGGAAACAGGAGAAACCCCCACAGCAGGCAAAACAGGGAGGAACACCTCCAGCCGCAAAAGGAAACACGAAGAAACGGGCAGAAAAGCCCAATCTAAGCCGCAAAACAACTCAAACCAGCAGAAACTGCAAAGAAGGAAACAAAACGAGCAAGGCACCCAACACACCCAACCGACTAGCGGAAGTGAAGGCCAGCAAAAAAGTCACCGCAGTGGACAACCACAACAAGACCGCCACTAACAAGGACACGAAAGGGGCAACCGCAGACCATGCAAAACAGCAGGCAAGGCCCAAAGAAGAAATGAGCACAGGAGAGCCCGGACAACGAAGCAAAAGCCCAGAAGAAGCCGACTCACCAAAGGGCAACAACCACCGAGGAAGCCCCAAGGCCCCGACAAGCACAAACCGCCGTCAACGAGCAGACAAAGGGGAAGGGGAAAAATCCCAACAACAAACCCAAGCCGGAGAAACCAGCACAGAAACAGGAACCCAAGCACAGATTCCGACCAAGAGAAGAGCACCAGGAAACAAAAGAGCCCCAAAGTGCATCACAGCTCCAAAGAGCGGAAGGCCAACGCGACCAACACATGCCACCGGCCACCACAGAAGAACAGGCCAAAGACGCCAAAGACAGCCGCTCAAGAGCCAGGCAGTCAGAAGCAAGCGCCAAAGATAGGGCAAAGACAGCTGTGGAAAAACCAGGGGAGCAGGAGAGAAGCCGAAAGGAAACACCTGAAAACAGGAAACTGAACACAACCACCGCAAACCTCTGAGCAGCCGGATGGCAAGGAACGAGAAAAACAGGGGACTCCCAGACCTAGGGAAGCCAAAATCATCCACCAAGAAGAGGGGAAAAACCGGGCAGCAAGGGGCACAACCGAAAGGGACACAGCCGCACCAGCCCGATCAAAGCTCCGGGAGGCAGAACCGAACAGAAAGACCAACGGGAGCCAGGACCAGGAACAGAGAGAAAGAGGACCCCCGGCCCCACTCCGTCACAGAAACCAGCACCACAGAGTGCAGCGACAAAAAATAGGCTGACGCCAAAGAAGATGGCAGAACGCATCACAGTGCCAACGGACAACGAAGCAAACGTGAAAACAGCCTAAAAGAGGGACGACCCCGGAATGGAAACCGGCAACCAAGAACGATGACCAACAGGACACCATTCGGAAAGCAGACCGGACTAATGAGTCAGGAACAACGGAGCCGAGCCCCCAAATCGAAACAATGTCAACAAGGGAGACAGGTGACCCACAAGCAGGTCAACACCAGGAGCGGAACACAGAACCTGAAGAGGAAGAGACTCAACCACCAGGCTACAGAGACTCCTCCTGGGCACAACATATCCGACTGACACCCAGGGGGCAGCAGCAGGCGCCGCAGAGGCAGGGAATCAAACGGAGTGCAAAAAATGCAGGCAGCGGACCAAGGCGCCAGGGGAATGGCAAAGCACCAAAACGCAGGCCAGAGAGAAACCTCACAAGCCCCCGCCGCCCCTGTAGCCGAGGACAAGGCCCAACCATCCGGGACCGGAAGGAGGGACCCCCAAGAAAAGAACCTGCGAAGCACAGACCGAAAAAGAGCAAGCATACACCCCAAAAGGAGAAGCCGCATACGAACTCCTGAGAGCGGAATTCACCAACCTCCCAACCCGGTCCTCCAGGGAAGACGCCTCCGAAGACAGAGGGAGTAGGCGCAAAAAGAAGAAAATGGAGGATACCAGGTGACAAAGACCGCAAGGCGAAAACGTGTCCCCAGAAAGAGAGGAACACCCCGCAAGGCAACGCCAGGCCACACCGCAGCCAGCACAGCCAACAGGACAGCACGAAATAGCCGGGAACAAACCCCGCAGGTGCAAATGAATCAGGGAGAAAGACCCAGCATTAAAACGCTAGAAATCTCATGGACCATCCCCGAATGTATACCCCAACAGGGAAAATGTCCACACCCCCATCAACAGCAGATGAGGGCAAAGCCGCATGCACCAGCAGCGCAGACAGCGCAAAACAGGCCAAGAAAAAACTGCAAAAGATGCTACGTGGACAAAGAGAATGCAAGTTTCCAAAGCACAGCATGAAAATGAGCATCCCAAGTCACATTGACAGCATAGACAGGACTTGAACCCTTGGCATCTGAGAGCCAGTGACGCCAGAGGCATATGACAAACCATCGAGCAACAGCTCCGTGGATGCGCTGGAGAGGAAGCCCCCTCAAACATGGCGAGCAAAGGAGTAAACCCCACAGGAAACTCCCAACACACCAACAAAGGAAGTGCCCAGCAACCTCCAGGAAACACTGCCCCCAAACAACAATCTCGCATGCGAGACCGAAGAAGATACAAAAAAGGCAGCCCTGCAGTCTCCACCCACAGCCACATAAGAAGAACATGGCAGCAGGGGCCGGACGCTGCACTAAAGCACCAGCGCCGGAACGACCTGGGGCCAGAACACCAGGAGGGCTCCCCGCTCCCCGCCCCAGCCCAGCACATGAACGGGGAGCATCCTGACCCCAGAGCAGGAGCGAGGCCAACCGGAGGACCGGAGTGGCCACGCAAGGAAATGTGAAAAGACCACATCAGAAGCATTATAAATGGAAAAGAAACACTCACGGCACCGCCAAACCCTCCAGAAGAAACCAGGAACAGAGACAGGAACCGGGAGCACCAGCGTTCCGACAGCCGTCGGAGCAGAAAAAAAACAGGCATGGCGGTGGGTGGGAGGGGCTTATGTAACCTTCAACCTTTGGATTTCTGGCGTTTTGATTGGCTGGGTGGAGGCAGGACTGCCTCACGTAGTAAGGACTGGGACGGGGAGGACCCATGAGGGGGTAATGGTTTCTGGGCGGGTTGCATCTGAGAATGTGCAACCTGTCAAACAAAATGCACGGCCCGCGCTGCTCTTACAGGAGGGCGCTAGAGGGGAACAAACGAGCGCACGGGGGAGAATAATAGTTATGGAAAAGAACACACAAGCGATGTTGGTAGTACATATGAGGTGTGTTTAGCAGCTTCGGAGTGTTGGAGGCGTTTAGACACGTCTGCCTTTATTCCAGCGTCACAAAGGACGTCCAGGCGTGCTCGTAAATCTTGGATTACACCGAATGCATGAGTCCTTGACTAGGCTGCGTTTTTTTTCTCTTCGAAATAGCTCTCAGTTGTCAGTGGTTGCCGTCCTTTTTTTTTTTACTCTGTAGCGCTCGCAGCACAACCTGATTGCTTCGAGGATCTTGAAAAGGCCATCAAAGTTATATTTTTTCAGGGAGGTGGCCGAGGACTTTTATGGCAACACACTTGGCTATGAAAGTCAGATTTTACAAGACTCAGATGTCAGAGAAATAATTTCACATTGATAGCAGAATATATAGGGTCACCAATTCAGAGTGAGGTGCAGTAGGGCAGCAGGTGGCAGACATACAGGCAGGGGCATAGCTTACTAAAAAGTTTTGGTTTGGTGAGTCTGAGATTTCTCAACAAGGAACAAAGTGTACCCAACTAAAAATGATAAGGCAGGTTGAAGCTACTGGGCGGTGGTAATGGACAGGGTTTGGGTCTTTTGTATTTAATTATAATGAAAAGTAAAGTCACAGCATCCAGGCCAGACTGGCATACCAAAAGCAGGCCTGGCAAAAATGCTCAACTACACCCTTCCTCTCCTCGCGCAATCTCTCTCCTTCCTTCCATCCTTCCTTCCATCCATCCATTCTCTCTCTCCTTCTCTCCACTTTCTTGTCTCCCACTCTGATAGCTTTGTCTCTACCTCCCTTAACCTTCCTTTCCACTCTCACTTGAAGCCTCCTCTTGCCTGCTGCAATGGACCTTGGGGAGCTGGGACGAGTGACAGAGGCACCTGTAGCCTACCTGGTCTTTCAAAACTAGCCTTCAAAGGCTGCAGCCGACTGGGGAAATGCCTAGTGGAATAAAAGGCCTGTCCAGCCCCGGTGAGCATTAGACCCCAGTGAGATCGTCTGGACTATGCTGTCCCCTCTTGCCCTATTCCTCCTTACAGTAATGTAGAGCAGAGAGGCCAAGGAGAGTAGGCTAGCATAAGTCCACACCTAACATCAACAGACAAGAGATTGGGAGGACAGCAAGAATAGGCCCAGCAGCAGACCACTCTTAGAAGAACAGTGAAATCAGGGAGAACAGGCTAGGTGAAGGCTGCAAAACTGGATAAAATGCTGCAGAACATTTGGAAAACCCAGCTCTGTGACTAGGAGGGTGAATGTTTGACAATGTTCAACATTCCGTCCATCATCTTTTTGTGTTGCAATTTCACCCTAAGTGGGAAGGGTATGACCAGACGTGAGTCCCGTGTTCGCTAAGCCCCCGGTTTCAAGCTAGCTTGGCTGATGAGGGATGATGCCCCAAAACAGGTCCCAGGATGTTTGTTTTCCAGTCCAGAGAGGACCTGGCCTGGCAGTTCGGGCTGGGCTGTTCCCATGGGGAACAGGCTCAAGGCTGATTTGCATATGGCTGGATCCATGCTGGAATGGTGTTGCGAGCAAAATAACGATGGATTAAACACAGATCTATGACTGGGGTGAATGTTTGAAAATGTTCAACATTACGTCCATCATCTTTTTGTGGTGTTGCGGAATACCTAGAAGCATATTAATGGCATAACCTAAAACTCCAGGAGAGGAAAGTTTGAAATTACGTGGATCATAAAACTCTTGTAAACTGGGGTGATCTAGAGAGCAACACACCTGTGATCCCTGTTTAAATGGTATCACAATTTAAAGATATGAAGATCATGTGCTGAAAGACAATGTAATTTTTTTTGTTCTCTTGGAATGTACAATCGTGCATTGTTCAGTTTCAACTGGTTGTTAAGTTTTGAGCTACCTTTCCTACACTTTTGGCTTTGATGACATTCTCAGGCTGAGATTTACAAATACTTTTGTTGGGTTTGCTTCACCTGTTTAACTCAGACTTGACACCAAGTCTACAACTAGGATTTACAATCAAAAGCAAATTGTGATTTGTGCTGGTTTGTGTTACTTTGAGGCACCGGGGACTTTACATGGGTGGTGTATTATCATTTGCATATAACCAGCCATGGCTTTTGATATAAATTCCTATCTAAACAGATTATAAAGACAGGGACTTGCACCAAGGGGCTGCATTTTGCTGAGGCAGGTGTGAAGAGAAGAAATGTTTTCATTTCTTCACATTTTTTTCATCTTTGTATTTGTGCTGCATTTTTACAGCACACATACAAAGAGGAAGATTCGTTAAAGCTTAGTTTTTGTCCATGAAGGGACCCCTTGCTGCACAAAAACTATGCTGACCACAATGCAGGCACCCTTGCTCTATGGATAAGGGTGCCAGCATTGACACATGGCTGCCAACACAGAGAGTGAGAAGAACTGTGCCACCTCTTCGTAGATATGGCACAGTTCAACTCTAGTGTTCACGCAATGCAGCAACGCATTTTTACTTACTATGTTGTGTTGCGGAAAATCTTTGTAAATCTGGCCCTAAGTGTTTGTGGATGTAGTAGTTTTATTCTAATATGTTAGCAATAGATATGTAGATTATTTATAGGTTATCATTCACCAGTATCATTTGAAAGATGCATTATTGTAGGACCAAACACTTAGGGGCATATTTATGAAATTAGTGATGCAGGGCAGCAGAGCAAATCACCTTCCTGTGCTGCCATGCCACTGGGAAAGGATAGAAATGCACAGGAATATGTATCCAATACGGCGCATTCCTGTCCTTTCCCACAGCGCGGGTGCTGTTTTGGCAGCCGAGCACCAACACAGCCATTGATTGTCATGCCAAGATAAACTCATGAAAAGCATACAAACCCATTTTTTCCCATTTTGAAATATAAACACAACCCAGCAACTACAAGATGAAATTATATTGTGATCATGTACAATATACGACCAAACTAATAAAAAGAGGTTTTAAAAAAGACAAGCGTGGCAAGGCAAGATGGCCGGGTAAATGTACCTCTTGTTGCTCCCGGTGTGTGGAACACAATACTGCAGTATCTTGATCCCCAGCACATACTGGGGCCCCAACTGAGGCACTATAGTGCACCTCACACTGCAGGGCATCAGTGCCATCGCCTGTGGCCTTCACTCCTGGCAATAATTGAAGAAAATCCAGAGAAGTGCCTGGTGTGCGGCAGCTCCGGGAGAACTTGCAGGGTCAAGCGTCACTTGGACTGGGGTACCGGTCTGAGATGAACCGGATCACCTGAAGCAGACAGCAGATTGTGGGAAGCAGTGAAAGCCCCCTGGGCAGGTGTACAGCACGGCATAAGCCCAGGGAGAACATGGCGATCTGGGCCCAGGGAGAGCACAGCAAACTGATGCAGTACAGTTAAAATGGAGTCTGGGCTTTGTGAGTAGCCCACTAGGAGCACATGGTCACCGTCTCGTGAAGCCAACAGAGGCCAACTGGAGGCTGCAATCATAGGAGTAGGGCACCCGGAGCTGAGTCGGCGGCCTTGATGGAGTCCGAGACTCGCAAGGATCATATGTCGGTAGACGCCGAGAGAGATATCCGGAGGGCCTGGGCGGCATGGAAGACTGTGTCGGAGCACCTGGGCCATGACAGTGAACCACTAGAAACCACACAGCTAGGAGAATGAAGCTGTGAGTGCCCCTGCAGCCAGAAACATAAGGCAGCCCCCCCCGGTGCCCTGGAGGAGACCGACAATGGCAGGGGCTTGAACAGTATGAGGGTGGGGGGCCACCCAGGGTGAGAGACCTGACATGCCCTGGTGGAGTAGAGTGAGCATTGTGGTGCCTGGGGGACAGATCGAGACACTGCCTACTGGGAGAGCCCTCAGGCGAACCTAAACAACTGCGTATGGCGTCGGTCGAGTGGCACTGTGGGTGGCCCTGTACGGGCTGAGAGTGGCACATAATATCTGGGGGGCATCTGAGGGGAGCTGCACTGTCCCGGCCAGACCACAAGGAGAGAACAGATGGTGGATGCCACCACATTCGATAACCTGGGCAGAGCACAATAGCAGCACACGGTTACAGCATTGGGCCCAGAAGCCACCAGCAGAGGTGAGAAACATTGTGCTGTTGCAACGACCTGCAGAGGAATACCAGTGACAAGTGCCTATTAGAGGCAGTTTGGCGAGCCCTGTGAATGCTGGTCTTGGAAACTGAGGAACCACCAAGGGTCCTGATTGACACTAGATTGAGACTGAACCGGCCACCTTGCGACCCGAGAGCTATACCCTATGGGCTGCCTCTCACGATGCGTAAGGAAAAGGGAGCAAAGGCAGCATAATCTAACAAAACTGAACAGCACCTGACCCTGAAAAAGAGTCGGGACGGGAGTCCTAGGCCCAAACCCAAGCCTTGCAGAAATACTAGCTGTGATACAAAGGATTCGAGCAGCATTGGAGCGCGAGATGGACATGATGGTCATCAAAATGAACCAATGGTGCATTGACCTACGAAAAGTGGCAGGCCGAGTCACAAGCACAGAAGAAAAAATGTGACAACACTGAAAAAAGAGATTAAGACGCTCTAGGCCACAGTAGCAGGGCTTGAGTATAGAGCAACACAACTGGAAGAGTGCCTGGAAGATGCCAAGGGGCACTCAAGGAGGAATAATATACGCCTGGTTGGCTTCCCAGAATGGGTGGAGGGCACCTGAGCAGAACTCTTTTTGGAGGACTGGATTGTTCATATGCTCAAACCCAGACAGCTATCTCAGTTCTTTTCAATCGAGCGGCCGCACAGGGCGCTGGAAGTGGTGCTAAAACCTGGAGCACCACCCAGGACCCTAATAGCCCAGCTATTCAACTACAGATACTGATATGTGATATGACTACATGTACACATGCACAGTCCCCCAACATACAAGGAAAAACAAATGCTTATATTCCCAGACAACACCCAGAGGGTGCAGGACCTCCATACAAAATTCAATCCAAAACAACTGAGGGAATGCAACATCAAATACAGTCGGATGTTTCCTGCCAAGCTCAGAATCCAATATGAGGTTTGAGTATACTTTCACGAGTTGTCGAAGGGGGCTGTGGACTGGCTGGACTCCCTCAGACTGGGCCATGGGCAGGGGAACTCCGACTAGAGAGGAGCCCGGTAATATTTGGTGTGTTGCTTGGCCTGGAGCAGAACTACACCGGCGGCGGTGCTCTGGATCGCAGACACTGTGGAGTGTGGTCACATCCTGATCTGTTCTGGTGGAACACTACAGACTGCCCACTGTTGACTGCTGACCAGAACTCCATCTTGCAAATCTGGAGATAAGCAGATGAATAGAAAATTAGATGGAGACTTTGTAAAAAAGGAAAATGTTTGTGGATTGAGGGGTATTTGCACAAATATTGGTGATGGTCAAGTTGTAAGTATGGGCGGATAAAATATCACTTTGTGCATAAGGTATATGTGTATGCCTGTGTGTGTGTGTGTGTGTATAGATGGGTGTACATAAGGATTAGAATTGTGTGTGCCCAGATAGATGTGAACCTGGATGGATGTGTATAAATTACTTTGATAATGTGTATTTCCAGCTACTCCCTTTGTGCACATGCTGAACTGTAAAAAGTGGCTACAGACTTGGAAGGGCATGTGCATCTACCAGTTGAACAACAAAGATTGATAAATCTCTGTGATGGGGATGCATCGCTACAGAATCTCATTAAGAACCCTAATACTGCACAGGGACTGAGAGTTGTCTTATGTGCACTTAGTAGTCCTATCCCATTCGTAGAAGATGTACAATGGCAAATATCTTTGATCTGATACTGTGGCTTGGCCACTGCTGGCTGTAAGAGAAGCACATAACAGAAAGAGTAGCAGCGAGATATCTCAGACTAGCATGCTGCTGACATGTATATTCTAGTAATAAGGTCACACATGGAACTGTGGCTCCAGCAATTGCGTTCAACATGGGCCTTGATTAATCAGAGCACCCATGATTTAGTCAGTAAAGTGTACTGGTTGGCATTGCTATTCTCAGAGTAGACATGGAGCCACCACAAATACTGCCCGTGACCCACTGTCACAATGCAGCGACAGGAGGGTGAGAGCTCATGCAGAGCCTAAGTGAAGTAGATGGTGCGATGCATGTGGCTTTGAAGAACCGACTAGAACCCGACAGCACTAGATAAAATCACTGGCATGCGGGTCCTATGTCTGAAACTTCTCGTATATACGAAGGGATGGAGATATTTTATTTCCATTTGGCACCATCAATATTTTGACGGCTGTGAACATCCTTCATATGCTTTCCCATAAAATCACAATTAAAATCTAAACATATGTGGCAATTGTTCTGAGCGCTCTGCACAGAGGCCAAGTAATGCATGTGCATAAAGTCTGAACACCTCTATGGCTGACTAAAGGCTCTGTGAGAAATTCACACCACCTTCGAACTCATTTCCAGAGCACTCACCTACAACCAGAACCCTCTCAAACACTTAGAGGTGACTAAATCACATAAAATATCATATGTTGCATGAAACACAATATATAAAAGAAAGAAATACTCTTAGTAAATGCCACCCCAAGTTAAAATGAAGTAGAAACAGGGAGTGCATCACTGTTATGAATTACTTTAACACTTTCTACACTATTTCTGCCCACAAAGGACATGAATTTAGGACCCGAAGTGACCCATTTCGAAGACAGTTTTTGATTACTGCCACTCTGAGACCTGGCAGGATCTGACCCACTTAAAGCCCTGTGAGCAGTACACTGATGTGGTGATAGTAACAGGCAGAGGCCAACCATATCAGTGCCCTCTGCCCTGCCCGACCATCATCTACATCTTCGAAGGTCACTCTGGAATCCCAAGACCCAGTCTTAGAGGTGGGCGAGCCACTGAAACCTCGAGCCAGGCTCAAGTGCCATGCCTGGCTGTGGCTCACCTCGAGTTTCTCTTGGACCTTCGAGCCCAAAACAAGCTCAGTTTTCCTGTGGCTTCGGTCTATCCCACATTCTAACCTCGTAGGCCAAGAATGAACAAGAAAGCAGTTACCTTTGCGTAAAATGGGTGATATAAAGAAATATCCATTTAATGGTTGAAACGCATAATGTGAAACCAGAAAATCAGGGATTAATCCCGGCTACCCCCTAGAACAAATTGTGTGATTCTATGCAAATATTTTATTTCACCGAACCCCATTTTTCTTCATCATCATATATGAGAGTATCTTCGAATGCATGAGTTCAGGAAGTGTACTGTTCAAAAACCCCTTATGTTTGACGCAACAGACTATAATGTTGTTTCATCTATAATTAGAATCTTGACCACATATAGGGTACACATGACAACTGACCTGCCTCTCAGTTCTCTAATGGTATTGTCGTCACGGTCGGAAGTAAGAGCATGCATGCGTCTAATTTAATGTTTTAAAACTATTTCTTATACTAAATGCCTTCATGTGAACTGATATGAGCTGATGCACTAGAGTGACACGCTTCTGAGTGTTAAATATTTATCATATTTTGACATGATGTTTGTTCCATGATTTAGATGCCAAATATTTTCAAGGCTCAACTTGAGGCAAGCCAGACCCTTGGTTCGGTTCTGGATTGGCTCTCCTGTCAGTTTGTTGGCTCGCTCACCTCTAGCCAGTCTGCAGCAACAGTGAATTGATGTCACTGCTGCTGCAGATGGCTGGTGCAACAGTCTCTGCCAGGCCATGACCCAACTAAGAACATTATTAGTAGGGTGCCCCACTCCATACACCCCCTGAAGCTACGTTCCTGCATACAGGGTTATCATAAGTGGGCTGAGGGGGTTGGGGAAATCTAAGGGGAGGTTTTTGCTGAGGTGTCACATCTGTAATGCCCACTTTCAGCTGTATCTGAGCTTTTTTGAGCCTTTTCATGAGGTGTAGCAGCAGCCTGGATAGAAGGAAATGATGTCATCTACTTTTAATGCACTGACTACTACGAGATGCATTTCAAGACGACGTCTCGCCTGATGAAAGCAGATTTGACAAGTACACGTCTTTGGTTATCGAGACAGGAATAGATTATAATATTTAGATTAATCATTTTCAGCTAGGTTCATCATAGTGCCGTTTTGCGAGTCCTTAATAGCGATTATTAAGGAATCGCTATTAAGGACTTGCAAAACGGGATTCATGTAGGAATCGCTAATTAAACTGCGATTTTTACACATTCCTTATTTGCGATTAGCAAATTGCTAATCGCAAATAAGGAATAACTCCCCATTCATTCCTATGGGCCCAAAGACCCATAGGAATGAATTGGGAGTTATTCCTTAAGGCCCATAGGAATGAATGAGGAGTTATTCCTTATTTGCGATTAGCAATTTGCTAATCGCAAATAAGGATGCGATTTCAAGGGTGCCAGGGGTGTCCAAAGGACACCCTGTAGCACCCTTGAAATGTAATCTGCATTGGTGTTGCGTACACACATGTCCATAGGACATGTGTGTGTGTAACATGCAACTTAGAAAAATGCATTTAAATGCATTTTTCTAAGTTTTCGCTATTTACCACGAGGTTTGACCTCGCGGTAACTAGCGGCCAAAAATTTCGATTTCGCAATTTTTAAATGCTTCTTGAATTGCATTTAAGGAATCTCTAATTGAGATTCCTTAAATGCAATTAATCGCAAATATGCGATTTCTAAAAATGCAATTTTTGCACTTGGGATGATGAATCCCAAATGCAAAAAAAGCGCTCGCAAAGGGCCAGATTCTCAGAATCTGGCCCTTTTCGAGCCGGTTTCGGCTTGATGAATCTGGCCGTTTGTCTTCTATGAGCTTGATTCACCAGTTGATATGGTGGTGATGGGTGTATGATTTTCAGGCCTCGGTTTTGACAATTCAGCTGTCAAACTGACCTACTGCTAACAATAGTCATTGTGTGGGCTTTTGATGCGCCACATTCAACCATTGGCTTTCTTTGACCAGCCTCTTTGAGTTATTGGCTGTCTTTGACCAGCCTCTTTGAGCTATTGGCTGTCTTCGACCAGCCTCTTTGAGCTATTGGCCTAGGATTGTTGTACGGGATTGAAGTGGGTCTAGGATATGTTTTGTCCCAAAAAGAAGGTTCTCATCTTGAAGACTTTGAGCACAGTCATGGGTGGTGTAAGGTCACTCAGAGGTTTTGTATAAATCTCGTATACAAAGAGAGCGAGTGAGGTACAGCTACAGCAATATACATATAACACACAGTTCATTCAAATGTTGTAATATAAGGGCTTGCACAACAGTTACAATTACAAAGGGTGCTAATTGTTTGCTAATCATATGCACAAAAGACTTACTTAAAAAACAATCTACATCATCTTTTCTAACTGAGACGTCATCCCAAGCCTGACTTGGATAATGAATTAATTAAGAGCACTAAATATAATCCTGCACGTTAAATGTATGATAAACTGGTGTTCACTGAGTCACCGCCTGTAATTGTACCTAGGAGGTCCCCATTTTACTTCACCACTCCGAAAATGTTGTGGCAAAAATCATTTGCACTTTGAACCAGCAGCGCCGAGGTAATAATATGTACGATCCTTTCTTCGCTGAGAAAAGAAATCAAACAACGGAATTACAAGAAAACAAATTTACCTTTTAGTTAAATCAGAGATAAGTGGGGAAAAGAGAGAGGCAATGAAATGTCCCATTGATCTGTTAATCGGCCGAGACGTGCTGTGTATGACAGTTTAGGAGAGGCTGCTGAACAGAGCCACACTCTTGAATTGCGCTCCTATTGATGGCAGCCATTCTTACCTAATTGCTAAATGCTAATAATGATGGTAATTACAGACTATTTAAACCGCGGGCTGTCTGCTGTCCCTTCTGCAGATGGGCACTTCAGATGCCAGTCATGTACTGCACTCATTTGCTACAGGGGGGTGGGGGGTCGTCTGTGCAGTCGATGTGACTGACTATAGACTTCATTCATGTAGCTCACTCAGCCCTGATTATGGCAAGAACTATTTATCGCACTCGATTAAATCCGACTTCCCTGGTTTCGAAATATTCAGGCGCATCAATTGCACCTATTCTGAGTGGAGGGGAATAACAGGCAGGCACCAAAATACATTTTATGATCAATACTCCACACTTTTCCTGTATTTAATTTCAGGAGCCTGGTTAAAATTTAACGAAGGTTGTGGACCTTATTATTTATTTTTAAATCTTTTTATTGAACTACACAACAGCAGTACATCAGTGATACCATCATCTTACATATAAACCGACCAGTGTGTTTGAGGTTGTCCATTTCCATCGTAGAGAGTACAATAGCTATAATGGGTGACCCACATAATATATCTAATACTCCAATCACAGCCCTCGGTACATTTGCCATTGTCCCCAAATCTTTTCCCATTTCTTTGATTAGCCTCTGCTTTGATAGATCATACGTTGTACCAGCCAACACCAGTCTGGATCATTCTCCTAATCACCTACCTATGGTAGAGCTCGGGCTCCCCAGCATCTGGCTATATTACGCTTCGCTTCCACCACCGCAACAGCCAGCCATACCCTAATGTGTCTTGGCCATGCTTCTTCCCATGGAACCATCAATAACAACCATTTTGATTCCAGTGGGACCTCCGTTCCTGTCACCTGCGCCATAATTCTTCTGACTTTCCTCCAATGTCTGCGTCTCTGGGCATTCCTGTATAAGATGGTAAAACGTTTCCTCATGGCTAAACCCCCTGTGACACTGTAATGAATCCGCCCTCCCCAAACGATGTAATACTCTCCTCGAGCAATAAATGCGATGGAAGACTTTCAGCTGAACCAGGTGTGATCGCCACCTCCCTTGGTCCCTGCAACGCCTCTATCTGTTCTTCATTCTCTATCAGACCAATATCTCCCTCCCGCGCTGACTTCAACAGGCCCAATGGATCTGGTGTATTGTTTACCAGTATTTTATATGTTACTGAAATTGCATTCCCATCCAAGGGGTCTGTCAGGAGTCTATCCTCCAGCGGGGAGACCTCAGGCAGGGCTTCGCTTTCATAAACATGACCCAGCTACAGCTAATGCAGCCATACCCCGGGACCCAGTTCGTACTTTTGTTGAAGGGTCTCAAACTTCACAAAGGCTTGTTTCCTCCAGACATCACCAAGTTTTCCTAGGCCCAGTAACTCCCACTTCCCAAAGCTCTTCAGCTTTCCCACCATGTCCAATTGGGCACTGGCCCACAGGGGGGTCATTGCTGTCATTCTGCGTCTCCAGCCCAGGTATTTCATTGCCGCCTACCAGGATTTAATTACTGTTTGTGTATTTGCAGGCAGCCCTCAGTTCACTCTTCTATTGTAAATTACATGTGTATAACTCCTGGCTCCCATTTGTACCTTGTCCACCCTGCAGGCTGGTTCCAATCTGTCTCCAAGCACCCAGTCATTCACCATAACTAATTGTGCGGCCCAATAATACAATCTCACATCAGGGGCCACCAGCCCCCCATCATAAATACCTCTCTGTAGATAATGCATGGCAATACCTGCCATTCCTCCATTCCATAGGAGGGAGCGCAACTCCATCTCAATCGTTCAGAAGAACGATGTGGTATTCAGATATGGGGCATTCTGTAGGACATAGGGTAAACAAGGCAGTGGCATCATTTTAAATATGGCATCGCGGCCCGGTAGGGTCAAAGGCAACGATCTCCAGTGTTGGGCTTCTCTCTTAAACCTGTCTAATTGTGGTGACAGGTTCCTATCATAAAGTCTCTGATGGTCCCTTGTTATATTAATACCTAAGTATTGAAACCCTTTCAGTTCCAGTGGGATCGTACACCTTGAGGTCAAGTTAGGAGGTCCCCCCGCCAGTAGATACAGCAGTGACTTCTCCCAGTTAATACAATAACCAGAGTAATCGCAGAAAAAACAGATGATTTGCAGAATCTATCGATGGATTGTCTGGGGCGCTGGACATATAGAAGAATGTCATCTGCATATAGGGAGAGGCGCTCCTCCCATTTTTCACCCACTGGAATGCCCCATATCAGTGGGTCCTGACTGACCAACCTGGCCAGCGGCTCCAGTGCCAAAGCAAACAGAATCGGAGATAGGGGGCACCCTTGCCTCGTCCCCTTCTGCAGGGCGAACTCCCGGGATACTGTAGCGTCGACCCTTACTTTCGCCAGCTGTTGTTTGAATAATAATTTTATCCATCAAATGAACTTCTTCATTTCTACATACGCGCCATGACCGTCCACAAGTAGTTCCATTCTATGCTGTCAAAAGCCATCCTGGCATCTAGGGATAGGAGAGCCGAGGGCGGCGAGCGGTCCAACTCAGTAACATGTAGGACCCCAAACAATCTACGTAAGTTGAGCCTAGAACCCCTCTGTGGCATGAAACCGGATTGGTCTGGGTGCACTAGGGAGTGAATCACTGTTCTCAGGCGCAAAGCAGGCACTTTCGCCAGTGCTCTAACCTTAAAATTCAAGAGTGAAATTGGTCTATATGACTCACAACTCTTTGGGATTTTCCCCATCACCGTTATCAGCGCAGTGAGCTGATCCGTCAGTAAAAACCCCATGTGGCTCGCTTCTTGGAACATTGTAAGGAGGTGCGGGCCGTTTTATCCAACAAGTCTTTAACCCCTTCGAAGCTAATGACGAGCTGGGCTCGTCATGGCGCTTACCTGCCGTGCGCGGATGACAAGGCCAGCTCGTCATGAATTATGGTTATTTTGGATCTTCAGCGCAGGACGGGAAAACGCCTAGCAGCCATGTGGTAAAACAGCTCTGTTGTAAGGCTTGTGCCCCTTTGCTAATCTCCTCCACTGTCGGGTTGCCTTCTAACCCCTCCCTTTCCATGATAGTCAAAATCTGAAGTTTAATATCTCTCACGAAATTGAAACAGTCCACTGCAGCAAACCCAGAAGTTAAAGCGTACAGCCTTTCATAGTAGGATGCAAATGCCTCCGCGATCTAATGCCCCATCACGTCATATCCCCTGGTTATCCAGTATCTCTGGGATCCACCGTCCCGAAGTCTCCCGTTTATACAGCCACGCTAGGAGTTTACTGGCCTTATCCCCTATCTCATACATTTTGTGCTCGGAGGCCCTGGCCAAGGCTCTGGCCTCATCTTCCAAAAGCACTCTGAGCTCCTTCTGTCATAGGCAAAGACGATGAGTTGCCTCCCCGGTTTCCCCTTCTCCCTTCCTGCCTTGGCTACCAGCTCCAGAATCTCTTTCTCCAGAGTCTTGCATTTCAATGTCTTTTCATTTTTGGAGGCCCCAAACAAACCCTGGATATGTCCTCTAAGTACTATATTAAAAGCTTCCCACAGCCCCCCCGTGTCCACCGATCCCATGTTCTCCATAAAGAAATGGTTGGTATAACCCCTTACACTAGACCTAAAGTGTAAGTTTGTGAGGTACCATGGGTCAACCCTCGGTGGCAGGATATATTCCCGCCAAGGCCCCTCAAAAGAGGCCGTCACTGGGGAGTGATTGGACATCCTCCGGGCAATGTGTTTTGGCCCTTTAAACTGGCCCACCAATTGAGTATGTGTGACCAGGTAATCAATGCGCAAGAGGCCACCATGCACTGTGGATAAGTGTGTGTATTGTCTGAGATTGAGATTGTGACAGCGCCAGATATCACTAAATTCCAGGAAGAAATCGCCCAGTGCCCCGGCTCTTCTTCCCGATAACCCCCCACCCAAGAGGTCCAACTCCACCGAAAGTACGTTGTTCATGTCTCCTCCCATAATCTATCAAGAAGTAGTGGAACCAGTGTGTCCAGCGTGGGGCCTGCAACCCAGCGGTGTGTATACCGAGCAAAGGTTGATGGTCATTCCTTCCCACTGTCCACTCAAGGCCACATATCTCCCCCAGAGGTCAAATCATACTTTCCCTGGCATAATGAGAAACACCTTTCTGCCTAATATCCCCACCCCTCTGGAGCAGGTGATATACCATGCATGGCTAGTAGGGTGATGCGTATCTATCCAGGGCCCTACAATGATGTCCACGGAGATGGGTTTCTTGTAATAGGATAATGTCTGGTGCGTATTTCTTGATAAATCGCATGACTACCGTACGTTTCACCTTACCATTTAAACTATTTACATTCCAAGACCAGACCTTCCTTCAGCATATTCGATGATTAGACATTGGTGGTATGTGCTAATGACCCCCCAGAAGGATCTAGAGGGCTGTTACATGGTATTTCCTCCCACCCTTATCCCTTCTGTCCACACTGTGGATCCCTCATCTGCCAACTGTGATATCAACAAAATGACTGCTTTTAACTAGAGAAAAACAATTCCTTTGTCCCCAATTTATTCCCCCGCGCCCCTCCCTCCTACCCTGCGAATCCGGTTGTTGAAACCCAAACTACCCAACCTGCAGAGTGCCTGTCACCCAATAAAGAACATGTCAAACTTCAACTGTGGTGGATTCGACCTTCTTGGACCCAAGTAAGAGTTCTTTCACATCACTCCACGTCCCTGACGAGCCCCTCCTTGGACAGTTATCCACTTATGGCACTTTGTGTCCCCACCCCTTTTTTGTTTTTTGTTGCAGTATTGTCCAATATCCGGAGGATACTAATCAGAATATATTGGTCTCAGAACCCCAACTCACCCACATGTTGGTGCTCCAGTCCCCCACCCATTCTCACCTCCATAAGAGCTCCTTTAGTTCATGTCTCCTCACCCCCCTCATCTGACCACGTTCTTGCCACCAGTGTTATTGTAGTTTGCTAGCTGGTTGAGCTGCTTCCTTCCGTCCCCTCTCTGGTTGCTCCTTGGTCATGTTTGGAGCTCCTATCTTTCTTCCAATTTGATTGTAAGCCAGGCCTCCAGCCTCTCCCACACCTCCTCTGGTGTCGTGAAGTGGCAAGTTTTACCATCTGTGATGACGCAAAGTTTCGCCGGGAAAAGAATCATATATTTAAGGTCTCTCTCTCTGAGCTCCTTTTTCACTGGCTTGAAACTTAGCCTTTGGAGCTGTATTTGCAGGGTAAAGTCCAGGAAGAAATGGATTAGGGTGTTCTTAAAACGCACCTCGCCTTTTGATATTGCTGCTTGAAGGATGTAATGTATGTGGTCTTGTAAAGCGCACTGCTGCCCTGAGGCGTCGTGGCGCTGTAGACCACTGGGGAACCCGTCCTGGCTATCCCTGTGAGGTGGTCCCTACTGGGTATCTCCAAGGTGAAACCAGGCATACCCGGCGAATGTGGGGGGCCGTTGTAGAGATGAGGCAAGCTAATGCCCAGAGTTGCCGAGTGTGATCCCTGGTTAGAGTAGGCACCGAGGCGAGAATTATAGAGTCCGCTGACCCTGGTCCATGACCCTGCCGCGTCGGGAATTGAACCCTGGTCCCAGGCCATTCTCTGCTTCCGGGTCTGCCGCCTCTAACCGGTGAGCCACACCACTCCACAGGAATAATAGTGTAGAGAAGGGCCCCAGGCCTAGGCGCGAGGACCTGAGCCTATGCGCCCTCTCGACGGAAAATTGTTTTGAGAATCTTTTGGGCTGGAGCTTGTTCACAATAAAATCCTCAAGGAAGAGATCAATACTAGGGCCCTCCACCCCCTCTGAGACCCGACCACTCGGATGTTATCACTCCTCACTCTCCCTTCTTGATCTTCTAACCTTAATGCCATGTGAGTGGCCTTCTGTGTTAGTGTGAGTACCTGAGACGCCAGGGATTTTGTTGTCACTTGAAGCTGCGCAATATTGTTTTAGAATGTGGAAACTTTATCACTGAGTTTTGAGAGGTCTTTTCTGATCAGTGTAACGTCCACAGATAGAGAATCACTTTTTGGTTCCAGAGCCCCCTTCATATCTCGAATCGCCACCATTATAGCTGTTCCGCTACCTCCCAGTCTGGGACTTTGTTGGGCCTAGGCACTGCATATTTGTCCACTTGTTCACTTGTAGAGGGCCCTCCCCTTTTGATTTCACCATTTTCACCTTTTATCTGTGCCTCTGGAGCTGGGCTGAGCGTTTCAAATTACACACGTGTCGGGGTGATATACTCAATAGTTCCTGGATCACACCAGGTCTCAACTCAGTTAGGTGCAACAGTCTTCTTGCACCACCAGTCCGCTGCTTGCCACCTTACTTTGAAGCCCCAGCCACTTTGACCTCCATAGTATCACCCACCCTGGGGAGGCAATTCCGGGACTCACCCTATGACCCCGAGACTATGAGGGTGACTGTGAGGGACAAGGATGCGGCCACCTTGGGATTAGGGGGCGAGGGCTATCCACAACCGTGAATCCTGGTCTCAGTCTAGGCACCTAGGCGGCCCTGTCTCAATCTTCTTTTCCCCCTTGGTAGTGTCCCAAATTTCCTTCCTGTGGACTTAGCTGCCCCCCAGCAACTCGCTCCCTACAGAGCCGACCCCACTCACCTTCTGCTGTGGCCTCTTCGGGGGATGGAGAGCAGCTGGATTACGGTGCCTAAGGACCCTGTTCCCGGTGAATAACTTGTGTTACTGCCGCTCCCCCGGGTGTATCAGCCCCTGGCGGTCTCCGTCCACCTGCAGCCTATACCCCCTTCATGAATCTGATGGAGAGGGAAGCACCACAGGCTGCTCGGGTCTTCTTCGCTAGGCACCTGCCTCAGGCACAACTCACAGGCCGCCTCGGGCCTAATTCTGTTTCTGCCTTGGGCGAGGTCCCGTGGTCCCGGGCCACCTCAGGCTGCACCTTAGCCCTTCCCTCGGGCCGGGTACTGTCTTTCCTCAGACTGGCTCCCTGTCTGTGCCCACGTAATGGGTCCACTGGAAAAGGAGAGCTATGCAAGCGGCCCCGCTTTCCCACGACAGGCCCCTGCCTCAGTCCCAGCTCACAGGCCACCAAGCTTCTTGATCCGAAGTTCCCTCGGGCGAGACCCCTCGGCCACTGCAGTCCCACTTCGCCTCAGGCCGTTCATTTTCTCTTCCAGGCAGCTGGATGCAGTCCCTTCGCGGTCACCTCCAGCACCTACTCTTCCAGCGTTGTTCTCTGTTATCCCGGGATCGAAGGGCCCAGGAGCCACACCGCTCACCCAGCCAATGTCTTACATGGGCACCCTATGTGGACCTTCACTTCAAACTGGGCCCGGGGGGGGGGCAGAAAGGGAACCACTCCTTCATCTCTGCATGACTTCTTCAGGTTAGTGGTGTCCAAAAGGGACATGAATGAATGTCGGATTACGGGGCTCGATTGGGAGCTCCACTGTGTAGACCATCTTGATCTTTGATGAAACCACACACCCCAGTTGTGGACATTATTACACTTGGTAATTCTGCACAACTCGGAATTCCGAGCCATGAACAAGCAGGGGTTTATGCAGGGGTTGGAAATGAAAAACCCCAGCTCACTCGTCATCAGGGTAAAAATCCATTTTAAGGCTCTCTAGATTCTGTGGGCAATGAGTAATTTAAGCTAGTGGTTGTCGTAATGGGCACCAGCAATACATTTTGAGACCGGGACCAATGGTGTAGCAAGGGGGGGTCAGCCCCTGGCATCACTTTTTTGGGGGGAGGCGGCACTTCACATGGGGCGAACAATATCAGCAAGCGCAAGGTAAGTGGATTCTTTAAAAAAAAAATATTTTCCCCTCGTCATCGTCTGTCAACTTCCCCACAACTCCCACCACTCTTACCTGCACCGGCTATCACTGACAGGCATGGTCAGGGGCTGCCCCAGGCAGCAAAAGCTCGAGCTACACCACTGACCGGGTCATGGTAAGATTGTGACCCAGAGTACGGCCGAAAAGTGAGACAGAAAGAAGACGTAAAACATCCTGATAGGGACCCCATTGAATTCTGACACTAATTTATAACTTAACATTATTTTGTAATCGATCCCAAGTCACTATCCTATTGAATGTAAAAAATCTCCTTAGATGTGTTTCACATGTTTTATCGCTCTTCAAAGAAGCTTAGCTTTTCAGCGTTAGCGTTGCCTTGAATGCTCCAAATAGTGATGATGGAACACTTCAATTCAATGTCAGGGGGCATTCTCCCAGCTGACAATCATGAGTCCTCGGTCCATCAGAGAAAATGTTGAAATAGAAGGTGTGGTTGTGCTCAGAAAAGACAGCTCATTCATTTTTTTGTATTATGACCATGGCTCCCAGTAGGACCCCAGTGTATTTTGTTTCCTCTTGTTTTTTACATCACATACTTTTGCATTTTATCTATTTAAACTCAGTATTACATTGTATGCAAGCTATCTCCTACCATATGTTCATGGATTTACCAGTTTTAAGAGGAGTTCAACTTTTGTGCTTCAAACAGTAATTGTCAAACACCCGAATTCAGAAGTCTGGTTGCTGTCCATCAGCACCAAACCATCCAACTCTGAATGCCCATGCAAAACTTTTCAAGAGAAGGCATGGTTTTGCATAGGGTGTGGACTCAGTGGCCCGCTGCGAGAGGCTGGCTCAGAATATGATGTACACTTATGTAAGTGGACACCTTGAACAGATCCAGACAACCCTTATGGTGATTTTAGTGGTCTTAGACAACGTTATGCAGCTCTCTAACCGCCCGATTCATGAACCTAAATTGCGCTCGCAAGGGGCCGGATTCTGAGAATCCGGCCCTTTGCGAGAGCGATTTTTGCATTTGGGATTCAGCATCCCAAATGCAAAAATCGCTAATTGCGATGTCGCAAATGTGCGAGGAATTACATTTAAGGAATCTCTATTAGAGATTCCTTAAATGCAATTCAACATCCAATTTAAATTTGCGAATTCGCAATTTCTTGCCGCAATTTACCGCAAGGTCAGACCTCGCGGTAAATTGCGAAAACTCCGAAAAATGCATTTAAATGCTTTTTTCTGAGTTGCATGTTACACACACACATGTCCTTTGGACATGTGTGTGTGCAATACCTGTGTGAAATTTCATTTGAGGGGTGCTACAGGGTGTCCTGTGGACACCCCTGGCACCCTTCAAATCGCAATCTTATTTGCGATTAGCTAATTGCTAATCGCAAATAAGGAATACTCCCCATTCATTCCTATGGGCCTTTTGGCCCATAGGAATGAATGGCGAGTTATTCCTTATTTGCGATTAGCAATTTGCTAATCGCGAATAAGGAATCAGTAGGAATCGCATTTTATTATGCGATTCCTACATGATTACCGTTTTGCGAGTCCTTAATAGCGAATCGCTATGATTCGCTATTAGGGGCTCGCAAAACGGCCCGTTGATGAATCAGGCTGTAAGTGGTAGCTGTGGATAGAAACCTTCAGGCTTTGTCCAGACAGAGTGTAACACCTCTTGTTTTACCGGTATATAATCTTTTAAGTATAGATTAAATGAAAAAGAACCTCAGAGTGTATTTATAAAAATATGTATTTATTATAAGACACTCATTAACACATTTAGATATCTATTAGCCAGAGAAATACACAAAACACACAATACTTTGCAATAGAAACAGGTAAGTAGCACAGAATAAACTATGATCACCAGGGGCGGCCCAACCATATAATAAAATAATGGTATGCAAACCGCGACTCAAGTCAAGACAATACTCAGAGGATGAAGAAGTGCCAGGGACCTAAGGAACCACCCAAGGTGAGTATCTAGGATCCCCACAGAGGTTGTGTGCAGTGTAAGAACATAACCACGTTCTCCATACAAATCAACGTGTAAGATGCAGTTGCAATTTTACAGAAGAAGGACCCTTCCCAGCGGATCCTGAAGAAACCCTGTGGAAGACTGAAGGTTGGAAAGCCACCCCACTGATGGATACCTTACGAACCAGGATACCTGCCACAGGGGTGCATAGGTGTTAAGTGGCGTCGGAAACAGCCGTCAAACCCATTGGAGAAGACCGTTAATGGAGAAAGGTGTATTCAAGTCGAGAAGTACCTGAAAGCAGAGAGAACAGAGAGTCTATGCCACTTTGAAGTGACCAGGAGGCATGGAAGACGAATGCCCACCGATGTCGGGTGCTGTAGAAGAGTTGAGGATGACCTTGGAACTGCAGCTGTGTGGACAGGCGATGCTGTGGAAGACCAGGAGCCATACATGAGCTGTCCCAAGTGAGATGTCGAGAGTTGAGGGGTTGGTGTCCTGCGGGAGCACCAACAAGCCTTGGCAACTGCAACCAACGTGGAAGTTGAATAAGGTATACTGTCGGGACCAGCAAGGTCCAGGAGACTCAGGGAGCAATCAGGGGAGCCCAAAAGTTTTCGAAGGTGACCCTCAAGAGGACCCACAGGCCAGAGACACTGGAGTCGCAGAGAACCTTGAGTAGCTCACCAAAGATGCAGGCACAGGGTGCAAGTGATGCAGTGAGGACGAAGATCGTGGTCACTGGAGATCAGGGGCAGCTCCTCCATTAGCTTGGAGGAGCGTTACCCCACTGCTTCTCCAGTGCAATAAGCAGAAACATAAAATGGTAAAACTACCATTTTATATTTCTGCTTCTCGCACTGTGAGAAAGCAGAAGGGATTGGTTGGGATTGGGGGGGGCATGTCTGCTGGAGGGCAGGGGAGGAGTGTCTAGCCCAATGCGGCAGGCCCTGACTGCTTGATTGGCCTTCTGAGGCCGACCAAACCAGTCATGGGCACTCTCCCTTTTCTCCATGTAGGCTGCATGCAGCCTGCATGTGGAAAATGGCCTACCCCTAGGCGCTCAGCCGGGCGCTGTCCCCAGCAATCAAAACGCTTCTTTTGCAGCATTGTGATTGCCTTAGGGAAGGGGAGGGAGGCTGCCTGCTTCCTGTTCCACAAGACCCGGCCAGGAGCAGACAAGGCTCAGGACCCGGGAAGGTACGTTTATTTATTTATTTTTTAATTAAATACCCCCCCACCCCCCGCGTGACCACCCGTGAGTCATGCCGGCCATGACTGCTGGAGATGCTTGAGGATGGGGCTACTTGGAGCCCAAAGAGCTTGGTGGAAGGAAGCCAACAAGCCTATGCAACTGCAAGTCGACTCAGTGCACAGGGGTTCAGTTCCTGCGGCTCCAACGAGGGATACTGGCCTCAAACTTGGTGAGAGGACAGGGCAGGCCTGGTGTTGCTGAGCCTTTCGGAGTCTGTAGGAGCCCAGGATCAGCAGACGGGTAAGCTTAGTTGCGGTACCTGTAGATGCAGGGAAGTGACTCCTTCACTTCAAGGAAGATTCCTTCAGGTGTCTTGGATGTCCACCAGCCCTGGACGGTTTCTTGTATGGAGCACAGGCATGGACGTTGCAGCAGACGAGCAGGACGAAGTGATCAGGAGCAGCAGGAGTCTTCCCGGTTAAAACCTTGATGCCAAGAGCGAAGTCCAGAGTGCCCAGACAGTTGAAGTTGAAGTGGTGTCTGAATAGTATCATGTCCCACGATGAATCTAGGGACTCACCCACAGTTAAGCCCTTAAATAACCTGAGGAAACGGTTGGAATGATACAGGAGTCCCTTCCTACGTAGGGGATGGACAAGGGGGAGGATACTCCTGTGTCCTTTGTCCAGTTTTGCACCAGAGCAGGAGCCAACAGCTCCCTGAACTGGTTTGAACTAACCCTGGGCGGAGTACTATGCTATGCTCTCGTAGTTTGCAAAGTTTGCGCTACTTCGCACTATGCGAATTGGACGTAGCACAGTGCAAACACGTGTAGCGTAGCATATTGCAGAGGAAATTTTTTGCTTGCTCGCGGTCCTCAACGTCAAGTTGGGGACCGCGAGCGAGCAAAATGACATCTCGGCAACACTTTTTCCTCGTTCGCGATCAGCAACATCAAGTTGCCGATCACGAGCGTGGAAAATAAACCTCCCGGCGAGATTCTCAACGCAGGGAGGTCAGGTTTCTCATTGTGAGTGGTCGCATATACTCGCGACCGCTCGTGATGAGAAACTACCAGTCCGCGTTGAGAAAGCTGCCGCTCGAGTAGAAATCTACTTGAGCGGCAGAAAACAACCGCTTGCACTGTGCAAGATGCGGTTTGCACTGATTGCACAGTGCGGACAAGCATCCGGCACTGTGCAATCAGTGCGAACAGCATTTTGCACAGTGCACTATGCAGTTCGCGAAGCTACACGTAGCTCGCGTAGTGAGAAGTGCACTTTGCGTAGCTACGCGTAGCGCAACTACGCCCAGGGTTAGTTTGAACTGGACTATGCATAGAGAGCACCAAATGTGCCCTGCATGCAGAGTATGTGAGGCTGGGAAGTGCCCCCACCCTGCCCCACTACACTAAACCCTGTCTGGGAGGTGGTAACAACTCCCTGTGACCGTATGCCTATTGTTCTGCCTTCCCCTGCTCGAGCTTGGCTCAGCAGCAGTAGGGCAGAATCGTGTCTCTGTTCGGCAGCAGCCATGTTGTGCTGTCTGGGTCTAGAAGACTGGTACTGGGAGCGCTGAGGGCCTAACGGAGGGCCTTTAAAGGGATTAGAATCATACCTCCCACACTTTTTACGGTGTGGGAGGTATGATTCCAGCATGTTTGATACCAAACACAACAGGGTTCGTTACAGCTAGTTTCGAGATGGTAATCGCGTAATGACGCAGTGCTCCTCTATATGTTATATGGCTCTCTCACTTCCAACCCGGGAGAATGAACTCCGTAGGCTGTATGGTGTCCTGCTCATGCAGGGGCACCCTCACACTTAGAACCGAACACCCTGCCTTCAAGATTGAAAAGGGCTGCTGTAGGGATGACTTATAGGTTTTAAGTGCAGTAACATGAGATATAGGGAAACCTATATCTTTAGTTTGAATGGTCTCCCATAGATGGCATAACAAGTGCTTCAGCCAATGGGGGAACCCTGGGGTACCTATGCCCTGGGTACCTTAGTACCATATACTAGGGACTGATAAGGGTACCCCAGCATCCAATCTGGGATGTACCTAAGTACGTACCATTAAAATTTAGGGGAGAAAGCAGAGAGACTGAGGTCCTGATTAGCAGGATCCCTGTCAGACTAGTTAGAAAAGAGCATTATATCAAGCAAAAAGTGGAGGTAACCATAGAAGCAGATCCTACTTTCCTTACACCCGCACACATAATTCTAATGTACCCCTATATCTTAGCACTGTTGGAGGAGACCAACACACCACAGCAAACAAAATAGAAATGAAATGTGGAGGGTTCAGGAAAGAGTGGGTGAAAATGAGAGTCTAACAAAAAAGATTGTTGAGAAAGGAAGTTACTTTACTGCATGTGAAAATTCTGAAAGCAAACAAGAAAACATTGTATAGCCTTTAAAGGCCATACCCCTCCCCCCTTTGCCCTTTTATACTGGAAGTTTGGATCTTACTGGGCGCCTGAGGCAGAATAACAAAGTCTACAACTCCAGAACTCCGAAGATCTCTATAAATAGTTCCAGCGGAAGTGAAGGGATTCAGAAAATAAATAAATAAAAGTCTAATACAGCAGGATCAAATATTTGAGTAGGAGATTTGTGTGAAATGATTAGCAGTGAGGGAAACCCATGAAGCCAACACGTTTGCCAAGCTGTGTGCAACAGTGAGAGCCAGTCTTAGGCTGATTCAGGCACTCTTGGCAAGCAAATGTTCTGTAGAGAGTAAGCCATCCAGAACAGCATCTGGGTGTGGACGTCTTGAATATACTTCATAGCATTCCTCTTTCTGTCCATTATTAAGCAACTCTACGAGCAGGGCAAAGTGATGTGTGGATCCTAAAACTGTAGGCAAGGATCTGTGAGACGCACTGCACCCCCTAACAGAGCTGCCACTTCTGCCAGACCCCACCAATCTTGCTCCAGGAAAAACCAACTGAAAAGCATGGACTGACTCCTTACTTGGTCACTGTCAGGCCAGAAACTTTCAGTACTTATAGTATTACGGTGTTGGTCGTCGCTGAGAGTCCAGTATAATGTGGCAATTGCACTATTTTATATCATATCAATTGTAGTTTTCAGATGTTGGTCCCCACTGGCTCACCAGTGTGTTCTGGTACTTGTGTCTTTCACTTCACACTCAATCCTTTTTTTCTCAATTTAAATATAGCATCACCTTACAGTTTTTAGGGATCATCAGAGTTCAGATTTACAGCAATAGTTCTGCCTTGTTTCCTGTGTTCAAATTCCTTGCTGTAAAAAGCCATTAAAACCTTTTTTGCTGGGTCTCCTCCTGAGTGCCATTTGAATGCAGCGTGGGTTGTGCATAAACAGATAGGTCAACCTTTCTGGATAGTGCCACGTCATGTTTAAAAAAACATTGTGAAAAAATTGTTTGCGACCTCTCCCCCTATGTGCTAAAGGATGTACCCCATTTTTCCCGCAAAGGTCATTGCAGTGTGGTGCTCTGAATGTCGGACAAGATCTACAAAAGGGGAGAAGAAGGAAGCCTTTGTCTGGACTATGCAGACCTGAGTAGGTTCCTTCCACCAGACCAGCCAGTCTCCAGAAGTTTGTGTGCCTCTGCATCTGAGTGATTAGTTCATTTGTGACCAATACTAATTTGTAAGGAAACTGGTAGTCTCACACCACTTCCTGAGTTTATATTTTACTGCATTGAATCTGCACAGTGGAAGGGTTGGACCAGGAACAGAATCACATTGCTTTTCTCCTCTTGAGCCAGTTGTTGGCTCTAGGAGTGCAAAGAAGCTTGCTGTTAGTTGGACAGGTAGTAGTATGTAGATTACTATGAAGAACAGAAGGACCAATCAAAATCATTGACCAACCTAGAGGACTAGGACCAGCAGTAGTGTGTCTATGTGTGTCCTGTGAGGACTTTCTGCACACGTGTGAGGAGTCTGTGCCAACACTATAGTGCCATTTCCATTCTCAACCAATAATTCCTTCTCTGCCACTCCCCATTCTACTTCCGTGGCAAAGCTGGTGTCGGTGTCCTTCATACCTGATGGGCTTGAAAGCAGAGAGGGTAGCACTCGTGAATCCCCTGAGTTAAGCATTGCTTTAATGAAGATTACTCAAGATGCTGCTCCTTCCCTGTGGCAGCTGCACAGATCCTCCATTGCTGCTTCATCCCCGAGATGTTACTGAGGCTGCTCCTTAAACATCTGACCATGAATGATTCCAATACTGTTTACCAACTCCCTTGAGGTTAAAGCTTCCCCTGCTGTATTAGAGCCGCACTCCTGAATGAAACTGGCACTGGCAACTACATTTGCCTTCAATGAAAATCTGTCACCAACTTAGAGGTACCAAATGGACCCAAATTTGAGGACCATAACCTTAAGGCCCAACTACTGGGTTCGCAATGAGAACCTGCTGTCCACTTGTGTGGAATGACCATGCGAAGACCGGAGTGACCCTTTGACTGCACATTCTAACCAACGTGTCCTACAAAGTCACATATGTGCCTTTGATGGCTCTTTTCATGCTCCCCTGGTGACAGAGACCCATATGTTTCTTTATAACTGTGTGATACTGGAACAATTGAGGGCAGAGGTCAAGAACATTCCAATCCAATATAATCCCATGCCCAGCAGCCATCATCCTTCTTTTTGCTGAGTCTTGAAAGAACACAAGTTCCAAAATATACTTGAATCAACTTCCTGTGGATACAACTTTACTCCACAAAATCTTCTCCGTGTGGGTCTTCTAAATTATTTCCTGTAGTCTCCTCCTCCTAGAACATAAAGGACACATCACAGGGTGGGAAAACTCAGGGAGGGATAATATCAGCCTTTATGTCTTTTTTAAACGTTATTTTTCATTTTACAATAACAACTCAGTGGGTTAAAATGCATGACAGCAGCATTGAGTCAGTTTGAATTCCATCAGGCTGAATATACCATTGACACATGAATTATGAATCTCTGTGAATATCCAAGATCATGATCATACATTTTCAATACCATTCAGTGTCAAGGTGGCTTACAAACAGCAGAACTATGAATCCACGCGGTGATCGCTATTTATCTCACTGTCACCAGCATTTGATTCATTTTCTCAATTACACACCCCTCTGCGTTAAGTAGCTCCCTACATAATTCTCTCCACATGGAAATGTCCTTTTCCAACTTCTCATCTTTCCTTCTTGCTTTCATGTGCATCTCTTCAGCCAGAGACCACCTTCAGCCAGGGACCACCTTCAGCCAGAGACCATCTCTCGTCCAGCTATCCACTGTTGGGACGCAACTATTCATCTAGACTATGGCTATCCTCCATTTGGCCTTTGTGACTTTAATAAAATCATGATTTCCTACCGACCTCTGCTGTGGAAAATCTGAATTTTATGGCAAGGCGAGAGGGGCAATATTATGCATGTTTAAAGCCTTCCCATAATATTCCTCCCAACACACTATACTGTTTTAAATAAAATTTCTTAAACGCAGAATCTGATGACCAATCTACTGCAGCTAATATATTATTCAATCTGTCCCCAGTCACCAATGCTTAGGAAGCCATTGCTCCACTTGTGGAATCAGCCCCAAAGCTCGCAACATCTATTTCTGGCTTTCTCATGGCTTCCTTAACCCACCTTGCCAACGTCTGGCTTGAGAAAAGTTTATGAGGGAATCTGAAGGAAATTATCAACTGAGATTCACCCTCACTTCTCAAATCTTGGTTCTTCCCTCATACTCGTGCAAACATTTAATCACACACAACTTTCTGGTCTCCTCCAAACTTGGATAATTGTTCTAGACATAGTTTTTGTCCTCTTCCTAATATTGAAACAAACGCACTGTGCTAAATAGGTTTGTGACATCCCCTCCAAAGCCTTAACATATGATACCCTTCTAAAAGATATCAAACAAAGTAGCATGACAAATTTAAATGAAAGACTCTTTAAGTCTAAAAACTCATTTTCCGTCCAACTAAACAATTTCTTTAAAACCAACTCTACATCCCACAAACATGAATATTTCAGACCTGGTGGTAGGTGAATCCGCACAATCCTCAATAACCTCCATATCACATCATGCTGACCCACTAGTAAATGACCCACCAACTCATGGCCTGCCGAAATTGCAGATATGCAATAGTCACAGATCTATAGGAATTCCCTTTCATAAAAAAAACTCTGTCAAGTAATTGGCCACTTCTACCACAGGAGCTGATATGGGATCCCAAATTCATTGCCACACACCAACAAAACCATCCCTTGCATGCCAACCTATACGCCTAAGAGGTTTCTGGAGCCCATGACTCCTTGATGAGTCATGGGCCTCTGACGATAAATCTGACACCTACCAGGCTCTTGCGAAATCTGTCATCCCATCAGTTTCAATTGACCCTGTAAAACCAACTTGTATGTCTCTCCCATTGAGTTCATTAACAGATCCAATACCTCTGGAATAAGCACCGGATCGTTTAAAAGTAACTCTTGATCCAGTCTCCAATTATATATCTTGTCACTTGAGTCATTCCCGAATATATTGTGCTTGTACCATAATGTCTTTGTTCAGACAAAAATGCCAGAACTCCTTTGGCAAATCTGCTAGTTGATATGCATCTTCTTCTCCTGCCTTGGCCATTTTCCCCCTGTTGCAAGGGGACCACACCTTGCCTCCCAACCCTGGAGACAGGCATCCGACTCTATATCAACATCTGGAACGTCACCAAAAATGGCCCTTCCATTTCAGGCTTCCAAATTCTTCCGCCACCACTCCAACTCCTCTGCCGCCTCTGCTTCTTACTGTATCTTCTGAGAATACCTCATTCCCCTGCATAAATACCTGGCTTTCAGCCTCTGCACAGCCTGATAATGTAGAGGTGCCGGAAAAACTACCTGAATCAATACTGATAGCAAACTCAGCACCCTGGCTATCTGACACAAGTCACCCATTTGCACGATAACAAACTTCCTCTTTATCTCCCGCTAATCTTTTTCCCAGTGCCGTGCGATGGTTCAAATAGGCGTAGCCACATGCACCCACCATAACTGCCGAAGTCATGGTTACCCCTCCGAAATTAAAATACCAAATTAGTCAGGCGCAATGCCTATCTTGTATCATTGCTCACAGAAACAACCTCTGAATCTCTGTCTCTCAAAAGCGGTACTAATTAAAATGACATTCCATGATAACCTTTGATAACTCATGGCTCCAAGGCTCTAACTATCTGAATCTAGCTAATACTATACATTTTCAGTACTAAAATTCCATATCACTGAATTCAAGCTAAAACATTCACTCTACCAGCGTTTATCAAATGAAAATATACATTAAATACACCCAATATCACGAATAATTACTCAGGTACTAATCTTGAAAGTGAGCAGCAACAAAGAAGGAACTTTGCTATCTGGCATGGGATTATATTGAATTTGAGTGTTCTAAGATTTTTTATTATAAGTTCTATTGTTTATTGAGGTTGCTGCTGTGATTTGGCAATAAAGAGGATATGCATATTATTGGCCTCTGTGCCTTGCATAAAATCAAACAAAATCAAATAAAATCAAACAAAAACAAAAAACAAAACAAAAAAAAGAAAAAGACTGAAAACGCTAAAAAACAATCCGTGCTCTATCTCTATGTGACTGGGCCGCTGGCATATTGGTGTTAAATGCCCTAAGGTTTAGCACTGCTCCCAGGTATGTTGAGGTTCCGTGACGATTTGAACCCGTGTTTTCAATGTTGTCGGAAATACATAATATTGGTATCAGCGAACCGCAAATGATCCATTTAGCATATCCTGGTGTTTTCGCTACGATACGAACAAGAGTACTCCTGTTATGAACACATTTCTGATCTACCCACGGCATCCATCTTACATCATGGCAGCCATTTTGTGTTTCTTGCCCTCACATACGCAATAACCTCTGATCACTTCATTTCGATTAAGGACACGTAGCCTTAGCCGGAGATTCACCTCTTTCATGACACATGCACCTTAAACCAGATCACGCTGTAGCTACATGACTCGACAAAGGCTGCCTCCTCTGCCCGAGGCCAGCCCAACTGAACTGGTTCTCGTGTCCATTGTCCCGATCATGATTAGGCGGCCGAAGCCGGTAGCCTTGCCCATTTATAACCCACAAACATCTCTTATCCCGCTTTTCTATCTTCCACACCTGGCTCCGTTCCTTTCTTTCTGAATCTTTATTAGGGGGAGGTAACGAAATTTACGATGAGGCGGTCCGGCTCTTGAAAACAATATTGACAAGGGATTGTGATGAACTAGTGGGAACCCCTCTTCATAGATGTTTTGTATCAGATTTTATCAACGGTTCCTGTGTACGCCAAATATTTATTGTTTATGACACAAAGGTTTTGGGAATGTACCAACATGTGAAGAATTCGCCTGAAGGCCAAAATTTAGTATATAAGGAGCAACCCTCTTTGTACAATTTGAACAGGCTCCTAGATACTGCCCATGCGTAGTTTCTGTGACTTCTGTGTCCCTGCAGTAATAAACCTTTGGTCTTTGACGCCACCATCGAGAAGCCCGTGTTTCTGTTTATTTGCGCACCAAGGCAGGTGGAACTCCGGGGTCTTTGGGTGTTGTTCCCTGACACCTCTGGACGGAACCAAAAAGTCCAGAACTCCAATTGGCGCCCAACGTTGGGCGACGTCATTCGGTACCGGTCCAAAAGCCTGAAGAGTTCGAGAAGCTTCGTGTGAAGATTCCTGAGGGAGGCGCCCCACTTCATCGATCCCGGCATATCGCAAAAGTGGCCCGAAGTTCTCTTCCACGAGGGTTCCCGTTCAGGACGGCTGCAGTGGGCCGTTGCCTTGACCGTCGCCCTGTCTTGGACCCGAGGTGCAGCCCTTAGTACTGCGAAACGTGACGGGTTTCTCCTTGGTGACGTCTTCAGTGCCTCAGTTAAGTATTTAGTGGTTGCTAGCTAGTGGGTTACTTTGAGAGGGTTGTTAAAATCCTTTTTGGTCCTTGGTTTGGTTTAGTTTCGTAAGATTATCATTGGTTGTTCTGGTTACGATAATCTATTTGGTTCAGTTTGGGTATCGATACATCAGTTCGTTTTGGTAGGCCTAAAAGTTCTTGGTTCAGGTGCACATATCTGTTTTGTGTTTTGTTTGTTTTGTGTTCCGGACTGAAAAATGGTAAGTTGGAGAAACTGTATGTTGTCTTGTTTCGGTTGCAACAGTGACTCACGATTGGAGGACTCATGTTTGGTTCCTCCGATTGGGACTCCCCTATATGATTTGTATTGTAAACATGGTGTGGGTCCTATATCTTATAATGAGGTGTGGGTCCGCTACACTGAGAAAGACGGTGTCCTTAGTTGGCCACTGCATGGTAGTTTTGAACCCGAAATTCTTGATAATTTAGAAGCGAAATTATTTAGGAAGAAAGCCCGGCCGGCAATGTTTGATTCTTTCCGTTACTGGCGAAAAGAATCCAAACAGAGAAAAATGAAGAGGTTAAAGAAAGAACAGAAAGAGAAAGAAGAGTTGACTCTAGAGCAAGCAACTAAACAGTTGCAAGATAACGAGTATGAGAAGGCCATAGAGGTGGCCATTAGAGAGCATAATTTAGCGATCGACAAGTGCTATCCTGCCTTGCCATCGAAAACAGCTAAGATACTAGAGGACCCCGAAAACGATCCTCTGTTGTCTTATCTGTTACGGTCACCTCCACCGTATGCACAAGGTGCTACGACTCCACTTGTACCAAATGTTCAATTGCCGGTTGCTGGACAACCTGGTATTCCTGCTCCTGCCCCTCAGAATCAAGCTCCTGTACTTCCTGTGATTAATGTGAATGTTCCTACGGCTCCTCCTCTTCCTGGATTGCCGACTTCTATACCTGTATCTGTCTCGCTTACACCCACTATTCCACAAACTATTTTTCTCGATACTCCTACTGTTCCGCTATCTGTTCCTACCTCTACTGTGTTCTCTACGTCTGCGAGTGTGTTGACTCCACTTTCTGTTCGTCGAAGAATCACTGATTCTGTGTCTAATATGCTGTCTCCTTTCTATAAAACCTTAATTAAGACTCCTACTTCCGACTCTGTTCAGAGACGTAGTCAGCATCCAAGCACTGAGGAACGGGGAATTTTAGATTCCACGGCTCTCAGATGGATTTCGAAGAGTAGGAGATATAGTACGAGAGATGTGTTAGATACATTTATGCAGTGGAAGGAACCAACGCAACGGTATGTCTTTGATGAGATGTGTTCGTTGTTACGTGAGGAGATAGAAGAAGATGATGTTGAATCGAATTTAGAAGACTTAATTAAGGTTCAGAAAGAGTTTGCTGCTGGTATGATAATAGGTGAAAATATAGAAGAAGCGATGGAACTGATCTTAAGTTTTAGAAATGATCCATCTCTTCGTTCACCGAGAGATTTAGACAAAGGTAAGACAAAGCTGAGTCACCACTATCCAATGAGGGAGGTTCCTCCAATTTGGCGCGAAGCTGTGCAAGCTGACAATGTTAATGGTATTGTAGCTGCTCCGGCGCAATTCCAAAGGGTGTGGATACACATTCCGTGGAAGCGAGCCGAAGTGCTAGCAGTGAAACAGGCCTTACCAGATCCGCGTAAGAATCCTGCTGGATATTACAAGGAATTAACACAGACAGTTGAGGCTTGTATAATGAACTTAGCAGACATTGATATGTTATTTGGAAATGTAGTTCCTCAACCAGTGTGGGCTAAAATTCGTAGAGAGGATCATCAAGTTGCCTTAGGTGGTGATTGGGCAGCTATCACTGCAGCGGATGGTCAACAAACGGGTGGTGCAAAACCTGAACCCCTAATTGCTAATCTTCCGGGTAGGATAATAGACTTAATGAAGACTCTGATGCCCGCATTACGTGTTAATTGGGACAAGTTATCTGCATGCAGGCAAAAGAAAGACGAAAGTGTCTCCGACTTTTTCACGAGGTTCGAAGAGACTTTTGTAGATCATAGTGGTCAGGATATGAGCACGGAAGGAGGACAGAGACTGTTTGTCGATACATTTGTGCATAACTTGTTACCTGAGTTATGCAATAAATTAAAGGATTCAGAGAGTGCGTGGGCTGTTTCTACAACTGCGCAAATACTTGCAACTGCACAGTATTACGAAAATAGGGATAAAGAGGAAAAAGAGAAATCAGACAAGAAAACAAAAGATTTAAAGACTAAAGTTCTTTTGCAACAGGCGTATCCGCCTCGCACGAATCAGACTAATATGCAACAGAATTCGTATCAAAGGACAGATTATAGTTCAACGAGGCCTCAATATCAATGGAACCAGTGTGCGTACTGTAAGAAAGAGGGTCACTACAAGAATGAATGTCCGATCTTAGCGCAAAATAATGCAGCAGCAGCTCAGAGAGGTCGTGGTGGTTTTGTGCAGAATTCTAGAGGTCGAGGGCGAGGTGCTATGCCTCCACAGACGAATGATCGTCCTTCCAATCACTTTGATCAGCGAAATGGACAGTCAGCCCAGCAAAATAGATCTCAACAATATCTTGTTGAAGACTATTGTGAAGTGGATGAGGGATTTCAGCAAAATGGGTACTAGGACAGCCATGGACAGAGAGAGGGAGTAGTATCAGTTCCAGTGGATCAGAGTGGGCCTTATGTCGCAGTAGCAACATCAGGTGTAGTCGAACCGTTTCTGTTGGATACTGGTGCCGCAAAAAGTTCTATCATTCATGCGAAACTCCCTGGCGCACCTTTGTCCGGCTCAACAAATGTTTCTGTAGGTTTTTCAGGCGCCCCTGTTTACAACCCCATATCTGGTCCTTTGTCTATTTCTGTTGGACCGTGTCAATTGAAAGCACCCCTAATTTTGACGACAGGTTGTAATGAAAATCTGCTTGGTTTAGACTTGTTAAAACGACTATATGCGACATTGTACTGTTCTCCGGAAGGGGTACAGCTTACATTGGGTAAAAGAATCACCTCTCCGATGTACTTGTCAATGGATGCACTCCCGCCAGAGCTGCGTTCACTCCCTGATTCTCTTTGGGCGACTGGTCCTAATGATGTAGGCCTTTTAGAAATACCACCATATGTAGTAACTTTGAAAGCAAATGTGAAGTTCCCAAGAATTCCTCAATACAAAATATCCAGTGAAGGTGAGCGTGCACTTTTACTGATTGTGCAAGATTTGATTGAGAAAGGTGTAGTTGAAGAAACTAGAGGAAATGTTTGTAATAGTCCTGTATTACCGATTTTGAAACGAACTGATCCTACAAAGCCTCCAGTGTATAGGTTTGTCATCGACCTCAGAGAAGTCAATAAGATTGTGGTACCGCAGTTTCCTGTGGTTCCAGACATTACTGCCTTGTTAACATTAATTCCTGCTACAGCTACTTGGTTTTCAGTTATCGACTTGAAGAATGCCTTTTTCAGCATTCCGATAGCCGAGGAAAGCAGAGATATTTTTGGCTTCTGTCTAGGAGGTCGCAGTTTCAGATTTAAACGCGCTCCACAGGGCTACTGTGAGAGCCCATCTATTTACAGTCAAGCATTAAAGAGTCAGTTAGATTCCTTTGTCCTTCCTCCAGGTTCTGCTCTAGTGCAGTATGTAGATGATCTTTTAGTGGCTGCCGATGACAAGGAAACTTGCAAAGCAGCTACGGTTTCGTTATTGCATCACTTATCTAATTTGAATCACAAGGTATCACCTTCAAAAATGCAATACTGCTGCCAAGAAGTGACCTACCTAGGTCATCTCTTGTCAAAGAAGGGAAGGAAGTTGACCCCAGAGAGAATAAAAGCAATTACGCAGATGAGTGTTCCACGCACACAGAGAGAAGTACGTGCCTTTCTAGGTATTACCTCTTACTGTAGGCAGTGGATCCCAAATTTTTCTCTTTTAGCGAAACCATTGGTAGCTTTGACTGGGAAAAATGTTCCGAGTCCGGTGCCATGGTCTGATGAATGTCAGGAGAGTTTTACTGAGTTACGAAAAGCACTGTGTTCAGCTCCTGTATTGGGTACACCTGACTACAGTAAGCCATTCACGCTCTACGTTCACGAGAGAGAAGGTTGCGCGTTGAGTGTTCTGACACAGAAGTTTGGTGATAAACAACGCCCCTGTGCGTATTTCTCATCAACATTGGATCCGGTAGCTAGAGCGTTACCTAGTTGTTTGAGAGCTACAGCGGCAGCTGCGGCTTCCATTCGACAATCTGCTGGTTTGGTGATGAACAACATGCTAGTGGTCATGGTTCCTCATGCGGTGGATACACTCATGAATCGAACGAAGACACAACACCTTACTAGTGCGAGACTATCTGGTTACGAGCTGACATTACTAGCGAGTCATATTCAGATCAAAAGATGTAATGTATTGAATCCAGCAACGTTGTTGCCGGCTAATCAAGAGTCGAGTGATTCCGAGCCACATGATTGTTGCTTTAGAACGGAGGAAGAGACAAAAGGACGAATTTACTTAAAGGACACTCCATTATCAGATCCAGATGGCACATTGTATGTGGATGGGTCATGTTTTAAATTGGAGAATGGTGATGTGACTGCTGCTTACGCAGTAACGACTTTGAAGACGATTGTGGAGACTGCAAGAGTGAGTCAGAATTCTGCCCAAGCTGCAGAATTAATAGCTTTAACCAGAGCGTGTGTTTTAGCTAAGGGAAAGAGAGTGAATGTTTTTACAGATAGTCAGTACGCATTTGGCGTGGCCCATAGTTTTGGCCGTTTGTGGAGAGAAAGAGGTTTCATTACGTCCCATGGGACTAAGATTCAACATGGTCAGCTAGTTAACGACTTGTTGGAATCTCTAACCTTGCCGACTGAAGTTGCGATTGTGAAGTGCAGTGCTCATAAAGCAATCACGGATGATGTTGGTCGTGGAAATGCTTTTGCTGATGAGACCGCTAAACAGACAGCTAGAGACATGATGAGCAGAATGTATGTTGCTACGTCTGCAAGATGGATTACTGAATCTGGAATGTGTGAGGATACAATGGAAAGTGTGAAAGAGATTCAGAAAGAAGCAACTGAGGAAGAGAAACGTGTATGGAGAGAGAGTACGGGCAAATTGGATTCGAATGGGTGTTGGATTGATTTGACAGAACAGCAGCGTTGGATGTTGCCTGATGCATATGTGCTTGCAGTAGCGACGATGGCGCATGGAGTAGCGCATATAAGTTCTAAAGGAATCTGTAAGATGTTGGCTCCAGTCTGGAAGAATGATGGGATCAGTAAGTGTGCAGAGAGAGTGGTGAAAAATTGTATGGTATGCCTGATGCATAACCCTGGCAAGGGAACTCCAACTCCTGCTGGTCACTTCGCTCCTCCTTCCTGCCCCTTTGAAGTGATTCAGTTAGACTTCATTCACATGGATCGCTGTAATAATTTGAAATATGTCCTGGTGGTAGTCTGTGCTTTTTCCAGGTGGATCGAAGCATACCCACTAAAGGACAACACTGCCCTATCAACAGCCAAAATTCTTCTCAAAGAATATTTCCCTAGATTCGGTATGCCACGGATTGTATGGTCAGATAACGGAAGTGAGTTTATAGGGAAAGTTATGCAGAGTGTGTGTGCAGGTCTAGGTCTGAAACAAAAGTTCCACAGTGCGAACCATCCCCAGTCTGCTGGTTTAGTGGAGGGTTACAATGGCACCCTCAAGCTGAAACTAGCTAAAATACAAGCATCCACAGGTTTAGCCTGGCCAGACGCACTTCCTTTGGCTTTGTTATCCGCGAGAGCAACTGTACATTCTAGAGTGGGACTTAGCCCGTATGAGATAGTGTTTGGCCGCCCGGCAAATATTTGGGGTGTGCCAAGGCCTAAGGAGTTTTGTTCTCTAGAACATCCTATGTTAATAGACTACCTTTACGACTTGACTGCTAAATTGAGTCTTATTCACCAACAGGTTTTCGATGCTTTACCAAAGCCTCCGGAGAGTCCAGGGCATCAGCTGAAACCAGGAGATCAAGTGGTTATCAGGAATTTCGCGAGGACGAAGAACCTTCAGCCGAGATACATCGGCCCCTTCCAGGTCCTGCTTGCAACGAGGACAGCAGTTCGTGTAGCTGGACGCAAGCATTGGGTGCACGCATCCCATGTTAAGCGTGTACCTTTGCCACTTCCTTACGACGACTGGGTGAAAAAGGGAATTGGTGCCTCCGAGTCTGAACGCACACCAAAGTTCATCCCTTTCAGCGATGCCGAATTGATTACTGACACTCCAAGCTCTGACTCTCCTCCTGAAAAGACTCCTTTGAACTCTGAACATTTGTCTCCTGCATCAGAAAAAACTCTGTTATCTGCGAACTTAAACACTGCAACAGCTACCAGTGATACGCTATTTGCCGATCAAACAGTACCTGCGAAGCAAAGATATAATTTACGAAACCGTAAAATGGACAAATAAAGCAGGCAACTGCATATTGTGATATTATGAAATATTGAACTTTTGCCTTCAGCCAGGAAGTTTGCTATTGTTTTATTGTTTTTGAAATTGCCTTGCCGTCTGGGTAGCCGTAGGGTCGTGGCTGTGTGCCTAGTTGAATCTGCGGGGGTCTGACACAAGGTCGATCTTTCTGTTAGTTCTGGGAACTCCCAGGGCTGATAGAGGCATTTTCATGTACGTACACATCATCAGTGGTCGCGAGCGGATTGTAGAAGATGGAGCTTCCTGCGCTGCAACGAGAAAATGTGATTTATGTTCGCAGAAACAGACTTTACAGAATTCTTCACAGCAAATGCTTTTTGATGCAATGTGCCATTACATTTTTAATTGTTTTGATAACGTTGGTGGGTGGAATCGTTTTCGGTATAAGTTTGATTTATGTGCCAGTAACTACAGTACCTCCCCTTAATCCTGTTACTTCTACTGTTTCCTCTATACACTCTTTTCACTCGTTTCCTGAACATGAGCAAGCCCGACGCTCAGAATTCATTAATAACACTTTTGTACAGCTCTTGCACCAACACCAACTGGTAGTTAACACTACAGACTGCTGGGTGTGTGGCTTGATACCCCACACTATGGATAAAGGCATTCCCTATCTGGTTTTGCCTTTCAGCTACAATGGATCATTTCAGGCCCTTCAAACCATCTTTGCTTATACCCTTGAAACCTATCCTCCGCGTCCACCACGTTCCACTAAATATAACTCTGCCAACAAAGCTTTAGTCCAGGGAATTATTGACATGATCAAGAACGTCAATAATACTCCATCATACCCTAGAGACGAATTGCGAGTATATTTAGGTTGGAATTCTTCAGAGTATCGCCTTAGTTTGGGAGAAAGCAAACGTAAAAGCTCAACTCCAGTCTGGGTCGTACCTCACCGAGGTCAGGTCTGTTTGCAAGGTAATGGGAGAAATCCGAGAGCTCAGCTAGGGAGGAGTGAGTGCGTAGAGACTTATGTGTTTCCGGCTAACTCTTCCCCTGCTTTCCTTACTGCTAGGGGTACCTACTTCATCTGTCGAGACCGAGCATATACATGGTTACCTGCTGACTTTTCAGGTTCATGTTATATTGCTCGATTGTTGCCTCCAACATACTGCTTCATCTGACTACCACAGAACCAGAGTAGCGAGAGGTGTCTTCAGCAAGGAAGATACCGCTGGTCAGGAAGCTGGAGACTTCTTCAAAGGCTTCCTTCCGTTCTGGGGGCCTATGGCCAATAGTAGAAACATACGTCAGCTAACACGGGTAGTTGAATCTACTATTACCGAAACTGCTGGTGCCCTTAGCAATTTGACAGCTGAGCTTCAGGCGGATAGACTCATGACGTTGCAGAACCGTATGGTTCTAGACGTTATACTTGCAGATCGAGGTGGGGTATGCAGAATGATCCAATCGAGCTGCTGTGTCTTTATTCCTAATAATGCTCCAACAGTCTACGAGGCGATCTCTAAGCTACACAAGATTTCCGACTCTATACACGTAGACAAGGGAAACTGGTCCTTCATGGAGTGGTTTTGGACTCTGATCTCAGCATGGGGATGGAAGGTTCTAATGGTCATTGGTGTCATCTTAGTATTCCTCTTCTCATGCTGCTTGATTATCCAGTGTGGTCCAGCCCTGTGTAGTCTTTGTGCTGCAACCTGTTTTAGGAAACCACCTGCGTTTGGAGAAAAGGCACGAGAAAGGATAATGATACAACAGCATGTCACTGACCTAATGAGCATAGAACTAGATTCTGACATAGACTGAGTAATTGCCTATGTAAGGGCAAAAGGAGGGTCTGAGGTTCCGTGACGATTTGAACCCGTGTTTTCAATGTTGTCGGAAATACATAATATTGGTATCAGCGAACCGCAAATGATCCATTTAGCATATCCTGGTGTTTTCGCTACGATACGAACAAGAGTACTCCTGTTATGAACACATTTCTGATCTACCCACGGCATCCATCTTACATCATGGCAGCCATTTTGTGTTTCTTGCCCTCACATACGCAATAACCTCTGATCACTTCATTTCGATTAAGGACACGTAGCCTTAGCCGGAGATTCACCTCTTTCATGACACGTGCACCTTAAACCAGATCACGCTGTAGCTACATGACTCGACAAAGGCTGCCTCCTCTGCCCGAGGCCAGCCCAACTGAACTGGTTCTCGTGTCCATTGTCCCGATCATGATTAGGCGGCCGAAGCCGGTAGCCTTGCCCATTTATAACCCACAAACATCTCTTATCCCGCTTTTCTATCTTCCACACCTGGCTCCGTTCCTTTCTTTCTGAATCTTTATTAGGGGGAGGTAACGAAATTTACGATGAGGCGGTCCGGCTCTTGAAAACAATATTGACAAGGGATTGTGATGAACTAGTGGGAACCCCTCTTCATAGATGTTTTGTATCAGATTTTATCAACGGTTCCTGTGTACGCCAAATATTTATTGTTTATGACACAAAGGTTTTGGGAATGTACCAACATGTGAAGAATTCGCCTGAAGGCCAAAATTTAGTATATAAGGAGCAACCCTCTTTGTACAATTTGAACAGGCTCCTAGATACTGCCCATGCGTAGTTTCTGTGACTTCTGTGTCCCTGCAGTAATAAACCTTTGGTCTTTGACGCCACCATCGAGAAGCCCGTGTTTCTGTTTATTTGCGCACCAAGGCAGGTGGAACTCCGGGGTCTTTGGGTGTTGTTCCCTGACACCTCTGGACGGAACCAAAAAGTCCAGAACTCCAATGTAGATGGCCCTTAAACCCTCTCATAAGAGAGAGAGGATAGCATAGTCTTTGTGGCGTGATACAGGGCTGCCTGATAAGAATGGCTGGGTAACCAGTTCCCGGGTGTGGGCACAACAATGACAGCACTTGGCAAGCCAAAAGTGGACTTGATTATTTACTGACCTGTTGTTGGGTAAGGTGGTATGGCAATCTCCATTAAGAATTTAATATCTGACTGTATTTACACCTGGAAGTACACAATTTGCATCCACCCTATTAGTTCACAGCTATAAGATTGCCCAGTGGAGTTTGCTTACAGGCTAAAATGTAGAATTATCAGCATGAGGAAAGAACTGTATTTTGGGAAGTTATTGTAAGAAACGCCTCTTCTGTACAGTTTCATGTTCTTTCCCTAAATTACAGCAGAAAGTGGGCTGTGAAATACCTGTTGGCATGGCAACTGTCCCCTGGAACACACAAGTAGCAAAACAATGTATCACTGTCAGGGGAGGAGCAGCAGTTCTTTTATTGTTAGCTAGCTCCATTTGCAAATTAATACAGTCCACTGTGTCAAGGTTGATTTAATCATGTAATCAATAAGTCTTCAGCACGAATGCAGGAGCCACGATAAGATCCTTGCCCAAAGTTACAAAACTGTTACATAACACAGCCCAGCAACCTAAGTTGCTGCGTTGCATGACAGGGAGAGAGAGCAGGAAAGCGCCATATATACTAAGAAATGGCACTATTTGTGTGTATATATATATATATATATATATATATATATATATATATATATATATATATATAATTCTGTGGACCCCAAGCAGCCTGGCAGTTAATGACTTACTTCTCAGTTATCTTACCTTATGAAAAGATGTTGGAAACATTATTGCCCCATATGGCCGTCACAAGTTGAACAAGTATTGACTAAGCCAGTAGGGCTGTCCGTGGCAAGTTAGCAGGATGGTTACATCTTAGCATTTCTTTTTCCTTTGTAAGCCTTTGCGCAAAATTAGAACAAAAAAATGCCACCACTTAAATAAAAAATGGTCACCACAATACAAATTTAACATTTAAAGAGTGTTCACTGATGTGAATGTTTTGCAAGTGATGTTTTTAATATAATAAGCCTTTCAGTTATTCCATGTATTTCATTATTGTTACTGTTTATGATGAAGACAAGAATAAATAACGACCTAACTAAACACAATGGGCCCGATTCACAGAAGTAATCTGAGAAGAAAGTCTAACTTTACTACTCATAAATGCCCTTTGTGAATATCGAAAGTCGTAAAATTAGACTTTCGTCTCAGATTACGTCTGTGAATCAGGCCCAATGTCATTTAACCTCTTTTTAAGAAATCAGGTTATTAGTTGAGGGGGGTGAAGTAATGTGCAAAGTATTTATACAGCACAAAAACAGGAATAAGGTGAAAACACAACACAGGCAAAATCCCAAACGAATTTAAATAAAAGCATTTCTCCTTTTTAATGCCTGGAATCAAGAAGCATTATTTTTTTGGTGCAAACCCCTATCTGCTATTGTTAGTAGATAGGATTTTGCTTCAAAACAATGGGTGGTTTCACAGGAACGCCCATGTACCACCGATGCAACGCCCCTTTGCGGGATAGTTACACAAAGTAGCACTACAAAAACCCATGGATATCAAGGGATCAGGGCACAAAGTGGTATAATACCAATATATGGCAGCGGAATGGATTATGCTCGGAGAGGCTAATCTTCGTCTCCACCTTGTTCATAAACATTATTGCAAGGTTAGGGGAAGAAACAGTCCCCATGGACCTCCCTTTGACTTGTTGGTAAAAGTCACGGATAAAGTGAAAATAAATTCTGTGAGGTAAGGTTAAGCAACTCTAGAATAAAGGATGTACATACCGAATATGGACATACCCTTTTATCCAGAGGTTTTCTGAATACTTCAATGCCTTCAGATTGGGAAATGTTAGTGTACAATGACTTAATCCATCCATACTATCTCTGACATAGCACCATGTATTGGGGGCAAATTCTTGGGATTATATTGAATTCTGAAAATGCACCTTACCTCCATCAGTATAGACAATTGTGGTAATGTTGGACGTGACCCGTTTCGCAGGGTCATCCCAGAATGTTTTGCCTTCTTCATGTATTTATTCTGACCTGTTCTTGGTGATTTTATGACTCTGAGCACTTTATCACTGCTGATCAGTGCTAAAGTACTTGTGCTCTCTCTTGTAAACTTGGTAAGAGTGGGCTACACCTGTTTAGCATATTTAATTTACCTGTACGTCCTCTGTACAGTGGTATCCTATGTATCCAGGGTCTGTAAATTAAATACTACTGGTGGGCTTGCAGCGCTGCTTGCCCCACACCCCGAAGTAGCCTTTCAAACCTGTGTCAGGCTCTGCCACTGCAGGGCCTGCGAGCACAGTTTACTGCAGCCATGACATGGCATATAAAGTGGTTGCCATGTCTGCAACTCCTCTTTTACTACATATAAGTCACCCCTTAGGTAGGCCCTAGCTAGCCCTATGGGCAGGGGGCTATGTAGTTAAAAGTTAGGACATGTGCCTTAACTGTGTGGCATGTCCTGGTAGTGACAAGCAGCCTATTTGGTTTTTCACTGCTGGGAAGCTGCCCTCTCCTAGGTTTGCATTGGGGATTCCCTGATATGTGCTTCAGTGATAATTTATGATCAGAGAGGGGTAGTGTGACCATGTTTGGTATGTTTTGAATAGTAGTGATAAATCCTGCTTATTGTTGAATGCAGATTTATGATTACTATTTTAGAAATGCCACTAGGCATTTCTGTGTGTGTATGTACATTTGTGCCCTGCCTGTATGTGTATTGACCGTCTGGTTCTGACTGACAGGGAAGAGGTGATGGGCATTCACTCCAACCAGTCCCTGGGGGGGGTTTAGGTGTGTCCTGCCTTTCCTGAGTGACTCAGCGCTAGGCTGATTAGACCTTGGCTGAATTTAGAGTAGCAGGAGGAGTTTTCCCTTGCACCTGAATAGGTCTGGTCTGCATTTGGAGTGGTGGGAGGAGTAGCACCTGCACCTGAAATAGGGATGTGCCTGCCTTCCACAATGCTGGCTCCACATCCCTGTGGTGTGTCTGGGGCCTGGGCTGAAAATGTGAATGGGGGTGTTGTGCACTTCAATAGTGGCTGAAGGGCCACCCACAACAAAGACATTGGTACTATATGTATAGGGGCTGTTAACCTATAAAAGATAAGAAGAAACTGCATTGACTTGTACGTAGAAGGCTGCTGGACTGCCAGGAGCAAAAGCTGAGGGACTGCTACACTGCACGGAGGACCCCTCATGCTGGCCTGCCTGCATGCACCTAGCCTGTGTTCTCCAGTGCTCTGCAAACAGCACTTGGTGAGCACTTTTTTGTTGCTCCTTCCTGGAAGGTGTAGCGCTAGGTGTTATTTAGTCCTGCTGCCCATGCAGTGTGCTCATTTCATGTTACTAGGGACAAGTGCTTTCCCCAGCCCTGCAGTGTGGGCAGCACTGCACTCTTCATGTGAGGCCAGACAATGGGAGGGGTGAGCTGAGGGATCGAAGTGCTCTCACTCCTTCTCTCTTGCATTTTTGCTTCATCGCAGCAGCTGGGGCTCTGCTATGTGGCCCCAGGCTGCCACACAACACGGAAGCAGTGAGGAATCCCCGCCTGGGAGGTCCTTGAGGTTGCCCAGCAATGCCCATGTCACTTTGTGACCTATCTACTGCTTCCTCTCTTGCAGAATGAGGTGGCTGTGCAGCGTGGTTGCGGACAGCCGCAGTGAAACGGGATCAGTTAGGAGACCCTGGCCCAGCTGAGGCTTTTTGCCTGCACCGGAAGTAGAGGAGCCATGCGAGGCATGCAAATATTTTTCCCAGAGTCCAACTACTCCACACCCGCAATGGTACACTGAGGTGGGTCGGGCCAAGGTGGGAGAGTAACAACCGCCCGCACTATCTCACGGGTGGCTCTGCTTACTTTTGCCATTGGTGGTCTAACCCTGGGCGTAGTTTGCGTAGTAGCGCTACCCGTAGCTACGCGAAGTGCACTTCGCACTAGACAAGCTACGCGAACTGCGTAGTGCGGTAGGGAAAATGCTGTTCGCACTGATTGCACAGTGCTGGATGCTTGTCCGCACTGTACAATCATTGCAAACGGCATCTTGCACAGTGCAGGCGGTCGTTTCCTACCGCTCGAGTAGATTTGTACTCGAGCGGCAGCTTTCTCAATGCGGACTGGTAGTTTCTCATTGTGAGCGGTCACAAGCATACACAACCACTCGCAAGGAGAAACCTAGCTTCCCCACGTTGAGAAACTTGCCCGGAGGGATATTTTCCAAGCTTGCGATCGGTAACTTGATGTTGCTGATCGCGAACGAGGAAAAAGTCTCGCCGGGATGTTGATTTTGCTGGCTCACAGTCGTCAACTTGACGTTGAGGACTGCGAGCAAGCAAAAAAGGCCCACTACGCTTTTTGGCACATTGCTACTTGCAATTCGCGTAGTGTGTAGTAGGGCAAACTATGCACACTCTGCGAGCGTCCTACACCCAGGGTTAGTGGTGACCCATGAGCCTGAAAAAGGACTATGGGCTCACCAGAAACCTGGGGCCTCAAGAGATTGGGAATCGGCTGCAGGCCAGGAGGGAAAACTCTTGACGGAGGTCCTGGTCCTGCTTGAGAAACTGCTGTATACTCTGTAAAAGCAGTGCAGGAGCGCTGTCCCCTATAGTTTAGGGTGAACTGCCATATAGGTTACGGACTGAGTTCCTTGAGGCAATGTGTAGTGGTGGGTAGATGTTGGCACCCCCCTTATGCCCCATGTGGGGTTTACAGTGTATGTTGTTGCAGCTTATAACCTGATGTTAGAATGTATGCCATTATGCCGTGTATTTGATAGGATAATGAATATTGCTTCCTGGTCTGCAGTTTATGCCTTGATGTGAATATGTATGTGGTGTTACATTGCCACGGTTTGCACAACGGGTACTATGATGTGATGGTGGTATGTACAATGTCAGTAGTGATATTTCTATGATGTGAGCACTGTACAAGTATTTGCTGTAGTGCACTGCTGGGATTGTTATGACAATTGCCTGATTGGCAAATTGACTGGTGTAATCTGTGTGAGGTCATGACAAGTGCTGAGTGGCACAGTGATTTATGTGATTATGGTCTAATGTGTTTTATGAACAATACAAAGGATATTTTTATATAGACTTGTGTGGAGGCTTTCTTTTTGTGGTGTGTCTAGTTTGTCATTGGTGTGAGTATGTGTTGCGTAACCGCTTTATACATTGCCTCTGGGATAAGCCTGACTGCCCTGCCAAGCTACAAAGGGGGTGAGCAGGGGTTATCTTAGGTGTATAACTCCCTTTCCCTGACTAGAGTGGTGGGTTCTGCCTGGTTTAGGTGCATACCCGAGCAAACCAGAAACCCCATTTCTGATAAGTATCCACCCAAATATGATCCCTTGGCGCCTACTTTTCCTTCATTTTACACCTGTTTCTTCTCTTTCAGTTATCTCCTCTTACCATTGCATAACAATTCTCAGGCATTATTTGTAAATGTCCTGATGATAATTCTGTTATTTTGTAAAGATCAAAATGTTGTCGACTCTTGCGCACTGACCCTATTCTAATGTACATAGTAATGAACATAGGGGCAAAAGTGCTGCTTCAGATTTAACCCCTTCCATGCGTCGGACGGCCCCCGGCTTGCCGACATCATGATGGGCATGTGCGTCGGACGGCCGGGCCCATCCAAACCGCGCACGTATCATTTTTTTTCAGCACTGCAGCGAATGTCCGCCGCGGTGAAGGCGCTAATTGTTACTAACAAGCTTTTTGAATTATGTCACACATGAGTGCCTGAGTCTCTTTGCTAATTTAACTGTATGTCGTTTGTGTTTCCAGCCACCTGTTTAATGAAATTGTTTAATAAATGCGATTTCAATTTGGCTATTGGATAACGTATGTGGGAATAATTGTTTTCCCAGTTTGTTACTAACATGTGTTGAGTTACGAGACCTCAGTTCTTTTATAGCATGTTGCTTTATTATCATGCAATTTTACAGTGCAAAAGGAGTTTGGAGCTGGAAAATAAATCCAGAAAAAAAGTTTTTCCACTGGTTTGTCTCACTTTGTAAATCTGCCCCTTTATCTTATAACACACATCTTCGTTTTTTCTTCCTGAATTGATGCTTCTCCAACCCCTCTACAGCATCAGCTTTATGCTGAGAGTGATTCAGAAGTCCCTTACCCCTGATTGTCTTTTTTACATTGTTATCGCAGTGTCTCTCATTGTTTTATGTTGTCAATGACACCATGCATTCTGTCTCAAGTTTGAGATGTTTCATGTTAGATAAATCTTCTAATTCACCATCTTAATAGGAATTAAATCTATTTTGTGACTATATGATAATGATACCAAACCATGTTACTCTTTCAACACAAAAGTGCTGTAAAATTGTGAAGCAGGCCCAGCAAGCAAATAAAATTAGGAACAACCTGAAATAATAAATGAATTGAACAGAGCCTGAATTGCAGTCACTTCTATTAAACAGTGCAAAGCAATGAAACATAAAAAAGACACATGAAAGCTGAGGCTCAGATTACATTTCATGGGTGGATGCGTGGGCGCGCCCACGCATCCACCCATGGATTCACGCAATTACAGATTTACTAAAGTTTTTTAAGCTGGAATTGTGTTAAATCAGTACATCTAGTGCAGAGAGGCATAACAAGGAGAAATATGCTTATATGTTTATTTCTCCTCGTTACTTCCTCTCTATGTGTGATACATATTGCATCATACATAGAAAGGGGAATATGCCCCTTTAGATAGTTTTGTGCAGGAAGGGATACCCTTCCTGCACAAAAACAATTCTGCCTGTAACAGAGGTACCCTCACACAATGGTGCAAGGGTGCCTGCATTTGTGCTAGGTAGCCACAAGTGTGCCAGAGCATGGAGAGAGCTGAAGAGTGCACTATTTTAGTAGATATGTCGCTTTTCAGCAACACAGAGCAGCAATTGCCCTTGCGGCCCTGCGTTGCAAGACCTTTGATGTATATACCCCTCAATGTCTAAACTTAAGTTTGGTCTTTACATATGTAGACCGTCTTGAAGAACAGGACATTAACAAAAAAAATGGAATCACAAAGTGATATACTGCGTAATATTTCTCACATTACCATAGGGCAAACTAATGTATTATTTTCCATGTAAGGTGCATCTGGCATGTCTCACAATCAGCCGCGCCCCATCCTAATGGCTTGATTGGCCACGCCCCTTCACCTTTTGGTCACTATAAAGAATGTTCGTCAGGCTGAGCAAAGGTCAGCCTGACAGACACTCTTTATTTTCAGCTCTGGCAGCCAGGAGCTAGACATGCGTTAAATGTGCAGACTCCCGGCTGGCTGAGCTGAACTTTGCAAGACAGAAGAAGTCACAGCTCTTGCGGGCGTGACATCATCATCCTGGCAAAGCACCTCGAGGCTTTCCCCCTAATGACGTGGGGGTGGCATCAATGATTTTCTCAGACCTGGTTCTTCAGTTCTAATCCCTGAAGTACCCAGGACTAAGTGTCAATCACTGACACTTTGTCACATAGTGGGGTGGGGTCAGAAGTCTCACTGACCCCATCCAAACTATATAATGTGTGAGGGACTGCTGATTCCCCTCATTGGCTGATCTAAGGTCAGCTAATGAGGGAAGGCAGCAGTCCCTAACCGCGGAGAGGGAAGGTAACACTCTCAACACTCGTGGGATCTCCGGGGCAGAGCTGCGCAGGTAACTATGATTTTATTTCTACTGTTTGGTGCGGGCATGTATATACGGTGGTGAGTGTTGTAAATGGATGTGTGTTTGTGCGTACATGTGTGAATGCAGGAGCTTAAGCGAGTGTTTTTGTGTGCGATTGTGGCCCAACCGCACCCCCTCCCTGCTAATAGTACAGGTCACCACTGCTCACAACCTATGCCATTTCAGATGGTACACAAATCACAAATAATAAAGACGAGGAGAAAGAAACCGAAGATAAATATCAAAGGGGGCAACCAATTATCAAAAAAGAAACAGGGAAGAATTTTACGAAAATACAGGTGAAGAAGACCAGGGGCCTTATTTATGAAGGCCTTGCGTCAGTTTTGCGCCGCCGGTGCGTCACTTTTTGTGCCGCACCAGCGGTGTAAAAATTGCGCCTCGTTGCGCCATGTTTAAAAAGTGACGCATCTAGCTAGATGCGTCACTTTTTAAACCCCTGATCCACATTATACCTGCGTCAGGAATAATGTATGCAGAGGGGGCGTTCCCCCGCAAAAAGCCTCGTAATAGTGACGCTGTGAAATCTGCCAGGGGCCTCATTTATGAAAAGTGACGCATCGCTGCGTGAAAACAGCGATGCGTCACTTCTCAGTGCGCACTCCTTGCGACATTCCTGATGCGTCATATTTAATGTATGACGCATCATGTCGCAAGGAGTTACAGATACGTCAGTCTTTCTGACGTATCTGTAAGCGCAAAAGTGACGCATTGCTGGAGTGTGTCACAAAAGTGACGCAACTCCAGCAATGCGTCCTTTCACATGGGGCAAGCCCCATGTGAAAGGGCCTGTGTCAGTCTTACGCCTGCTGTGAGGCAGGCGCAAGATTTTGACGCAATGGCATCCTAAAAATGATGCAGTGAAATCTCATAGATTTCACTGCGTCACTTTTACGACCCTTCCTTGCGTCAATACGCCCCCCTTGCACACATTATACTTGGCGCAGGTATAATGTGGCGCAGGGGTTTACAAAGTGACGCATCTACCTAGATGCGTCACTTTGTAGATATGACGCAACAAGGCGCATTTTTTACGTCACTGGTGCATCGCAAAAAGTGACGCACCGGCGGCGTAAAAGTGACGCACAGCCTCATAAATGAGGCCCTATGAGTTTAAGCGAGTGTTTTTGTGTGCGATTGTGGCCCAACCGCACCCCCTCCCTGCTAATAGTACAGGTCACCACTACTCACAACCTATGCCATTTCGGATGGTACACAAATCACAAATAATAAAGACGAGGAGAAAGAAACCAAAGATAAATATCAAAGGGGGCAACCAATTATCAAAAAAGAAACAGGGAAGAAGTTTACGAAAATACAGGTGAAGAAGACCTAGCACGTAATAAGCAACGCTGAATGGCAACATAACGTATGCTATATATGTGCATCACAGCATTGCACTGGTTCAGAAATGTACGGTCTAACAAAGAATCTGATAGTGGTAATCTCATTTTAGTAAGAACATGCAGCAGAACATTTGTAACTGACTTTCCAAAAACAAACAAAAAATACATATTAAGGTAACATACATGACTAGTTGTAGCTCCATATCTACAGCTGCTTGCATTAGGTAACATTAATGTAGGAAGAAGCGGCAAAAAGCACTGAGTGAAAAACGACATCGGTATCACTGGCTGGAATTAATGCGAAAACAGTGTGTACTGCATGAGGTAAAATAACACTGACAAGTGGTACACTCACATTATATGATCCGGTTCGCGATCGCGAGACCATGTGACTAGCAAATAAGGCAGCAAAATAGTATACGACGCCTTCTGTAAAATGGTGAACACGCCCTATGTTTCAGCAGGTGTCGTGTTTTGAAATTTCAGTCGGAATGAAGCCAGAGTACGTATGTAATGAGAGTGATGCTCTTTGGTATAACTCACGAGGCTCAGTGTATTCATTTGTGATGCAACAGCGGCGCGCTGTGGTGTCTGCCTGTAAAAACTGCTAACGCGATCAATGCTTGGAATAAAAGGAAGGGCTAAAACATGAATCTACAGAAGAAAGATGAATAAACAATTAACGTTTGTATATTTGTTGTTAGTTGTAGTATCTTTGTAAGAAGAAAGGCATCAGAAGTAATTGATTTCCAAAGGATTTATTCTCCAGGAATAAAGCACGTCTGGTTAGATCCGTAGTTAGCAGGAAACTGACCAACAGTCAAACATGGAATAAGAACATTCAATGACAGCTTGGAAGTCGCCAATAAATTGTAGTATCTTTGTAAGAAGAAAGGCATCAGAAGTAATTGATTTCCAAAGGATTTATTCTCCAGGAATAAAGCACGTCTGGTTAGATCCGTAGTTAGCAGGAAACTGACCAACAGTCAAACATGGAATAAGAACATTCAATGACAGCTTGGAAGTCGCCAATAAATTGTAGTATCTTTGTAAGAAGAAAGGCATCAGAAGTAATTGATTTCCAAAGGATTTATTCTCCAGGAATAAAGCACGTCTGGTTAGATCCGTAGTTAGCAGGAAACTGACCAACAGTCAAACATGGAATAAGAACATTCAATGACAGCTTGGAAAGAATGTGGAACATGACATAAGGGAATACACTAGTCTTAAAGAGATACAATCCTACAAACTATAATTAATTAATAAACTACAACCAACATACTACATTAGTACAGATATTTCACAAAGGTGATAAGTTTTGTTTAATATTTATTCCATCACCTAATTGAACTATGTGCATCCGAGTACCGAGTACTTGAGAAGTCCAGTGTTGTAGGAGGAATCATTTTACTGCTTGACCAAGGCCTGTGGCTGGAGAGCACAGATCTGCACACGCCAAGTAAATAGTTACCTCTTTAAACTACCGGTGTATGAAGGCTGCTGCAGCCCTTCAGGTGGCCTCTGTTTTGAGGAAATCTGTGAGGCGACAAACCAGAAGAAAATCGTAGGTGTCCCTCACCAAGCTTTACAAGTGAGCCTCGTGATTTGGCATTATCTCCTTTTTAGGTCTTGCGCCAAGCGTTGCAGTGTGCAGCACTGCGCACCGAGCGTAAGACCTCTTGTACGGGCTTCAAAAAGCTACCCACACGCTTGTGCGTGTGGTTTCGCTTTCCCCGTCTGCCATTGGTTTTCGCGTGCGTTAAAAAAAAAACGACACGTGATTGGGCAAAGTTATGTTATGTTATGTTATTGTTATTTGTTGTGCGCACAGCTACTCCAGCTAAGGAGCGTCCTGGCGCATTGACAAGGAGGAACATAACACAACAGGAACAAGCAGAAAACTAAAAAGGGCAATTTTTAAGTTTAATAGCACAACAAAACAAACAGGCGCATGTACCACCTTTTCTCCGCCCATTCCTGTCTGTGTCTAGGCCGCCTATCAGCGCACGGCACAGACAACAGGCTCCCTCGCCCCCCCAATCCTCTGTGGTGCGGTGCACCACTAGTTTCGATTTCCGCCCTCGGTCCTCTGTGGTGCGCACGCACCACTGGTTTAGGGAGGGTTGGGCTCACTTGTTTTCTTTGCCGTCATTGGCTCCCTTTCCCAGCTCTGCTGCCGGCGCATTAAAATGCGGTCTCCCTTTGTCTTTCTGTGGGTCCTGCTGCCTCTCAGAGGAGGAATGTGCTGCCAGCTGCCCAAGTTTTCCTCACTCACTGAAGGGTGCGCATTGCTGCTTCTCGATCTCTGTAAGTTGGTGGCACCATTGTTTAGCACTGCAGTACAGCGTTTAATTCCACTTGTACTATCCTTCGCATTGACTGTTGATTCACGACTTGCCTTAGAGCGGTTTCTGCTTTGTCGAGATGCTGTTCTGTCCATGTTGGGAAGCTGCTGAAGCGTTGCTATGCTTCAGTTCTTCACACCTGCTGGTGCTGTTGGACGGGAATTTTTAGCAAGAGGAAGGGTCAAACACTTTGGGGCTGTAGGAACTGGGGTCACCAGTTCCCCAGGGGGTAGCTTGGCCCGAGCAGGTAGGCACCCGAAAGCTTAGGTGTAAAGTGACCAAACAGCACAAACATCCACTGAGCCAGTGAGCGCACACAATGAATGAGACCACACCAGTAAGTTTGAGTAAAAATCAAATAGCTTTTATCTAGAATAAAATGCAGGGTATTCAATTACTCAATACATTAACTCATCAAAGCATTTCATCAGGGGAGCAATTCAATATTCACTGTAGCATATCACCATAACCATTTCATTAAATAAACAACCCTTTCATTATAACACTATAGGCATTGGGTCAACAAATCCTTATGCAAGAATAAACATTTCATCAGGCCACATTAAACATTTCATGAGGAATAACCATGTTAATGAACTGGGATGAGCTTTCCATTAATCAGCAGTGGAGCCCCATTTGGGGTAGAGGACCAGGCAACACCTCCTTATCAGAGATCAAGCATCACATTAGGCTTAAATGATCATTTCATTCTGGAAGCGACATTTCCATTTCACAGGAATAAACAATGCATCAGGCAAAAGCACTTAATTAATAAAAAAATAAACCAGGCATCAGAGCCTACATTAGCTGGCATTTAACTTGACCCCAGACAGAGGTTAACTCGACCATTCACCGGTCCCGGGGCTTAACTAATGTCCTGGCCCAGTTCTGAGGCCTGGCATGCCTGCAGGTACCTCTCCCCCTCCCTTCCGCTAAAAGGGGGCCTTCTCAGTTATCTAGGGCCAACAGGGCCCAACAACGGTGTTCCCCAGGGGAGGGGCGAACTCGTGCCTCCGTCGGCCTTCCGCCCTCCTCCCTGGGGGTTACCTGGTCTCTTCGGCCCTTCCCGGGGCCTTGCGGCATTGGATTACAGGGGAGGGCTCCGGCCCTCCGCTAGGGCCTTCTCGGCCCGCGCTGTTAGGGGGACCGGTCCCGGGCCTCCGTCAGGCTCCTCCAGCCTCGGGACCAGTCAGGGGCAGAGCGGCGGCATCTCGTGGAGGAGGGAGGGCTCTCGGCACTCCCCGAGCCCTCCGGTGAAGGGATGTCCTGTTCCCGGGATGAAGTGGGCGGCCCGGGAACCAATCAGCAGGCGGTTTGGGTGGGCGCCGCAGCGTCAGCCAATCGCTGCGCGGTGCTGGATGGGGGCGTCGCGTCCCCGTCACGTGATGGCGGGTGGAGGCTTCAGGCCTTGTCGGGCCTAGTGCGGCCTACGAGGACTGCAGCGGCGGCCTACTTCAGACTCCATGGCCGCCGCGAGGATTCAACACTCCTGGGCCGAGCACAGCCCTCAACAACACAGCGGCGGCCCTCCCCTGGCACCGGGGGCCACCGAGGGGACAGCGGTGATGAGGTGAGGGCAGCGCTGTTGCGTGGCAGCGCTTCAGGAGCGCTCACAGCGCTCGGCCCGTATAGCGCCTCGTGCGTCAGAGGAGCGCTTGAGGAGGTTGATCAGTTGCGTCAGTAACACTGGTGGGATAGCGCTCGGGGGGAAACTACAGCGTTTCAGGCAGCAACAGCCTTTAGGCTCACAGCGCTTCTCAGGGCACAGCAGGGGAGCGCTGAGGAGCAGCACAGTTGGTTCAGTTTTAGGCAGGTTAGCAGTTCAGACAAGGCAGGACAGGCCACACGACAGTGGCAGGTCAGCAAAGGGGGCCTGGGTGGAGGCAGGGAGCGCCGGGGGGGTGACACAGCGCCAATACCTGGTTGATCCCCCAGCAGTCCTGTGGGTAGTTAGAGGATCTTCTTGGCGCTAGATGGTTCCTACGCCCTTTGTAGATAGTTGCTTGAAGAGAGGGGGGGGTTGAGTTGAAGGCTGCTGACAAGTTTCCTTAGCAGGTCACTGCAGGTGGTCCCTGGGTTCCCCTCCCGCCGGGTCAGATCAGTGGGCTAGTTCAGTGTTCCTCACACAGCTTGGTGGGCAGCGCCTAAACCATGTCACCCCCAGTGGTATAGGTTTCTGACTAGGACCTACCCTACCGCCTAAGTCTCCTGCGTAGGGTCCCCCAGGTCAGTGATGCCCCAACTGACTAAAAACTTTCCCTCCTTTCTTCATATATGCCCAGGTCAGGTGACCACCCTCTAAGGCAGCAAAAGCAGACTCCACCCCTATTCTAGAAGGTTCCAGGAGCTTCCCTAGTCTAGCTATGGGCAGGCAAGGCAGGCTGGTATGGCAACAATGTTTAAGGGTTCCAGCCAGCTCCTGGCAACTAGAGTGCGACAAAAAAGACCACGCTGCAGTAGCAGGGGCCAGTGGCAGCCATGTGGGGGGAAAAGACCAACTGAACCTTAGCATTGATTAGCAATGGTAAGGTGCTCGGATACCTAAGGCCAACAAAAAAAAGGTGGAAAAAATGAGGCAAGGGCGAAAAAAATAGGGAAAGACCACACTAGGGCTGACAGGTCTAACAGGGGCAATCTCTGATCCATGGGTTTCAATTCTTTGGATCTCCCGCCACCTTCATCTCTTCGTGGAACCAGAGGTGAGACGAGATGAAGAGAAAGAACGACCTGCCTCTTGGCCAATGCTTGTTTAAGGGATCTGTTTGTCTTGCGCATGATACACGAGACGTCTCTCATGGAAGACCACTGAACAGACCAGAATGCAAAGCTGTCCTGGCTTACCCGTGTCACCCTCTGTAACTTATCCCTCGGTCTTACATACTTGCTTACTTTAAGCATGCTTCAAATTCGAATACATTTAGAAAGCATCTCCGCCTAACGCAGGACCCGGAAGCGCACTGTAGTGAGTCTTTGGATAGGACACCCGTGGCTGTCTTGTGTTCATGGCGTGGACCTGTTGTGTCGTCTGTGCATGTGGTGTGTTTGTAGCCCTTGCGCGTGGTATGTGCAAGCATGTTTGTGGTGAGTGGGTGTGCGAGTGTCCGTGGGCAGGACGTGCTATGTTAATGTATGTTGGTGCATGAACTTGTGTGTGCCTTCGTACATGCATGTGTAAGTAGCGTGCCGAGGCCGGGTCATACATGTCATCATGTGAATGCACCTAAGGAGTTTATTTTGAGAGAAAAAGGGGGAATTGTACCTGTCCGTCGGGTGGTTGTTGTGTCATTTCAGATAAGGGGAGATTGAAATCAATTCAATCTTTAAACATTTCGTGGGCAACAGTTGTGAAATTCCTCCTCAGTGGGAAAAGTTGTGAAGTTCAGTATTTTGGGAGCTGTGCCACTTTTCAGCATGTGTCCCTCTCTGGAAGGAGTTCCTGTACTTTAAAAGTATTTAAATACATTGTATATTCGCAGTACCTACCTCTTGACTGCCAAACGCGACCTGTCACCGATTTTCAGTGTTAGAAAGCTGGCTTACCCTACTCTTGCTTGATATACAAACCTGTATCCTATTTCCTCCCGTCATATGTAAAGCGCTTGAACACCCCTGTGTGTTTGTGTCTAAGTACATGCATGAGTGTGACATTTGTGTGAGCATTCATCCACCATTTTGTCCTACAGATGTGGACTGATTGGAATCAGAGCAAATAACACAAGCATTTGCAATGCAATAGGTCTCGCATTATTACAGTTTGAGCTATTGGTGTTGCATTATTTAGCAATGCCAATAGCTCAAACTTTAATAATGCGAGACCTATTGCATTGCAAATGCTTGTGTAAAGTAGTACCGCTACAAGTAAATTGATTTTTTTTCTCCGTTCAGTAAGGTCTCAGTTCATAGTGAAAAGCATTGATACATCTATAACTTTTCGTTCACATTTTGTTTCAACTATGTTTCTTGAAATAATTTTTGAGAAACAGAAATCGTACTTACATCATCATATTCGGTATGGACTAGTCGGAAGGCAGTTTAAGTGTTCAGGGCATCAAACAGTGTTTGCACTACATGACATTTTTAGGTATCAAACATCAAATAGCACACACCTGATAGTCGAGCATCTCACCAAGAGGAATGTGATTTAAATGTGTTGAAGAAAATATGTTCCCTCAAGTGCAGTATAGTGTGCTGAAATGAACATAGAAGCAAACGGGATTGTACACCTTAAATACAATTGTGCAAATGTACAACTATAAAAATTCCCCAGTGGTATAAAGGGTAAAAAAAAAATCTTGTAGAGAGTCCAAGTGCGATTAAGACAGTGCATTTACATTCTGCAGTATGAGCCCTTCGAAAGTGGAGAGACCAACATAGTCCCATAAAGGACATGGTGGCTTCAGCAGGTTCTGATAGATGCTCAACATATGAGGATTAAACATTGAAGCACTTAGAGAAAAAGATGAAAAACAAGGGAGAATCAGGAGTAGATCGGGTCTGGAGGGGAGGGAGGGGAGGGCAAACCGATTTTGATAGGAGGTTGGGTGGGCCCCAAGCAGTCATTCTCACTTGTGCATTGCTTTTACGGAGAAGGGGACCACTATCAGTCTCCAGCGTTGGGTGTTCCTCTTGTGTGGTATCCCTAAAGTATGGTAGGAGAGAGTTCTCAAAAAGTTGGAGAGCACGCAGTCTAGGAGGGATATAGCGGGCATGTTCAGTTTGGGAGAGATGGTCTATAAGAGACTCGGCACGGGGGCGGGAGGGGTACTTGTGCTGGGATGGGGGTTTCATTTAACAGTGAAAACACAATACTCCCTAGAACCTTATGCACCACTGCATAATTCGTACGTACATCAAATAAGCATCATTCACACCCTCATACATTCAACCTATGGGATATTGACATTCCTCAAAGACAGACCCCCTCAAAGTTTTAACCCACCCCTTCCATGCTGATGACGGCCCCCAGCCGTCATGCACTACGGTGCTCGTGTGCTGATGACGGCTGGGGCCCGTCATAAACCCGCCCACTCGCGATTCTGCCGCACAGGCGCAGAATCACGGCCGCATGGAAGGGGTAAAAATGGTCAAACAAAATAAGCCCACTGAGATTCAGGTATAGCGCATACAAAACTATTAGTTTATTAAAATAACAAATAAAAATATTGTAAAACACGAGGACCAATCCTCCAGCTACTGGAGTTAAAGTTAATACAATTCCTTATCCTCTAACTTAAAAAACAGCGTCCATATGCAGTACAAAACATACAATAACAGTGCATGATAAGAAAAAACTATACAAGTAAATACACAAGAGGAAACCCTATTAACACAAGGACAATTTTGTTGTCTTTAAAGGTCCAATTCTATTGTTGAGGGGAGAAAATCAGGTGAGAGCCCTGCTCTTATCCTCATTGTTGCTCCCTGTTGGATTCCTTGTACAAAAAGTACAACGCTACCTCTCCTCCCCTAAGCCAATCATAATGTTGCAATGGCAGCGTTGTGATTGGCTGGGACGCTGACCACACAGGCGTCTATGGGGAGGCCGTTTTCTCCATGCAGGCTGACTAAGCAGTCAGTGCCGACAACAGTGGGCAAGCCACTCCTCCCTTACCTGGAGCAGGACTGTCCGCCCTCAACCAAACCCATCTGCTTTCTCACAGTGCGAGAAGCAGAAACAAAATGGTATTCATAATACGATTCTATGTTTCTGTATCTCGCACTCTGAGAAAGCAGTGGGATGCCGCTCATCCACCCACGTGGAGGAGCAGTCCCTGACTGTCACTCGTACCTGTCCAGAAAATGAGTCCTTATCAGCCAATGCTATCTCATCCTGTTGGTAATCCTTATCCTATGGTGTGATGATGACATCCTCTCATGGCAGACACCATTTGTCTGCAAAATGCTCTGCACAGAGTAACCACTTTGCAAGCAAAGTAGCAGCGACCTAACAGGTTCCTTAATTTGCGCTTTTTGTTCAACACCTTACATAACAGCTCCTTCAGGGCTTTCAGCTTATCAGATGGCCACCAAAACACCATGGCCTGCAAATCCAAAGATATTTTAAGGAACATGATGGTGAACAGAAGGTGATGGTGATCAACACACGGGATGCCGGCATTTTAAAATAATTCAAGTGCTGTTTGGGTGGCATCCGATAGTATGAAATAGCTGAACCACGAAGGCACGGCATCTTTCTTTTCTGTTCGATGCAGGACGGGGTCGCTTTAGAAATCTTTCCCTCCTACCGTGTGTCCCTGCACAGCCCGTGAATCCTATATAAATGTTCACAGTGGCTCCTGCATTCGTATAGGCGGTTTCATCAGAGCACCGTCTGTGACTTTTTCACTTTACACTATCTCCAAGCACTTATTTAGATTATTGGGTCTAAGAAGTTCTTTAACTCTTTGGACGGAGGATGGTGTTCGTTAGATTTCGGAACTATCTACCAATAGCTGATTTGTTTTTAAGCCTCAAGAAATTCTGGGGAAGAAATTATGTATAAACCTGATGAAGGTAGTCGAATCATATGATCCACTGAAACGCGTCGCTTGACAAAAGGAGGATTGTATAATATAGGGTCTAGAAAATAATTCTGACGTCTACGCTGAATTTAATTTTCTGTTTACAACTCCTTTTTTACTAATAGGAATCCAGCAGCCTGATTCATGTACGGGCCGTTTTGCGTGTCCCTAATAGCGATTCATAGCGAATCGCTATTGAGGACACGCAAAACGGCATTCATGTATTTTCATGGGAAAAAATAGCGACTCGCACGCGGGCGCAAATGCCGTTAGCGACCTACAAAAAACGCAGAAAAATCGCAATTTCCGCCCACCAGCGATCGGGATTGCGACACGCAATCCCGATCGCACGGGATAGCGACTCGCAATCCCGTGCGATCGGGATTGCGTGTCGCATTATCGCGGGATCCGGAAATACGGGATTACGCATTCCGAGCACCGTGATGACATCACAACCAGGAAGCTGCCAAATCGCACCTCCAAACACCACAGTGACGCAGTCATCCGACTCGAGACGACGGAAAGCAGCCGCCTAACCGCCGATAGCGTCTCCCGACCCGGCAGAAATTGCGCCCGCCATGGCTGAAGAACCACTGCCCGGCCCCAGCAACAGCGCTAGCCGAAAGCGCAAGCTGAAATTCTCCGAGTCGGAGTTGGAGAGCCTCATTGAAGGGGTGGTGGCCCACCACGCCCAGCTGTTTGGTGCAAACTCAAGGAGGGTCCCCGAGCAGGAGAAGAGGAGGATCTGGGTGGGGATTGCCTCCAGCGTGAACGCAGTTGGCGTAGCGGCAAGGTCGGTCGAAGAGATCAAGAAGCGCTGGTACGATCTCCGAGGGCGTGCAAAGGAGAGGGTGGCGGCGCGTCTCGGAGAGGCATCAGGCACCGGAGGTGGTGGACCGACTGTCCCACCCAACACCCCCCTGGAGGACCAGGTTGAGGACACTCTGGAGAGGGAGGCGTGTGTTGGTGTGATCTCCCTGGACTCCTCCCGCCCAACCCACAACACCCAAGGTAAGTGGCATGCGACTGCGACCCTGTCCCTTATGACCGTCCCTGCCCAAATAGGCTCACTCATTGGCCCTTAATCATGCCTATGTTGTGCATCAGGAAATGCCCTGAGGCATAGTGGGAGACGTAGTATGTCCACAATGTAGTTGTACCACTATGCGGCCTGAAAGGTGCCTAAGCGCACATATCCACAGCCATCCAGGGAATGTCACCCAGCATGCATGTAACATCTGCACGTCTGACAGTCACATGCACCTAATGAGTATCCACTTACCCTCACAGGTGCAGACGATAGCAGCGACAGTGAGAGGCTGGTGATCGTCGAGGAGGCCCAGGAGGATGTATCCCTACCCGCCACCCTGCCACCATCCCCTGCCGCTGCGGCAACACCAGCAGCCAGGCCCACCACCTTACCTGCAGCTAAATCCGCAGGACCACCCCCAGCCAAGGTCAGGCCCCCCACCAATGTGCCTACAGTGCCTGCCGCACCTGCGACGCCAGCTGCCACAACACCTGCAGCGCGTCCTCCAAGATCTGGCCCAGCCACATCCGTAGCACAGCGGCAAAAGAGCAGGAGGGGCAAAGGGCATCTCCATGCCTGCTTGTCCGTGGAGCGGCGAATGCTCCGTCTCCACCAGAGGCAGTCGCAGCAGCAAGGAGCCATCCAGCTCCAGCTGCAGAAGATTGGCCGCAATGTGGCAGGAGTGGGCCAGCGTGTGGACCGCATGACGGCGGCCATTGAGCGCATGGCAGTGGCTATGGAGGCCAACACAGCTGCGCTGGGGAAGCAGCGCAGTGCTGCTCGCAGGCGCCAACACCATCTGGTGAGCCAGATGGCAACCTACAGTCGCTCCAATTATGTGGCAGCAAATGCCACCTCCCAGCTCTCCCGACGCTCAATGACCCAGCAGCACCAGCTGGTCCAGTGCTGCGAAGAGGTCACCCGAGTGCTGGAGCACCTCACCACCGCCGTGGTCCCACTGCTCCAACCTGTGGTACCGGCCGTCGTTGGGGGAGACGATGGGAGTGAGGCTGCCTCCAGTGTGAGCAGCAATTCTGCCACGCAGGCCCCCCCACCTAGGCGCAGCACCAGGGCAACGCCTGGTCCATCTGGCCTGGATGAGGATGAGGAGCCGCAAAGGCGGCTGGGAAATGTGCGCAGGAAGCAGCATTGACATTGAGTCAGGGACACAGCCACAGGCTGAGGATAAGCCTGCCAAGCAAAATAACAAGCAGTATGCTGGAATACTGTTTTTTTTTTGTAAATAGTTCATTCCATGTCCCTTTTCTGTTGTGAATCAAAGAAATACATTTATTTTGAAGCATACATTTGCCTTGTGTTATCATTATATTTAGCATGCATTTGTGATATGTGGGGTGGGGGAAGGGGGTGGGCTAGAAATAGTTGTCTGTGATTTGGTTGCGACGTCTGTGGCCTTCAGCTGGGTTCTCCCCGCATGCATGGTGCGCATTTGCTGGTGGCCGGTCGTCCCCCTCGGATTCACTGCCTGATATGTCAACTGGTATCCGCCGCTTGGTAGCAATGTTATGAAGCATAGCACAGACAGCCACAATGCGGCAGCACGCTGCAGGACTGTAATACATGGCCCCACCTGTCTTGTGCAGTATACGGAACCTGCTCTTGAGCAGGCCAAATGTCCTTTCAATACAGTTCCTTGTCCGGATGTGCGCAACATTGTAGCGCCGTTGCTGAGGTGTGGCAGGGTTGAGGTAAGGGGTCAGGAGGTATTCCCGTAGGGCGTAGCCACTGTCACCTGAATGAGAGGAGCAGATGTTGATTGCCTGTGCAGCGCAGTTACTTCATAGCAATGTGACATTGTCGACAAAGTGTACTTACCAAGTAGGTGTCCTTCCCCAAACTCTCCCCTGATCAGTCGTGTGTGGAGTCCGCTGTGCCTGAAGATGAAGGAGTCATGGGTACTCCCTGGGTACTGGGCCACAATGTCAGTGATGATGCTCTTGGCATTGCAGACCATCTGTATGTTGAGGGAGTGGTAGCACTTTCTGTTGCGGTACATATACTCCGTGCCAGCTGGTGGGCAGATGGCGACGTGGGTACAGTCTATGCAGCCGAGGACATGGGGAAAATGGGCAACATTATAAAATTGTAGTTTAGTGAGGTCCAATTCCTGTTGGCTCGTGGGAAATGTGATGTACCGGTGGAGCTGGCTGAGCATGGCGTCAACAAAAGTGTGGAGGCAGCGTGACATGGTGGGCTGGGATATCCCCCCAGCAACGGCTACTATGCCCTGGAAACTGCCGGAGGCCAGGAGGTGCAGGCTGCACAATACCTGCACATGTGTGGGCACAGAATTGTTTCGCCTTGTTGGGTGCTGCATGATGGGGTCGAGTTCTTGTATCAGCCAGGTGATCATTTCCCCATTCAGCCTGTATTTAGCATAAATCTGTTCTCTGGTTTGGCCCAGCAAGGTGACCCGCAGCCGGTAAATCCTTGCCTGCCTCATGCGTCTCCTCCGTGCTGCTCGCTGTAGCCTTCGCCGCCTCACCACCATGTACATCCCTGGCATTGTGGAAAGCCTAATGCTGCTGCTGAATGTCCTTATGTGTGATTGGTCAGGCCTGGCCCTGTTGGTGATAGGTCAACGGTTTTTTGAAAATTTTTTCTATGCCTTTCATGGTTACCACCTGCTTTGAGTTGTCCTTATTTTGCGCCGTGCAAATAGCGATTTTTGGCTTTTTCGCACATTGCGATTGTTATTGAATGCCGATGGCGATTTTCTATTGCGAATTCGCTATTTTTTCGCAGATTCCGTGGTGTGTCGCTAATTCCGAATCGCTAATGCTCTGCAGCAGGGATTCTGCGATTATTTTAGCGACTTCGCAAATATGTGTTAGCGAATTCGCTATTTTGTTGTTGAATGCCGATTACGGAAATTGCGCCCGCATTTGCGTTTTCGCAGCGATTGCGGGCGCAATTTCACTTCATGAATCAGGCTGCATGTTTCCTTTTTTAATGCTCTTCCCCGTTATTTTTATTGTTGAAATATTATGTTTTAATATTGCACCGTGTAATAAATTGTTCAGAATTTTTCATAATTTCGTTTGTGTTTTGCCTCATGAGTACAGTATTGTGTAAATGTATTTGTTTTTATATTTACTGTCTGTTGAACGTTGTGTCACTACAAAAAGGTGTCCCAAAGGGATTTCTTGTTTGACCTAACAGACTTCAAATTGTTGCCATGAAGAGAATACCAATGAAGTGTGCCTCAATTATGCAAAGCCTCTTTCATCACTAACACTTCTGCATGTGAGTATATCCTATGGAGGACCCTTAGCAACACTGCCTTCTTCATAGGGCACAGGATTGTAAGAGTAATTGTCAAACCTAGTCACTGATCTGCTGAATCCAGCTTGCAGGAACAATGTAGGAAACCCACACCCTGTCCAGTCATGATGAGAAGACACTCACGGTCATGGAGATAGAACAGGGGGAAGGAGAATGGTAGAGCGAGGAACCAGAGCTATTTCTTCGGGTCTCTGGAGTCCTCCGTCATCTGGGTCGTGTGAGGGAACTACACTGCCTTTTGCTGTTTAACAGTTATCACCAGGAAAGGATAAGAGGCACCAGATGCAAGAACAGGCAAGACATAACACTTGCTCTCATATCTATCAAGGCATGTGCATGCATGACATTGGTTAATATGAACAATTGAACATTTCTAACCCCCAACCAAAAGTGATTGAATCTTCTTTGGGTGAAGATTCACCGGGTATCACTTGAGACGCAATGCACACAAAAACTAAGGGGCATATTACCAAGAATGGCGTTAAAAATTATCGGTGGTTTAGCGGCAGAAAACTGCTGCTAAAACGGCGATAATGTGCTTGATAATATGCCTTGAGACTTCCAATAGAAGCCCATGTTCTGGTGTGAACATGGGCTTCTATTGGAATTCTCCAGGGCATATTATCAAGCCCATTATCGCCGGTTTGGCGGCAGTTTTCTGCTGCTAAACCGGCGATAATTGTAACGCCTTTCTTGAAAATATGCCCCTAAATGTTTTACCACCAATACACAATGTTTACCTTTACCCAACATTGCTCTGCACGTTCACCTGCCTTATGTTGTAACTCACAATCATGTTCTCCAAGAGACTTTGATAAGCCTATGTCCAAGATTTCTATATATAATTTCCAAAAAACATATTTAGGGCCAGATTAACAAAAATTTTGCGCAACACAGTGGAGCAAGGGAAGTTGCTGCAATGCGTTGTGTGAAAGGGAGAGAACAGGAGTACACCATATTTACAGAGATATGACACAGTTCAGCTCTCTCCTTGCACTGTTGCACCTTAGACTGCCTAGCATCAATGTAGGCCCGTTTGCGCCAATGTGCAAGGGTGCTTGCGCTTTGGGTCAGACTGGCACAAAAAAGGCACAAAAAATAGGCACCAACTAAAAAAGACCACCATTAGTGAATTAGCTACCTAATAAATTGGCACGTTTGCAAATTGGGGCAGTTTTGAACTTGCAAAGACATGCAGTATCAGTCTTTTGCAAGGTATGGAAGACTGCATTGATTCGAGCTTGCTGCTGGCAATGTTTGTTTCAATATCATGGAAATCAATAGTAAAGAAAATGGGCCAGACATTTGATATACAGACCTTATAAAATGGCACAATCACAAGCCCTTCGGACCAGCTCGTTGGGCACTGCCAGATTGCACTATAGGCCTGTCTGACCTTGCCTATGTCATGCTCAGGACAGATTTTGTGCAGGAGGGGGTACATTCTTGCACAAAAACTACCCTTTGCAGCTATCCCTCATCGCAAAGATGAAGTAACAAGGAGACGTAAAGGTATTTCTCTTCGATACACCAGCCCCCAGTAGTCGCACCATTTTGACAGAAGTCCATGTTTACACCGGTGGATGCATGGGAATGCTCATGCTCCACCACGTCATGCCTACCTGACGTAAGGTAATGCAAGGCAGCATTATGCACTACCTTGCATTACATATTGTTTTGTTATTTTCTTACACAGTCACGCAACTTTGTGTGCTTTGTAAGTCCCAAACCAGATTATGCATTGGAGCTTTTCGAAGAAGCAACAGAACTCGAAGCAAAATCCTATTGAGTCCAGGCCTGTATTTTGAATGTGCAAGAAAATATGTGAAAGGTTATCTGGTAAAACCCTCAAAAGCCCATTTAAATTGGTATTTAAACCCCATTCTCTTTTGACAATTGTGATGAGTCTTTTCTACTTTACTGTTTTGCTTTTAAAAGCACTGAGGACCACTGAAGCTCCCAGTCGCAGTTGTATTTTTGGCAGGGGCAGCTGGTGAATTTTGAAAGTGGTGAGGTGTAAATTTTCAAACCAAGTATAAAATTATAGAACACAGCGAGCACTCTGGAACAGAGAAAGTGGGGTGCGGGGTGGAGGGGCTCTAGGTTCACTCCTAGATTTTTTGTTTCACCAGTTACATTACATGAGGTCACATTTATTTTGTAGGCAACGAGAGTTTGCCCAGAATCACAGGCTGTTCAGCAGACGCCAAGACTCAGAACTTGATTCTCCCGTTCCAAACTCGTCAGCTCTGATTCTAATGCCACATCCTCTCCCTTAGATCTGATCTCAGTGCCTCTGATAGCTAACAACCTCGTAACTGCTGTACAATGCAGTTTCCTTAAAGTGCAAGGAAGCTGGCAAATGCCTTTTAGTTTACTAATAGAATTGCCATCACGGCAAGGCTGGAATGTTTCTCAGTTCCCTTTAAAAACTCTCACTTTTAATAAAGACTAATTCACAGATGTAATCCAATGCATTATTGTGACACGCATCTGCTTGTTCAAGAAATATAGGGCCTCATTTATTAAAAGTGACGCATCGCTGCGTGAAAACAGCGATGCGTCATTTTTCACTGCACCCTCCTTGCAACACCAATGATTCTTCATATTTACAGTATGACGCATCATGGCGCAAGAAGTTACAGATACGTCAGTATTTCTGACGTATCTGTATGGCGCAAAAGTGACGCATTGCTGGAGTGTGTCACAAAAGTGACGCAACTCCAGCAATGTGTCCATTCACATGGGGCAAACCCCATGTGAAAAGGCCTGCGTCAGTCTTATGCCTGCTGTGAGGCAGGCGTAAGAAATTGATGCATTTGTGTCCTAGAAGTGGCGCAGTGAAATCTTATAGATTTCACTGCCTCACTTCCATGACCCTTTCTTGCGTCGAAACGCCCCCCTTGCATACATTGTACCTGGTGCAGGTATAATGTGGCGCAGGGGTTTAAAAAATGACGCATCTACCTAGATGCATCACTTTGTAAATATGGCGGAACAAGGCACATTTTTACGCGACCGGTGCGTCACATAAATGAGGCCCATACTGTTTTTAATTTTCAAGTCACCATATAGGCAATCAATCCCAGAGTCCCTGTTTTGCCAAATTGTGTGATCCTAGCAAAATATCGGGGCAGATTTATGACGGACTTGCGCCACGTTTACGCCGCCGTTACGTGACGCAACGGCGCTGAAACGTGGCGCATCCCTGCAACCTATTTACAACGTGACGCATCTAGGCAGATGCGTCACGTTGTAAAGCCCTGTGCCACATGAAACCTGCGTCAGGTTTCATGTGGGCGTTCTGTCGCAGGGTGGGCGTTCCCTCGTACGAAAGCCCCGTAAAACTGGCGCAGTAAAATCTACAATATTTCACTGAGTCAGTTTTACGAGGCTGCTGCGTCAAATCCTTACGCCTGCTTGAAGCAGGCGTAAGGAGTGACGCACCACATTATGTATGGGTGGCCTCTGTACATTGCAGGAGTTGTGTTGCACTTGCGATGCTACTCCAGCAATGCGCCGCCCGTACACCACAAGATGCGTCACGCATCTGCCCTTCCTTGCACCATGGTGCTCCGCATTGTAAATGGGCGCATCTGTGGTGCCGCAAGGAGGGAATTGCGTGACGCATCACTTCTGGCGCATGCCTGCTGATTTGCAGAGATGCGCCAGAACTCATAAATCTGCCCCATCGTATTTTATCAGGCCTTCTCTTTGTTATAGCATAGGTGAGGCCAACAGGGCTGGTGTATAGTCAGTCACATATCAGGCACCCTTATGACTAACTCTGCCCCAACATTGCCAGCCTGACTTCTTGCAGGGTCTGTCTGAACCATTGCAATATACACGAAAATCCTGCATGTGGGGAAACTGCTGTCCCTTCACTTACTTGGAAGATAACATATATTCCCACCGTAATTTACTTGTGTCGACTCGTCACCCCTAGTGACATGAATCTCTGATCATGGTCCATTACTAAGGGCCTAGTGACTCCTTGGCAGGGGCACCGCACAGGCAGTAGAAGCGCAGGCCGCAGGGGAGATTCGTGGGTTGAACTGGCGTGGGCATCCACGCCATAAGGATTAAACAATAAAAAACACCCCCACTCATGCACACTTGTGGTATGATCCCAAACTGGCAGATTCAACTCTTTCTTCTACGTGGGTAGGGGCATGCTGCTAGATCCATCTGACCTTGCTGGCCCGGACACCTAACTAACTGAATGTGGGAGGAAGCTTCTGGATTCCTCCCTTAGGCCCACCCCTTCATGATAATAAACAACAGCTGTTGGGTGGCCGAGGTCAGTGCCCCACCCACTCCAGCATTTTCCCCATTGGCCTGCCTTACCTATCCCAAGGCCCTCAAAAATAACCCCCAAAAAGGAACTGCATACCTGGTAACGAATTCCACCATACCCACTGATGTGCCGTCACCTCCCTGGCAAATGCCTCAAGGGCGAGGGAGACCTCTCCCGACCAATACATGCGCAGGAGGTCAGTCTACAGGGTTCGAGCAAACCTCATCCCCCTAAAAAAAACTGTCATCGAGCAGCAAGTGAATGTTATTTTCAGCTGCTCTGTGTTCCTAATCCTTTGTTTCTTTCTCGGGTTTGGGAGGTCTTGGGGGTTTACGCCCCTCACACCCATTCAAAAAAAGCCACCGCTAATTCTTAGCCTGTTCATCCTGAAAGGAGTCAATATTAGTACCTAAAGCAGGCGTTATGTTACTCGCAGAAACCAAACATTTCTTAAGAAAAAAGTTCCTCTCAAACTCATTATTTTGATCTACGTAAGTTTCAGAAGAGGGCTTACATTTATTATGCTTTCCGTCAATCTTTATGTTAGTGGTTGTTTATCCTGGTGCATTTTGTTAGAATAAGTCACAGCCACAAGATACTTCAGAAGAGCTGGGTTTATTCACGTCTGGTCTCTCGCACTCCGCTCACCTCAGTGAACGTTCTATGTCAAACGCCCTGCCAACATTCCATGGGACAAACAATGCGGGTTCAAGGGAGAAGGGGGGTAGGAACATACCAATTGCATATGTCAATAGGAAGGATAACAACTATACTCTAAACATACATGAACTAGATGAGATTACAACACATCTCCCCTTGTACGGAAAACAACTCAAGTGATGGGTCCTCTAGGAGGAAAGATTTAAACACTTTAGGTTACATAGTCTTTTTGCCAACTAGGTGGCTGACGCATCCTGGTCACTCTGGTTTCCTGCGTGTCCGATGAATTATCATCTAGGGTTTGCTCACCAACGGCCGTTGGTACACACACATCTGGGCATGCACTCACATTGTCTATGCTCCATGTACTTCCATCCTCCAGCACCAGCGAGTTATTGTTCACTCTCTGTATCCTTGCAGGTTTTGAGAAGGAGGACACTTTAGCTCGACCCACAGCAGGTCTTTTGACCACCACCCATTGACCAACATAGAACTTCCTGGAAGATGTTCCCCATTTCTGGTCGTATTTGGTTTTATACTCCTTCTGATGTAGCTCCACCTTGTCCTTCACAGACCGCCTGTCCACCCACACAGGACTGCTCCCATTCAACCAGTTGGGGTTAAGCTTAGACCCTGGGTTTCTCCCTTTGAGGGAAACAAATGGGGATACCCCTGTCACAGCATTGGGGGTAGAATGATATGACCATAGTGTTTTTCTAACGGCCTCCTCTACTGGTTCACACATAGTAACTGCCATTTGAATAGAATTCTTCACCATCCTGTTTGCCCTCTCCACCATACCGTTAGCTTTGGGACAGTAAAGAGGTGTTCTTATGTGTGAGATGGCTAATTCTGACAAGAACCTTTTCATGACTTCTGACGTAAATTGGACCCCATTGTCTGTCACTAAGGTACTAGGGATACCTTCTGTAGCGAATACTTCCTTCAGGAATTCTATCATATCCTGAGTAGTTATAGAGTGGACAAACTTGGTGCTGTTACTTGAACTTGGCGTCGTGGTTCACGGCAGTGCTGAATAAACGGGGGAAGACCAGATCTGCCCCCCGCGCAGCCCCGTCGCCAATTTGTTAGAATAAGTCACAGCCACAAGATACTTCAGAAGAGCTGGGTTTATTCACGTTTGGTCTCTCGCACTCCGCTCACCTCAGTGAACGTTCTATGTCAAACGCCCTGCCAACATTCCATGGGACAAACAATGCGGGTTCAAGGGAGAAGGGGGGTAGGAACATACCATTTGCATATGTCAATAGGAAGGATAACAACTATACTCTAAACATACATGAACTAGATGAGATTACAACACATTTATATTTCCCTTTTTTTTGGTAACATCAGTGCAGCCCATGATTAAACCACAAAACTACTTTTTGACCCTGTCGCAAATGTTTGCAAGTAAGCACAGCTCATTTTTTAACATGCAGATTGGTGTTTACAAACTTCTTTAACTTTGCAGTAAGAGGAAGAAAAGTAAAGTGAATTTTGTGACAATCCTGCCTAGCAAAGGCGATAAGATATCATTTTTGCAACATACAACAAAATGTAAACATCTGTATATTAACTTTACATATTTAGCAGTTAGGAAAAGGAAAGCAAAAAAGAAGCACTTTTTTGTAATTCTGAAGCGTGATGGAACGAAGATTTTAATGGAATCAAAACAAATCCAGACACTTTCCTTGGTGATGCACAGATTACGACTATTCTCTAAAACCCGATTTCCACAGGTTATCATTAGGGTGCCATGCCATATATCAGTAAAACATTAGTGGGTCCACAACCACATGATAGTTTAGTTACATTAAAAAAAACGCCTGCTTCATTCCATTAAGCTAGGTTGGGCGCGAAAGTTTGTAGGTCTAAAAAGTGGGTCATGATTCTAAAAAGCTTGACTGACGTAGATGACAAAAAGTACTTTTTTTGCAAAGCCTAAGCAGACTAGTTTGCTTCCTAAACCTACCAGGAGATGGCAGCAATAGCTTTATTTTTGGCATCAAGCTGGACAGACGCCTCTTATAAACTTGAAACGAGGCGAAGAAGTAAAACGAAATGACAATAAACAAATCTATTCGCTTATTTGCTAAAAGTCAATTTTTTTTCTAGCTTATAGTGGTTCCTTCAACGCATTCTCGATTTTGAGTGGATCGCTACATATGACATATGCCGCTCCGAATACATGAAAAAGCATACGTCTTTGTGGTTCGACAAAGAGCACTATTTTATTGAATTTGGAAAAAACATTTATGCGTGAGGCATGAGATCTATTTCATGATTCGAATCGGAATAAGGTGCTGAAGGGTGATAAGTGTAAAAGTGAGTTCAACTGACAGTAGACAAGAGAAGAGCCTCTCTTCTAGGTTTTGTTTAAATACAGGCTAGATTTGCTAAATTTTCAAGTAATGCAGCGCAGCAACCTATTTTTGCGGAAACAGCACGCAGCCATATGTATTAGTTTTAGCTTGCGATTGAAAGGCTGACTTGAACAATGCACATTCTCGGACCACGGGCCGCGGTTAGCGTGTGCTGGCCAGCAGTGAATCTATACTGGAAGAATATCTTTCCAGGGCATATTCCTATTCCTAGCCAAACCTGGAGGGGATCCGCATATTTTTTGCCAAAATAATTATGGCTACTTTAGCATATTGGGCTTTAGATCAAAACCTATGGGTATTTGCACTAAACTGGCCCAATAGCGCCCCCTTGATGCAAAACAACGCAATGCAGCACAAAAGGGTTCTTGTGCTGAGAAAAAGGAACCTTTGGGGTATAAAACGCATTTTGCTCTGGAAAGAGCTGGGTAGTAGATTTCAATGCGAGACTTTGCATTACTGTTCAAAATTTTACGTTGATTTCCCCTGAGTCCCACAGTCACTTAGCTTTAGTAAATCTGGGTATGTTATTGTATGGTATAGTCTGTTATGGCATGGTCTCTCATTGTATAGTAATAGCATGGTATGTTGTGGCCTGTCTTTGTATGGTATGCTTTGGTATGGCCAATCACTGTGATAGTATGGTATGGTATTGTATGGTAAGGTATCAACTGTCTTTATATGGTATGGTATGGCCTGCCATTGTATGGTATGGTGTGGCCTGTCATTGTGTAGTATGGTATGGTATGGTATGTATGGAATGGTATGGTATGGTATAGTATGTGTATGGTATGACCTGTCTTGGTATGGTATGGTCTGCCATTATATGGTACGGTTTTGTATGGCCTGTCTTTGTGTAGTATGGTATGGCCTGCATTGGTATGGTATGGTATGACATGGTATGGCCTGTCTTAGTATTGTATGGCATGGTATGGTCTGTCTTTGTATTGTATGATATGGCCTGACATGGTATGGAATGGCATGGAATAGCCTGCCATGGTATGGGATTTTGATGGCCTGACTGAATGGTAAGGAATGGTATGGCTTGTCACTGTGTGGTAAGGTATGGCCTGACATTGTATAGTATGGATGATTTGGTATGGCCTGTCGGCGTATATCAAAGCATGGTATGGTATGACCTGTCATGGTATTCTTGATATGATATGGTATGTATTGTATGGTATAGTATGTGTAAGAAATTGAGCTATTAATTGTGTGGCCTGTACAAGTAATAGGTCCATGATTGTCCTTACTGGGAACCAAACACCGCATTGTATCGCTGCACTCTCACAGGGCAGCGAAGCAAAGGACTCCAATGCCTACTGTAGGGAGGTGGTGTGGACTGGTAATCACCATTCACGACCACGCAATAATAACACTCAATCAATGATCGTCCAATCAGTACTTTTTATTTTTAAAAAAAAGAAGTATATTTATTACATCCACACTACTAAATACTACATAATAATTTACAAATGTGTACATTGGCAGGTGGAAAATAACATATATAACAGTGTGTAATCACCTGTGACTCCCTAAAGGGTTCAGACCGCCATATCAAGTGAGTCTATTGGTTTTGCTAAGTTGAAGAGCAACAAACCACATGTTAAAATCATCACTGTGTACCTAAATGCAATGATCAAAAATAATGATCATGCATGAATGCACAAAATATATATATATATATATTGTGGGCTGTAATAATTGTCATCATTAGGTGAACCAACAAAGCATTTATTATGAATAAAACCTGTCTTTGTGTATTTTTTTAATACATTTTCAACCATTAACAGCACTTATAAAAGCAGCTCCTGGAGGGTATCACATTGTAGTTATACAGCATTGCAACTACATACATGACCTATAGACAATGCTTTGATACATATATTACTTTTAACCCATTTTAGGTCTTTCAGGCCATAATGAACATAACCATAGTCATGACCCCCTAAAGGGTGCAACACTCCAAGTTATATTATTAATGGAAATTTGTATACAAAGAGCGCAACTAAACCCGTAGACATCAAGGCGCTGAAGATGGTAACCAGAGAGCTCAAATATCACCAGCGGGGGAATTAGAGATAGGCTTCTTGGAATAACCAAGTCTTGAGTGCCTTACGGAAATGAGTGTGAGAGGAAATCACCTTGAGGTCATTAGGGAGCGTATTCCAAAGTCTGGGCGCAAGGAAGCGAAAGGACCTTCCTCCCCACCTGACCATGGCTATACGGGGGACAGCAAGCAAGTTTTTGCTGGAAGAGTAAAGTGTTCTCCCGGGGACATAATGAGCCACCAGGGCACGAATAGCCTCCGGTCCAGATTCATTTAGGGCACGATGAGTAAGGCATAAAGCCTTAAAGTTGATCCTTGCCTGCATGGGGAGCCAATGCAGATCTTTTCTGATGGTAGTGCCCGAGGAACATTTAGGAGCACCTACAACAAACCGGGAAGCCGCATTCTGCACGGTCTGGAGGCGCTGGATCAGACCACTGCTAATGCCAAGGTATAGGGGCATTGCAATAGTCCAGTCTGGAGGCAATGACCGCTATTGCTACCTGTTAGCATACCTCAGGGGAGAGGTAGTGAGAGATTTTTCTTAAAATCCTCAGGGCATTGCAACAGGTGGACACAGTCCTACTGATCTGCTTATCCAGAGAAAGGGAGGTGTCCAATATGATCCCAAGGTTGCGGGCAGAAAATGTCGGCAGAGGACAGGCCCCAAGGACAGATGGCCACCAATCCATAGACCAGATCTCACTTTTGGCCCCAAAAATGAGGACCTCCGTTTTCTCCCCATTCAACTTAAGGAAGTTCTTGACCATCCATCCGGCGACCGCCTCCATACAGTTTTTTAAATTATGCGCAGTTATGCTCGCAGATTGGGAGATGGAAGCCATAATCTGCTTGTCGTCGGCGTAGGAGAGAACTTCCAGCCCAAAGGATCTTATAAGCCTGGCGAGAGGGGCGACGTAAACGTTAAAAAGCGTCGGGCTCAGTGAGGAGCCCTGGGGGACCCCACACTTCACGGCCTTAACAGGTGACATGTACTCGCCTAGCTTGACCCTTTGCTTCCGTTGGTCAAGGAAGGAAGCAAGAAGATTGAGTGCAGAACACTTGACTCCCAGCTCACTGAGTCGGTTAACAAGAATAGTGGGGGACAGGGTGTCGAAAGCCGCCGTAAGGTCAAGTAACACCAGTAGGGTGGTATGACCGGTGTCAACCTTAGAGCGGATGCTATCGACCACCACTGTGAGTGCCGACTCAGTGCTGTGGGTCCTCCGGAAACCGTGCTGTGAGGGGTCAAGAGAGTTGGTACTGTCAAGGAAAGCACTCAAGTGGAGATTAAGATGAGTCTCCAAAAGTTTAGCAGGGGCAGGGAGAAGAGAGATGGGACGAAAGTTCTTTAATATCCCAGGGTCCAGGGTAGGTTTTTTCAATAGGTGCTTGACAGTGGCCAATTTCCAGGAAAGGGGATAAATCCCCTCTGAGATGGCCAAGTTCATCACCTCCATCAAAGGGGGAAGGATAGTCTGTCTACAGTCTTTGAGGACCTTTAAGGGACATGGGTCCAAGGGTGATCCGGACTTAAGCTTGTCTAGCAGAGAGTTCAAATGAGTAGAGGTGATGGCAGGGAACTGGGAAAGGGAATGGGAAGGGATAGGGACAGGGATATCCGGGAGGGTCGAAGGGGAGGCAAAAAGGGGACTGGAGTTAAGGGTTTCTAGGTCTGTGTAGATATCCATGATCTTCTCATGGAAGAAAGTGGACATCTGGTCACACAGAACCTGTGAAGCTGTTATGGGGTCAGGCATCTGAATGAGGGAGAGGTTATCCACTATCTTAAATAGATCACTAGATGATTTAAGAGAGGACGTGAGTTTGGAATAGTGAGCCTGTTTGTCTCTAAGTACGGCCGCTTTATAATCTTTGAGGAGGGTTCTATGTTTATCCCTCCCTATAGGATCAAGATGTGTCCTCCAAAGCCTTTCCTGCCTTCTGCATCCTTGTCTAAGAATCCTAAGAGATTCGGAATACCAGGGAGCTGAGGGCCGTTTCCTAGCAGAATAGTGGGGCCTGGCAGGGGCAAGTGAGTTGACAGCCTCCGTCAAGGAATTGGAGAGGTCAAGAGCCGCCGTGTGGACATCACCAATGGATGAGGGCTTGAGTGTGGCCAGATAAGGAGTGAGGGAGTCATTAGTAATCTCCCCAAAATTCCTTCTCAAGACCCACTTAGTATGGTAGGGCTGGGGGCCACTGGGAGGAGGAGGGGAAAAACCAAAAGGGACAGCAAAATGGTCTGACCACGACAGAGGGAAAGGGATACCAATAGAGAGACGAGAATCGTTACTGAAAATTCCACCCAGAGTGTGGCCAGCTAAATGGGTAGGCCCAGTCCTTAACAGCGGCAGGTCATAGGAGGATAGGGCGTCAAGCAGATGGGAGGTGTCAGGGGAAGTATTCTTTTCCAGATGGAAATTAAAATCTCCTAAAATGGTTAAGCTGGGCCCGTCGATGTAGGGCTCTAGAATATTAAGGAGTTCAGAGCAAAATGCAGACCTAGGACCGGGGGGCTGTAGACCAGTATCCCGGTAAAAGAGATAGTGGGGGAGGGGATAAGGGTAAAATGCATTGCCTGTAAGTGCTCGGATGGGGAGGACAGATGGACTGTCCGGCATTTTATAGAGCTGAGATAAAGTATACCGAGACCTCCTCCCACACGACCCACTCTGTCCATCCTGGCCAGCGAGTACCCTTCAGGAATAGCATTTATCAGATCCGGCTGAGAAGAGTCCGTGGCCCATGTTTCTGTAATGAAGGCCTAGGTGGGCTTTTCCTGTGAAATCAGATCTCTGAAGGGGATATTATTTTTGACCAATGAGCGGGTATTCAGAAGGAGACCCGTGTAAACAGTGGGAGAAGGGGAAGGCATTGTAGGGGGGGGGGGGCAATAGATAGCCTTATCCTGCGAAGTAGACATAGTGGAGATGTTATCACAGCCACAAACTGGGGTCCTGACAAGTGTTTCGGGAGTAAGAGAGTGATGGCAGGGCAGCCTAGAGGGTTTTAAAGCTCGCAAGAGAGTAGGTAAATATAGAGGATCACCTGAGGCAGCATGCCTGGCCCCTGGCGCCTCCTTGTCGCTGACAGGCGCAGACGGGCTGGACTCTGGCTCGACTCCGGCGAGTCATACCCAGTTGTTTAAATACTGGCGACTAGAGCGCCTGAAGCACTTATAGAACAAAAGCTTCAGCCATGGGAGTGCCTGGAAATGCTATGCCTCGCTGGACTCGTTGGTTGGGACCCCATCATTCTGGGGCCACCTGAAGTGGCGAAAAAGACAGAAATGTGGGCCAAACAATATGGCACCACAAGGAATTATGGGGCGCTCCCCTGGGAGTGCAGTGAATAACATACTATCAGCTCTCCTGCTGAGAGCCCTGCTGCTTTTTTTCTTTCTTTATAACTGTTTGATCTGCAGCCTCAAGCTACGTGTGTACTTGCTGAGGGGTGCTTGGTCCCACTGAGGTACTCCACAAAGTCATCTTCGTTGGAGGGCAACTCGGGGAGCCCACCCCGAGCTGCCCTCGCCCGCTCCCTGGGCCGGCAGCATCCACGTGTGCTGCTACAGGAGTCCGCAGCTTCAGTCTTGTCTGCCCGCTCCTGCAACCAGATGTGCACCATGTGGCTGGCCTCTCGTTCCCCATTCATAGGAACGGAGAGTGGGCTGGCCGGCGATTTGGTGGAGTGCTACTGCACTCCCCCTTCTTATCTTCCAGTCACGGGGCTCAGGGATGAGGTTTTGGGATCCATCCGGTATAGCGGGGGTCACAACAGCACTCCCTCATGCCCTTTCAGCTTCGGGGAAGCGTAATGTTGCTTCCCCTCATCCGGCAGCAGTCGGGGGTCTAGGGATGGGGTCCCAGCCCCCTAATCAAAAATTCACCTAGAGTGGGATCCATGCATGTCCTCTTCCTCACTGTAAACCATGCAGCTTCTTTGCACCATCCTCTGGGCCCTGGCCCACCCCGGGGGTGTTTCACCAGCCGGGCAGCGGAGCTCCACACGCTCAGAGAAAAAGAAATGGTCAAAATTCGCCAAACCTTGGAATGCAATAACACGGACCCCTGTTGGCCCGATTCAGACGATTGTGGGCTCATTGTACTCCTGCGGAAGAGATCTATCCACCAGGGGTAGTTGCAGCAACCCCCTCACTTCCAGAGCGTTGCAGTCCTCAAAAAGCTGGTTTTCCTGGTTCCCTGCGACATCACTCCTCTTGATCTTTGCTTCTGGGCGCAGAGAGTCCAGGGATTACCCCCAACTGGTCCTCAGGGGGCGTAAGGGAGGCCAGCCTCACTGGCCCTTGGGGGGACTCCCTGGTCCTGGTGTCATAGTCCTTGGTCTTGAGTGGGGGTCAGGGTGTTCCTCCTTCCAGTTTCCATGACGGTCCCAGGAGCCAGCAGCAAAGTGAAGAAAAACCCACAGACAACAGAGTCTCCCCTTTGTGCAAGAGTTTTTAAGGGTGAGAGGAAGGTTCCCGAAGACAGGCACCCCTGGCCAATCCTAGGGCTCACCATTGTGGAAGGCTACCTGTGCGCTGTTACAGGACTCTGCAAGAAAGTAGCCTCCCATACGCAGCCTGCACACGTGTGCACACACTTGTTCATGTGTAATCACCGAAGGGTGGACACTGGTGGTCAACTCCCAGTCCATTTGCCATATGATTACTGTGGGTGAGACACTGTTAGTGAGACTCACCCACAGTAAAATATCCAAAAACTGGGTGATCACAAAGAGCAAAAAACTCTGGGCATACTGAATGGGTGGAACCCAGTTGCAATAGTATAGTATGCACTTTGTGCATAAAAACTGCCTTTTGAGGCTTATTCATCTTTGAATGTGTACTGCAGAATGCAGCACACATACAAAGAGGAAGCAATTAGGAAAATATGATATTTCTCCTCATTAGACCAGCCTGAGGTAGGCGCACCATTATGGCACAAATCCATGTTTACAAGTCTTTGTAAATATGGGTTTGTGTCAAAATACATGGGTGAATGCACTGGAACACCTATAGTAATAATGATAATTGAATTTTTAACCCGTTAACCGCGGCGCAAATTCCGCCGTGGTGCGGGACTTTTAATGAGTGGGCGGGCCGGGTCGGCCAACGGACGTGCGAGCACTAGTCAGGTAATGCTCGCGACGGCCTTTGGCAGACGCATGTAGGGAACAGGTTAAGTGCTCAGCTGCCAAGCCCAGGCATCCCGGCACTAGAAACAGGCAGGGTGTTGTCAGGGCTCAAGGACTAAAAGCCAGATCTTCAAGTCCTTTTAAACTGAAGTTCCTCCTCGGTGCATCGCAGAAAGGGGGTAAGCTCAGTCCAAGCCTTAGAAGTGATGTAAGTGAAAGGTCACCCACCCTTGGTTTTGAGGCAGAAGAACCTTGGCGTCTTCAAAAGAGATAATTCTCCCAATCTAGGAGGTCAAGAGGGGTGATAAGGATGAAGCCTCTGACAAAGATATAACTAGGGCCTTAAAGATAATGCACTTCTTAATGGGTAGCCGATGCAAAGCTTTAAGATGGGCAGCAACAGATTGATGGCTGGGCACCCCTAACATTAATCTGGCTGTGGCATTATAAACAATTTATAAGCTATCTACTAAATATTTGAATATACCTAGAAAACAAAATGTTACCATAGCCCAATCTAATTGTGATGCAAGCATGTATTTTTTGAGGATCAGACGGAACAAACTCTAAAACCTTCTTTAAGGATCGTAGCAACGAAAAACATGCCCCGCCACGGCTAACACATGTGGCTGAAAAGAAAGGGTATTATCGAATTTAACCCCTAGCTTTCTGATGGCTGCTGAGGGGATAGGTGGCAAGCCCAGTATGCTTGGTCACCACATCTCAGGATTAGCAGACATCTCCTGAACAAACAGGAGGATCTCTGTTTTAGATCAATTATGTCTAAGATAATCCTTATTCATTCAGTCCACCATGTCTAATAGACATTGCTTTAAAGCTGACTGGCCTCCTGTTGCATTGTCACCCAATTAATAAATTAATTGGGTGTCGTCGGCATAAGAAAATATTTGGGTTCCATGTGATTCTGCTATCAATGCGAAAGGTGTCATGTACACATTAAGTGCCTGATTATGGGTTTGACAGTCATGGTACCACTGTCGAAATGCATCATATTGTTAAAAAGTGTTTTCACTCCACACATAGGTACTCTGGGAGCGGGAGGAGACAACAGCCTTCAGTGTACCGCCCTTTTCCAGACCATGGAGGAAAGGGATATCATCAAGTAGTTTTGTTTGAATAGGCACACTATACTGGATTTATGTCATCAGTTGGAGCCTGATCTCCTTCCTCAAAACACTAATCCCAAATGTATACCACCAATTGTGAAATGTATGGTAGAATTGCATTTTCTGTCCACAGGTTCCTTTCAACACACTGTGGCTATTTCTGGTGGTATCTAATTATCACAAGCACTGAGACTTTGTTGCGCACACTTCAGCTGGTGTTGTAGCACCACAATATAAACATACAATTTTAACAGTGTATTGCAATTCTATTCCTGTATTTTTGAAAGTTTCAAACACAATTTTTTTTGATCAATGTGCATTACATTCCCATTGTATCAATGAATAAATCATTCAATCATTAAGTACTTTATATATATGTATTAGAACAAAAACCATCGCTTTCACAAATTCATAATCTGTTCATTGTTGGCGCCCAATGCATTTCGGAACCCTTAACAGTTCCTTCTTCAGGGGATAATCTGTAAATGAAACATATAATAAATGCTATCAATGTCCATGCTTGACTCAAAATCACTAAACACATCCTTATTTATATCCAATTCTAAAGCTGTATGAACTGTTTTAATGCAAACACCCAATTTTTGTGCTTAATATGTACTGTGCCCTACCTTCCTCTGGTTTTCACAAGTCTCAAAAACCTGTATGCCTGTGTGAAAAAACTGAAAATAACCAAAAATCAATGCCACAATACTTTCAGAAAAAGCTAGTATGGTAATCTCCATAATAGCTGTGTCTCCAACGCTTACCTCAACATCCACTTTCAGAAACCAGAATCTGAAAAATAATTACCAACCGCATACGTTAGTGCCACCACTATGTTAATGTAACTCTAAACCAGAGCGTCACTCGATCAGCATTCTGACCACCAAAAACACCGCAAAGTCTTACCTAGAAATACTTCCCCTTGGACATGGTATCTGTAACAAAATGAGACCGATAGGATATCTTTTAGTATGCACATACTGTTACTAAAACTCCTGTTTAACATAAACGATGAAATTATGGAAATTACCATACTAGCTTTTTCTGAAAGTATTGTGGCATTGATTTTTGGTTGTTTTCAGTTTTTTCACACAGGCATACAGGTTTTTGAGACTTGCGAAAACCAGAGGAAGGTAGGGCACAGTACATATTAAACACCAACATTGGGTGTTAGCATTAAAACAGTTCATACAGCTTTAGAATTGGATATAAGTAAGGATGTGTTTAGTGAACTGTTTTAATGCAAACACCCAATTTTTGTGTTTAATATGTACTGTGCCCTACCTTCCTCTGGTTTTCACAAGTCTCAAAAACCTGTATGCCTGTGTGAAAAAACTGAAAATAACCAAAAATCAATGCCACAATACTTTCAGAAAAAGCTAGTATGGTAATCTCCATAATAGCTGTGTCTCCAACGCTTACCTCAACATCCACTTTCAGAAACCAGAATCTGAAAAATAATTACCAACCGCATACGTTAGTGCCACCACTATGTTAATGTAACTCTAAACCAGAGCGTCACTCGATCAGCATTCTGACCACCAAAAACACCGCAAAGTCTTACCTAGAAATACTTCCCCTTGGACATGGTATCTGTAACAAAATGAGACCGATAGGATATCTTTTAGTATGCACATACTGTTACTAAAACTCCAGTTTAACATAAACGATGAAATTATGGAAATTACCATACTAGCTTTTTCTGAAAGTATTGTGGCATTGATTTTTGGTTGTTTTCAGTTTTTTCACACAGGCATACAGGTTTTTGAGACTTGCGAAAACCAGAGGAAGGTAGGGCACAGTACATATTAAACACCAACATTGGGTGTTAGCATTAAAACAGTTCATACAGCTTTAGAATTGGATATAAGTAAGGATGTGTTTAGTGATCTTGAGTCATGCATGGAAATTGATAGCAATTATTATATGTTTCATTTACAGATTATCCCCTGAAGAAGGAACTAATAATGGTTCCAAAATGCATTGGGCGCCAACAATGAACATATTATGAATTTGTGAAAGCGATGGTTGTTCTAGTACATGTATATGAAGTACATAATGATTGAATGATTTATTCATTGGTACAATGGCAATGTAATGCACATTGATAAAAAAAATTGTTTTTGTGTTTGAAACTTTCAAAAAAACAGGAATAAAATTGTAATACACTGTTAAAATTGTATGTTTCTATTGTGGTGTTCCAACACCAGGTGAAGTGTGCGCAACAAATTCAAGTCTCAGTGCTTGTGGTAATTAGGTGTTACTATTAGCAAGGGTTGACAGCTCCTACTTGTTGCAGCACCCATACACATCTAAAGGATTAGAAAGGAGTACGAAGGAGTGCACCCCCAAATAAATACATATGATATTCAGTTCTGTCAAACATAGGAAGTTGCACCCAATAAGATAATGTCTTTTGAATCAATTACTAATATAACAGACAATAGAGCAAATACAATGGTTTATACTACTGATCAGGCAAATTAAATATATGCTCTGATACAAGAAGTAAGATCCATAGATGCCCATGATGGCTCAATTTCACAACAACTAAAACAGTTGGAATATTTAACCCGTCGACAATTGAATGAGAAGCTACACGCCTCCACGCTGGTTCAATATTATAAAGCCAAGCGGATACCCAGAGGACTATGCCTGTCGATCAAACCCATGCTATTCCGATTCCATCTGAACCCAGCTCTCATGGATATATAGTACTCCATTTTAAATAAATGTTCCTTCAATCTCATTTTATTGATTATCGAAGAATTATCTAAAACAATACGAGAACTAGAGGAGGAGATCTTAACACTTAAAGGAGAACTTGAGTTGAGGATGGAACAAAATACTTGGCAGATCAACCTGGAGGGTTTAAATCAAAAGTTGGAGAAATATAGTAAGGAGCTACAGGAAGGAAAGCTGAGGAAATACAAATGGGATACAATAGACTACAAACTGAACGAAGTCTATACATGGGCAGAAATGTATGCCTACAGAAGGTTTGACCAAAAGAAAACCACCACCAACTCGTCAGAAGAAAGTTTGGTAACCGATAAAGACACTTCTACAAGCAGGACCCCAGTGCAACCGGGCATATCAGGAGCAAGAGCAATGTGACCAACAACAAAATCAATTGAGAGTGTGCTAACTCCAAGCACAGTGGCTTTTTTGTCACAGGTCCCAGACCAAGGGTTACCACCAGCTTCACAGAAAGGGGCAACAGGAGGTACCGTCGACCAGGTGAGGAAAAGGAAGGCAAATCCTTACGCAGCGGGAAGAACATAGCATAATAATAAACATCTCATCCAAACAACTCACGTCACAACAGACCAGAGTACTAAATAATGGATTATCCTTTGTACCAACCAACACAACCAACCACATGGAACTGGAAGTATCCTTATACAGATTTATGCGGACATTGCGGTTACGCCATTTTATTAGCAATGTGGTCAACACTGAACAAAGGGACCAGATCATTGAAAAAGTGAAGTTTAAACCTAAAAGTACCTTTCAGGCATCCATCTCACACAAGATGATAGATACGAATGAAATAATGATAAAAAAAGACATCAAGGTCTTGAATCTGAAAAAAGTAAAAAAACAAAAGCGTCCCAGCGCCCGTGAGCGCTGGGACGCTCACGGGCAGCCATGCGCTTTATAAATCCTGCTTTCATTTAATTCATTTCAATACAATCCATAGCTAACAACTCCGAATTGACAATTAGCCCACTGATTAGGGAGGAGCGATTGTCCTTATGGACACCGTCTTCTACCATCAAAAAGTCAACTAATATGTCATGGATTCAAACACGTATCTACCATTGAAAACTGATCCTACAATGGAGCTTCTTGGAATACTGGGCAACTTTTACAAAACGCAGTGGACATGGGATGGATTGATGACTCAACAAGATTGTATCTCACCACATCTAATCCTCTGCAACCACAGCTGTACATGATACCAAGATTCACAAGAGTCTTCTAGACCCCCCCCCTTCAGGCTGATCGTATCGGGATATGGGTCCATTTTTGACCCCCTTGGGAGATACCTTGACCACTTTCTACCGCAGTTCGTACAACAGTGGAGATCATACATAAAAGACACTACAGACTTCTTATCCAAATTGGACAGTATACAACAGGAAATGTAAGAGTCGTGGCTACTCTGTACTATAGATGTAGTAGAACTCTACACCTCTATACCACATGCAGCTGGTCTGGTATCTGTTGAATGGGCTTTATTACAGTTAGAAGATCTCAACACAGAAAAAGTATTATTATTACAACTATTTAACTTCTGTTTACAATGCAGCTACTTCAGTTGGGGTGACAGATACTACGCACAGCTCACTGGAACCTCTATGGGTTTTTTGGGAGCACCTGCGTACGCTAACATCTTTATGGCTTTATTCGAGTACCAAAACATAATGAGCAACGCAACATGGTGGTCTAGGATCAGATTATATTATAGATTTATAGACATCTTTCTGATCTGGTTGGACACTCGTGAAACATTGGAAGAAATTATATAACTGCTGAACGCTTTTGACCCCAGGATCCTGTTCACCCATAAAATCCATAACAAGGCAATAGAATATTTGGATGTGACAATAATTAACCCTTTCTTTGCTGCCGTCGGCCATTGGCCGACGGCAGCACTACCTCCCCGGTGCTGCCGTAGGCCAATGGCAGACGTGGCCCCTCCCGCGCACGGAAACGCCCGCACCGCAGCAGAAGTACCGCGGCGGTTAACGGGTTAAAACACAAGACGGTGGAGGACTGCACACACAAATTTATACTAAGACCACGGATCGCAACAATGCCTTGGAATACTCTAGTTTTCATCCTAGAAGTCTCACAAACGGTCTTCCATACTCTCAATTCGTGAGAATAAAGAGAATATGCTCAGAACCTCAAACATGCCTAGCAAAGATACAAACAAAGAGGTTATCCAGATCGGATACTACAAGAATACATGACCAGAGCGGCCAGTAAAGAATGAAAAGATTTATTTGATTCTAACGCAACAAAAAAAATGAATGAAATAGTATTTGTTTCCAGATACAACACGATCAAGAGAATCATAAATACAAGATGGAAGCTTCTGGCTAATGAACCAGACTTCAATAACATTTACAAGGATTTACCCGTACATGCGTACCCCAGAGGTAGGAATCTACGGGAGTTATTATCTAAAACTGCAACGAATAACCAAAACAAGGATTGTAAAGGAACATTAAAATGTTACAACTGTACACACTGCAATAATGTCATCCCAGGCAATATGTTAACGCATCCAACAACAGGAGCACAAATACCATTGAGGCACACAAGTGATTGCAATACGCATAATGTGATATACTGTATAAAATGCCCGTGTGGAAATACACATGTTGGAAAGACTGAACGAAAAATTAAAATCAGACTCACCGAGCATAAGAGTCGCATTCGCACAAAGAACTTAAACTCAGCACTAGCAGCACATCGGTCAGAGGAGAATCATTCTATTTCGCAATTACGGTTTCAGATCATCGAGCCAGTACAACTAAGGCCAGGCATACACCATCACAAGAAACTGCTTCAACGTGAAGAATACTGGATAAAAACCTTAGAATCAATGATTCCCAAAGGATTAACTGACAGATTGGATATGTCATGTTTCATTTAGGACTAGCAGACGGACTGCACAGGTTTCACACACACAGCACATTTCCAATATCAAGTGATTAGAAGCATCTCTTTAGCAGGTAGGCCATAGGATCACATCCTTGGTGCAGGTTCCCAAATACAGCATTAAAAAGTTTACTTCACAACTTTGAGCTTTCACACAGTCATTGAATTGTCTAATTGTTACACATTCAGTGTTAGCTGACAGTTCCCCATTATCCACCAGGGCTGTATATCATATGTGTACTCTATAGGAGCATGGTAGTATATGTTGTCATTAAGGACTTGTCAAACATAGGGTTCTCTATAAGAAGTATCCTCGAAGAGTAGGTATTAGATGTTAGCGTGTGCAGAAAGCTTGTCTCGCAGTATTATTTTATTAGTAATCTTTTTAAATATTTGCGGTATTTGAGTTTGTTGTCCAAAGACTTATTAATATACTGCTAATGAGCAGCGGTAACAAGGTCATGGTTTGTGGGAGAGGTTTTCTTATGCTGGGTTTCCTCGTTTTCAGCTTGGTTCTGTTTTCGGGGATCATTTATAACATGGCGGCCACCTAAAGTAAGGAAGAGATCTTTATTTACACAGTAGTCAGTTTTCAGTGTTTAGTACCTAGACGTCATAGCCTTTATCACTCCCGCGACACCAGCTGGGTCTCTACAGGAAAACACGGAAGTCGATTAGAGGTGCTTACTTGAACGCATTAAGGTAGGATTCCGGTTCGGTTATGATCCGTCATCACTACGGTGTTTCATCGTTTATGTTAAACAGGAGTTTTAGTAACGGTATGTGCATACTAAAAGATATCCTATCGGTCTCATTTTGTTACAGATACCATGTCCAAGGGGAAGTAGATCTAGGTAAGACTTTGCTGTGTTTTTGGTGGTCAGAATGCTGATTGAGTGTTGCTCTTGTTTAGAGTTACATTAACATAGTGGTGGCACTAACGTATGCGGTTGGAAATTATTTTTCAGATTCTGGTTTCTGAAAGTGGATGTTGAGGTAAGCGTTGGAGACACAGCTATTATGGAAATTACCATAATAGCTTTTTCTGAAAGTAATGTGGCATTGATTTTTATTTGTTTTCAGTTTTTTCACACAGGCATACAGGTTTTTGAGACTTGCGAAAACCAGAGGAAGGTAGGGCAGAGTACATATTAAACACAAACATTGGGTGTTAGCATTAAAACAATTCATACAGCTTTAGAATTTGATGTAAATAAGGATGTGTTTAGTGATCTTGAGTCATGTATGGACATTGATAGCATTTATTATATGTTTCATTTACAGATTATCCCCTGAAGAAGGAACTGTTAATGGTTCCAAAATGCATTGGGTGCCAACAATGAACAGATTATGAATTTGTGAAAGCGATGGTTTTTGTTCTAGTACATGTATAGGAAGTACAAAATGATTGAATCATTTATTCATTGATACAATGGCAATGTAATGCACATTGATAAAAAATTGTTTTTGTGTTTGAAAATTTAAAAAAAACAGGAATGAAATTGTAATACACTGTTAAAATTGTATGTTTATATTATGGTGTTACAACACCGGGGGAAGTGTGCGCAACAAATTCAAGTCTCAGTGCTTGTGAAAATTGGGTATTACTATTAGCAAGGGTTGACAGCTCTTGCTTGTTGCAACACTCCTAAACATCTAAACGATTAGAAAGGAGTATGAAGGAGTGCACCCCCAAATAAATACATATTATTTCTGGTGGTATGTCACAACCTATGTTCAGTGGTGTACTACAAGACATGCATTTAGCAATGATGAGACACATTGGTAAGTTTGATCTGTCCTAATTTTGTGTGGGTAATGTCAGGTAGTAGAATCAGAAAGTGCGCAACCTATTGTTGCACTTATGTCTGTCTTCCTTCTAGGAGACTCAGTGTATCCCATCCGGCCATGGTTGTTGGCACTGCTGAGGAATCCAACGACGCCTGGGGAAGTCTGTTTCAATGAAGGACATGAAAGGACCCAACGGCCAGAGGATTGGGCTTTTGGGATCCTGAAGGCCAGATTTATATGTCTGGACAAGACTGGGGGAGCCCTCCTCTACTCACCCCCGGAAGGTGTGTCAAATCACTGAGGCCAGCTGCATTCTCCACAACATTGCCCTGCGATGGAACATCCCTTATATTGTAGAGGATGGAGCCATGAAGTGCCACCGGGGGAGGATCCTGAAATGCCAAATGATGATGATAGTAGTAAAGAGGAGCGAGCTATCTTGCGTCAAGATCTCATTGACAACTTCTTCTCATGAGTGTGATCATTTTTTTAAATGTCATGAATTTGATTGTTACAGCAACTCTTGTTGTGATGATGCGAGAGTATGTTAAGGTAAAATCACAGAAAGGTCAAGCTCTGGAAAATCCAGCTGAAAGGTGTTTGTTGAAGAAGGTTTTGACACATGGTCATTTTGTTTGTGTTGCTTTATTAAGCTTTCACTTTTTGTTATGGACTGAGTTCTCCAGAAGTTGACTATGTGAATTGTGTTATATGTATGGTTTGGTAGCTAATGGGTTTGTTTTGGCCTGTTTTAGGTATCTTAACCCTTTCGTTTCGCCCAACGGCCGTCGCGAGCACTACCTCCGTAGTGCTGCGCATGTCCGTTGGCCGACATGGCCCCGCCCACTCAATGGAACGCCCGCATCGCAGTGAAATTGCATCCGCAGTTAATGTGTTAATCATGGCATCTTCATTTGGACATTTCAGAGTTTTGATATTTGTGGGCATATGAGGCTGTTTAGAAGTACAAAAGGGAACATAAGTTGTTCCTGGGAATGACTGTCACAGACTTTAGATGTGCAAATCCTGTACCAACACAGCTTGCATGGTGGTAGAATGGAAATTAAGTGGAGTCCACTGGACTTGTACCTTGTTGTGTGGTGGTCCTAATGCAATATGTGTGTCATCTTGTGATCCAACAAAATGTTGTTGTAGGGCCAAATCACGCTAGTCTTCCTTCACATTGGCAACATCATCATTGTGTTCAAAGTTTTTGCAGCGGTGGCACACCACTGACATTTGGATGTGACATTCCAAAGATACAGCAACAATAGATTGGAATGATCCTGTGATTAGAAAATGTAGTACTGCCTTGTGTTTGTCTATTGGTGTTATTTATTTGCTATCCCTTATGTGAGATAGGCGATATGGCTCCAGCTGATGACATCGACCAATTTTATTATGCCTATTTAATAGGAAATTGTCTGAAATGATGTATTCCATCCTTACATGTTGTTAAGGTCTGCAACTGAAAATGTGGTCACTGGCACAGAATATTTGAGTCATGTGATATTTGTTATGTTTCTGATATAATACCAGGCTATTGTTGGAAAATGGAATAAAGATAGTATATGGGCATACACTTGTATGTATGTGTTAGTGAGACATGGTTGTGATCCTGAGCTAAACATTACATACATGCAACATATCCGTGCTTGCACAAGTTGATATTGATGGCATTGTAAAGTTCAGATGGGAGTACATATATACATTGCTAGATGTGAGATAAACTACAACAGGCATCGAGTTTCTGACTAGTGTATTTATTGCAGTGAAAAATGAGAAAATAAAACATTGTGCACAACCAAACAGGAAAAATCAAAAGTGAAGAAGTCATTCATGATGAACAAAACCATAGTTATAGATGCCAAGCAGTTTAAAGTCCAATATCCGAAATACTATTCCCATCAGAAAGGTAAATGTTTCCAGAAATAGTCCACAGAGTGAACGTATTTCAAACACTTGAGGAAATTAGGTGTGAGGTTTCTTGCTGGCTGTGGTTGAGGTCTTGCCATCCGAACCTCCTGCAATTTTGCGTGGACGTCCCTGCTTGACAGGGGAATCCATAGATGTGGGGTGTCTGCAGGTGTGGCTTGCTCTCACAGGTTATTCTTTCCTGTGGCTGCCACAGAAATTGATGGCCCGATGTTATTTGACCACAGGAAGAAGTAGATGGTGGTGGAAAAGCCATGCACACGTGTGTCTGAATGCCTTGCAGCACCCATATGAGTGAGCCCATGTTGATGTTATGGGCCTGCTTCTCATGGTGTATGTTTCTCTGCAGCTGCTTCCTCTCCCAGATTTTGGTTAGTATGTGGTTAGTATGTGGCCCTTCATGGTTTGGGAGTACTGATAGGCTCCCAAGACTTTGTCAATGGTAGCCTGGGTGTGGGAGGCCCCAGTGGCCTCAATCGACTGCCCCACAGTACCCCTCCCACGTCCCCTACCCCCACAAGCCAGTGCCCTGGGCCCAGTGCGCCCTCTCTCACTGTGTCCTGGCTTCTCTCTAACTTGGTTGGACATTGCCTCCTCTGGATCCAGGATTGGGTAGCACACAATGGATGTAACTGTGCTAGGTACACAGGTTTGGGTACTGAGGTTGGCTGAGGTTATGCGGCTGGGGTGGGAGGTGGTGTTGTGGGCAAAGTAAGACTCACTGTTCCCGTCTGCGCAGGGTGACCAGATGGACCAGCACAGTCATCCATGTCCAGATCTCTAGGAGTGTTGTCATCACTGGGGGCTTGACCCTGGGGTGGAGTGGAGTCTCTTCAGTGGCCAAGCATTGGCCAGGTGCTCTGCCAGATTGACCTGTTGTGAAATAGAGAACATTGTTATTGGTGGAAGTGTGGTATTAATATCCAAATGTTAAGTAAATAGAAACCTAGGAAAACCAAAATAGGTAGAGATTACTATTGAGGTATGTTTCAGTGATATTTAACTGTTAGCAAGACATTTTGAGACATTAAATACATGTACATGAATTAAGAAGCTCATTAGATGTCCTGTTATGTTGCATTTTGGGTTAAGGAATAAGCATGACATCTCCAAAACATTTAAGGCAACACAGTGGAGAGGTTAAATGTGTATGTGACCATAGGTGTGTACAATACAGGTGAGCACACAACTTGGTTGTATATTTAGCATTAGCCATCATGTGAGCATTGCAGAGTCAATGGGTCACCTGCCACTTCTAATCATCTGAATTAACTTCATTTCTTACTAATATTTGAGTTACACACTAGGTATGGCGTAACTCATGACATGAAAAGTTTCAGTTGAGGCGAACAGGACAACACAAAGCTCAGTAGGCAGACATGTCTCAGAGTACAGCATTGTATGTAAATTGCTCAGTCCATGAGAATTGGACATAAGCTGTAATATGTCAGACAAGTGAGAATGGCCAAAATCACAATATCGTCTTGTTAGTTAGTGTTATATACCTGTTGCCAAAATGCAGTTGTGATGGACCATACATTTACATATTAACGCATATCATGGGTCCTGGAATGATATTTTTATAGTACTACAGACAGAACTCCAACATGTGACATGTAATGGAGATTGATACATGTGATCTTATTTACAGCAATACACATCAACGCAGACAAGCCCACGTCTCTGATACTTTGAGGATTGTATGTTAGGAAACTAGGTACACAACACAATGGCAAAAGCTGAGTTGAGAGCAAACAAAACATCGACATAGTGTGATTTTTAGTGAGGTGTAACTTACCAGACTCCACTCCCCTAGTTACTCCTGTCAAGCACTCAGAAGGTAGGATGGCCAAGACCTTCTTCTCCTAGGAAATAGATGTTGTGATGTGCTGGGAGGACCACCTTCAGCCTTCTAGGGTTCCAGGTGTTGCTTGGAGGCCAGGGAATGCACCCTCTCCCTCAGGTCCACCTCTTCCTAATTTCCTCCTGTGAGTGCAGGGTGGTACCTGCAGCATTCACTCTGTCGACTATTCTCAACTACATTTCCCTTTTCTTACTGAAAGCAGTTATGTTGGACATGGGCTCCAAGCAATTGTGGCTCTACTTTTATGATTTCATCCACCATGACTGACAATTCAGCCTCTGAAAAACGTGATTTTTTTGGACGTAACATAACTACAAGTAAGTGAGAATGAAAAATATATATTTATATATATATACCTAGGGATGAAAGAAAAATGTGCAACTAAAGTTTGTGGGGAATGGTAAAAGGGATGGGGATAAAAGGGCAACCTTATCTGACCAAAACTTTGGCTCTGACGTGCTGTGCAGCAGTGGAGTGGCAAAGGATCATGATCCAAAATGGGGTGTGTTTTATAGTGTGATTTACAGGTATATCTATTTGGCCAATGGACATCAGGTGGGTTGTATTTGTATCTATCCAATGGATACTCTTATGGTGCAGACTACCGCCATCGGGGAACCGCCGCAAGGGAACTGCCAGTACAACTGTGTTTTCATATTTGTCAGGAAGCTGCGGCCCTGGCGGCTATGGAGTACGCAATGCCAACATTGCAGTGCACCGCAGCACAGACGGGGCACACTCTGTCGATGCGGTCGGAGGTTCAGGCTGCATGCATCATAATAGGGTGGGCAGATGACCGACAAATCCACTGTCTTCTTGGGACCGCAGCCGCCGCAGTATGGCGGTAAGACTTCCCTACTTGTAGTCTGGCCCTAAATAAGTGAGACTCAGTGCAGAGCCTTGTGAGACTCCATATTTGAGTACCCTAACAGAGGATAAAAAAAGATTGCATTCTCACAGACTTCCCCCTGCCTGATAGGAAAGAGTGTATCCAAAGCAAGGCAGAGTCCCCAAGTACAATCTCAGGCAGTCTAGACAGCAAGATATGATGGAGAATGGTGTCAAATGCTGTCGAGAAATCCAAATAGGATGACAGCAGCGTTCCGACCCTGATCAAGCTAGGCTTTGATGGAGCCAGAAACTTACAATAATGCTATTTCAGCACTATGCCTTGGTCGTAAACCTGACTGCGACTGAGACTGAAGTAGCAGCCTGTGGTGCTCCAATTACTGATTTGATTTAACTAACCTCTACACCATTTTAGATGCCACTGGTAATCGGGAGATAGGTCTAAAACTCTACAACCTTGAGGGGTCAGAGGATGTGTTTTTAACAAGGGACCAGCACCACCTGCTTCTAAGCTTTAGGAACAACATTAAAGAGTAGAGACATTTTTGTTGAACAGTAGATTAATAACCTCCACAGCATCTGCCAGAATGCTGTGAGGACATGGATCTGTTGGTGCCCCAGAGCGGCACTGTATGATGGCATGTCTTGATTCTTCTAGGGAGACCCTAGCAAAACTAATGAGAGAACATGTCACTTTTGCAGATGTTAAATAAGATCTGGGATCCAAAAATAACTCCAAAAACAAGTCCTTACAAATTGCCACATAGCTCCTGGGTGACCGGAACTTTAGCAGAATATGCCAAGAGTTTCAGAAAAGCATTAACAATCTTAAAGGTTTCCAGGCTGTAATTTCATATTCCTTAATGTTAGTCAAGAGAAATTTCACCTGCATTATCTTATTTTTTTTTAAAGACTCAAGGGCCTGTTTATAAATTCCTTTATCCTACTGGCCATACCTGCTCTGCCATTTCCTTTCCAAACTTTTACAGTTCTTTTTAAGTCATAAATGTTCTTGAGAGAACCAAGGTGCAGATCTGGTATTCTGTGTGGAACAAACGGCTCTAATCGGGGCCAATTTATCCACCTCCTCTAACATCCACCTCTAACCCAATCCTTCTCCATTTCACCTTGTAGAACGGGGCAGGACGAATGAACGGTATCTAGAAAAGTCTGAGTACTGACCGACCGAATTTCTTGAATTCCGCATGGCCTGTAATTTAGAAATGTATATACAAGAATTAGCTGCTTTTAACTAAGTTTTAGGTGCATTATGAATAGGCACAAAGATTTGTACATAAACCTATTTGCACTTCGGTGAGTCTAAAGTCTTATTAGATCACCAATGGATATCTTTTGTGCACGGTGTGATTGTAATTCTGTCATAATATATATACTTGTCATGTCTTCCGTCTTGATTTGTTTTTAAATGGTTCTTTGTACATAATGTCTAGTCGCAAGTGTTATATGTAATTTGTATTTTGTCATGTTTGTTTTCAGCCCTGACGAAGTTACAACAAGTAACGAAACGCGTTGGCTGTGCATGTGTTTTTGGGTAGAATTACCGAAATAAAGAAAAGAAAACTCAAGATTACAAGTATCTGCGTAATTCCTTCACGAGTCCGCCTTCCATTTTTTGTTTAAAAATGTGTTTATCGGACTTGTGCCCAGGGACAACGGGCACAGGAAGTGTGCTGCACCAACATTACTTTTACCTGGACTAGTGTTTTGGTTGTGCTGAACCTTGGTCAGGTTGTCCTGTTTCTTTTGGTTGCATATCCTTAAAAATGACTGCTACTCCCCCCTCCTACCCCAGTAGTCCCCTCTGTCTCACCAAAGAATGAGATAGTTTGAAGAGAATGTCAAGGCAATCTCAAAATTAGAAGCCTCATTGAGCCACGGTCCCGTAAGGAATAATAAATAAAGTTTAGTGTCAGTAAGCAGACTGAAAATATCTGCGGAATGTTAAGAAAGTGAGCACAGATTGACCATATAAGCTTTTAATTTGCTACTCGACCTGGCTGGAGGTGGAGTATTTGAGAGAGCATGAAGAGATTTGATTCCCTTAAAACCCACATATTCGACACAGAGGCCAAAGGGAGCTTGGAACTGCAGCCCTCACCTGCATGTCTCATGGCCCATAAAGCCTCAGGTGATTAAGAGCTATTAACCCCTGCAGAGGAGAAATCGGCAGCATGGCCGGCGACAGACATGGACGGGAGTAGACGAGCTTGCCTTTGGGGCTTCAGCCCTACCTAAATAGGGTGCCGGATGCATTTCATGAGAACTGGAGCACCAACACAAAATGGGTTTCTAAAATAGCACAGTGCTGTAAATTGGAAATCAGGATTGCGCTGTCTCCGACAATTATTCCGCAGACCAAAGAGCATGATCATGTAGTCCTGATAATCAAAAGAAGGTAGAAAGGAACTTTCTCATGACCAGTATTAGATCTGGAATATATAAAAAAAAACATGCAAAATATACAAAAATGCTATCCTGTCCAATATCAACCACTAAGACTACAACCACTCACTCAAGGTTAAAACCAATGAATACTCAACATTTGTTTAAAATGCAGAACAGGTCAGGCTAAAAATTAAATCAACACAGCACTGGTTAAACGGACCCCACTTCTTACCATGTCCGCGCATCAGCCCTACTTAAATAGGGTACCGGATACACTTGATAAGAACTAGAGCGCAAACTGTCATCTCCAAAATGGCGCAGTGCTGAAAAATATTATAACAGGAATCGTGTTCTCATCGACAATTAACCTGCAGACCAGAGAGCGCGATCATGTAGTCCCAATAGTCAAAAGAAGGTAGACATGAACTTTCTACCTTTCAAGATCCACCCATCGAATGCCCATCAGATGCTAAGGGCTGCCTTGCTTTACTTTTTTGTTTTTTACACAGCAGCGCAAAACCATGCAAATTGGAGTTTGTGAATCCCAAAGTAGGGGCCTCATTTGCAGGTTTTTGACGCAGGGAAGTGCAGTAAGTCACTTTTCTGTGCTGCCCTGCGTCAAAAGGAAAGGGCAGGAATGCATTGTATTTATGATAAATGGCACATTCCTGTACTTTCCCCCCTGCGCTGATGCCATTTTGGCTGCCTAGCCCCAACGCAGGCACCCTTGCATCATGGTGCATGGTGTTGTAGGAATGATTGTTTTTGGGTAGGAAGGGACACCTTCCAGCACGTAAACAATCAATGGAGGCTTTCTTTCCTTCTATGTGTGCTGCAGCAGCACACATGGAAAGAGGAAAAAACGAAGAGAAATAAAGTTATTTGGCCTTGGACACATTCCCAGGTTTCCTAATCATTGTAAATCTGGGAATGCATTCAAATTCATGGGTGTTACATGGAAACACCCACCGCAACTCCCATGGAATGCCTCATTGATGCAGAGTAAGGCAACACAGCAACTTGTGCTGCTTTGCCTTACTCCAGATCTTTGAGGCCATGAAAAGTGGCTTTGCGTTGCCTCGTAGATATGTTTTACACTCTGCACCGCTGGTGCATCCAAAGAAGTGATGCACCTGCGGCACAATGAGCTTGAAAATAAGCCCCTAGATTTTCCATTGGGCTGCACCTAAAAAGGGACGCAACTCGGACACCAAACCATTGTAAATCTGGGCCTTTATTTGGAAAGTGAAAGAAACAATGTCAAATATTTGAGGGGCAAACCCCCAAAGAGCCTGTTTACATTGATATTTACAACCCATTATCTTTTGAAAATGTGATGGGTCTTTTCTACTTTCAAAAGCAACATCTTATTGCATTGTGTTAGAAATGGGATTTTTGGAAGGCTAGGGCATGCACCAAAGCTATGCAGAAACCACCACTCTAGTCAGCATAAGGGAGTTACACTCCTAAAATAACCCCTGCTCACCCCCATTGTAGCTTGCACGAGCAGTCAGGCTTATCTTAGGGCAGTGTGTAAAGCCTTTGCACATAACCAACAATAATACAGTGTAAGCATTACAAAAGGACACCACACCAGCTTAGAAAAATATCCAATGTTTTACATACATAAGACAAGACCAAAAACGATAAAAATCCACAATACAGTAATAAAAAATCTGCAGTAACCAAATTATGCTTGAAAAACAGTTCCTTGATGTTGATAGCTCCATCCAGGGCTATCACGTCGTCATCACCAAACAAATACAAACAGTTCTGGATGACCGCGGCATCGCGGGCCAGCTACAGTGCTGGGAAGTCCTGCAAACAGTACCTTTTAGAAATGCAGGGTGCCGGCGACCTCTCGTTGAGCATCCGAAAGCAGGGCGTCTGCAGGCATCTGTTCCGGAGGTCAGTGCAGGAGTCGTCGGGGCCCACGAAGCCGCAAGCGTTGCAGATTGAACTCCTCTCTGTTGAATTCAGGAGCGCTGGCATCGGTACAGTGCCCTCAGGTCAAGGTGCAAACAGCGGCTCGGTGTCAGAGTCAGATTGCGTCGTCGGTAAGACCAGGGTCGCAGTGCGAAGGAAATGCTGTGCTCGTCACTGTTCTGGCAGCGATGTCGTTGTTGCTGAAGCGCTGTCGTCGGCTGACGAACTGGAGTCGATGGTGCCAGTGTCGGTAGGCCAAGGCTGCGGTGTGGGATGAGTCATGTAACTTTATGAGCGGTGCTCTCAAACCACTGTGCAAGCAGCGGCATAGATTTCGGTGTAGAGCGTTGTCAGGGATACCAAGGCATCATCGTGAAGCAAAGCGGTGCGGAGTGCAGTGCCCACAGGTCGCGGTGCGAGCAGCGGCTCGGTTGCGGCTTTAGCAGGCATCATCGGTGAGACCAGGGTTACGGTGCAGCTTGTGGCTGTGTTCTATGCGATGCCTTCAGGACATGGAGTCGGCAGCGACGTCATAGATGGAGTCGGGTTGCTTTTTCTTCTGTTGCAGCACAAAACACACAGTCCCCAGTGCTGAGGGCAGACAAGCTCGAAGTCTTTGCTGTTCCTGGGATTCTTGAACAGGGGGCAAGCTCTACCTCAAGCCCTTGGAGAAACTCACAAAAGTAGATTGCAGAAAGTTCAGTCCAGTCCTTTCACTCCCCAAGACAGAAGCAGCCACTGCAGGCCAACACAGAAAAGCACACAGCAAAGTGGTAGTTCCTCTTCACAGCTTCTCCGGCTCTTCTTCTTAGCAGTCTTCTTGATCCAAAAGAGTTCTAAAGTTCAGGGGTCTGGACCCCAATATTTATATCCCAAAATCCTTTGATCTCTTAGGCAGAGAGTTTCTGTGCCCAGCCAGACCCAGTTCTGCCTTGTCTGGTGTGACTTCCTGGCAGGAGGTGGAGACAGCATTATCAGAGGCAGACCAGGCCCTTTGAGGTACAAGGAACTCTCCTCCCCCTTCCCCAATTGCAGCCCAGGTCTATTCAGCCCTTTCCTGGCCCACCTAGTCTATCTGGAACCACTCCTGCTCCCCAGCCTTCTGTCATCCAAAACCCAGACAGGCAATCCACATTCCAGCAGAGGCACAGGGGATGACTGAGCAAGAAAATACCTACTTTCTAAAAGTAGTTTTCAAACACAGAATGTAAAAAATTACCTTCACTAAAAGATGCTTCTTTAGATTCTGAGTTCAGGCATACTAAACTTTATTTCCCTACCTAATTCCCCAGGCCAGGTATGTTTATAAGATGTTATAAATAAACTCCCCATTTTTTCCTATTGTAACAGTGAAAAACGAAATTGGCTGTAATTCACTATCAGGACATGCCACACAGACAACAGGATGTTGGATGATACCACTACACTCTCAGGCAAGGTTCGCCCCTGGCATTCTGGTAAATGCAGTCTCCTGTAGCTCGCTCTGATATTTTCGAGTATTTCGCCAAGGTTGGCGCAGATAGTGCTGATCTCTAGACACCTGTTTCTGGTTTATTAACCGTCATCAGTAGAGAATACAGTCTTTATTTTGGGGTTTGCTGAGTAGGCTACCAAACATTAAATCAGGTACGGTACCTCTCACTGACGCGAAGGTGCTTCAGCCACGAGCTCTTCAGCTCAATGACTCACGGGAGTACTTTAACTAGACTGATTTTGGAAAAGGGGGTGGTGATGGACAGAGTTTCTGAATGATGCAGAATACTCTTACCCAGTCAAGAGATCAGGGCTTGATCCATCACCATTTTTTAGCTCACTGCACCATCCCAGCTCAGAACCTGGCTACATGCAAATTAGTCTGTTCCTGTTCCAGTGCATGATGGTAACAGGGCAAACCAAACTACCGATTCAATTCTTATACTGGGAAGGAAACAAGCTTCCGGGGACCGGTTTCTGGCATTTCAGCCGTCGTCGGCCCGGCTTGCTTGAATCCTGATGGTGCAATGAGCAAGGGACTCACGTCTGAGTATACCCTCCCACACTTAGTGTGGACAAAATCGATTTTGGAAAAGGGGGTGGTGATGGACAGAGTTCCTGAATGATGCAGAATACTCTTACCCAGTCAAGAGATCAGGGCTTGATCCATCACAGTTTTTTAGCTCACTGCACCATCCTAGCTCAGAACCTGGCTACATGCAAATTAGTCTGCTCCTGTCCCAGTGCATGATGGTAACCGTCGTCGGCCCGGCTTGCTTGAATCCTGATGGTGCAATGAGTAAGGGACTCACGTCTGAGTATACCCTCCCACACTTAGTGTGGACAAAATCGATTTTGGAAAAGGGGGTGGTGATGGACAGAGTTTCTGAATGATGCAGAATACTCTTACCAGTACTTTAACTAGACAACAGGATGTGGGAGCACACCGCAGTGCCTTCGGAGAGATACTGTGACCTATGAAGACTTGGGCACCATTTCAGCAACCCCTGATTAATTATTTCTGCTTCTTAATACTTTTTGCTCTCTACTGATGACGGGCTAAACCCAGAAACACATGTATAGAGATAACAGCACTACCTGCACCAACTTTGGTGAAAGACTACAGCAACTTTGAAAGTAAGCGTAGTGCATATACCAGGATGGAATGGGGTAAACAGCGCTGGGATGAGAGGAATTGTGCTCCCTCCCCCCCCTGCGTTCAAAAGGCTCCCTTGAGCCAACGAGCTGACGAGCTCTCCTGTGATGCACCTGTGTGCCTGTGGAGAGGTACTGTGACCAGTGAAGACTTGGGCACCCAAATTCAGCAACCCCTGATAACTTTTTTCTGCTTCTTAATACTTTTTGCTCTCTACTGTTGACGGGCTAAACCCAGAAACACGATCCTAGAGATAGCAGCACTACCTGCACCAACTTTGGTGAAAGACTACAGCAACTTTGAAAGTAAGCGTACTGCATTTACCAGGATGCAATGCAGTAAAGTGTGCTGGGATGAGAGGCAGTGTGCTCCCCCCCCCCTGAGGACATGCCACACACACCAGGGCGTGTCCTACCTTTACATACACTGCACCCTGCCCACAGGGGTACCTTGGGCCTACCTTAGGGGTGCCTAACATGTAAGAAAAGAGAAGGTTAGGGACTGGCCAGTGTGTGCACTGGCCAAGTCAACATGGCAGTCACAAACGGCGCGCAGACTCTGCAATGGCAGATCTGAGTTACATTTTCAGGGCTACTCACGTGGGTGGCACAATCAATGCTGCAGGCCCACTAGTAGCATTTGATTTACAGGCAATGGCACACTCAGTGCACTTAACTAGGGACTAACAAGTAAATCAAATATCCAATCATGGAAACACCAAACATAACACAATTTACACAGAGAGCATATGCACTTTAGCACTGATTAGCAGTGGTACAGTGCCCAGAGTCCTAAGGTGCGCAGTCAAAATAACGAATTTGAAATATCGACCTACACTAATATTGAGTTTTTAATAACGTAGGGATAGAATATCGAAGTCAAGAACATCGTTGACCAGAATATCGACTTTAGGGTAAGTAATATCGAATTTTTAAATATCGAAGTAAGTAATATAGAAGTAAATAATATCGTTAGCACAAATATAGTTGTAAATAATATTGATTTTTTATAGTGTTATGTATTTTAGTATGTATTTTATATGTATGTTTAAAAATGTTTAACGTTTTTTCATTATTCTTAAATATATGTATTAAATATTTAGAAAATAGTAATTTTTATTTAAAGGAAATTTTGCGTTTTGGTATCATAGCGGGTTGTGGGTTTATAGGGGAACAGGGTGGGAAGTAATTTAAATATAATTAATTAGTTAATATGTGTATATTTATTGTTATTGATTATTAATTTATTGGTAATTAATTATTAATTGGTAAATATGTTTTATTAATTGGCTAATTTAAATTGTAATTACTGATAATTGATGTATTATTTTTTATTTATTGTTATTGTTAATTAATTTGTTGTTAATTCAATATTAATCTGTAATTAATGTTTAATAATTGATAATTTAATTAAGAGTGTTATGTATTAATGTGTAGCGCATTGTGCGTTAATAGGGGAATAGGGTGGGAAGTAATTTAATGTTATTTAAGTCAATTATGTTTTATTTAGTAGGTATTTATTAATAATTATTTTGTTAAATAATTATTATTATGTTATTTAATAAAAATAAATATGTATAAGTATGTTAATTTAACCCCTACGCAATCCAACTCTTTCCCTACCTTTGTACTCACTGGAGTGGGAATAGTAATCTTTACCCCTATGCTATCCAACACTTTCCCTACTGTTGCACTCACTGGAGTGGGTATTGTAATTTTTACCACTACGCTATTCAACACTTTCCCTATTGTTGCACTCACTGGAGTTGGAATAGTAATTTTTACCCCTAAGCTATCCAACACTTTCCCTACTGTTGCACTCACTGGAGTGGGAATAGTAATTTTTACCCCTACGCTATCCAACACTTTCCCTACTGCTGCACTCACTGGAGTGGGAATAGTAATTTTAAACCCTACGCTATCCAACACTTTCCCTACGGTTGCACTCACTGGAGTGGGAATAGCAATTTTTACCCATACGTTATCCAACACTTTCCCTATTGTTGCACTAACTGGAGTGTGAATAGTAATTTTTACCCCTCCGCTATCCAACACTTTTTGTACTGTTGCAGTTACTGCAGTTGGAATAGTAATTTAATTTCCTTATAAAAATATTTTTTGTATTTCTTTAGCTAATGTACTGTATAATTATTTTTAAAAAGATTTAAAATATTTTGTTTATTTGTTACATATATTTATGTAATTTTTATTTATATTATTGTTTTATGTGAATAGATGTATTTATAATTTATTTTAAAAAACGTAAACAATTTATAAGTTATTAAAATAAATAATAAAACATATTAAGTAAGTATATATATTGCATATTATATGTATATCTTAATGTATTTTCAAATAATATATATATTAGTTATCATTTTTAAGCATTTAAAAATATTTTTAATTATGTTTTTTTTAATTATATGTATTATTTACTCTTTTACAATTTTTTTTACTTAAATAAAAAACTATATTTTTAACGATATTTTTAACAATATTTTTGACATCGATTTTTTTTCCGATATTTTTGCCTTAATGTAGATAGGATGTAGATATTCTTGTCTTCGATATTTTTGCTGCATTATTTTTGTAAGCTGCTATTGTGACCTTCGATATTTAGTCAGTGATTCGAGTTCTAAAGCCAACACAAACAGGTCAGGAGAAAATAGGAGGAAGAAGCAAAACGTTTGGGCATAACCCTGCAAAAAGGTCCACTTCCAACACATTCTTTTAAAAAAAACACTTGAGGCCCACTGAAACTCCTAATTGAGTTTGCATTCTTAGCATAGTCATCTTAGAAGTAGTCAGATATGGTGTCTACAGAATGCATCACGTTTTTTTTTGTATGTTCTTATATAGCGCTCGACTACCCGGAGGCATCTCGGCGCTTGCCTTGGGAACCCGTCCTGGCTTTTCCCTGTGAGATAGCCCCTAACGGGCATCCCCAAGGTGAAAGCCAGGCATCCCGCCGCGGGGGGCCGTTGTGGAGATTAAGCAAGCTTAATGCCCAGAGTTGCAGAGTGTGAACCCATGATTAGGTCAGGCACCGAAGCGAGAATTATCGAGTCCGTGGACATTTGAGCTCAAGACCCTGCCGCGTCGGGAATTGAACCCTCGTCCCGGGTCTGACCTCTGCTTCAGGGTCTGCCTGCTCTAACCAGTGAGCCACACTTCTCTTCTCACTTCACCTTCTCCACGTTACTGGCAAAAGTCAAACATTACATAATAAAAATGTTCCTCTCATATTCCTTGTTTTGCTTTAAGTAAATTTCTGTAGAGGGCATAGATTTATTATGCTTTCAATCATAAGTTGCTAAAATAGCCTTTTTTACCTAATTGAAAATGAGTGCTTCCTTCAGTGCATTTTCGATTCTCATAGGGAATTCCTATGCACTGCACAAGCAGCAAGAATATGATAATATAATAAACCAATCTTTATTCGGAAGCAGTCATATCCATAAAAGATAAACACACTATAAAAAGTACATTACAGTTATAATTTATTAAAAGAAATATTGTGCAAAGTCGCAAGGTCCAAGCAGAGTCAATCACATCTTGAGCTTCTTGATCTAAAAGCAGCCCTCAGGAAATTTGTGACTACAAAAAGGGTATGGACGCTGAGCAAAAGCTGCAAATACATAACTGCAACCTGGGCTTGTCTAAATTTCATAGCTTTTAAAAGGGGCCTAAGAAACAATCTCCTGGGGGTGCTAAAATATTTACATAAGAGGACAAAGTGAAAGGTGTACTGTGGAGGCCTGTCGTCCCAGCCACAGGGCCCTCTCAAGTTTGCAGGTAAGAAACAAGACGGTAATGCCATGAGAAGATGGAGCTGATTGTATCTAAAACAGGTTCCTAAACATCTATCAGAAGGGGTTTAAGGGTAAATCGATAGTTCTCCATTCCTTGCACTGATTTTAGCGAAAACATGCCCTCTCACAGCTCGTTTCATAAGCTCAGTATTTTTGCAGTGAGCAGCTGCGAGTTTAAACAAGCATTTACAATGCAACGGTTTCGCCTTTGGAAAAGTTAGAGCTATTGACAATGTAAATGACAATGCCATTTTGTTTATCTGTTTTCAAAACCAACACATAAATACAAATTTTGTCATTTACAATGCCAATAGCTCAAACTTTTCCAAAGGCGAAACCGTTGCATTGTACATGCTTGTTCTATATTGTCTTTTACGAAAATTGGGTGCGCTCTGAATGAACAATACTCACATCTGCTAGTAGCAGGAGGGTAGGGCAAAACCGTTCTGTGTGGAGGTAATTAATGGACGAATATAGCAAGACTAAAGTACCAGTCTGAGCTCTAGTCAACTGAAATGACCAGAAAATGGACAAACACAGCATTATTTTTGCAGCGTAATATCCAGACAAAGCCGAGAGGATGATGGCAAAAGATGAAATCCAATAGAATGGGGTTTGTCAAACCTCAGGGTCATGACCTCGGTGGGGACAGCAGGTGATTGATGAGTTCACCTGGTGCGTATGGTTTCTCAAAACCAAATCAGTAAAGTTGATCCGAATATAAGACACATAGAAATTACACCCCAGGACATTTGAGTCCAATAACATGGCATAAAGTGACATAACACAACTTTTTCTCCTGCTTATATCACAGGACCTGACCTTTTGGCAGAGAATTAAACAAGCGAGCGCTCAATGCATTTGCCCCAGCCCCTCGTTCAAAGCACTACCCTTCACCCACAACTAGTGTTTGGGGGTGGGGGTAGCTTTGCCAGGAACTCCCCAAAACACACACTTTAATATTCACAAGTCCTAGAGTAACTCAACCAATAAAAAAAGAGGCGGGGTTATTTGGCGTCTGACATTACGCACAGATCGGTCTGAGCCAGACGGAAAGTTCCTTAAACCTCCTGACTGCAGTCTCCGTACATTCCGTCTCACCAAAATAAGGCGTCATTTTAGATTTCCTGTTTCCCGCAAATTGCCTCACCAAATGTCATTTGTGCCACGAGCAGTTATTGCTGCCTCTACACAGCAGGGTAAAGCGCTTCATGGCCGCGGCAGGGAGCGCCTTTCGAACTCGCCACAAAGCCATATAGACTTTCTATTATCTGCCACCAGCCTCTGTCGGGATTGCATTGTACTATGAATTATGTGGGTAAACTCTCTCCTCGGGGCAGCATGATCGCGATATGGAATACCTTTCTATTATCTGCCCCAGTCTCTGTCGGGCTTTACTATGATTTACGCCGTGGTGGGTAAACTCTCCCCACAAAGCAGCATAAACCGCTTCATGGCCGTGATAAGGAGTGTCTTTCTATAATCTGCCCCCAGCCTCTGTCGGGATTTTATGGTAGTTTACGTGGGCAAACTTTCTCCACAAATCAGTATAAACCACTTCATGCGTGACCTGGAGTGCCTTTCTATTTCATTGTCGGGATTTTACTATTATTTATGTAGTGAAATTCTCTCCATATAGTTTCATAAACCGCTTTATGTGCTGTATATGGAGTGCCTTTATACTATCTACCCACAGCCTCTGTCCTGATTGCACTGTGCTTGATGTAGGTAAACTCTCTCCACAGAGCAGCATTAACCTTTCTATGGTCGTGATATGGAGTGCCTTTCTATTACCTGCCCGAGCCACTGTCCGGATTTTACTTTGATTTGTGTGAGCAGATTTTCTCCATCAAAGCAGTATAAACCGCTTCATGGCAGCGATATGGAGTGTCTCTTTAGTATCTGCTCGAGCTACTGTCGGGATTGCACTAAGATTTATGTGAGCAAACTCTCTCCACGGCGCTGCATAAAGCGCTTCCTTACCGGGCTATCGAGTTCCTTTCTGTTATCTGCCCCAGCTTCTGTCGGGACTATGATTTATGTGGGTGAACTCTCAACAGAGCTGAATAAACCTCTTCATGTCCGCGATATGGCGTGCCTTTCTATTATCTGCCCGAATCACTGTCGGGATCTTACTATGACTTGTGTGGTAAAACTCTCTTCACGGCGCTGCATAAAGCGCTTCATTGCTGCGAAATCGAGTTCCATTCTGTTATCTGCCTCAGCTTCTGTCGTGATAGTACTATGATTTGTGCCTTGAGTGAGTAACCCCTCCCCACAAAGCACTTTAAACCGCTACGAGCGTGATACAACGTCTATGTTGTGTCGTCCCCATAGAGTAATTTAATTTATTCCGCAGAGGAAAGTTCTTTCAACACTCAAAAACATAAACCTCTTCAAAGCTGCCCACGTCCCGGGGTTGTCCATTCTAGTTCACCACCCCACATGGCATTATTTTTACAAAGTGATGGACATTTTCCTCTAAGGAAGCAACCTAAAATCGCTTTAGCACCAAGATATAAAGTGCTCTATTCACTGCTGCGATATAAAGCGATTTTCAACTCTCTGCCGTAAGCATATGGCAGCACTTTACACTATTTAGTTTGGGAGTGGATCACTTCCTTCGGGTAGCATAAACCGCTCTTTCACAGCGCCTTGAAGTGTTTTTCCTGCATCCAATACTTCTTAAAGACGTGCTGCTTATGGGATGTAAATATTTTATAATTCTGAGCGTCTGCTACATTATCTTTGAAGCTACAAAATTGTTAAGGTTTTTTCGCTCAAGTCTACAAGGTTGCGAACTTTTATGCTTCACCCACATTTGGATGAAATGTTGACTTTAGTGAGAATACATGTCACAAGAGAGTAAACTTGCACCGAAGATACGTGTATAGGTTTGCCATTGTCCATAAACTAGCTTCCAGAAGGTGAACTTGAGGGGGAAGAGTCCGCACACTTTTCTAGCTGGACTGGGTTTGATTCGAGTGAATGTTATCTCTCAATGCCATGACAACTATTTCTCAATGCATATAAACAATTGCAATGGTGCGGGCGAACGGAAACTAAAAAACGTTGCAAATGGATAAAATCAGGGATATTGCAAAACTTCGCCAGTGTAAGAAACGTTTGAAAAAACCCTTCTCCACTTAGAGAATGTACAGTACAAAGTGCTTTGGTGTTCGGCCGGAATACAGATGTTGGTAAGAACCACCCCCGACTTTGGAAAGTTTTGATTGTTCGCCCACATCTACCTCTGGAAAGACACTAACACAATGTGGACAGCATTTTAAAACCAATAGGCCCGGCATGCTGTGCTCGTAGGGCCTGCACGCAGCCTCCGGTGTGATGTTCATAGATGTTCCAGCATCAACTGGACACACTGGAACTACATGAAGGAATCTCGCGGTGAAACATCTCCCAGTTCCTCCTTTGCTCTGGCTCAGAGATCCTCCCACCTCGGGGACCCTCCCTGCCTCATGCTCTTTTCATCACCGGAGCTTCAGACTGACATAATCCATCCGACCCTTGCCCTTCCCCTTGTGTCTGACCTCTGCTCTCCACCCCTTGACCCCCGTCTGTTAAAGCCGCCTGTGACCGCATCATGGGATCTCGCCAGAACTGTCCTCCCTTCTACTTTTAGTGTCTTCACGTGTCTGGTTTTTTTTTTGTGTGCAAAAAACGTCTGGCTTTTTTTCTGCCAAGTTGTGTCTATGCACCCTTCAGGGCGGAGAAGTAGTAGGAGGGGTCCTCAATTCTCGCTGAGTCTTTGCCTTTGAAGACCGCGCTCTCAGTGTTGCCCACTCTGAAGCGCCCATTCCTCTGTGTGCCAGATCACCTCAGCTATCGAGCAGTAACTACAGGGGCCAGGGCACGCGCAGCACCGCCACCTTAGCGTCTGCAGCACGGCTCACCTGCTGTTGAGTCCGACGCCCGTGCGCAGTGGGCCTGCAGCGACACCTGCTGTTCCCGGGCCCTACCCACCATGGTTTCCTCGCCCCTCTTGTTCCTCGTCCATTCCTCGAACTTTCTTTTTTTGCTTCTTTCTCTCTACCGCTTTCTCCAGCCTCGCGTTACTTTCCATCACTTTCTTTCCCTTCTCTGGTTCTCCTCCCTCTTTCCTTCTACTGCACACCACCTTTATTTCTTCCAAGTGTATTCCCCCCCCCCCTTTTCTCCCACTTCCAAGCTCCCTCCCTACAGTCTTTTTCTGCTTCTCCGTTTCTTCACCTCTTCCTCTCAATGTCTCTCACTCCGCTTATTTCATTCCCCCTCCGCCCTCACCGCCCCTCCCGCCCGAGCCCCGCATACCAGGCACTGCTCCCTCGTGGGACACTGAAGCCCGGCCGTCTGAGGGACGAGGCTGTGAACTGAAACAAACCACATGGCAGACCCCGCTGGAGGAACTCTGTTTATATTCAGACCCCCAGCCAGCGTGCACCCTCCCCGCAAAGAAGTCACGGGAGCTCAATTGGCCCATCGTCAGCACCCCCCCCCCCCGCCCCCAGGCTGCCTGCTGCCCATGTGACCAAGGAAAGAGGATGAGTCTGCGGAACTCAGAGGCGTCCCTAGGGTTGGTGTCACCCAGTGCGGTAGCTCATGGTGTCACCCCCTCACGACTTACCCCATGGACCTGTGGATCCGCTCTGCATGAGACCTTCGGTGCCAGTCGACTTACTGGCCAATGCCACTGAGGCGCGGTTCAGCGCACCTCCCTTCTGCTCAGCTTCGCCTCAGCAACGTCATCATGCCGGGGTTTTTACCTTTTCCGGGCCGGTTCGGCCGAGCCTGATGTCTGCTTGTGGCAGCTTCATCAATGAGAGCGATGTGGCTAGGTATGGGGTCCCGGGCGCTAAGCCCTTTTCTGGCCGATGGCCAAGCATTGCTGTATTTCGTGCCGCTTCTGCGCCCCGCTCCACCCCACTTGCTGCGTGCCTAGGTCCTGTGCGACTCTCTAGGCCTCATCCTACTGCTCCTTCTCAGGCAGCTGCTCTGATCCCTCTGCTGCCGATCTCTGTGTGGAGTCCCCCGCGGTCAACTCTATTATCTTGTTTTCACAGCACACCCGATATAAATGTCATCCTTTAACATTAAAATGCAAGTACATACATTAACTGCACAACCTGTTTCAAAGTAAACCAGAAGTCCCAACGTAATGTACATATCGTGGTTAATTGCGATATATCAGTACTACAGAAATAGGGTACTAGTTCTTAAGGACGCCACAAGTTTCACGCAAAAAATGTGCTAGTTATTTCACAACAATTCAATAGTTCAGGCCTCCTCCTCACCGCCACAGAGTCAAGAAGGGCACGCATAGAGCATGAATCGCATGCCACCAATGCAGTGGCAAGAGTACTACAGAATGAAGAAGACATTTTTCTTGTTTTAAACTATAATCCTGTTTTTAAAGAAATTCACCACACCCTGGTGCACAACTAACCACCCCCTCTTTTAATGACCCAGGATTCCGGCACAGTTAGCAAGAAGCTGTCACATGCAGACACCACTGGCAAAAAACATGCAATAGGAAACTGGGCATGGATACTGCCATGATTAACAAGATGGCAAAAACTAAGTGCCTTCCTGCACTCAAGCCACAATGTTTGGGGCTAGTCACATATTATTCTCACACAAGAGTAAAAGTATGCAACCTTTTAGGAAGTGATAAATATGTTGATAACAATGTATCGCCCCAAACTTGGTGCACAGTGCACACTGAGCTGGCACCTTACACACACACTCCATTCCACCACTCCCAAAGGAAAGCAAAGTCGGCCCAGGCATGCACTAAAAAAAAAATCTGACCGAGTGAGGAAACCACCACATTTCGCCTTGTTGCTTCGTATGGGGGGCGCAGAGGGACCAGGAAGACAGGACTCAGGCTGCAGGGGAAGGTTTGGTGACTTCCTCTTCAGGACAGCCCTCTATTAGCATTTCTGAAGACAAACACCAATTTTTAAAAGTGCAGCTTCATTCAATACCATCAGAGGCCCGTCAGAGGCTCCAATGAAGCATGTAATGGATGTGCGCGCTGATTGTAGTTCTCAGTGCAGAGGGAAACCTAGGTGTACCCTCGCCCCTCTCAGGCACGCAGTTTAGAAGGAACTGTGTGGTGCTCACCCGTCTTATCTCTCTCTCTCTCCGTACTGGAAACAAGTCAGTTCTTCTCACTGCGTGCTCCCTGCAGCGCCTCTCCCTCCCGGGAGATTGGAGGATATTTTATTGTGGGAAAGGACATGCAGAGGAAGGTAAAACGAGACTACAATGAAAGGTGTGTCACAGAAAAGCGGCATTTCGAGAAGGGAAAGTGGAGGTGAGCAGGGAGGTACAGGGAGAGAGGAGTATGAAAGGCATTGAAAGAGGAGAGGAAGGAAGGAACGAAGGGAGGAGATGAAGAAACGGGGGGGGGTAATTCAGAGGGAAGAAAGCGCGGCAGAAGAGGAGAGAATGAGAGAATGTAAAAGAAAATACTGGCGAGCAAAGGCGGGGGGGGGGGGAGAGGGGGTGTTGGAGCCCAGGCAGCTCAGTCGCTCAGAGGCACACGCACGCAGGACTGCAATCTCCACTAGCTCGTGACCCACGCACTGTAGGTCACGCAGGCGTCAATGCTGTTTTGTATTTTGGTAGTAGCACGATGGTGTCACCCCATGTTATGGTGTCACCTGGTGCGGTCCGCACCCCCGCACCCCCCTAGTGACGCCACTGGCGGAACTTTTAAGTATACGTAGTCCGTCCGGGTCTCAGAGCCGGTAGTAATAAGAAGAAAAAAACAAGTCAGGTCCCGGGCCGCGCTGTGATTGGCTGACGTCACGGGGGTGTCCCGGGCCGGCAGCCAATCACAGCGCGGCCCGGGAATGACGTCACGGGGGTGTCCCGGGCCGGCAGCCAATCGCAGCGCGGCCCGGGACAAAGGGCGGGGCTTAAAAAAAGCACCAGAAACGCCCCCGAATCGCGTTTTCACTGGAAAACGTGATTGACGGCCAATCTCTTCCAATGGCTAGCCTCCATTTATGGAGCTAGCCAATGAAAGAAGGGGCGGATTCAAGTCCCCCATATAGTCAACAATAGCTTTCGACTGGGAGGGGCACTGCTTCGCAGTGCCCCCCCCAAGGTCGAAACCTAAAAAGAGCTCCTTGACTATTCTCAGGTCCTGAGGCCTCACTGAGTCACATTTCAGAAAAATATCTGCACTGCCTAGAGCCATAAAGGTATCCTTTACATACCGTAGCCGGGGGATTTTAAATGCATGATCTAGTGACAAACAGTCTAAAATAATCGAGCAGTTAAACTTGGCCTTGTCCCTAGACCATATCTTCACCCAATACAAGGGCTTCACTGCCACCAAATCTGCTATGTAATTAACTCCTAGTTCTTTCTGTACTGTAAACGAGGGGGTGCCCTGTGGGACTTCAAAATTAGTCATAAAAAACGTATTTTGAGCAGCCTGTAACTTGTTGGCTGCTGTATACCCCCAAACCTCGAAACCGTGCAAGACCTTGGAGATACAGATAGACTGGTATGACTTTAAAATTATATCAGGGGACCAAGAACACAATCTGTGGGCATAGTTGGCAATAGCTCCCATAGCTTTGTGCATGTTGTACAATTTCCCTCCTTCAGTTGTTTCCAGTTGTTTTGCATCAAATAAAATGCCCAGGTAGGGGAAAGCCAGGACCTTCGCTAAAGTGTAAACACCTGCCTTAAATCTTTTGGAGCGAGTCTCCCGAGGGCTAACTTTCCAAAACTTACGATTTTGTGAAGTTGGCCGACAGATCCAGACCGTCCATAAAAGAAAATAACCCATTGATCAGAGCTTGGTGGTCCATTGGTGTGCGGATCATCAGCACCGCATTTTCAGCATATTAAAGAACTGGCAATGCTTTCCTGCCCACTCAGGGGCAATCAGACTGTAATGAGGGCAGGGCGGCTTCTAGGCCATTAATATAGATAGTAAATAAAAAAGGGGCAAGAATTCAACCTTGGACACCCTAGTGCAGTTAAAATACTCTGTGAGGCCCGCCCTATGTGAATATCTGACTGCTGCTATAGTGTAGGCATGAAGGTTTGTTAGTAAAGTTACAATGGTGGGCTAGACTCACAAGGAAATAAGTATTTCTTGCGGTTCACCCTGTCAAAGGCGGATGTAAGGTCCATGAAGCCTAAAAAAAGGGCAGCAGGCTGAGCTACTATGTATTTGGACACTATTAAATAGAGGTTAAGACTCTATATTGGTGGTTGATTTTCCCAAACGGAAACCAAACTGCACCTCAGAGATTATTCGGTCCGTGTTAGCCCACCAGAACGCCTAGTCAGTAAAACCTGACCTAGAACCTTAACCGTGGAGTTAATGAGGGATATGGGGGGGATAGTAAAAGGGGTTATCCTTATCCCCCACAAAGTTTGGAGGATGAGGGGCTGCTAAAAAACCAAGAGTGTGGTCCCAGCCCAGCCTCCTCCGGCCGCTTACGGGAGCAGATGAGCCCACTCTTGTACCAGTCTTCACCCGTGCCATGCACGGGTGCGACCCCCGCGCATCTCGCGCAGCGGGACACTTTTCAGAATTCCAAACGCACCACCAGGCGCAGGGTACATGAGTTGGCAGCGCCAGCCGCAAACAGTCCTGGGGCTTGTGGTCTGCCCCCTCCGCAATGCTTCTCTCGGCTCCCAGGAAGAATATGAACAAAGTCTTCAAGGGAGGAATGCAGCAGAATGGAAGTGTCAAAGTGAGTTCACCTGACTGCAGAAAAGAGCCTCTCTTATAAGTTTTGTTTAAAGACACAGGGCTACATGTACTAATTTTTCAAGTAACGCAGCATAGCAACTTATTTTGTGGTGCTTCATTGATGGAAAACAACACAAAGCCACATTTACTCATTTTGGATTGTGATTGATGTCATCTCCTGTGATGGCACTCTAACAAGGTTGTCTTGCAGAACACACAATCTTCAGTGTATCGTATGGTATGGCTTATCATTGTATAGTATGGTATGGTATTACCTGTCATTGTATGGCATGGTATGGCCTGTCACTGTAAACTATGTTATGGTAGGGTCTATCCTTGTATGGTATGGTATGGAATGAAATGATGTGTCATTGTAAACTATTGTATAGTTTGGTACAGCTTATCATTGTATAATATAGTATGGCATGCAATATTATGGTATGGTATGGCCTGTCATTGTATGGTATGGTTTGGCATAGCCTGTCATTGTACAGTATGGTGTGATAATCTTTATCACTATGTACACATTAAACTACAGGAGCTACTGCCACGCCAAGGTCAAGCATATACACCAATCAGTGTGCTTAGCTTGTGTGCAGTGGCTATTGTCCAATTATCTGGCTTCTGAATCTCAAATTCCTTTGGGTTATGATATATTCTCTATATCAAGCTGCTTGTGAAGTTTTAAGCAATCAGATATGTTGCCTTCTTTGTTTAAGGTTTTCTCCTGAATGACTCATGCTGGCTATTTACTGTTGTTTCTCCTGAATAAGACCCCACTATTTATGGTTTGGGATTGAAATCAACAAACTGGCTTTAGGTTGTCCACAAGAAGATTAATTTCATAGGACTCTGACTTCTTTATCTTATTTTGATTCAGTGCTTTTATACTGTGCAATCTTGGTTAAACTGACTTCACCTCCTGCTCTTGTTCTCTGTTCCACTACACTACATGTGTATTTTCCTACCATTCAAATCGGAACTCAACATTAAGGGGCTCATTATGATTGCGGATTTTCCGCATCCTCCGGGCCGGCGGAAGCCACCGCCGGCCCGGAGGATGCGGAAAATCCGCAGCGGACCCACCAAAGACCCACCACCACATTTGGATGGCTGGTGGGTCCTGGTTTCCGTCCGCAGCTTTTCCTCCGCGGATGGCTTACAACCGCGGAGGAAAAGCACTAATCTGGTGACGGTGTCTCTCAGACACCGTCCGCCAGATTAGTATGTGCCTGTAAACATGCTTTTCCGCGGAAGCTTTTCCGCTGTGGAAAAGCATGTGTAACTTCACTGCGGGGGCCCGTTGCGGGCCCCCTAGGTGAAGGGGGGGTGGGGGTGCACATGGGGGGTACCTATGGTACCCCCCTGCATTTGTATGCAGAAAGCGGCAGGCACCGCGCGGTGCCTGCCTCTTTCTGCATGCAAATGCAATGCGTGCATTTTTAACATTGCCGCGGGTGCAGCTTGAAGCCGCACCCGCCGCAATGTTAAAAATAGAGGATGTGATCGCACAGGAGGGGACTCCGCAGCCCATGCGGACGTTCCCTGGTCCTCAATGATCGCGGACGGACGCAAGTCCGACCGCGATCATAATCGGCCCCTTATGCACAATTATGTTGTGTTTTCTATGGCCGTATATGTTTTCCTTCTGTGATTGGAATTGCTTATCATTAATTTGTCCTTAGGGAACAGTATTTATTTTTCGTATATGATAGCCTGGCTATTGCGCAGCACTATATTAATTGGACTCCTGGGTCAATCTTTTATTTTGTTGTTGTAATGAATCTCAAGACCACTTAAACCAAAAGGTGTCAAATGCTCAAAAAGTTAGTCTTTGTTTGAAAGTTGCCAGATTAACAAACACTGTAAGCTAAAATGTCTTCACTGCCTGTGTGAACTTTAATAAAGGCAAGTAACATACATAAGAACGCTACAGAAGAAAATGGATCGAGGGATATTATTGGCCAACATGCATCGGTAAGGTGGTCGCTTTTCCGTATATTGATGAAAGAGTAATTTCTCACTGTCTGTATGTCAAAATGTATAGGTCACAAATATCAACATGAAAAATCTGCTCTCGAATATCAACTCCAACTCGGTCAATGAAGTAAGTACTACTATTAACTCCGCTACCTACATTTATTAAAGGTTGTATCAGGGCTGTGGCCACAGGGCTTTTTAATGGTAAGTAAATTGCTTTAATGCTTTGCGACCATGTCTGCGCACATGCAAATCATTTAGTAAATAACCCCAACATCTATATAACTTAAAGATATACAAACTATCAAGGTATATAGGTGAGTAGTGATAGTCGATATTCTGGAGACAATAGTTTTGTAGGGAGATGTAAAAAACTCGATATTCTGGTAGAACAACTTCTCACCCAGTTTGTTACAAGTCTTTAAGTTAGATGTAAACACCCAACATGTCCATGGCTGCTCATTCACCCATGTATAGCTGCTGCTGGCTCTGAACTTGTTTTTGCAGTGAATCATCAGCATATCATAGGAACTCCCTTGTGACTACGATCAAACTATAGTCTTCTTGCCATTAGGAATTCAGTTTCCCAATTGAGGGCTCTAGACCAAAGCTTCTTAAATTGTGGTCAAGGACTCGTGGGGTTCCGCAAAGCCTATGCAGGGGATCTGTGGCTGTTTTACAAAATTAAATAATATTAAAATAATAAATTAAAATTAATAAAGCATACCCAAATAAAGAAACAAAAATTAAAATTAGAAACCTTTTTTCTGTATTTGATTGTGAATTAAACAGAATATTTCAATATTTAAGCAGGTGTACACTCACTTTTGAATCTTTCTGTATTGTTTTGAGGTGCCAGTCATAGAAGTTGCTTTGACTGGGGGTCCCACCTTCCAATAATGCTTCAGTGGCTGTCAGCGGATTCCAGTAATGATTCTGTGGGGGGCCCTGGGTTATAATAATGACTCAATGGGGGTCCACAGAAGCCACCAGGTTGACTACCCCTGCTCTAGACCATTACTGACTTTGTTGATGAGTAACCTCTGAACTCTGCATTATTCAGAAGCTTTTCTAGTCTATCCATGCTGATGTTAGCGGAATAAAAGAGAAACCTCACAGCCCTTCCGTTGACTGACTTGTGTTGAGGCAGTGGTGAAAACGCAGCTCTGGTACTCATTCCCGGCCACAACCAAATCCAGCAGATCATCAGGAGGAACACACGATGCGCACTGGTCGCCACTTCCTGGGTTGATAAATATTTTTTAAAAACACTATGCGAGAGTAGCTGTGGTTCAAAAGTGCGGTTTTGCATTTTCAATCATATTTAGGTATCATGAATGCGGCTGTTTATGTTCAAGTAACCCAAGAATGACTTTTCATAATACCAAGTCAAACGGGATCGGTTTTAGCACTTCATAACAAGATTACTAGGAGCTCAGAAGCTTTCACTTGATTAGTATCATGAGAAAAAATCCAATTTGATTTCGCCCTTCAAGGATTAAAGCTTAAACCAGTCTGATCACGTGTAGAACTTTCCAAAAAAGACACAGAACTCAGGGGCATATTACCAAGCAATAGCGATAATTATTTTTACGGCGATTTTTACCGCAAATAAACCTTGGTATTACCAAGGTTTATCGCAAATGCGATAAAAATCGCCGCAATGCATGAATATCGCTGAAAAGTCCGCGATATTCATGCATTACCGAGCTAATGCTCTTAGCCATGTTATCCACCTCCCATTGGATAACATGGCTAAGAACTGCTCAGGGCAGGTGTTAGCTTTTGGAGATATTCGCGCTTAGCGCGAATATCTCCAAAAGTTGGTAATAGGAGATAGCGATGTTAGCGACTGTTTTCAGTCACTAACATCTTGGCACGCCCACTTTGCATATCATTAGTGATAAATATCACTGACATGCAAAGTGGGGCCCAAGATGGTCGCTATCTCCTACTAGCTGTCGCTAACTGGTGTTAGCGACAGCTAGGTAATAGGGAGATAATTTTATCTCCGCTTTCTTGGCTTTTAAAGCCAAAAAAGCAGAGATAAACCCCCTTGATAATATGCCCCCTAATTAACTAATTTCCAGGATCACAGTTTGTGACTTCCAGTTTAGACAAGGGCCTTTATGACAGCTGCATAAACCCACTGTGCTGCTCTCCTAACACTGTAACTTGAAACCTATGGGTTAACATTTCATTCTATGCAGAAGACTTATTAATAGTGCTACTAGCTGCAAAAATGTGGCAACATATTTAATGTAAATATAAGTGTGTGCGTGCATGTGTGCGTACAGATGTCTAAGCACACACATTTGTGAGCACACGTGCACTCTTTAACATGCAATTTGTTACCACAGTCATGCCGGTCATAAGCAATGCTAATAAATATTTTAACACAGTGCTGACACTTTCCAACAGGCAGGGCCGCAAGTCCTCCTGAGCCCGAAGAAAGATTGCCAGCAGTACCCTGGGAGCTGCACATTACTGAAGATCCTTGTTGGACTCTGAATGCAGATGCTTGAGGTCTCTATTGTCTGGGGTGTTGAGAGAAGACTCTTAAGGAATCTCATGAAGGCCATGAAGGGGCAGTGGGACGAGTGGAGGAGGTGGAGAAAATGGATCAGAGGGATGGAGTAGTTTCTTTTCTGTAACTCCAGTTCTGTAGTAGGGGATCTCTGTGTATAGTCATAATCTAGTGAATAGTCCCGCCCATGTGCGTGGACCCCGGAGCAATCAAAAATAATCTCTAAAGTGTCGAAAAAATGCAGAACTGCACAGACACTTAAGAGAGAATTTAAAGACATATAATGCAGCCTATAAAAAGGCTACACTGTCCAGTACTTCAGCTAGAAATTCCACCAAAAATCCACAAAAACAGCAAAGCCTGTCCAGATTTTCCTTGTCTTCAGAACAAACCCCTCGGTGGCACCCTCCAAGACGTCGAGAGGGAAGTCCAAGGCCAGCTCCCCTTCTCCCCAGGGCTCTGGGTCGAGAAAACGTCGACCGTCGACGTCGAGGGACCTACATAGACCGCCGTCGAACGCGGAGACGGTGTCATCGTCGCTGTCTTCGGCGTCGACGTCGAGCGATCGGCGTCGACAGGAACGGCGTCGACAGGACCGGCGTCGACGCACGCCGCCGAGGCAATACCGTCGATCGCCTTCAAGACACAAGGCTTCATCGTCGTCGAGGGGTTCCTCCTCGTCGAGCCCGCCGTCGACGCAGAAGCACTCGCCGGCGTGCCCCGTCAAGGCGAAGGAGATCGTCGTCATGGTCGACGTCGAGACGCCCCAAGACGTCGAGGCGGTCGCCGTCGAGACGCAAGCGGTCGCCGTCAAGACACAGGAGATCGTCGTCGAGATGGTCCGGGTCGACGTCGAGACACGCGAGTCGCCCGACGCCGAAGAGGAAGAGACGGTCGACGCCGAAGGGCCGCTCGACGTAGAGGGACCGGCGGTCGACTCCTGAACACCGGTCAACGGTGCCGGATGCCCGTACTCAGCGGCCTGAGGCTGTGGAGGGCTCCCCTCAGCCCAGGAAGGATGGTGGATCACCGGGATCGGGGTACTCGGAGGTTTATTCTGGCTTGCATCAACATCAATCCCACTGCACTCTTGCAGGAGCCAGAGGGGCTCTCCTGCTCCTGTGAGGGTCCCACAGGAGCACATGGGGGGGGGGGGGACATGGGTTGGCTCCTACCCGAGTCTGGAAAACCTTTTTTTTTTTAAAGGGGATGAGCTTGATTGTCTGTGGTAGGTTGGTTGTGTACGGGTGGTTAGCACTACAGCTAACCCCACGCCAAGCACAGTGGGAAGTCAGCTGTCCGCAGGGAGATGGGCTCATGGGCTGGCCACAGCCCAGGCCTTGCAGCCACCACAATTTGCATATGGCTGAAGGACAACCCCAAAAGCACACTGTCTTGGCCGTGCGCAGCGGGGGTGACATAGCTCTGTATGACAATAAAATATTACTTTACTTTAAAAAACAAAATTACTGAAAGAAATCAATCGTTATAGTTGCCATAATCTAGATTGCCATAATCTAGATCTCGCCTGCATTCTGTGGCTTTACTTATAATCATTTCCTGTGCCAGATTGTCCCCCCGACCTGCCTGCATTGTTTGCCATTGTATTCTGCTGAAGATTGTGCTCCCGATATTGCCTGCATCCTGCGCCTTTGTTTACGATCGTCATCTGTGCCGGATTGTACCCCCGACCTGCCTGCATTGTTTGCCATTGTGTTTCCGCTGAAGATTGTGATCCCGATATTGCCTGCATTGTGTACAATTGTGTATTTGTACTTGCAGAACATCGTGCCCCCGATCTAGTCCTGCACTGTTTAGTTTCGCTTTTGGTGCCATTTTGTTGTGCCCCCTAGCCCGTCCCTCCACCCCGCTACCCGCTCCCTGCCGCTGCTCCCCTGCGGCCCCACCCCCGTTCCCTACAGCATCCCAAGACCAATCCCCTCCCCACTCGCCACCCCGCTCCCGCCTCCCAGCTGCTCCTCCCTCGCTCCACCACCCCCCCACTTTCCACTTATGACAGATGCACTTACGCGCAGCGTTCACGTGCAGCGGACGCGCCATATGCGCGCTAAAGGCGCGCCAAAGGTAAGCCCGTCTACGCCCGTCCGCGCCTGGACCGCGCCCAGTGCCAGACCTCCTGGACCCCGCAAAGACCAACCCTCCCGCCGAACTTACGACGCCGCAACCCTCACTGCACTTAACACCGGCCGCCTCCAAGACTGCCACCGAGCCGCCCCAGGACGCACCCACGGACCCTTCACCTGCCAATCCTGCAAGTTCTGCAGCATTAAGACCCACACTGCATCCGCACACGCCACTCAGAGCTCCAATTTCAACCACCTGAAGTGCATCCTGGTCAACACCCGCTCCGTCCACAAACACGCCATCGAACTATGGAACCTACTCGACACCACAACTCCGGACGTCGCCTTTCTCACGGAAACCTGGATGAACGCCTCATCAGCGCCAGACATCGCCATTGCCATCCCGGACGGATACAAGATCATCCGAAGAGACCGCATCAATAAAACAGGAGGAGGCATCGCCATGGTTCACAAGAACACCATCCGCATCACGACCAGCTCCGACGACTCCTTCGTAGCCGCTGAGCACCTCCACTTCCAGATACACACCGACCCCAAGACCACACTCAGAGGCACCCTCATTTATAGACCCCCAGGTCCCCGCACACAATTCAGCGAAGACATCGCCGACTTCATCAGCCCGCACGCCCTCCACTCCGATAACTATATTCTCCTTGGGGACCTCAACTTCCACCTGGAGAATGACAACGACAACAACACCACCACCCTGCTGAACAACCTCGCCAATCTCGGACTCAAACAACTGGTGAACACCCCCACCTACTACGCCGGACACACACTCAACCCAATCTTCTCCTCCAGCAAGCACATCTCCTTCAACAACGCCACGGGACTCCACTGGACAGACCACAGCTGCATCCACTTCAGCTTCAGAAATACCACGACCCACCACCACCCACAACAAGTTCCCCGCAGAAGCTGGAACAAAATTACCACCGACCAGCTCACCACATCTCTGAACCAAAACCCTCCTGCCAGACCAACGGACCCTAATCAAGCAGCCATCAATCTCGCACAATGGATCACACACTGCGCTGACGAACTAGCACCCTTGAAAAACCCTCCCAACAAGCCAGGAAGCAAAAAAGCCTCTTGGTTCAAAGGCGACCTCAAGAACTCGAAAAAGGACTGCCGCACCCTCGAGAAAGCCTGGCGAAGGATCCCAACCACAGACAACATTACCGCCCTCAAGAACGCCACCAGCTGATCCGCACCACCAAAAAATCAGCATTCAAGGATCGACTAGACAACAACACCCACAACAGCAAGGAACTCTTTAGCATTGTCAAAGAGTTCACCAATCCAGCGCTGGCAACAACAACATCACTCCCTCTCAAGACCTCTGTGACTCTCTAGCCTCATTCTTCCACAGCAAGATCGCTGACATACATAACAGCTTCGGAGACTTGACCACTCCCCCGACCACAGAACCGAAGTCCCCCACCACCACCCTGCACGCCTGGACCCCGATCAGCACCGAAGACACCATCCGCACGATGAACTCCATCCAGTCCGGATCGCCAACCGACCCATGCCCCCATTACATCTTCAACAAAGCTGACTCCATCATCGCCCCCAACTCCGGGACATCATCAACTGCTCCCTCAGCACCGCTACCGGAAAGCTGGAAACATGCAGAACTCAGTGCCCTCCTGAAGAAACCCACAGCAGACCCCACCGAGCTTAAGAACTACCGCCCCATCTCGCTCCTCCCATTCCCCGCCAAAGTCATAGAGAAGACCGTCAACAATCAGCTCGCCACCTTCCTTGAGTCTAACAATTCCCTCGACCCCTCACAGTCCGGTTTCCGAGCCAACCACAGCACCGAGACCGCCCTCATTGCAGCCACAGACGACATCCAGGCACTGCTCGACAACGGGGAAACAGTGGCCCTCATCCTCCTGGACCTCTCCGCAGCATTCGACACAGTCTGCCACCACACCCTAGTAGAACGCCTCAGGAACGTTGGGATACAAGATAAGGCCTTGGATTGGATCATCTCGTTCCTCGCCAGACGAACCCAGAGAGTCCGCCTCCCCCCTTTCAGATCAGAGGCCACCGAGGTCATATGTGGCGTACCACAAGGATCATCGCTCAGCCCCACCCTCTTCAACGTCTATATGAGTCCCCTCGCATCCATTGCACGCCAACACAACCTCAACATCATCTCCTATGCAGACGACACCCAGCTGATCCTCTCCCTCACCAAAGACCCAACCACCGCCAAAACCAACCTACACGAAGGGATGAAAGACGTAGCCGAGTGGATGAAGAACAGCCGTCTAAAACTGAACTCAGACAAGACAGAAGTCCTCATCCTAGGATCATCCCCCTCTGCCTGGGACGACTCATGGTGGCCCCCGGCCCTAGGCAGCGCACCCAAACCAACGGACCATGCTCGCAACTTGGAATTCATCCTAGACTCCTCCTTTGCGATGACCAGACAAGTCAACGCCCTCTCATCATCATGTTTTAACATCCTACGCATGCTCCGAAAGATCTTCTGATGGAACCCCACCGAAACAAGAAAGACGGTCACCCAAGCACTTGCCACCAGCCGACTGGACTACGGAAACACCCTCTACGCCGGAACCACAGCCAAATTACAGAAAAGACTTCAGCACATTCAGAACGCCTCTGCTAGACTCATCCTAGACATACCTCGCCGCAACCACATATCCGGTCACCTGAGAGACCTGCACTGGCTCCCCGTCAACAAGAGAATCACGTTCCGTCTCCTCACCCACGCACACAAGGCCCTCCACGGCCAAGGACCCAGATACCTCAACACTCGCCTGACCTTTTACACCCCCACCCGCCAACTACGATCGTCCAACCAAGCCCTCGCCACGATTCCACGCATCCGAAGAGCCACCATGGGAGGAAGATCCTTCTCCTACCTGGCGGCCAAGACCTGGAACTCCCTCCCCACCCACCTCCGTCTTACACAGAACCACCTCTCCTTCAGAAAACAACTCAAGACCTGGCTGTTCGATCAGTAGCAAACCCCTCTCCCTTAAGCGCCTTGAGACCCTCAGGGTGAGTAGCGCGCTATACAAATTGCTGACTTGACTTGACTTGACTAACCTTTTTTCTTTTTTGTTATTTCATCTTTCTATTCGTAATGCATCCTGCATCCGGCATAGAAAGAGGAAAATCCCTCTTTTGATTGTTTTTGTGCAGGAAGGTACCCCTTTCCGAACAAAACCAATCCTGCCCGTAACACAGGCATACTTGCAGCTTGGCCCAAAGGGTGCCTGTGTTGACACTAGGCAGCACACAGTGCACCATATCTAATTAGATATGATGCATTTCTGCTATCTCTGTTTCTCTCAACACATCCCAGCAACTTTGCTTGCTGCCCTGCATTGTGTGAAACAATAGTAAATATATGCCCCATAGTGTATATACTTTCCATTTAGTCCTGAGTGTAATATCAGTCACCAAATGAGCAGGTTACCATACACAGTGATCCTAACACAATTTAGAGATCTGCGCTAATGTTATATAATTAGTTGTGCAGGCTTCATTTCCTAGGAAAACCAGCACATGTTTAGTGTTGCAGGACTCCAGACTTTCAGGGCAACATTTCCTTGGTTTGCATTCCATGATTTCTTTCCCCATTTGAGAAATGTGACATAATATTGAGCCAAGTTGTTTAAAAATGTGATGTCCTCTCCCCATTTTTCATTGTGTATATTCAGAATGCAATGAGATATTTTTACGGAGTTTGCACCAATACGTTGCCTCGAAGGTGCCAAAAACATGCAGTTTGTATTTTTTCACATAGAGAATAGAGACATTCATGCATATAAAGTACATAATGCCGATTTCTTTTAAATAAACTGTAGCACAAAGATGCACAAAAATTACAGTAAGGAAAGGCTTATTCATCAATTACTCCTAATCATACCTGCGTGCACCCAGTTTGTAAATACCCTCTAATATAATGGGCTAAATGCTTTAGCTGTACCCATTTCATCCTTACCTCTCAGAAGCAGTTACCAGGCCCGCACATTACCTCAGCTGGCCTTCACAAACCCTAGGCTGCCCCTCATCAACCATTATTTGGCCATCATAGACCCTTCACACCCTCAGCTCCATCCTTCCAGGATCCAGATACCACTGTTGCCTCTTAGAGCATGCCACACAATGGAGAAGATCACTATAGCTTGCCTTCAGCTCCTCTTTAATGGCCTCTGATATCCTCGAAACACCCCTGCTTGTACTTAATTCCTCATCTTGGGGCAGTCATATAGAGACATTTTGCTGCCTCAAAGCCATGCAAATTGATACAAAGCAGCACTACATATATTGAAGAAGTGTCTTGTGGGTGGTCGTTGGACTTCCAATGCTACCACCAATGGTTCATGCAAAGCCACATCTGCAATAATTGTCAAACCTGGCTTTGTGTAAATATAATGCCTCCTTGAGGCAGATGCAAATTCTGAGACATGTTTTAACTTGATAAATAGCATGTGTGCTGGACCAAACAGCACACATGAAATGTGGGAAATGTACTATAAGGGTAGTCTTCCAGGACAAAACCTATGCTAGGCATCACACACAGACCATTATACTTTTTTGCACTAGTTTGTGTACAGTGCCGGATAGCCTATAAATGTCCCAACACAAAGTAAGAGAACAGCAGGCCATATGTAGTAACTATATCACTGCTGTGCTCTGTCTTCCTAGCACACAGCACAGCATACCAGTGTTTGTTGCTGCACAATGGCATAGCAAGGGTCCCCGGGTGGTACAAGTCTTAAAGCCGTCGCAGGGGAATCACCAGCACCCCCTCCCCCCACTACCACCACTCTTATATTTGTTTACAGAGGGCAGCAATGCGGGCAAAAGGCCTAGCTACACCACTGTTGCTGCATTGTGCTACAGCTTTCTAAATGTGCCCCTTTGAGTACTAGTCCCACTTATCCTTACTAGCAGGCTTCTCTCAACTCCCCAGACAATAGAGACCTCAGGCTTCTGCATTCAGTGTCCAGCAAGGGTCTGTCTTCAGTAATGGGCAGCTCCCAGGGTACTACTAACACCTCTTCTTCAAGCTCAGGAGGACTTGAGGCCCTGCCTGTTGGAAAGTGTTGATACAGACAAACAGTGGTCCGATCATAAAAAGAACAAGAGGCATAGGAGAACTGAATATATCAAAAGACCTCCTACCACTATATGGAAAGAAGAAAAACAGTCTTGTAGATTCAATCCAGTTTCGAGGTTAGGGCAGCAGACAAGATTTTAAAACCAGAAGTTTAAGACACATACACATAATTGCATTACTGAAAGTTTAGTTACATATAAGTCAGTCTCAAACAGCATTCTCATTTATACATTATATTGAATATTCTTAGATCCACAAATGGATAAAGTGATTAAGATAAGTGCTCAAAGAAGGTTCTAGTGTGGATAAGGAATAGAAAAAGGAAAAGAAACAGAGGGGGCAGGGGTCCATTACACCTTTTCACAAATCATATTATTGTACATGAAGCCTGTTCGGTATACAATTTCTAAAAACATATATTGCATCTAGAAGTGGTACAGTTGTTAAGTTACTGTTGCCACTCTCCACAGATATCCAAAAGATCCAGGCTTAATGAAAGAGCATCGACGTTTCGACCCAACACCTGGGGAGGGGAAGGGGCCACTGAATGCCTCAAACGCAGGTCTTCATTAGGACTAGAAAAGTGATCCGTTTGTCTGTATCATAAGTTACCCAGGTCCTTCGGGTTAATTTTGGGTTACCCCATTGTTTCGTGATTACTAATAAGGGCTGGCGTATACCACCGAGGGTTTAGTTCCTTGGATACTTTCCCCTACACCTTGGCTAACACCCACAGTATCTCGCCTTTTCTTGATTAATTAACTATTAAGACATATCCGAAAAGGATACTCTATCTTACAGTGAAGATTATATTAACACAGGGGCAGTCGGGCCCTGGTTTCCTGGGTTCTGCTTCCTCTGCAATTGATTTAATACTCAATGAGAATATAAATAATCTGGAGAGATTAGAAAAGAAATTAGTGCGGACTAGACTACACCAACATTTACTTACTAAACATCTTCAAGCAAATACTGTTCTGGTGGGTTTACAGGTGAGAAACGAACCTGCCATTTTCATTGAAAACCCTAAATTTAAAGAGAATTTTAGTTTTGTGGCCAATAACTGTTCACGCCACTGGGTGGTGCTAGGGGTGGGGACAGCACTGGAACAAGTAGAGAAGCTATTAAAAGAGATTACAGATTTGAAAAAGGAGATAATAGAGGACAAGGCACTGGTTAATGCCAAGGAGGCCCTTGAACGTTTGGAGAGAACCATTCGAAATGTTGACTCTAATACACAGGCCTATAAACTTAATAAATTGGCAATAGAAAGCTTATTCTCTGATAAAAAAGTAACGTACCCCTACACTACAGAGTCATACTACAATCAAGATTCTCAGGGATGCAATGCCAACAGAGGTAGGGGTGGGGCTACAGGAAAAACAAGACCTTCTCTGACTCTTGAGAAGCCAGTGGGAGTGGGCGTGACACTGAGCAACAAAGGACTCGTTCTGGTTTCTACAACCAAGGTTATAACAACCAGGGTTACAATTATCAGGAACAAGCATCTACCTCACCTTTTTTAGGGGACGACCAATGGATCTAGCCCATGGGGGAGGCCAACCTTGGAACAGGGGACAACTGAGAGAACGAACATGGGAGAGAGGCAGGAACAGAGGCTGGAAGCAAGGGCGCTTCCAACAGGACAGCCATGGGTAAATACGGACTCGCAGAAAGTATTACAGGTGGTGAATTTACAAATCACCAGCCACATTGGGAATCTTTCAGATTACACAATGACATCGGCAGAGGAAGGGGCTCCTTCCAAAGTACTATCCTTTGTTTCCACTACTGTGCCCAACTCCTTTAACTTAAAAATGGAGCTCCACCAGTTCTTCCTGAAAGTACGCCTTAAATATTATTTCAACAAGATTCCCTTCTGGCTCACTGTGTCTAATACTGAACTGAGGACACCATCTACATGTACACCTCCCACCCACCTGATGACACATAAAATCATGGCCTTTGAGCAGGTGGTGATGAGAGATATTATGAATCTCGTCTCCAAAACAAAATATGTGAATTACAATGCGGCTAAAACTGAACGTGATGCTTTAGCAACTCTAAAACTCAATAAGGCCATAGTGATCAAGCCAGCTGACAAGGGAGAAGCCATTGTGGCTCAAAGTGTATCAAATTATAAATTTGAGATTTTATCTCAACTGTTTGATGGTGCCAGATATAAGAAGAAAGGATCCCACGAAAGAGATAGCTGCAATGAACACCATCCACTCCGGATCTCCGTCAGACCCATGCCCACACCACATCTTCAACAAAGCCAGCACAGCCATCGCACCCCATCTCAGGAAAGTCATCAACACCTCCTTTGAGACAGCAACCTACCCGGAGAGCTGGAAGCTCGTCGAGATCAACGCCTTCCTCAAGGAACCCAAGGCGGACCCCAAGGTCCTCAAGAACTTCCGGCCCATCTCTCTGCTCCCGTTCCCAGCAAAGGTAATCGAGAAGACCGTCAACGAACAACTGACCCGCTACCTTGAGGAGAACAACATCCTGGACCCTTCCCAGTCCGGGTTCTGCAGCAACTACAGCACCGAGACTGCCCTCATCGCCGCTAACGATGACATCAAGTCCCTGCTGGGCAACGGAGAAACGGCAGCCTTCATCCTCCTGGACCTGTGAACCGCCTTCGACATGGTCTGCCACCACACACTACGAACACGCCTCCACAACGCCGGGATCCAAGAGAAGGCCCTGAACTGGACCACCTCCTTCCTCCCCGGCAGAACACAGAGCGTCTGCCTTCCCCCTTCCGCTCCGAGGCCACCGAGATCATCTGCGGCATACCCCAGGTCTCATCCCTCAGCGCCAACTCTGTTTAACATCTACATGGCACCACTCGCCCACGTTGCCCGTCGGCACGACCTCAACATCATCTCCTACGCCAATGACACCCAGCTGATCCTCTCCCTCACGAAGGACCCCCACACCACCAAAACCAACCTTCACAAAGGAATGAAGGCCGTCGCTGAATGGATGAGGAACAGCCAACTGAAGCTGAACTCGGACAAGACGGAGGTCCTCATTCTTGGATCCACCCCTTCGGTCTGTGACGACTCCTGGTGGCCGACCGCACTGGGAACCGCCCCAACACCCACCGACCACGCACGCAACCTAGGGGTCATCCTCAACTCCACCCTCTCCATGACTAAACAGGTCAACGCTGTCTCCTCCTCCTGCTTCAACACCCTCCGCATGCTCAGCAGGATCTACAAGTGGATCCCCACTGAAACGAGAAGACCAGTCACCCAGGCCCTCGTCAGCAGCAGGTTGGACTACGGAAACGCCCTCTACGCAGGAGCCTCGGCCTCGGCCAAACTCCTGAGACGGCTCGAACGCATCCAGAACGCCTCTGCATGCCTGATTCCCGACATCCCTCACCGCAGCCACATCACACCCCACCTGAGAGACCTGCACTGGCTCCGGGTCAACAAGAGGATAACCTTCAAAACTCCTCACCCACGCACACAAGGTACTCCACAACACCAGGCCAACGTACCTCAACAGACGACTCAGCTTCTACACCCCCACCCGCCAGCTCCGCTCTGCTGACCTCGCTCTTGACACAGTCCCCCGCTTCCGAAGAGCGACCTCCGGCGGCCGATCGTTCTCCCACCTCGCTGCTAAGACCTGGAACACTCTCCCCATCCACCTACGGCAGACCCAAGACCTGCTGTTCTTCAGAAAACTCCTCAAGACCGGGGTTTTCGAGCAGTAGAAGCATTCTCCACCCCAGCGCCTTTAGACCATCACGGGTGAGTAGTGCGCTTTACAAATTATATGATTGATTAATTGATTGAATGATCAAAAGGGTGACCGACTTAGGCCTGGAGGGGGATTTTTTGTTACAAGTCTGTTTTATTTTTTAACAAAAACCCCCGGAAGGGCACAAATACACAGCGGTAAGCCCACAACCTCTATCCGAGGCCGGCCACGAAAAGTGCGCAACAGAATTCGGTAAGTCAGAGTAATTAACACAGCGCCTTGCCTACAACCCCGAGGGGCCGGCCGCGTGGTTGAGAAGAAGCTGTTGAAGTTGTTCAGCGCTGAGAGAACCCCAAGTTGGGGGGGATTTTTTAAATGAACTAGAACATGCCTTCCTTAACAAGAAAGAAACCTGCACCCCCACTATATACACGCTCCCAAAGATCTATAAAAATGTGGACAGGCCCCCAGGGAAACCTATTGTCTCTGGTTGTGGATCCATTCTGGAACCTGTTTGTAAATATGTGGCTTTATTTCTCAAACCTAGCAATGAAACCATTAGGGCATATTTGAGACCATTAAATTGATGGGTAAAATGGCATTTAATACCAATGACCAAATTCTGGTGACCATGGACATGGTCTCTCTCTATACAAGCATTCCCCAGAGATCAGCATTGGAGGTCATCAGGGTAGTACTGGACAATAGGCCACAACCAGTACAGGTCCTTACTGATTTTATTACTGACCTACTTGAAATAGCCATGACCAAAAAACAATTCTATCTTCAGGGTGATTTTTTTCTACAAAAAAAGGTGTCGCAATGGGGGCCACTTTTGCTCCTGATCTAGCAATCCTGTATATGGACAACTATGAGGACCAATATATTTTTAAGGCTGATGGACCCTATACTGAACATATAAATTTGTGGCTCTATAGACGACGTACTGATGATATGGACTGGAAGTGAGGAAGAGCTATTGCTATTCCTTGAATGGTTGAGTGGGAGGTCAGAAGACATTAAATTCACTTTAACACACAGTTCAGAAGCCCTTGATTTCCTCAACATTTCTATCAAGGTAGACACAGATCACTAACAAGCCTGGGGAAATTTAGTACAGGCATCATATACTCGGGGTGTAACAGTATTTTGGAAAACAATAAATCATCCTTTTTTTAAAGACCAGACCTCAGTCAATATTGAGACCTTGGTACAATCCTCAGACTGGATAAGCAATTTTGGTCAGATATTTAACCCAAATAATGATACTTCATTAGCCATGAAAATAGAAACTTTGTAATGATATGCTGACCAAATTTGACTCCCACTACCCTTGATGAGATAAAAACTGCACTAGACAGATGGAAGGCGCCTGGTCCTGACAGGGTACCCATAGATATGTTTAAATCGAACACCGATTTTTGGGCCCCAATTCTAGAGTCAGTAATGCATCAGCAGGTGGTTTTCTTCCTGTAACCTGGAAAGAAAGTGTCATTGTACAAATCTTCGGGAAAGGAGACAGGGGAGACGCAAAATGCTATTGCCCCATAACCCTTCTTGATTTAACCTCAAATTTGATGGGCAGTGTCCTTCTGGAAAGATTAAAAAGCTGGGTGGGAAACAGCTCAATCCTTACAGAATCCCAGTATGGATACAGGAGAGATATAGGGATATTCGAGCAGCATATAAATCTTCATCTATTTATTAGCAAATACCCTTTCTCCAGGAAGGGCCATCTACACCTATGTTTTGTAGATATAACAAGCACTTTCGACTTGGTTAACCATGCAAAATTATGGGAGACTCTAGACAAGATGGGTGCCCCTAGTGAGATCACAGATATACAAATTATTATCCGCTAGAGTTTGATATGGGACCAAAGGCGAGTGTACTCCACGCTTTAGCGTAATACTTGGGATCAGAAAAGGCTATGAGCGTAATACGTGGGACCAGACAAGGCTATGTCCTTGCTCCATTATTGTTTTCCCTCTATGTCAAAGGTGTTGACAATTCTTTGCAAAAGATGAATGCTGATGCCCCTAAAGTTGGTAAATGAATAACCCCTGAATTATTGTATGCAGATGATGTGGTCCTGTTATCCAGAACTGCAAATGGGCTCCAGTGTCTAATTGATCATTTTGCTGAATATATGGAAGAAAAGGACTTAAAGCTAATCTTAAAAAAACATTTACTATGGTTTGTAGAAAAGGGAAACCAAAAACTAGAATAGATCATGTGAAGGAGGCACCGATAGCTGAAACACACTCTTTCACGTATTTGGGCATACTCTTTACCTCTAATAGGCATTGGTGGCCACATATTGAAATATGTAAGTCCAAATTTTATATGGTCAACAGAGGCCATTTTCAGTTTTTCAGATAGGGAATAAGCAAATAAGAGAAATCTTGACCCTTTACAGTGCATATCTGGACTATTGTGCGTCACTTCAGATCCAAATAAATATCTTTCTAAGGAGATTATTAGCAGTCCCTAGCCCTACCCCCTCATACATAGTACATAAGGAATTGACAGTTTCCTACATTGATGATTACATCAGTGTAGCCTCACTAACGGTATGGCATGGGATTTGGAGTAAAAGTGGAACTAAATTTACCCAGGATATCATAATGGACTGCCTTGCTCTCAAATGTAGCAAACAACATCCCATGGCTGGCATTTGCCAATAAACTCCTAAACGAATTCGATGAGAATATTGATATTAATGTCTTTTCAAAAGTTCTATGCCTTAGCAAGAAGGAATTAAAAATGGGATATATAGGGGTTAGAGGACTTTCAAGGGAAATTAAGGAAAGTTAAAAACTGACAATTAGGACATATAGCGAAGGGCCATCTGAGTTAGGCATGCAACAATATTTACTTCGGGTATCAAACTTACAACATAGATTTTATCTAACCAGGCTAAGACTAGCACTCTCCATTTTCTAATAGCTTACCCCGATATGAGAAAATGGAATCCAAATCTACCAAAATGCATCTGTAATGGGAAGTCGCATCAGTCGACTCTACCTTTTTTTTGTTGTAATTTTTATAAGGACATCAGGAAGAGTATTTTATGCCCTCTCCCTTATAGTGGAAAATGATATTCCTATAAAGTTGCTTACAACTTTATCTGTAACCTAGAAAATGAGAGAGTATGTTATGCTGTGGTCTCCAATGTTCAACTAGCAATTAAAAGAAGAAAGGCTAATTTGCAACTCGAGGCCCTAGTTTACGAAACCACATAAGAGATATACTGCTAGGGCGATTCTTAGGCTTGTTATGCCCTACATAAGCACTGGATATACTCAAATTAATTTTACAGTGTCTGTTACATGAATAGTTTTTGTATTGTTTATCTTTTTATTAAAATTATATCATGAGATTCTTGTGCTAACTTTTATCTTGCTCTTTTTAATTTTATATTTTTATGTTGACAAATTGATGTATCATGTTTTTGATGTATTTTTAGAATGCTTTTATGGTTGTAGTTTAACCGACTAAAGCTGATTTAATTGAATTGAATTGGCTGAGTTTTTCTGCTCTGGCGTTAAACCCCAAGGAACATGCCCTGATGTTCCCGCCATGTCGAGAGATGCAAAGCCTCTTGATAGACGATACACAACACCACTCTTCCTGTTTGTTGCAATACCACATTGCGGTGGTGTTGTGCGTTAACACCTGTACCTGCCAAGCCCTGAATGATGGAAGAACGGCTTTCAATACCAACCAGATCTCCCGAAGCTGCAACAGATTGATGTGGACCCCGGATTCCGCCGGAGACCAGAGTCCTCTGATCTCCACCTCTCCCAGATGGCTGCCTCAGCCCAGGAGTGATGCATCTGTCACTACAGTCACTTCCATTTGGGGAAGGGAGAAGGGTCTACCACTGACCAAATAGTGGTTCTTCATATACCATTGCAGGTCTTTTTCAGCTCCCTCCAAGATCTGGACCATGTCGTAGAAATTCCTCTGATGCTGCACCCACTGGTATTCAGAAGCCACTGCGGAGCCCGCATACGCCAACGAGCCTGCATCACAAGCAGGATGCAGGAGGCCTCAGGGGTCAACCTCAGGGTCAACCTCAGCGAAATCCAGGAGAGAGGCTGAAACATTGATATCATATCCTGAATAGCCTGAAACTTCACTGTGTCCAAAACAGTTCCATGAAAGGGAGTGTCTGAGAGGGAGTCAGGTGTACCTTCAGCACGATGCTAGTAAACCCAAGCAAGTGCAGAAAATTCGCTATAGTTTGGAGGTGGAAGGCAAACCCCATCTTCAACAGCCAATCGTCAAGGTGGGGGAAGACTAAAACCTCTGACCTTCGTACTTGCGCTGCAACTATGGCGATCACCTTAGTGAACACCCGAGGGACGCTGAAGGCCATAGAGGAATACAGCAAACTGAAAGTGACCTTGACCCACCGTGAGCCACGGCCTGAGGCAGGACGGGGGGTGGAAACATGCGTACTGCAAGTCCAATGCTATCATCCAGTCTCCCAGGTCCAGGGCAGACATGACTTGCTTTAGAAACATGAATTTCTCCTTTTTTAGGAAGAGGTTGAGAAGGTGCAGGTCTAGAATAGGGAAAGGCCTCCATCTTATTGGGCACCTGAAAGTAGCAGGAATACCAAACATGAGCAAGGAAAGGTGGTCCTCTGTCAGCCTGCTGTAAGTAAGTGGCATTGGTGGAGGGGTGGCCACAAAGGGGAGGTAGTAGTCTGTTTGGCCAAGCTGCAAAACCCAATGGTCAGATGTTATTGACCTCCATTGGTGCAAGTGATGGTGGATCCGCACCCCACTGGTTGTCCATGATGGTCGGAAGGCAAACTAAAGGGGTTTAGAGGCTGCAGTTACCAGGGTGGGGTTAAACTGGCCCAACTTCTTGCTACCTGTCCAACGTGGTCTGTTGGAACCGTGTCCTTGGCCACTAAAAGATTGTAAGTCTTGCTGCCTGTGGTGGGTGGGAGTGTGGACATACGGTCAACAACCTCTTCCATAGGCCAGGAAAGGGGTGGAAGGTTGATAGGGATTGGCAAGGGTCCATAGAAAGATCCAAGGACTTAGCTGTAGCCCTGCTGTCCTTAAAACGCAACTCTTCGAACAAACGGGAGTCATCAAAGGGCATGTCTAGGAGCAAAGCTTGAACATTCCTTAAAAAACCAGTGGTTTTCAACCAGGCAAGGCACCTAAGGACCGCTAACAATTAAATCGCTCTGCCTAGCGAGTCAGTTGTATCCAGCTCACATCTTATGGTGCACTTGGCTGCATCCTTCCCATCAACAACTGCTTGAGAGAGTATGACTGGCCTCCTCCAAGACCATGGGCTGCACTTTCGCAACCGAGTCCCAGATTGTATGAGAGAATCGGCCCAAGAGACTCGCAGTGTTCACCGACCACTGTGCCAGGCTGGCTGAATGAATCCTCTTATACCTCAAGGTATCCAGCCTTTTGGATTCCCTATCCAGTGGGGTGGTAGGGAATGAACTGGGTTGATTTGGAAAAAGGAGGCCTGGATCACAAAGCTGTCCAGGATAGTTCAATGCACAGTAGCCCCTGTGCAGGGCTTGGACCAGGTCCAGAGTAGAACGTTGGTAAGAGCTTCATTAAATGGGAACAATGGTTCAGTGTTTGTCTAGACTACAACTGAGGGTAGTGTAAGGTCCATGGCCTCAGCCACCCTCCTCACCACCATTGCTAATGAGGCATCCTCCTCCATAGCCACGGTAGGTGGAGACCAGGCTAGTGTCTGGGGAGTTGTCAGGTCCACTGGCACACACCATATCCTCATACCAGATGTCCTTAGGATCTTCTGTCTGATATCCAGAAGGGTCTGCAGACCCCTCCCAATCATCACCCAATCCAGGCTGTCATATGATTAAGGCACGGGGTCCGATACATGGAGTCGGCCCTTCGTCAGCACCGGAGCTGACATCAGACAATGCTTGTTTGGCTCCATATCAGAGTCAGGAACAATGATGTGGGTGGTAGCACCGCTGGGCATTGGTGATGCAGGGGCTTTGGCGCTGAAGTGGGCATCAGGGAAGGGTGTGGTTGCTCAAACTGTGTCACTCCTGGTTCATCAATGGAACCCTAGGGCCCGTCTAGCACCAAAGGCGAACCTACCAGCAGAAGACCAATAATAGTCCTAAGGGCTCGCCAGAAAGATCGGGCCACCCAAATATGAAGTGCTATGGCCTCTTAAAATTCTTTATATTTGGCGGGTTGCATCAGCTCCCAGGAATTCAGGGAGGGGTGGAGACAATCCAGGCTCCACTACACAACTAGTCTTTGAGTGCCACCAGCCCCACAACTCGTCCGAAGACTTGTGCGGCAAAGTCAATGAACTCTTCGATTTATTTTTGTGGTACTTACCTGACTTCCTCAGTGACTTGGAATGGAACCTCAATCACAAGGTACGCCTTCACAAAGATCTAGGGAACTTCCTTGCGACCGAGAACTGGAGCATGAGGCGGCAAGGACCTTGAGGGACCACTCCCCCAGAACCTTAGGGTGCATGGTGCGGCAATCCTCGCATCTCTTGGTGTCCTGATCTTGCTCAAGACACAAAAGACAAACCACTTGAAAGTCATCCAGGGGGCCCAGGACTACCATGCCCAGACTCCTTTGAACAGGGAGGCGGAGTGAACTTGCAGCAGCACTGAGTGGGTGCATTTAAGCCACCTTTGCTTCAGCGGCACAGGATCACTTGAAAGTCAGCTAGAGCAGCCAGGACTACTGGGCCTAGACTCCTTCGAGGAGGATGGGGAGGTGAGCCTGCCGCAGTGCCGAGTGGGTGCATTTAAGCCGCCTTTGCTTCCCCTGGATGCACCGGGGCGCATGCCTATGTGAAGACCGGGCCAGTCTTCACTCGGAGGAGGCTGGGCTGTGACACCCCTCCTTCGCCTGAACACACGCAGATATTGTAAAAACCTTCTACCCTTGGGATTTGTGTGGTCTTGTTTCAGAAAGGGAAAGGTATAGCCGCCTACTAACATGACTAAACTCCACTCCGGCACCACCTTGGATGGATTTCTTCAGCGTGCTTTGGGCGTGCTTAGTAAAGAAATTGAGCTAGACAAGCACTGACTTCCTTTTTCCTCCCCCTCCAGTGACTCCTGCTGCACAAATGCCAACTGCCTCCAATACCAGATCCATGATTCCCATTGCTGTCACAGGACTGAGTTACCTTGAAAGCCCTCCTGACTGTCCCCCTGCATGGCCTCATGTGCCCTTGGAGTTTGAAATCCGAGTGCTACCTTTGATTCCTCATGGCTCTACAGGGAAAAGGAAGAGAGAAGAAGTGTGCGACAAATCCAAGTGCCGGCGTGTAGCTCCCAACATCCTGCAAAGGAACTCTGCGGACTATGATAATGACAAGATTGAGGACTTATTGGGGGTCTTATGTGAAAACGTTATTGGTGCCTTGGAAATCAAACTGAAGCCAAATCTTGAAAGCCTGGGTGTAATTAGAGCAGAATTAAGTAAATTAAATCTGTCTTTGTTGGATCAGTTGCCAACTTCAGACACTCTTCACTCTGTGGCCATCACGCTCCTGGATGCTTCTTATGATAGGAAAAGTAATGTTAAGTCCACAAGAACCATCCTCCACACGGGGCAGCCATGTAGCATCCTTCCCAGCTAATGGCGCATCGCAGGGGAATAAACAGGCTCATCTGAGTGGGGACATGAAAAGTGATAAGAGTTGGAAAGGGGGGCATCTTGGGCTGGGGGGCTCAGCAACCACACGAACCTAACTCTGTTATAATTGACCTTTCACCTGAGGCATGAGAGAGCGCAAAACTGTGTTAGAAATTGTAGGGGTGCATCATATTCATGAGTAATCAGCACCCGCATATATAGAGGATTATAATCATGTTTAAATGGGACACAGAGCTATGAACCCATGTGCTAGAATTTACATAGTTGTAACGTAAAGTGCTTTGAAAATACTAATGTCATGTTAACTTAGAATTGTTGTTCGCAGGGAGATACTAATTCAGTTAAAGGATGCTCGAATAGGCATTGATGTATTTAAATGCATGTTTAGAAATTCATTATTGTATTCATGTAACGACATAGAAGTGTTCAGTTAGAAAATGTATTCTTTTTGCTATAATGATGTAGGCCTAATGAACGAAAATGTTTGCCAATGTTAGAGTGTGATATCCTGAAACGTGCAGAGGCCCAGGTGGGGAGAGAAGGACTGTGTAGGCCGAACTAAGAATGTTTCACTTCGCATTAAATCATGGAAATGCCTTTCCTAGAAGGTTGCTTTAGAAAATTAATTTCAAGTAGCATGGAACTGTGAATCGATTTATGTGCATTCCTTTGCAGGTGCAAGGTTAACTAGAGATAGTAGAGAAGGGCCCATTGTGTATGAGCGTCAGGATGGTAGTCCCAGACATGGAGGAGTGGCTGCAGAATTTTGGGAAGCAACTTCAAGAGGAGAAGACTCTGGGACCCAAGGCCGTTTTTCAACGAACAAGGATGAAGATGTCGTAATGGAGTTACTTTGAAAATTAATACTTTTGAGAGGGGTGTACCTTAGGGCGTGTCGTCCATATTGTGGGGTTTGTATTAGGGACAGCACCCCGGGAAGAGAGCAGAGCAGATGCGCATGAGGGCGAAGAAAGATGCTGGGTAGGCAGAGAGTTTTTCTATGCGAGATGGGTTCTTAGGCTGAGTCCGAAACAAGTGAGTGAGCTTCTTTGGAAGTCACCATGGCTGACACCTTTGTTAGGAGGGAACTCTGTTAAGTAGGGATGTCACTTAGTATAGTGTAGGGACAGCTTAATCTGAATGTATTTCTTCTTTTCTTCGATGCCTACTAAAACCCAGATAATAGCAATTCTTGCTAGTCTGGTGGTCTTGGAGTTGATACTCATATTATTTCTTAGTCGATTGAGACTTTTCCGTAGGATCATGTTTGTATTAGTGCCTGTTTATCTTCTGAATCTCTTACTGAGGTGTTTATATACACAACTGCTTTTGGCTTTATAATAAATCTTTAAACTTGACTTTTTGTCAGTGGTACTTTGGGGAAAACAATGGGGATAGTTCGAACTAATGTTATGATGTTGAGATAGATTGCCTTCTACACTCTATGACAGGTAAAAAGGTCTAGTCGACCTGTGGCGGGATTCTAGAAATATTATTCTGATTCTAGAGTGAAAATCCCACCTTTCCAGTTGGTAGCAGAGTAGGATGGTTTATCTTCTGGAGTGAGGGTAATCTAGAGTAGGTTAAGATTTCCCTAAGGCCCATAGAGATCTGGAGATGTGCGTCCGTAGAGCAGTGGACGGAGGATGGCGTTCCACGGAAAATGACGGAGAGTGACGGTGCGGCAGAAAGCAGCAGGTCGTAAGAGTGCGAGTATAAAAAGGGTCATGCGTGTTAGATTGCGGTGTGTATTATGGTGCTGAATTGTGTTATCTAGCGGAGTTGAGTGCCTGTAGTGTGAAAGGAGATCAGGTTGTGTGATGCGCGCAACCGGTGAAAATCTTAGACTCAAGGAGAGTTTAAGTGGTTCGGGTGTATCGAACACCTACAGTAATTATCGACCATTGAAAGGGGATCATGAGGTACTATTGATCGCCCGCAGGGCCGAGATAGGGGGGACGAATCTGTGAATGCGTGGGTAACGGACGCTGGTCGGAAGTTGCCGTGTGTATGTAACCTATCGGAGAGGCGATTGTCTGGTCGTTTAGCGGACAGACATTTGCCAGTCGGTGACAATTACAGTCAGACTGTGGACGTACAGTCAGAGAGAGGTGATTGCTTGGTCGGAAGTGATCATTTCAAAGTGTATGATTGGGAAGCATGCATGACCGAGGGACGAGCGGAGAAAGGAGGGGAACTGCTGCAAAAGTGGAAGAGAGTGACGTCAGGAAGAGCCGCGCTGGGATAGGACGGCTAGTGTGGAGCTGCGCTGAGATTGGGCGGTTAGCGAGAAGCGAATGACGTCAGAAGAGAGCCGCGCTGGGATAGGGCGATTAGAGTAAAGCCGCGCTGGGATTGGTGGATTGTCATTGTGAAGTAAACAAGTGTAGTAAACAAGGAATCGTTGTGGGTTTCATCATGAAATGTTTAAAAGGATTGCGAAGCTGTTTTTCGGGAGAAAAGAGGCTAGAACCTCGGGGTGGGGAAGAGGCTCCACCCGAGGATACGCCAGCTCATTACATGGCTACAAACGTTGGGTTACATACTATATTGTGGCTTGAGAACTGGTGTAAGATGACTGACGGGAATGAGGAATTGACGTTTCCTAGATATGGGACATTCAGATTAGAGGTGTTGTACCAGCTAAAAGCGATTATGTCTTCTTTGCGACCTTTGCCTAGACCAACACAGTTTGAAGCATTAAATGCATGGATCAGGGCAGCCCACGAAAATAACAGGGATAGAAGACAGGAAAGAGTGAAGAGATCAGTTAGAGCGGTACAGGACACGAGCTGGGATGCACTGGCCAAGAGGTGGAGAGTGCAGACCATAGAGGGAGACAGACTGTACCCACTGTTGGTCAATGCAGGGGAAACGCAGAAAAAGAGCATAGAGGATGATGATAGTGAAACAGAAGACAGTCTGATAGAGAGACTGTTGTCGGAGAGACCACCTCCATATAATCCAGAAGTAGAAGGGAGGTCACCACCACCAACAGGAAGAGAGACGTCGGTAGTGGACGGTGGAGTCCTGAGAGAGAGCGACTTGGGCCCAGTAGGGGACAGGTCTGGCTCGGTGGAAGGTGAGGGGGTACCTCAACGGACCCCAGAAGTGAGAGTAGTGGGAAGATTCACTGTACAGCAGGTACACTGTGAAGAGGGGGCCAGCGCTCAGAGGCTACCAGATGCTCTTACGGTACCTGTCACCATAGGTCCCATAGTGTCAGTGTACAACCCAGAACAGACAGAAAACGAGAGTCTGCCACAAATAGATAGAGACGTCAGCGAAGATAGAAGTAATGTGGCGGACGAGTGGAACCGATGGTCCAGACCTGTAGAAAGGAGCACCCCTTTGGCAGCATCGGCAGATTCTTCTAGGGAACAGGGGGGTTTAAGAGGTCCGATGGATCTGAGAGGACCACGGCCCCGGTCGATTGGAGAATTGAGGCCAGATTTGAGAACATGGGAGACGGTCGCGGATACCCAGAGCAACAGGTCAAGAGAAGATTGTAGACATTGGGGTCAGGAAAATAGGGAGGTATCCCATTGCAGGTCTAATGGAAGCAGGCAGGAAGGGGACCGTGGGAGTGAGGAAAATAGGGGTACGTTCACCCATGAAACTGCAGAGAGAAGACAAGACTGGCACCGCGGAAGATGGGAGCGAGGAAGTGTTCCCCATAACACCCCCGAGGAAGACAGACGAGTGAGTCAGGAATGTAAAGGGAAAGACTCTAGTGAAACCTCTAGTCAAGGCACATTGAGAGTGGTGATAAAGGCAAGGAGAATAGATGTGCTAAGACTTAAATCAGAGGTGGAGGAAATAATAGAAGGTACAATACCCCTGGAGAGAATAGAACTTTACGAACCAGATGAATTATTGTTTGTAGCGAAAGATGTTACTCGCAGAGCTAGGGCAGCTCATGAGAAGTTAACCGAACTAGCGAACAATTACTCAGTGGACTTGACCAGGACAAAGGCATTTCAGGGTGGTCATAGGTTACAGTATACAGACCAAGATCTAGACGAGAAGAGAGTGATCGGATTAAAAACCCACATCAGGGAATTAATAGTGGGAATCCAAATATGGGTTCAACTGGACAAGTGGGAGGAAAAGTGGTAAAAAAAAAAGTGTTAGGCGGAGCACTATAGAGACATCTCCAGGAACTGGGCTAATGCATGCAGAAGCATACCCCTTGAGGGAAGTAGCTCATGGAGGATATGTACACGTACCCTGGAGTAGGGGAGATTTGGCTGCTTTCACGAATGCATTTCCCAAGTTATGAGAGAGCCCAGTAGAATGGTACAAGCAGGTAGAGAGGTTTGTCAAGATTTCAAAGGTACTGTGGGTTGATTTGAACACATTGTTTGACATTGTGGTCCCGGGAGATCTGTGGGTAGCATGTAAGATCAGTGTTGAATGGCCTACAGAGGAGCCAGAACGAGACGCACTCACAAATGGACCTTCCCCAAGAGTAATGATAAAATACGAGCAGGTGATCACGTGGTTAAAAACAAAGGTACCACCACAAGACATAGATTGGGTAAAAATAGACCGAACTAGGCAAGAACCGAAGGAGACAGGTCATGAGTACTATGAGAGATTGTTGCAGATATTCAAGCAGTGCAGTGGCTTGGATGTGATGGATCCGAAGGACATAGGACAGTTTGTGTCCAAGTTTGTTTTGGGACTGAGACCCGAGATCTGTCTCATGATACAGCAACATTTGATTTGTTGGCAGAACAAACCTCTAGATGAGATCCTGAGGTACGCAAGGTACTGCAGTGATGAGATAGACTCGAAGACTAAGAAGCTCAAGGATAAGCTGATTCTAGTCCAGATGCAACCGGGAGGACAGGGTCAGTCAGGAAATGGAACATTAGGGAGAAGATTGAGCGGTCAGAAAAGGGATAGCGAGGATGGTCCGAGGCCAAGGGTAGACCTGGCGACTCTGAAAAAGACAACTAGGTGTCATCAATGTCATGAGATCGGGCATTGGAGGCGCGAGTGTCCCCATAACCCAGAAAATCAGGTACAAGAGGAGGAAGAGGAGAGTCAGGCCCCTCAAGTACCGAGAGCTACAGTAGTTACGCTCAAGGTGGCAAAAGGGGGGACGTCCGCTCCTAGAGCTCCAATTTCCCAGCCACCGAGGATTGCAGCAGGGAACAAGACATACCATCAGATGCCTCTCCTGGTAGACGGAGACGAGTACTATCACTTTGACCCAGTGACAGGGCGGTGCCTGAGTGAAGGGGAAGATTGTACCTTAGGATCAGTGCTAGAGATAGATCAGAGGGGACCCTTTGTAGAAGCGGATGTAGCCGGACACCCCACTACCTTTCTAGTGGATACGGGCGCTACTCGTTCTACTGTACGGTCTGCGGTGGTTCCTAACTTACCACTTTCCAGACAAACTATCCAGGTTGTAGGGGTTGCAAATAGAAGGATGACAAACCCATTGACTGAGCCGGTCCCAGTAAAAATAGGAAATTTTAGGAACAACCACCAGTTCGTGGTGTGCGACTCTAGTCCTGTGTGTCTGCTGGGAAGGGATCTGTTGTGTAAACTCAATTGCACCATCTACTGTACACCCAAGGAAGTGGAGTTAGAGACGAATGATGATGATGCTGCCTTTAAGGTTGCAAACACTTGTGTGTGCATAGAACTATATCCTGCCCTAACGGTGGAGGAACTCCCCTGGGATTTGAGAGAGACAGTCAGACAGGAAGTTTGGGACTTTACAGGAGAGGAGATTGGATTGATCAAAGGTGTGGAGCCAGTTAAGATTCAAGTGAGACCTAATGCAGAATTTCCAAGAACACCCCAGTACAAGCTGACTCCGGAAACAATTGCGGGAATAAAACCTGTGATTGAGTCCATGATTAGACAGGGAATTCTGAAGGAAATAATGGGCAGTCCATGTAACTCTCCGATTATGGGTTTGCAGAAGCCTAGCGGGAAGTTCAGGATTGTGCAGGATTTACGAAAAGTGAACGACATAGTCATTCCATGCTGTCCAGAGGTACCGAATCCATCAGTGATATTGTTCCAGATTCCAGCACAGGCTGAGTGGTTCACAGTGATTGACTTGTGTCAGGCATTTTTCTCGATACCATTACATGAGGAGAGCCAATTTCTTTTCGCTTTTAAGCTGGAAGATCGCTTGCTAACATGGTGTCGTATCCCTCAAGGGTATATAGAGAGCCCATTGATCTTTAATCAATTGTTGAAGAGGAATCTTGAGAGTCTAGTACTGCCCCAGAACTCGGTTCTTGTACAGTACATAGACGACCTCCTTGTTGCGTCAGAGACAGAAGATGCCTGTAGAATAGACACCATCGCTTTGTTGAACCATCTGGCAGAAAATGGCCACAAGGTATCTCCCAGCAAGCTACAATACTGTCTCCCAGAGGTACAGTATTGGGAACACAGAATAGAGAATGGAATAAGGAAAGTGTCTCCTGACAGAATAGAGGCAATAATGAAAATTATGGTGCCCTCGACGCAGAGAGAGGTTAGAATGTTTTTGGGAATGGTTGGCTACTGTCGCCAGTGGATCGCTAATTTCTCCCTGAAGGCGAAGCCCTTACAGAAACTGACGCTCAAGGACGTGAGTGATCCGGTACCATGGGACACAGACTGCATGATGGCTCTCCTCGAGCTGAGAGAGGACTTGTGCCGTGCTCCGGCTCAGGGAATGCCTGATTACACCAAATTGTTTTCATTGTTTTGCTGCGAGCGAGAAGGTTGCGCGTTAGCAGTTTTAACCCAAGATCATGGAGGTGTCCGTAGACCAGTTGCTTATTTCTCGGCTACTTTAGACCCAGTAGCCGCAGCGTTGCCCGTATGTCTCAAATCCGTTGCTGCAACAGGTGTCAGCATTGAGAGGTGTGAAAGCATAGTGATGGGACATCCATTGGTGGTACATGTTCCACATTCAGTAGAACTGTTAATGACCAGGACCAAAACGCAGCACTTGACCAACAATAGTCTCACACGCTACGAGCAGGTTATACTTGCTGCTGAGAATGTGACCCTAAAGAGGTGCTCGGTTTTGAATCCTGCTACGTTAATACCATTGCCAAATGTTTTAGATGATGATTGTGAAGACCATGACTGCCTTGAGGTGACTGAACTGTGCACCAAACCTAGACCAGACATTGTCGATGAGCCATTGGAAGACCCGGACGAAATTCTCTTTGTAGACGGCTCATGTATAAGAGACAATGCTGGACAGTTAAGAGCAGCTTTTGCCGTTTGCACGATTCATGGGATAATCGAAGCTGCCTGCTTAGAAAGAGTACACTCCGCTCAGGTGGCTGAGATAGTTGCGTTGACGCGTGCCTGTTTGGCAGCCAGCAAAATTCGAGTCACCATATACACCGACAGCCGATATGGGTTTGGTGTGGTTCATGACTTCGGTCAGGGGTTACATGACATCATCAGGTTCCCCTATCAGGAATGGAGAATTTGTCAGGTTACTGCTAGAAGCTCTGCAGGGACCAGCAGAAATCGCTGTGGTGAAATGTACAGCACATAGCAAAGGTGCTGATTTTGTGTCCCTGGGAAACCGTTATGCGGATGAAGTTGCACGTTATTGTGCAGAACAAGCTTACTTATTTACTGATCAAGTCATTGAGGGAATGCATAAAGGGACCGAGCTAAACATGATTCTTGAAGTGGCAGATACCTGGGATGAATTGAGGAAGATGCAGGAACAAGCGTCTGATTTTGAGAAAAGAGTATGGGTGACTTCTGGTTGTTCCAAAGGGGATCTGGACTTGTGGATTTCAGCTGATGGGAGAGCGGTGTTGCCAAATGAACTAGTGAGCCCGATGGCTCGACAGATACATGGTCCTGTGCATTTGGGAAGGGATGCAATGATACGAGTGTTTTGGCAGACCTGGTATAATCCCAAGTTGAGAACGGCTGCGGAAGCGGTGTGTCAGAGATGTGTTACGTGTCAACAAATGAATGTTGGGAAAAGGACACCAGTCACGTTAAGTCACGTTGGGAGGTCTGGAGGGCCTTTCAACAGAATGCAACTGGATTTCATTGAGATGCCGAAGTGTAATAGCCTCAGATATGTTCTGGTGATTGTATGTGTGTTTTCCAGATGGGTTGAGGCATACCCAACTCGTAGGTGCGATACACTCACAGTAGCAAAGTTATTGTTGAGGGAGTTAGTGCCTAGATTCGGGGTCCCGACCTCTTTGGAATCGGACAGAGGGACACATTTTAACAGTGAAGTTGTGAAGATGCTCTGCTCCGCACTGAACATTGACCAGAGATTGCATTGTAGCTATCGACCAGAGGCTTCTGGAATAGTGGAGCAAATAAATGGAACCCTCAAAGCTCGAATGGCGAAAGTGTGTTCATCCACGTCCCTGAAATGGCCAGATGCTTTACCATTGGTGTTAATGAGCATGTGTCGTAGTACACCAGACAGGAGGACAGGACTTTCACCTCATGAGGTGCTGATGGGAAGAGCTATGAGACTGCCGTCCGTCCCTTCAGCAGCCTTGCTAAATATCACAGATGATCTGATTCTTGACTACTGCAAGGGACTATCTGACGTCATCCATTCTGTGTCTCTTCAGGTGCAGACTGCTGAAATCCCGGCTTCTAGAGACCTTTGTCACGATCTATGTCCCGGTGACTGGGTCCTGGTGCAGAAGCACGTGAGGAAGAGCTGCTTGGATGTGCGCTGGCGAGGGCCGTTCCAAGTCATCCTGGTAACGAACACTGCTGTGAAGTGTGGTGGATTGCCGAATTGGATACATGCTTCTCACACCCGAAGAGTCCCAGCGCCCCTGGAAGAAACAGCTCCTCTCGTTGAAGAAAATCCAGCTGTGGAGGAAGATCCACTAGAGGGGACAAGTCAAGCTGTGGGGGTGTCTGAAGAGGCTGGTAACTCATCTGACCGAGCTGAGGGAGATCACGACGGCAGCGACACAGAATCCGCCTCAGAAAGGGGAAGCTGCTGTGAAGGTGATCTCGACCCTGAGAAAGCTGAAGGCAGTGATGAGCAAGTTGTGCCGTCAAGAAGCAGAGGAGTGAACCGCACAGAGGCAAGTTGGCCTGAAAGGCGGAAAAGGCTGAACGTGAAGCTGACCTCTGAAAGAGATCTTGCACCTGTATCTGAAGAATCAGACCCGGAAGGAGAAAGCAAAGAGTCAGAGGAAAAGGGTCCGAGGAGATCAAGGAGGGTGAGAGTACCTTGCAGAAGATACGCCACTCCGGAGTGGACCTACCCTTTGACAAATGACAGGTGTACTGAGATCCGGGAGGGTGAGGTCGGTGCTTGTGACCGATTCGACTCCAAATGTTAAGTTGGAAGTGATACTGTTGGTACCTGGACTGGAAATTGTAGGTATACTGACTATCACAGTTCCTAATCCCCCTATCTTAAGCAAGATAAATGACTTGATCCTGAATAGATTTGTTTTTCCTACGTTTGGCCCTGAAATACCTGCTTATGAATCAATAGTCCTTCACATGGAACTTTTGTATTACGTACTCTGTGCAGTTGGAGAAAATCTTATAGTTGATCAGTAAAGACTCTGTAAATAGCTGTTGAAATTACTTAGAGCCGAGTGGAAGAAGAAGAAATTTAGGGACATCCCTTAAGAGGACGGAGAAGGGTCAGGGTCGCCTGAATACAAAATGGAAATGAGGATTTAGAAAGGGGATCTCTGCTTCTAGGTGTGGTTCGAGAAATTCATAAAGCCAAGGAAGAGACTTTGTGTTGCTGCTAGAAACGAATCACACTGTCCGAGAACATGGAGGCTGGGAACCCGACTCGTAGGGCAAAATGTATTATAGGCACACTTATAGGAGTAGTGATTTTCTTTATATTCTTAGTAGTTTTAGTTTCCTATTTAGCACCACAAGGGCAGGAAGCGGGGGTCGAGGGAACACCTACACCCACCACTCCTAGCCAGAAAGAGGTAGACATAGGAGCCGAGAAAGCTTTGCTAGCAGAAGAAAGCCGTAGATTACATGCAGATTTGTCTAAAGGAAACTTTGGAAAGAATGCGTATGCAAAGTTGTTGTATGAGTACATTGATGCGATGGATGCGAAAGATTGTTATGTGTGTATGCAGTTGCCAGCTTCAGTAGACGAGGGTATTAGATACCATCACCTGCCATTGACATATGGAATTTCATGTAGTTTGCTGCTTAGCATATTTTATGGGCGGAATCATTTTGAATATTTCTTTTTGAATTATGATGCTGTGCTACCGGAAGTCCCAAACTATAAGCATCTGAACAAGTGGGACTATTATAAGTCAGAGGATAGGCTTAGATACTTTTTCATTCCAACGCGAGGAATAGACACCTCATATGCTCATCGACACAATTTGACCTGTTCCTTGGCAGAAGTAGAGAAGAAGTTTATAGAACAGGTAGAGGATAGGTATCAAAAACAGAAGCAGTTGCAGGCGTCAGGCCAGGGTAAAGTAGATTGGACGGATGAGGAGAAGTTGCATAAGACAAGGGGAAGCTATGGTCCGATAGCATTGGATGAGGTACAGAAAGGGAAATTGTGCCTTCACAGGCCGAAGACATATTATGAAAATGTGTACGTGGGCCAGACAACCTGTGAACACACCTTCACATTAGAATACTACACCAAGAATTTCCTAAAGAGTGTGATGCAAGTGATCCCTACGGTGTACTTTGTCTGTGGAAAAAATGCGTACTTGAGGCTGCCGGATAAGTGGTATGGGACATGTTACCTGGCGATTATTTTTCCTAAGATATACCACACCGAGGACTTTGCGCTGGTGGAAGGTGGACAATTGACGAGGGTGAAGCGAGGAGAGAGTGCTGGTGCAATAGTAGGGGATGTGTTTGGAGCTGCAATACCAATGTTGGGAGTGATCCTGAATGACGTGAAGATACGGCGGTTGGCAACTGTGGTGGATAAATTGTCAATGAGTACTGCCAAATCATTGGTGTTGATTGAGGGTGAGATGTTGTCGATAAGGGCGATGGTTTTACAGAACCGTCTTGCCTCTGACGTTCTTTTAGCAAAAGAGGGCGGAGTCTGTAAACTTTTAAAGGTTCAGGAATGTTGCACGTATATTCCAGATAATTCCAAGGATCTGAAGAAATATATACGTAACATTACTGCAATACATTACGAAATTGAGGATTTGACGCAAGAGAATGCATGGGAAAAGGTTGGCAAGGGATTTGGAAGTGTTGGAAATTGGTTTGCAAACCTGGGAAGGAGTTTCCTTGGATACGTACTGAAACCCCTTATCATCATAGTGGCATGTGTGATCGGAATATGGGGTTTGTTGAGACTGTACAAATGGTATAGGTCAACCAGATTGGCAAGGTCGATGAGAGCACAGGAACAGAGAATGGAGAACTTGCAAGACAATCAATATCGTAGTCTAAGTGCATTAGAGATGCTCAGGCGAGGGAATCTTGCAACAAGTGCTGTGTAGCTCGGTCCCTACCCTAAGGAATGTGGGTTGGTGGTGATGACACAGGTCATCAAAGGGGGGACTGAGAGAGCGCAAAACTGTGTTAGAAATTGTAGGGGTGCATCATATTCATGAGTAATCAGCACCCGCATATATAGAGGATTATAATCATGTTTAAATGGGACACAGAGCTATGAACCCATGTGCTAGAATTTACATAGCTGTAACGTAAAGTGCTTTGAAAATACGAATGTCATGTTAACTTAGAATTGTTGTTCGCAGGGAGATACTAATTCAGTTAAAGGATGCTCGAATAGGCATTGATGTATTTAAATGCATGTTTAGAAATTCATTATTGTATTCATGTAACGACATAGAAGTGTTCAGTTAGAAAATGTATTCTTTTTGCTATAATGATGTAGGCCTAATGAACGAAAAAGTTTGCCAATGTTAGAGTGTGATATCCTGAAACGTGCAGAGGCCCAGGTGGGGAGAGAAGGACTGTGTAGGCCGAACTAAGAATGTTTCACTTCGCATTAAATTATGGAAATGCCTTTCCTAGAAGGTTGCTTTAGAAAATTAATTGCAAGTAGCATGGAACTGTGAATCGATTTATGTGCGTTCCTTTGCAGGTGCAAGGTTAACTAGAGATAGTAGAGAAGGGCCCATTGTGTATGAGCGTCAGGATGGTAGTCCCAGACATGGAGGAGTGGCTGCGGAATTTAGGGAAGCAACTTCAAGAGGAGAAGACTCTGGGACCCAAGGCCGTTTTTCAACGAACAAGGATGAAGATGTCGTAATGGAGTTACTTTGAAAATTAATACTTTTGAGAGGGGCGTACCTTAGGGCGTGTCGTCCATATTGTGGGGTTTGTATTAGGGACAGCACCCCCGGAAGAGAGCAGAACAGATGCGCATGAGGGCGAAGAAAGATGCTGGGTAGGCAGAGAGTTTTTCTATGCGAGATGGGTTCTTAGGCTAAGTCCGAAAGAAGTGAGTGAGCTTCTTTGGAAGTCACCACGGCTGACACCTTTGTTAGGAGGGAACTCTGTTAAGTAGGGATGTCACTTAGTATAGTGTAGGGACAGCTTAATCTGGATGAATTTCTTCTTTTCTTCGATGCCTACTAAAACCCAGATAATAGCAACTCTTGCTAGTCTGGTGGCCTTGGAGTTGATACTCGTATTATTTCTTAGTCGATTGAGACTTTTCCGTAGGATCATGTTTGTATTAGTGCCTGTTTATCTTCTGAATCTCTTACTGAGGTGTTTATATACACAACTGCTTTTGGCTTTATAATAAATCTTTAAACAATGGGGATAGTTCGAACTAATGTTATGATGTTGAGCTAGATTGCCTTCTACACTCTATGACAGGTAAAAAGGTCTAGTCGACCTGTGGCGGGATTCTAGAAATATTATTCTGATTCTAGAGTGAAAATCCCACCTTTCCAGGCATGACCCTGCTTGATTGTATTATCTAATGTGCCTTGTTTGCCTGTCCGTACAATCGAACCATTTGCTCAGCTCAAGAACAAGGTCCTTCACAGGGTCCAATCATTTGCCCGCTTTCCTTACTCAGAGGCATGCAGCATATTGGTGGTTCGTAGGGTGGGATGGGTTAGTCCACTGTCTAAATGTTTGCCAGGAGAGTCTGTGATTGTCAACCCCAGGTCTCCCATTATTGTTCACAAGCTCTTGCCAAACTGTCACACCGTACGGTAGAGTGCACTCTGACATGTTATTCACTCATTGAACTTTTTCTACCCAGATCTTCAACCTACGGCTGTGTTTCTAGCCCATTCACCCAGGGTAGCAACTCCTCCTATGGGCAGAGTCTATCACAACCACGCCTTAGCTTCCCATAAAAAGTCCTCCTTTACCCTCACAGAGGTAGATTGACTTCACACTGACTCTCCCTAGACACTGGCCCTCGCAGAACAACTCCTTCATTACTGGGGCCACCAGCATCAGTTTCCCCAAACCCTCCTTTGTATTCTTAGTTTGCAGCCTCTGCCATCTGCAACAAATGTATGACGTTACAACGCATACATTTACAACGCATGCCTTTACAACACAGTTTTTACATCGCAACATCCTTTACATTTACATTGCATACCACTACAACACATTTTTTAAAACTACATTTACAACCAATTCCATTACATTGCATTATACCTTTACAATGCATACCATTACAACACATATCATTACATTGCATTTAAGGTAAGTGTTGGATAGTGTATGGGTAAAAATTACTATTCTAACTCCAGGGGGTGCAACAGTAGGGTAAGTGTTGGATATTGCAGGGGTAAAAATTACTATTCTAACTCCAGGGGTGCAACAGTAGGGTAAGTGTTGAATATTGTAGGGGTACTATGCGTTGAAATGGTATGCATTGTAATGACATGCGATGTAATGCCTGCGTTGTAGTGACATGCATTGTAGTGACATGCAATGTAATGGATGCATTGTAGTGACATGCGTTGTAAAGGATATGGCGCTGTAATGACTGCATTGTAAATGTAGTGCAATGTAATGACTGCGTTGTAAAGGTTGTTTCCCATCTGCAACACCCTCTGTTTGTGCTGCCACTCCCATTATTGATACTTTACATCCCCTAGCCACTGCTGCTAAATCGCCTATTGGTGAACATTCTCTGCCCACGTCTTCAGACCACCAACAACTGTATGCCCCAGGTATTAGCATTCCTCGCCACTCCATTACCTAACTCCACAGCTAATATTAGCTGAAACATTGCAGGAGTCAAGCCCAAGCTTGATAACCCTGTATGGGGCCAGTTTATTGACAAACATCTTTCAGGAATCCTGGGCAATAGACCACATATTTAGAAGTGGATTTAAGAGCATTTGTATTCCAGCAAGTAGGTCCCTAGCAGTGCATCCTTCAGTTGGGTTGCTTGTCTGGGTGAGTACACTACTTCAAATACAATCCCAGGACGTTCAAGGGATAATTTTCACCCATCTCAAAGGGTATGTCTCTCTTACTCATCAATATATACAATCATAGTATTGGGAAATGTTGTGAATCACCTACTCTACACTTGCTGGACAAGATCCTAGCCATCCACTCAGGCTCTCACCATGTTATCATGGCAGGAGATCTAAACCACTCCAAGGTCTATCTTACCATGAGGATCTACTGTGGGGAATCCCAGAGTGAACATCTCCACTAAAGAGAAATCTTTCAAGGGCTGCCCTCCAAGTAGTAGACCTTACCTTAGCTCACTGGTTCCGAGCGGGTAATGGTCAATCGCCCTCTGATGCCACACTTGTCCCCACATTCAAAAGGGGCACATGTGTAAGTTTTATTGGCAGTATTCGTTTAGATATTAGGTTATGGAGACAGACGGAAGATATGGTAGTAATAGAATGAGATGAGACTAATCACCACCCCCTAGTGTTAAACACGAGGCAGCTAATGTCTTTCATCCCCCTTCCTTTGCTAAAAAATATGACAACAGTGGAAGGTCACAAATAATCACAAGAAGGTGAAGTGGGGGGGGGGGGGGGGCAGTGCGCTCCTCTCCCAAAGCTCTATTAGGTATGTACTCCGTTCCAGCCACACAGATGGAGGTTAAGTGCGACAACTGGAGAAACAGCAAAGTGATCCTTGTTGAGTATATTAAACTTTTTGATGGCTAAAAGTTTGTTTTTTTATTCAGTCTAGTAAGGCTTCGGGGGAGGGCGCCATGAATGGATGGTTCACTCAGTCCTGTAGAGAGGAAAACAATTTTCTCCATAGGGCAATCAAAAAGGGAATTAGCCAGGAGATAAGGACATGTTGGAGCATATTTTCAAGAGTTTATCACCGCAGGAACGTCACTTTTGTATGACGTTCCTGTGGTGATAAATTCTTCGCCTTCTTCACAAGGCAGTGTTAAGCCACTTAACTTGGCTTAACTCTGCCTTGTGAATAATGCCTCCTTTCACACAGCACTTAGCGTGATAGGGGCAGGGAATGGGTGTTGTGGTGGGTGTTCCGCCACAACCCCCATTGCTTTTTGACGCTGCCCCCTTTTTACAAGGGTGGCATAACTATGGGGCAGTTGAGATAAGAAGTAGCTACAAGGGATTTCGTTTGTCTATTGATTTTGTAAACTTATAGGTTAGTTATCAAAAATCTAACCCCAGTGTATCCATAGGACAACAATAAAGCTCTTATATACTTGCAACAATCAATGACAAGCAAAAGAGTAGAAGAGGGAATAAGCACACAGACAGGTAATTTTATATGAAAAAGGGTTGTATTGAAAAAATCAACAAGTTAAAATACGGGGATATGATGAACAAATCAATATCAGCAAAAAAGTTATGGACAGAAGTATGTACAAATCAACACGTCAGTTCATAACAACTCATCAGCTCCTTTGATTAGTGAAAAGATAACCAAGTCCAATAATGTGCGATGGTTAACTCTTGATGCAGACGAGTTGCCTTGGAGTTGATGATAGGGTCGACGTTTCGGTCTTGTTTGCTGGAGTCTATAAGACCATCATCAGGACTGTAACGTTTTTTGCAAAAGGTGCCCCTATGTACTTGAATGGATGTTGCTCGAAAAGGCGAGTCACTGGGAGGAACTAACTGAAAGGCTCTTATCTTTGGTGATTAAGAATTGACACAGATCTGTATTATCCGGGTTCGATCCAGTAAAAACTTGAAATAGCAGGGTCAATGCAATTCTTCGTTAGTCGGTGTTTAAGTAACGGCGTGTTCCGTATCAAAATCGCAATCCAAGTAGGGATGACTATGGGGCAGCGCCAAAATGAAGACTAAAAAAACCTGGATCTTAACACGGCAAAAGAAGAGGAAATTATTAATTTCTCCTTGTTTTTGCTGTTTCTGTGTGTGCTGCATTGTGCAGAAACAGAAAATCGCTATGAATGATTGATCTGATGCGACCCGATCCCCGGCGACCTCCCGCAACACCACAGGGACTCCTGCAGGAGTTTGCGGCAAGGTAGAGGTGCTGTGGTTCGAAGGAGGGACTCTCTGAGGGACCCCCGAAGGGCCGCTCCCCAACAGCACCACATCCTCCAAGCCTGGAGCCGAACCAGTCGGCGCTGGGGTTGGAGCCGCCGGCGATGCCACGGAGGGCCCAGCGCAATGCAAGGGATCCGCTGACGCACCAGGAGGGGAAGGAGGAGGAGACGCCAGCGAGGCCTGCAAAGACACCGCATATGTCTCCATCTGGACTCTCGACACCCCTTCACTGAGAAACGGTGGATAGGAGGACGACACGCGGGGCCACATCACCTGCGGAGAGCCCACGCCCCCGGCAGACCAAACACCAACCCCCGGGGACAAACTGCGACAATTACCCACCGGGGAGGGACACTCTTGCGACATCGGAGAGGGATGAGGGTGCAGACGACGGCCATTTCTGAAACCGTCTGCCGAGGCTGATCAAGGGGATGAAGCCGACCTTGAGAGATGCGCCGAGAGTAGTTTCATCCGGCACGCCCGCCGCGACTTCGGCTTCAACTGTTGGCACGCCTCACAATCGGTGGTGCCGTTATCTTCCCCTAAACACCACATACAAATGAGGTGAGGGTCGTCGCCGACATTAGACGCCCACACGACATGCAAGTCTTGAAGCCTGAAGGCATTCGCACACTGTTCCACCAAAAAAGATCACATTGAGGAAGAAAAAAGGGCCCCAAACAAGCCCGAACAGAGACCTGGTCTGCGTTGCACGCGGAAAAGGAAAAAAAACGGACATAGGCGCGCCGGGGTGGGACTTATGTAACCTCGCTGACGTCACGTACACGGACAACGCCTGGGTGGAGTTGCGTGATGCCGCCCCCCCCCCCCCCCCCCCCCCGGCGCGCAGGGATGCTGTGGCAAAAAGTTTACGGGTCCAGTCTCACGCCTGGGAATAATTCTACGTTAAGGAATCTGCGGCTAGTAGTCTCTATCAGATGTACGAGTTACTTACCTTCGATAACGATGTATCTGGTAGAGACGATTCTAGCCGCAGATTCCTTCACGGCCCTCCCTTCCTCCCCGTTCTGCGAGGACCTTTGGCTTGCCCTTCTGCACTCGCCTCCCGGTGCATGGCTATGATGAGTGCGTGGGTTATTTCGCTCTTTTGACAAGACGTTGAATTGGTTTTTGTTCCTTCCTCTTCTTTGGCACTGTAGAGGCTGGATCTGTACGTACTCTTGTGCTCCTCTGCTCTGGTTGCTCCAGGATTGAGGCTGGCCTTCCTTCGTCCCTCCTTTTCCCTCCCTCTTGTTTCTGAAGGTCCCGGGCCCTCTGCTACCCTGTGGGTTTGGGTCATTTGGCCCAGCCCTGCCCTGGCTCCCTTGGGGGGTTTGTCGCACTGTGTGCTGGGGCTGCCTTGGAGGTCTGTCGTTCCCTGTTTGTCCTGGAACTGGCTCCCCTTCCTGGGTCTTGGTCGGGGTTGTAGCCCTGCTACATGTTGTCATGACATTTTGCATATGTTACTTGTCTTAAGGGGGGTACTGTTTTCATAACTGGCAGGGTGGCTGCTCAAGGCTGTGCTCTGTTCTTTCTTCTTTCTCTGCTTTTGGGTGCTGCAGTGTTCTCACTGCTACTTATGGTATTCTTAGTCACCATTCCCTTTTCTTGTCCATTTTTCTGCTGTTTCGCACACTGTTCCCATGTTCCCATGCTTCCGCAGTTTCTCTGCTGGCTCCGCGTTGTGGCACAGAAAAGTTCTCCAAAGAAAACTGACCTAGGCGCGCCGGGGTGGGAATTATGTGACCTCGCCGACGTCACGTACGCGGACGACGCCTGGGCGGAGTCGCGTGATGCCGCCCCCCCCGGCGTGCAGAGATGCTGTGGCAAAAGGTTTCTGGGTCCAATCTCACGTCTGAGGATAATTCTACGTTAAGGAATCTGCGGCTAGAATCGTCTTTACCAGATACATCATTTCCGAAGGTAAGTAATTCGTACTTTACATGCAGTAGGCTTCCTGCACATAAGCAATAATTTAAAATAAAATGACAATTTGCAACTTCTATGTGTGCTGCACAATGCAGCACACATAGGACTTACAAATCACAATTAGTGATTGTGTATGCCCAGGAAGGGACACTTTCCTGAACATAAACAATCAGTCCCCTTAATGTAGGCACCCCTGCACTATAGTGCAAAGGTGTCTGCATTGCCGCCAGGCAGCTGACTTTAGTACTAGTGCTAGGGAAAACACAGGAGTGCACTGTATTTACAATGCCTGCATTTTCTGAATGGTGGAGCACAGAGTTAGCAATTTTGGCTTAATGCCGCACTCTGCCATTCTCATTCTATTTGAAAGAAAGCAAGCAAAAGCTGCCTAAGAATGTAAAACTTGGTCTGACTTCCTAGAGGCTACGTCTGCAAACGACTAGAAGATATTCTGCCGTTTAGTCCGTGCAAGTAGTGGAAAGTCTAGGATTCCTGCAGAGTCGTTTATATGACCCTGTGAGCGGGTTGCCCACTTTGGTAACCTTTGCTCATGTGTGCATGACACAGACCCAGTCCGTACTGAACTCAAAGGCAAATTATATCTGAATTTGCACTCTACTCCCCTAGTGTTCTCTCTAGCGGAGACCGCTCTAGTGGTTGAATCACTGAAACATGGAAAGACTCCGGGATTAGACAAGATCCCAATTGACCTCTTCAAATCTGACTTCAATATTTAGGTTTCCTACATTAACATTGTCTCAAATTCAGTTGCAGTAGGGGCAGCAATGCCATCTACGTGGAGAGGGGCAGAGACTGTCCCTGTTTTTAAGAAGGGGAGCCCTAGCATCCCTTCTAAATATTGCCCAATTAGCCTCCTGAACAACATCCAAAAGGTTTTTTGCAAACAAGTCCTGGAGCGACTATTAGAGTGGATTCATCGTAATTGTCTAACTAGGAAGCAGGTTTCAGATCCCAAACCAGCTCAATCGATCAGGTCCTTCGCTTCCTCTTTCTGAAGTGGAAAACAGTTGATATAGTTGGGGGTGAACTTTTTGTGGCATTTGTCAATCTCCATTTTTTAAAAACAATTTTTATTGATTTTCCATACATCCAAAAAGAGTTTCCTGTTACATACCCTAGATAGGTAGCAAAGTCACAGTGCAAATCAGGCATAGCTGAAACGCCATATGATGTCCATACCAACTGTGCAGGCACTGCATATGGTCATCACGATAGTTGTTAGCAAACAATGAAAATTTCCATGCGCAACTGGCCTCCCGCCCTTCCCACCCCCACTCCCCCAGGCGTGTCACTTAAGTGCAGGCTGTAAGAAGCCAATAGAACTGTTATCTCCGTGGGTGACTAATTTGTATAGGAGGTGATCTTAGAGCTGCTTATGCGTTAGTCCATAACTGCCTTTGGTTCACCTACAGATGCGTCATCCACCTCCGCTTTGGGAGATTTATGTGCCACAATGAGCGCTTCCCAACCTCTCACCTGTTCCAGAGCCTTTTCACTCTCGGTTTGATTCAATATTTGTAACCTAATCACTCCCACACATTCGGCCTACTTTAGGACTTCTGCTTTCCATTTTGCTATGCGAGAGCCCTGTTTTGCCTTCCAATGGGTGGTGATGTTCTGTTTGGCCAGGAGCAGACCGTCTAAACATTTGCTAGTAATTTTGTTCTTGGACGTGTGGGGAAACCAGTGCAAAATACAACGAGTCATTGTTGGATCCAGCTCACTATCAGTGAGGTCTGATAATGTTGTTCTGACCTCCACCCAGTAACTGTCTAGGAACGGGCAACACCATAACATCAGTTCGTCCTGTCAAGAATCAACATGAAACGTTCTCTACCATATTGCCCGTGTTATTGAGGCCGGTTACGGCAAACAGCCACCTTTATGGTCCTACGTTAAATTGGGTGGCCCCAGACTCATCACGACTTGATCACCAGCTTGTGTATTTTACCCGTATTAAGGGTTCCTGACAAGCTTGATTTAATAGCATTTTGGATGGTTAAAACACTACATGTGGCTAAGACGGTCTAACCTAATTGACCTACATCCCTTTTGCTTAATATATGCGATTTGTTCTACTATTTTTTTTTAAATATGTGAGAAGGACTCTACCACACCAGCCACTTCGTATAACTCGTTGGCTCAATTATCGTTTTCTATTGCATATAAACTATTCATGCCCAGAAAAAGTTCATGTGAATGGACGAAATGCGTCGGCTGTTTAAGTCATCAAGATCGTTGTTTTAACCCTGTCTAAATAAAAGAAGAACTTTTGAAGAATACACTTTTGGACACGGATTGAATATTTTTCCTTATATTGTGGTGCACCTTTGCTTCTGTTTTAACCCCACAATATGTGTTTAAAATCTGCACTTTCTGTGTTACATCTCGGGCAGGCCACTGATTGGGCTGGGAAATATGCATGTAGTTTTGCTCGGGTAAGGTATGCTCTATGTAAAAAAGGGAAATGCACCAATTGAAACCTTGCATTCCTCGTGCTCTTCCAAGCTCTCTCCACTAGCCTTATCCAGGATGTCCCCCCTATATCAGCTTCCCATTTGAGCTTCTAGACAGACAGGAGGAGTAAGGATTCCAGCGTCATACGCCTATAGAGGCACGTCACTGCTTTGAAAGTGCCTGCTGCCAACACTACGTATTGGTAGCCCATGGAAGTTGGTGATTCTGTAAGTCCCCTACCCAGTGCTTCCTGATAGCCTCAGTGAGGGCTGTGTACTGTAGAAAATCATCCGCGGGTAAGTCAAAGCAGGTTTGCAGGTCATTAAACGGGATCATGGCACCCTCCTCATATAAGTCCCCTATGGTAGTCAGCCCTGTTCCGCCCATGCTTCCAATCTCTGCCAATTACCACCATGTGGCAGGGCCCTGCACATTATCAATGGTATTTCCGGAGTGTAGGGGTATTTAATAGAGGCTCTTCGCAAATATCTGAGCCAGCATTTTCGCACCGTGGTGAGCCCAGGGTGAGGGTTGCGGTGTTAACCGAGAGCTGCAGTACAATGCGGAACAGCAACAATAGGGGCCTCAAATCTTCCCTGTGCTCATCATCTCCCCTAGTGGCCCTCGCTGCCCACTGCATAAGCCATTGAAATTGCGCTGCCAAATAATAGGTCTTGTAGTCTGGGACCGCTAGACCGCCTTTTGCTCTAGGTCACATGAGTGTACTGAGCGCCACCCTACTTCTGCCCTTGCCCCAAATGAAGACTGTGGCCACTGAACGAAGATGCTTGAAATACGCTGCCAGGATCCAGATCGGAAGGGTCCCAAAGTAATATAAGAGCCTTGGGTAGGTTATCATTTTAAGAAGGGCCACATGGCCCGCTACTGACAGCGGGAGAGATCCTCAGAATTCGAAGTTGGATTTTGCCCCTCTGATGGCATTCCCAATATTCCCCTCAAGAATGTCATCTTGTTTGTGGTAAATATGTGTGCCCAGATAGGGAAGACATCTGTCTTCCCAATTCACACCCTCTGTGTGCTGCGGGCCTACCCTATTCCCATGCGCTGGGAACAGGCAAGATTTAGACCAGTTGACCTTCAATCGTGCTACTCTGCTGAGAGCTTAGAGTAGGTTTTTCGCCCCCAAGAGCTCCGTTCCTGAGTCAGCAAGGAAAAGCAAAAGATCATCAGCATATAATGCAATATGATGAACCTGTCCATTTACGTCGAGCCTCCGGTATGCCCGCCCTGATCTGGCATGTGCTGCTAAGGGCTCCATCGCCAGCGCAAATAACAATGGGGAGAGGGGACAACCCTGCCACGTGCCCCGCCCCACCCTTCAAGTGTCAGAGATTAGCCCCCAAGTTTTAATTCTGGCGGTGGAATCAGTATACAAAAGAGCCATCCAGTTCACCTTAGCCCCATTTTCTGCATCACATGAAATAGGAAAGCCCATTCCAGACTGTCAAAGGCTATTTCTAGGTCCACTGCAAAAATCGTGAAAGCATGCACAGGGTAAGTGTCCGCTTTCAGGATGCGCATGAGCCTTCTGATATTGAGTGCTGTGTTTCAGGTGGGGATGAACCCTGATTGGTCTTTATGTATAAGGGTTGTCATTTGAGGGAGAACACGGGAGGCTAAGATTTTACTTAGGGCCAGATGTAGGTCGCCCAGTACCGGTCAGTAACGGCCGAAATTGCCGAATTTTGGCCGTTACCGACTGGTATTGGGTTTTTGAGATGTAGGTGGCATTTTTTAAGGATTCAGTATTTTACCGAATCGGTAATTTAAGGATTCTGTAAAATACCGAATCCTTAACATACCGATTCGGTAAATTACCGAATCCAGGATGTAGGGAGCACTCAAGTTAGTGCATTTCTCAGTTAAGGATTCGTTATTTACCACCAACTAGAAGTTGGTGGTAAATCATGAAAACCTTTGAAAAAGCATTCTTTTTGCTTTTCCAACAGTGCCATGTTGCAGACATACATGCCCTTAGGGCATGTATGTCTGCAACATGTGCACCCATACCCAATTGAGGGGTGCAACAGGGTGTCAAAGTGACACCCTGCCACCCTTCAATGTTTCCCCCTTTTACCGAATCATATTTACCGATTCGGTAATTGACATTCGATTTGGTAATTATCGACACTTACCGATTCGGTAATTTTTACAGAAAAATTACTTACATCCCATTTACCTGTTCTTAAATACCGAATCGGTATGATTCGGTATTTAAGAGTCGGTAAACTGGGATTACCTACATCTGGCCCTTAGTATTTTATAATCGAGATTGAGCATGGATAATGGGCGGTACGCAGTTTTATCCCACGCCTGCTTGCCCTGCTTTAGCAGAGGGATGATGATCGCTTCCTTAGTGGAGACAGAGTTTGCCAAGTCTCATGGCATCATTATATAATTGAACGAGTTTGGGAGCCAAGAGGTCAATGAAGGCGAGATAAAAGTCTATCGGGAGACCATCAGTGCCTGGAGTTTTATTACAGGCCATACTCTTGACAGCTCCACGCACCTCTCTTACTTCGATCTCTCGTCCTAGCAAGAGTGCTGTATCCTCATCCATTGCAGGTTGATCAACCCCTTGTGTGAACTCCTGCAGTTCCTCATCTGTTGGGGACAGATGACTTTGATAGAGCTCAATATAATATTCTAAAAATATGTCATTGATCCCTTGTTGGTCGTATCTGGTTACCCCATTCTGGTCCCCGATCTCCAGTATGACTGACCCCCGTCTGGCTGGGTTGGCCAACCAGGCCAGAAGGGCCCCCAATTTATCCCTCTGCGAGTGTGCTCGAGTGATGTAGTTTTTGTAATCAAAGCATCGCAGGTACTCTACCTGTGTGGCTACCGCCTCCCTAGCCTCTAGTAGCTCCTGTTGTTTATCTGGGTTTTCGGGTCTGTCCTTTTCCAGGGTGCGTAGGTGCTCGTCATCTCTCTTTATATCTAGGAGGAGAATCTTCCGAACTCCAACCATCTCAGATATGCACCTTCCTCAAAGGACTATTTTACAGGCGTCTCACTTCACGAGGGAGGATGTGGCTGTACCCCAGTTGTCTTGAAAATAGTTAGTGATAGCTGTTCCTATTGTAGTGTGGAAAGCTTGGTCATCTAAGACCTCTGGGCGCAGGTGCCAGGTGGGGATTTTTGGGCGCAAGTGAACATTGTAACTGCACCAGGACAGGGTTGTGGTCAGAGAGTGTCCTGGTGAGGTATTCGCTGCAGCCAACCCCCTCGTGGACATCAGGTGATGTCCATGAGGGGGCATAAGTTTGCTGTCACTGCACCAGTGGCACAGGAATGGGAGGCCCTGAAAAATCTCCATGTTGGATGTCACATCATGACCTTCACACAAGATCATCAGCCGTTTGGGGCGTAACCAGTGGCATGTCCGCTCCTAGACTGTCTTTGTTGCTGAGGTCCGGTGAGGTCTCCGATCTGCCAGTGTGGCGTCCACTCCCACTCAGAGGGGAACCAGGGCTTTTTTCACTGTGTGATATCACCGCCTGTAGCGCCTGGTGACTTTCAAGAATAAGTTCTCTAGGTGAAGGAGTCTTTGTTCCAATCCTATGACTGCGAGAACTCTGCTGCAGGGTCCCAGGAGCTGAAGTATGCTGATCCACTGAGCTGCGAGTGTCAAGCCAATCCCAAGCTTCTTGTGGCGTGTTGAAGAAACGTGTTCCCGTCGGGTCTGCCATGCGGAGTTCGGCAGGGAATAACATTGCAACAGGCAGGTGCATTTGCCGTAGTTTGGCCTTGACAGCTGAGAAAGACACCCTGTTCCATTGGACCGCCCTCATAAAATCTGGGAAAATCATAATGGTATTATTGTCAATGCGTAGTTCCTGTTTTTGTCGGACGCTTTGTAGTATATGATCTCTGTCTCGAAAGTGTAGCAGGCGCGCCACGATGGGTCATGGGGGGGCCCCTGGATTTGGAGGTTTTGCTGGGACTCTGTGTGCCCTCTCCAGAGCATAAAAAGGCGTCAAGCCCATCTGGGCCACCACAGATCGGAGCCAGTCCTCTAAGTAGCGCACCATATTGGTCCCTTTCGCTTTTTTGGGGACCCCAATAACGCAGATATTGTTCCTTCTCGATCTTCCCTCGCTGTCTTCTGCCAATGGTTCCAAGATTTTTACTTTAGTTTCCAGGTCTGTGAGGGACCGCCGCATCTCCTGAACTGACTCCGGAAGGCCACTCATTTCTTTCCCATTACTGGTCACTCTGTCGTTAAGTTTGCTATGTTTGTCTTTTAGTAGATTGAGATCTGATCCGATAGCATCAATTTTCTCCTCCAGTACCTTCCTAGAAACTGTTATTGCCTGCATGATGTCGGACAGTGTAGGTTTTCGGGGGATCGATCACCTTTGGACTCACGTTCTTTATCTTCAGCGTCAGATTGGGCCCCAGTATGTCCATACTGAGAGCAGTGAAGCCTTGCTTCTTTTGTGGTCTCCCCATCCCACTGTTACTATGGTTCAGCTCTCCGTCTGGCCTTTACCTATGCCAGGCAATGACAATCCAACAGTAAGCCTCTGGTCCCCACCATCTCCTCCCAGGCCGCTTCACCACGCGCTGTAGCAGAGATAGCAGGTGTGGTACTGTCCCACTAGGTTCTGGTTGTTCCCCTCATTTGTTCCAATTTGAGGCTCTCGCCGCTACCAATCTTCCCTGATGCCTCATGAGAGTCTCCCGGATCTCCCTCCCACCGAGGTGGTGACTGCTAAGGGGAGGCTGCCACTCTGTCTCATAGCTAGGGGCCGGCCTGTGTTTGAGGACGGAATTGCCACTGCCTGTTTTTTCGCTCAGCGTCCCCCCAATAGACTAGGGGGATCAGCCCTGTGCTAAGCCCCGCTCCCACAGGGGCGTCTGACTGCTCTTTTGCCTCAACTCACCTCTGTGCTGGTCTCCAGCTGAGTGGGTACCGTATGGGTAGGCCTCATGGAGGGTGTGGGTATGACCTTCTGGTCTTGTATACCTGCGGTGGTAGGGCGCTCAGGGGGAAGCCTGGGGCTCCCTATGAGAGAGCGGTTGCCATCGTACCTCATCCACATGGTCCAGGTCGCAGGGCTCCGGTTAACTTACCGGTCTTTTCCCACGGTGAGCACTGGCGCCTCCTCCTATAGCCCAACCGGGCCCGCCACACATGGACTCTGTTGCCGCTCTGGGGGCCCGCGTCTGCGCGGGTGTCAGCGGCGGTGCATGGGAGCAGTCTCAGCCTGTCTCAGCGCCCCACGGAGATGCAGCGCCGCTCTTCCTCGACTCAGGAAAACGATCCTCACTCCCGCTCAGTGACCAGTCCTTCCCGGTGCACAGCGCAGCCCCAGGATCCACTCCAGCTTAGGCAAGCCTCCGTGCCCCATCCGCCATCGGAACCTCTAGCCCACACTGCAGCACCTCCCGGCCGCCCACCTCCATTTCATAAAGTGTATAGGAGGAGGCGTAATGTGCGAGAGCTCACTTTTGTTGCGGCGCAGCTACCTCCCGCAGGCTGTCTCCGCCATTGTCCAGAGTATGGGTGTCAACTTTGCCGCTGCACTTGCCGCACTAATCTATGCTGCTGCTGGGTCACTGCTGCACTCGCCGCTCTAATCTCCACTGTAGCTGGGTCGCTGCTGCACTCACCGCTCTACTCTCTACTGCTGGGCCACTTGGGCCACTTGTCCGCCCCCACGTCGTATAACCACAGGTACCCCACGGTCTTCGCTGTATGCCCCTCGCTCTTCATGTACACACGGGACTCCACTCACAGTAGGGGATCGGTTGAGGTCTGCTGCCGCCGGCCTCCCAACCAGTTCAGTAGAGGTTTCGAGGCATTCATGGAACAGGCGCCATTTTGTTGCCTATGCCGTCTCTGTACCGGGGTCTCAGCTTCTCAGCTTAGGTGGGCAGCTCGACAGCCCCAGCATGTACCGTGTCTCCGCCTCCTCCGCTGTGCTTCCCAGGGCTCCGCCGATCAGTGTGGTTATCCATGTCAGCTCTCGTGCAGCCGCCAATGCCCCACAGCAGGATCCACATCGACCGTTACAACATGGCCGCCAATGTGATTGTAAGTCCAATGGTCCGGAGACATGCAATTTGCCCTTGTTGTCCATTTTAACGGCTCGTCAGGGCTCAGCTGCCTAGCCCTGGCTCATTCCAGTTTCAGCTCCCCCGGCTGTATCTGGGGTAAGGATAATTTTTTATGGGAAAGCGGCGGCCGGAGCTCCTCAGCTCGCGTCGGTTCTCATCGGCATCAGCATTTGTCAATCTCCATGACGCATTTGATCTGGTACCTAGGAAAAAACTATGAGGGGTTTTATATGAGAGAGGGATCCTGTGTGATCTGTTAAAAATCATTGTACACCAGGGTCGGATTGGGATCACAATTCGGCCCGGGCACTGACGAAAAAAGTGGCCCACATTCAAGAGGCGTGGCCCATATTTAAGGGGCGTGGCCCATATTTAAGGGGCGTGGCCCATATTTAAGGGGCGTGGCCCACATTCAAGGGGCGTGCCCTTTCATGAAACACCATTTGCACAGACAAGGAATGAAAGTGGGAGGATACTGTTCTTGCACAGAACACAGGGCCAAGGTGACAATGGCCTACATGCTGAGCAACTAAAAAAAATAGCAAGGCCCCTTTTTGTCACAAAATTATTCCAGCCCTCCAGCACAGGAGCACCTGAAAAGCAGCAAAGCCCCTGCTATTACTAACCTACTCAGCCCTCCCCAGACCTTCAGCTCAGGAGCACATGAACAGAGGTAAGGCCCCTGCAATTAGTAAATTAATCAACCCTCCAGGCCTTGGGAAAATGTCCTGGCAGGGGAGCACAAAACACAGCTTTCTGGGTCATCCAAGGTAGCCAGGTAGCCAGGGGGAGGCTGAGGTGAGGCTGGTGCATGGGAAGTGCCTTCCCAGTGTGTTCTGGCAGTTTGAGTATTTACCATTTACTGTAGTATTACCCTTGTACCTGTGTATGGTACCCTTTTGTAACTTGCACACGTCATTTTTCTCTTGTAACACACTGTTTGCTACCTCTCATTTTTGTTTGCTTTAGATACTTGCACAAATGCCACCATTGCCTACGTAACGTTTGTTCTTGTGCTGGAGTGTCTGCCATTAATTGCAGTATTATACCTCTACTTGTATTTTGTACGCTTTTGTAACCTGCAAACATATCACTTTTTCCTCCTGTAATGTATCGTTTGCTCCTCTTGTATTTTGGTTGCTCACTATTGTCACTTTTGATTCATGTAACTTAACGTTTGCTTTTGTAATTTGTCCACTTATAATTTTCTCCTCATGTATTATTGCTGTTCCTAGTGTGAAGCGCTCTGACACCTTCGGGTAAAGTCTGCGCTATATAAAATCGCATAAATAAATAAATAAAACAAAAAAATTCCAAACATCACCAGGCCCCCACAGCAAGACCCATTCTTCCTCGCCCACTATGCCCTGAATGTGAAGGGCTGTGGGCGAGGTGTTAAGACTAACACCGTTTCTGGGCTGCATGGGCGCCAGGGGGCCGAGGTGCAAATGGCTCAAAGGCCTGAGAAACACCTGGCCCCCAGGGAGGCCGATTATTGAAAACAATCACCCCTGCCCAGCCTCAGCTTGATTGCTTGGCAGGGCAGGGGTGAAGGAGAGCCCGCAGCTGACAATCGCTGTCTGGCCGCACAGCGAGGCTGCTTTCATTGTCTGTGTCTCTGTCTCCGTGCACTCTGTGGGCCGTTTTTTTTTCTCCCCTTTCCTAGTCCACACTCTGTGGACTGGGACAGGGGAGAAAAAAAACGGCCCACAAAGGGCACTGAGGCACCGGCCCTTCGGCCCATTCCCGAATGCCCGTCTTGCCAATCCGCCCCTGTTGTACACCTCCATGAGGGGAATTTTGACAGGGTTCAATGTGGCACAAAAGGAGAGTTAACTGATCCAATTTCTAATGATATGCGTGTGCACCAGGGGTGTGTCCTGGCTCGTACCCTTTTTCATCACTATTTAAAATATTGTGTCAAGTATCTGACCTATTGTGTCAATGATTCCCCTACCCTAGCAGGGAGGAAAATGCTGTCTCTCTTCTTTGTTGACAACACACTCCTACTGGCCAAAATGAAGGTGGGTCTCCAAAACCTGGTAGATACCTTTTGTCTGTTTTGCTCTGATCATGGCCTTTAAGTCAGAGAATTTGGTTATCTAGGTATCTGCTTGACCAACTCTGGCTTTTGGGTGCCACAGATGAATAAAAGCTTGCATATGGTAACCCATAGATCAGGGGCAATCCTTAGGCCTGCAAAGAAGGCTTTGTGGTTCCCAATTGCCCCAGCCAGGGCAGGACTGGCCATAGCGGGCACTGGGCGTTTGCGCGGTAGGCCGCTAGAGTGGGGGCCGGTTTTGGGGCCCTGGAGGGCCGTTTTTGTTACCAGGGGTTGGCAATATCGGCCCCCTGTAACAAAATCATCCAAAACCGGCCGTCGCAAACTGCTCGGCTGCACTCCCCCTCATCCCAGGGTGGGCTAGCTGAGCAGTTTGCCAGGGCCGGATTCGGTTCCAAGTCCGCCCCTGGCCCCATCACTGGAAATTTACAAAATGCAAGCACTATATGGGGCTGAATTATGAGGACACTGTAATTTGGGTACCTTGGGCAATAAAAAAAAATATCTTTATTAGAGCCCTCACCGGGATAGGGGGGAACCTTTGGTGCCATTATCATTGAAACTTGACATCTACCCTGTCACGGACCTGGCGGCCTTGAGACCACTGCTCTACTGGGTGCGTATTTTGGCTACTGGTGAACTGCATGACTATAGAACAGGGCTTACTGACATTATTAAACTCCAATCCTCAATCAAGTGGCGGTCTTACAAAAAAAAAAAGTTGGATGGAGTTGGGCCTAGCCAATTGTTTGGAAGAGCCTTCATCCACCTCTGCCAATTCCGGTCCGATGGTTAAACTAAGATCGTGTGAGAGAGTTGCTGCCCAAAATGAATGCTCCAATTACAGGGGCAGGCTGACTGAGTGTTTCTTAATGCATAAACCTGTGCCCAAGGCAGAGGAATTCCTATATTATGTTCGCCCAGAACAAGCCTGTTTGCTGTTTCTGCAGCTTAGATGTGGGACTCTACCAATAGCGACGTACACAGCAAAGTGGGACTCCTATAAGGCCAGGCGCTCACAATGTAGCGTTTACAGTTCTCTTGAGGAAACAGACAGAGGAACATTTTATGTTTTTTGTCATAAATAGGCCAACCCTAGATGCAAGTGGATCGTTACACTTTGCGGGTATCTAGGCTTGGCCAATCACACCCATGCCCTTAGGATCCGTAAGAGTGGCTCTTCGTCTGTGGTAGTGGTGGCAGTTTCGAAGTTCCTACATACAGCATGGTCTATGAGACAAAAAATGTTAGCAAACATTTTAGTGTAATGATGTGTGTGGTGAACATCTACCAATCTCTGTTTTATTAATTTAAACTTATCTGTGTAGGTACTGGATTTGTAATCTTTTTATTAATTGTAACTAATTACTATCTTTGATTATGTATTTATGCTTGCCATTTTGCTCATTGTGATGATGAAATTTATTTTTCGACTGAATAAACTTTGACCAAAGACAAACCATGCGCGGGTATGTCACCGACATCTGTCCATGTCAGGCGCTGCATGATTTAAAGCCTACCTTTCTGGTAGATATCCTGCACACCAGGAGACAAAGGGGCATATTATCAAGGGATTTATCTCCGCTTTTTTTACTTTAAAAGCCAAGAAAGCGGAGATAAAATTATCTCCCTATCAGCAACAGGGTGCTAACACGCAAATTCGCAGGTTAGCACCCTTTTTCTCTACGCTTCCCCTTGCATTTCTAATGAGATGCAAAGGGGGCGTTCCAGAGAAAAATAATAGGAGAAATGTTGTTAAGCGACATTTCTCCTATTATCAAGGATTTCGCTAACCCTGTTAGTGATAAAGAAAAAGCAGCGCTAACCGCGGTTAGCACTGCTTTTTTTACACCTGGTATTTTCCTGACTTAGCCATGATATCCTATGGAAGGTGGATATCATGGCTAAGTTTGTGAGCCCCTATCATCAAGCTAACGCCAAACTTCGAGAGATTATCATTGGTTTTCCAGCGATAATCTCTCAATTGGCAGTTAGCGCGAGGATTTTTATCACTTCTGGGATAAACGTTGCTAATAGCAAGTTATCTCTGCGATAATTTCCGGCGATGCTTAGCGTTAAAAAATCTGTTGCTAAGCATTGTTAGCGATAAATATCGCTAAACGTTGGTAATATGCCCCAAAGTCTCAAACAATCTTTAACAAAAGATCGAAAAGCTCCAGATTTTGCGCTGAGTGGCGCAGAAAGAAAAGAACTGCCTCCAGCGTGCTGAGGTGGTGACTATATAGGCACTGTGCATGTCACTCTCTGCGTGGGCAACACCACTACATGGATACGAACAACGCCAGATACCGGCGCTTAAGGGTACTGCTCACCAAAAGTTTCCGGATCCAGTCTGAGGCCTGGGGAATATTCTAAAGTAAGGAATCTGCAGCTAGAATTCTGTATCAGATACAGTCTAATATGTCAATTAGATACAATGCCAATGGAAAACGCTACATGGCCTGCATTATTTAACCTTTAAATTATAAATATACTTTTTAACAATCGCTTACAAAAAACATGTTTTGTAAACACAGGAAAGAAATCCTATCAAGACTTGAAATTTCCTCAACGTATTTGGAGGTTGTAAAGAAGCACATTTCTGCAGGAAGGCAGGTGCCAAGTTAATATCATATACAAATATTGAAATGCACTGGGTGAGAATATGTTTAAGTATTGGCTTTTAAGTACTATATTTGGCTAAAAACCCCAATAGATAGGTCAAGGTATGTTTTCTATTTCTTTTGCACTACATTCCTCATCAGTCCCGTACTGTGAGCATTTTGTACAGCATGAGTACATGTATGTGTTACCATTTTTATAATATAAAACTATTCAATAAGATCCATCATTTTAATATCGGGAAAAGAGTGTTTATAGTAGAACTACAAAGCACGGTTTTACCATAAAATTGTAGTTGATCAAAAATGCTTTTTATGTTGTGTTTAGTTTCTGCCTCAGAGGCTAGTGAGCCTGCAATCCTTAAGAGAATGATGCGGAACTGATCCTTTGGCTCACCCTGCTTGGTTTCTGTAATACACAGGAGCCCGTTGTAAAACCCACTTGCTTGCATATTTTTATGTGAGCTCCTCAGGTACCAAAGAGGAGATGCTTGCATTGTTACCGCCTCTCCTCTGAGTGCATCTCTTACAAAAACCGGAGCCCTATTCACTTCTGCAAGAATTATATCATAAGCTTCTGATAAATGAGGTCAGAATATTGTGTTTATACTATAAGTTGTATCCCCTCAATTTGTATTTCTACATTATAAACCTTATCAGGAGGGTTTACATGTCCATTTGGCGGTTCAACCTGTATATGTATATTTTAGTTGGGGACACCACCAGATGCTCTGAGAGTCTGGCAGCCTATCGTCACTTCGGCTGCGTTGCCTCGAAGCGCTATCACCCAAGTCCTGTTTGCAGGATATATTTCTTTGTTAGTTCAGCAATCTTCTCCTTTTTAAAGAGTGTCTTAGAATCCGAACCTTTTACTTCCTTCTTTACAATTATCTCAACCTTATGCCCTAATTCACTTTTCTGCTTGACATACTCATCTGTTGATATTATATCCACCCCGGCTGAATTCCTGTGCTGAGGGAGATACAGTCCTTGTTTTCAGTTTTACTTTCTGCTTTTTAGTCTGCAGCAGGGGAGCTTTCACCTTGACCGAACCCTCAGTATCCTTATGTACTTTGTGGTACGGCTTAAGGGCCTGCGAAGCGAAGGTATCAGAACCAACAGAGTTGTGAACATCTCAAACAATTTTGGGAAATTCCCGTTCACGATCTTGAACTGAGACTGTTGCCAAACTCTGGCATACTGTCAGAACTGCAGATTCTACTCATACGTTGCTCAGAATAATTGAGGAGACTGTTTAAAATTGACCATCAATTTTATCCCTAAATCCAAGCCTGGTGCAGCTCTGTACTTGTTTTAACACCTCTGGTAACACCGCTAAGGGGGTGGCCCCATGCATTGTACTATAAAAACATGTAAATACACTTACCAAGCTGTTGCTTTCATCTACAGGTGGCACGGCCACAAGGGATAGAAACCGTCAAAATTCTATCCTTATCCAGGGGTAATGTAAAAGGATAGACAGCTTCCAATTGGTTTGTCTTTTAACCCCTCCCATGCTCGTGACGGAACCGCTCCGTCACGAGCCTTGGGTGGGCTGTGCTGGTGACGGAACGGTTCCATCACGGCCCGCTCGCCGAGCCTGCGCGGTGCGAATTCCGCGCCTGCGCTGGATGTCTGAAGAGCGGGCGGGGCGTGACGGAACCATTCCGTCACAAGCACAGCTCACCCGCGGGCCGTGACGGAACGGTTCCGTCACGAGCACAGGACCGCCGCGCGGCCCCACCTCCCCCTAAGCGTTGCAGCGGAATAGATGCCGCAGCGAAGGGGTTAAGCAATCAAGAATAGAATTTCATCTAATTTGGTCCGTGCTTTACCTTTAATGGCATTTATGGTCTGTATACTGATTGCCTGTACCATGGCATGCACTAGTGGTACAGGTCGAAGGAGGAGCGGTAACGTATGTTTGTAACACATATGTTTAAGTCTGTAGACATTCATTAACTTGCCTCTCATTACTTAGGGGTCCCATTCTGACATTCAGAACTACATGAGGTGTTGATCGCTGAACTATGCCTGGTGTACCTGGCACTCTATAGGGACTTCCAGGTCAGAGTAGGGTACATAATTAGCTGGCTTCGTGTAGATCTGTATGTATGAAAGTTCTGTGTTGGGATCTACTGGATCAAAGTCCATCCATAAGTAAAATACTTCAAAAGGGTATGCAGCAAATGTATTTATAACAAATGGCACCCTACCTTCTGTGTTGGGAACATCCTTAGCAAGGAGATGTTGTGGTACCTGTAGTTTACGAATAGTACCATAGGAGCTGCCGGTGCCATTTTCAAATAATATATTCAACAAACATGAGACTCAAATGCCAGAAATCAAAAGTAGGTAAGGGGCGGTTAATTACCGGTAATCTTTATTAACCCAATTAAGGTCCCTCTCTTCCCAGTCATTACAGTCTGAGGCGGATCTGCCTCCCGACAGGCGTGCTTGTAGTTTTAGTGAATAAAGTAACCTCCCAACCACCTCCATGCCTGCTAGTAACAAGGCCAGAAACAACAATAGAGGGAGGGGCGAGGAGGGGACATCACTGGGACGAGGAGGGCCTTAGTCGGGGTAATGAAGATTACCGGTAAGTAACGGCCCATTAACCCCACATAGGTCCTCCTTGGCTAAGTAATTACAGTATGAGGACTTCACAAGCTCGAACAAGAAATAAGCTTGACACAAACACAGCGGAAAACTCAATTGTAATACTCAAGCTTATGACAAAGCTGCCGCACAACAATAATAGTCAAATTAATCATGGAAGCATGCCACACATCCAGGCAAGAGCATCCAATAAAAGTGTAAAGTGACAGTCGCACAGAATAGCTGGACAGAAAACCTTGCGGCCTCCGTCCAAGAGCAGAGACAGGAGGCAGAGTGCACCTGATCCAGAACAGGAGGAACCAGGCCAGAGAATAAGATTGATCAAGTGCCAGCTGCAACCCCACACTAAGAGTAGAGGTAGCAACTAAGAACCCCAGAGTAACCCTTCCAAAAAAGACAAGAGAGCCGGACAAAGAGAAAAACTCTAGTGTGCAGCAAATAAATCCAGGATTTGTAAAGCGCAGCAAATCACATGTGAGGGTCTCAAGGAAATGATTGAAGGGTAGATCAAGAAATACAGAATCACCAGATGTTAATGCAAACGCCGAAAACACGAACCTGGTTCCCACCAGCAAACTCGCAAGCTCAGGCCAGAACGCAACAGAAATAGATCCGAAAGACAACATCGCCAATACCAGAAAAAATAGGAAGAAAACAAATCTCCTGTTGCAAATGGAACTGCAAAGAAATTGCACGAGCGAAGGCCAGATTAAACAATAAAACCACACTATCACGCAGAAACAGTACAAATGGAGAAAACACCAGTAAAAGCCCTCAACTCCACCCATGTTCAAAACCGAAGAAGTGGCCAACTGAAAAGCCATCGCAACAGACAACCGCAGTAGGGCAGCCTCAACCAAAGGGCCAAAAAAGGGCAATCGGAGACCTGAAGAATAGAAGGCAATACCTAGGCTGGAACATTGACTAGAGAAACTTGCGTCAAAACCGCAAAATCTAACAATTGCCCCACCAAAGAAGTAAGCCCAGCCAGAGTAGTGCCAGACCCCTACAAGTTCATACAGCAGCCCACTGAGCAGCCAAAGCAGTAGGGGCCAAAGGAACAAAAACTGACCAAAACGGAACTGGAGCCCATGAACCGCACACCACAGCACAAATGGACCACAGTCCATAATGCAAGAGGAAGAAGTAGAATCCTAGAGGACTTCCAAACAACAGCCTCTCACAGAGAAGAGCACCCAAATGGCCCCAATGCCAAGATCCAAGCCGTCAAATACAGGCGGCAGGGAGGGGCAAGGACAGCAATGGAAAATAAAGTGGGGACGGGATCGAGGGTAACCTGACAAAGGTCCCCCTGGACAAACTGGAGCAGCAGAGAAAACCAAGAGCGATGAGGCCAAAATGGGCAAACATGGGCATCAACATCATCTCCACCCAAATCTTCCACCGCACCCACAGGAGGAGGAATTGGAAGAGACGCATACAGTTCGGAAGGACCAAGGAAACAAGAGAGCATCCACCTGACCAAGCCTGGGAACAGACCAACTCCAAGCAGAACTCAGGAAGTAGCACTGTGTGGGGCAAGGCTAAGAGAGAGGGACAGGACACCCTGAACAGGAAAGAAAGAACCCCGAAAAGGACCTTGGCAGAGCAGAAAAGACAAAGGAGGGTAGATAGCGGCCCAAACCATTGGCTGAGAACTTAGGATGGAAACAGCACACAATGCTAGGAGATGAGACTCCCTCCAAGAACAAAGCAGGGATGTCAGATGATCCAGAGGTGCACCCTGAAGACCAACCTGGTGATTCAAAGAGCAACTAGCCCCCAGAGTCAGCAGAATCGCCCTTCATAACTGGGAAGGAAACACAGGAACAACTTTCCAAACTGCAGCCAACTCTTACCAAATGGAGGGACAAGCCCATACCCCCTGGGACCATAGACCACTTGCTTAAAAGACCCCAGAGATGCCACCCAAACCCACAAACTGGCAACTGTGGGCAAGAAAAATAGAGGGAGCTGAAACTGATCCCTCGCCAAGGGAACAAGCAACCAGCAGTTAAAGTCCTGAAAACAGAGCAGGAGAAAAGAAACAAGGAAGATAAAACATGCAAGGGAGGGAGCCCAGTGGGACAACAGATGATGGATGAGAGGACAGAGCTGGAGATGAGCCCAAAGATAGACTGTAGTGGTTGATACTCCCAATCCCAGGACACTCACCTACTCCTAATGAGCTGACAGCAGTGACAAGACAACCTTCAAGAGACCTTGCCGAGCTGCACTCCAGGCATAAGGCAGAAACTGCCCCTCCTGATTGATGAAGAGTACAGTGATAAATTCAACCGCAAATCCAAGGTCCGAATATGCAAGGGTCAGTCAGAATTGCAACTGCTGAATCAGAGCATATGAAACCTCCACTGCCAACAGAGGACGAGGAAGAGAGAAAACCTATGGCAAACGACCATCAAGTAAAGGAAATCCAGGGAACCCAGCGAAGATACAAACATCTACCGACAGAGCCAAGACCCCGCTGAAGATGCGAGGAGCCGGTGACAGACCGAATGGCTGCGAATCATAAAGCCCAAGATGGACCGTCAGGAACCATCTGGCTTGCGTACCAAGAAGAGGATGGCAGAGACCTCAGCCCCTCTACTATCGGATTGGAAAAAGTATAAACAGATACTCCCGCCTAATCAAACAAGATTTATTAAAGGACTAGGAAACACTACAAATATATTAGCCCTATCGGTACTAATGGATGAATCTATTTCAATGAAACAACCCTTGTATTTGTGCTTTGTCGACTTTAGATCGGCTTTTGATTGCGTGCACAGACAATATCTGTGGAGAAAAAAACAGGAGCAAGATATTCCAGTGCCATTGTTAAAATTAATTCAACTTTTGTATACCGACACCTGGGTTAGAGTGCGGATGGGGGATGGCCTGACACTAACAAAGGAAATATTAACAACAGCAGGACTGAAGCAAGGGTGTGTACTGGGCTCATTACTTTTTAACTTGTTTTTAGCAGATCTTACTGATTTACTGAACTAAATAAATGCACACCCGCCTAAATTAGCCAACAAACAAATATCTAACTTGCTGTACGCAGATGATGTCATCCTCCTTAGCCATATAAAAGTGGGGTTATAACGGCTAATAGATCGAATAACATTGTACTCAAAAGAAAACGGGATGGTGATAAATGAAACCGACTATAGTTATGGTGATTACTAAAAACCCAAGACTAAAACATAAATCCAAATGGTTTCTAGAAAAAGCCCAATTAGAACAAATAGAATCATACAGATACCTGGGAATTTTATTCAATGATAATGGAAATTTTCTCCCGCAAAAATTGGACATTCAAAGGTAAGCAAATGCATTGATAGCAGCATTTAGGATCCTACAGAAATCATTAAGCGATTTGACTTACCGTCCCTTCTTAAAGGTTATATCAGCAAAGCTGCTGCCTACCTCAACATATGGTAGTGAGGCTCTAAGTGGAAAAGACGCTGTGATCATAAATAATGCGGTTTTCGAAAACCTTTAAAACCCTTTTTCATCTACCTAATAACGCATCTCCAGCGCAAATAAGGTTGGAGTTTGGCCTAAATAACCAGCTATATGCGGGAAAAGGACAATTTATTAAAGTATGGAATAGAATAAAAAAATGATCAGGAGAACCAAATGATCCAACTATTATGGCAAGAAATAAGTGAAAACAGGAAATCAAAGGCCTGGAAATACTTAAATACAGTGTTAGAAGAATTTGAGGTAATGCCAATCTGGGTAACTACAATAACCCCGGAATCATTCAAAAAAGCAATCAACAAAATAACAATTTATCTATCGCTGGTAAGAAATAAAGACATGTTATCCTAAAGAAAACACACATGGCCAATAATGAATGGGCTTTCAAAAAAAAGGTACAACCATACTTAGAAACACCATGGTCTTTGATAAATAATAAAAAAAAAAATTAAAGCACGTTTTGGTGTATTACCGGGCCTATGCCATCTTCCCCCGTGGATAAAGTCAGAAGAGTACACACCATGTAGGCTATATAAATCAGGAGAGGAGAACATTATGCGCCTACTGTGTCTCTGTACGGAGTTGAAAATTGAAAGAAGAACCATACTCAAGAGACTGTTCAATGATCGAGGAGTAAGGAGATGTAGGAAAGAATTGATAATATGTCTGCACTCCGATGATATATTTATGAATTCCGCTTTTGTAAAGTTTTTATTAAGATTAGGCACAAAATTAGAGGAGCACAATTTAAAAGCTATAAGAACTGTATGATATATATTAAAATATACTATGAAATGAATTTTATCAAATTTAACTCAGTTAAAAATGATGGCACTTTTTATTATTGTTGTTTTAACTGTTTTATACCGGATTATTATATGAATGATGTCTCATTGTAAGATTTTAATTATTCAAACAATAAATATTATTATTATTACTGCAGGCAACACTCAGACGACTGCCATATGGGTGAGCAGTGATCCACCCCTAGCAACACAGCCACTCATATTTGGCGGTTCCCTGATCACAGGGGAGCCTGACTCCAACCCAACAGAGGAAGACCGGGAAAATGGACTAAAACCCTGGCAGATCATTGACAAACCCTACTGGTCGGAAACAATCTGACCCTGACTCAGGGAAAATCAGTACAGGTGAGCTCCCGGGGACTGTCGATCCTGCAGCAGGGAGCCATAGGTGAACGGGGCTCCCAAACCATAAGTCTGCCACAAAAGGTACGTGAAGAGGACAGCACCGCTTGAAATCCGTATGTGAAATTTGATGGCGGTTACTGGACAAACTGAAAGGCAATCATAGCAACATCCGTCAGCCGATCTCCACTCCATAACATTCAAGGCGTCCCCAAACAACAGAGGACTCCCAAACTGGAACTTATGGAACAACAATTCATGTGCCACCTCCAGACGCTTTGGTTAGGCTACAGGGACCTAAGCCCTGCCACATTAGCCCCAACCTAAAAGGAAAAAACCCACAAAGTATTGCGATCAGATAAAGATTGTGCCAATACAAACAAATAACCTCATAGGGGCGGAGTCCCTCAGGACCTGAAGACAGTAAAACCACTGGTACGTGTACAGCACCTGAGAAACACAGGCGGCTCCCATCCCAGTTCGAGGCCTGACCCAGCTTAAAAACGAGATCAGGAGCTTTCAGGGTGGTATGGCCCTAAGCCTCAAAAACCCTAAGGAGGACCAGTGACTAACAAGCAAAAGCCACACCGGCCCGCATAACAAAAGCAGAGGCAGCGGGAGATTCAACATAACTGACCGCTGGAACCAGTGGGTATGGATCCTTAAAAAGAACCACAAGAAGACTGACGTCAAAAGACTGGAAATACACAGGTAATTGAAATCCTTCCATCATACACCAGGATGTCCCAGACACTGCCATGCACAGGCAAGTCTTTTCAGAAAGTAAAGCAGGGAAATGACCACAGGCACACCCAGACGTGAACCTGCAATCCACACAATGAGAGCAAAAGAGTGTAATTAGGCTGCAATTGACTCTTCCAGAAAAAAGTTCCCCGCACATAGGGAAGTTGGCCACATACACCTCAACATCCCTCGTCTGCTTTATCCGGCTTGAGGTGCACCAACAGCAATCCAAACCAGCCCATGAAGAAGAACCTGGAAGTAGAACACCCCCAAAATTCTTCCTTGCTCTTGCTACCTTGAAGAAGCTGCATATCCAGGTGCAAGCGTAGAATCAACAGCAGGCTCGAGGAACCACTCAAGCAGCCAGCAAGCCAAGAAGTGAGCCATGTTAACAGCACAACTTTCACATGTAAACCTGTAGAGAAGCAACAAAGGCTCAAGCAACAACGACATTTTGAATGCTTAAGATGGGCTGCTGCCTCCCCCGCAGTCGCACACACAGAGGACACAGTCGTGGGGTCCATGTGACCCTAGAAACTATTCAGGACTCGACCGGCCCAACCGGGACTGCTGGAAATGCTCCCTGCCCCAGACAAGCACATGCACGGGGAGCGCACATAAAACACACACTGCCTTCAGCAGGTGAATGCTGTTTAGTCAAATCACAAAAGAAATGCACAAACAGTATAACGACGAGCGTGCTCTCTCACCTGTCGTCAGATAGGAAAACAAGCAGCCATGGAGGTGGGGGAGGGGCCTTTATTAGCTAACAATAATAAACAAGCATTTACAATGCAACGGTTTCGCCTTTGGAGAAGTTTACATTGCCAATAGTTTAACCTCTCGCAAATGTGAGAACTATTGTACCCTAAGGACGACCTCAGCAGACAGCAATTACTGCCACACACACACACACACAGACCCAGCCCCACACACCCAGAGCCAGCCACACCCAAAGCCCCCCCCCCACACACACACACTGGAGCAGTCACACACACACACACACACACACACACACACACTGGAGCAGTCACACACACACTGGAGCAGTCACACACACTGGAGCAGTCACACACACACACACACACTGGAGCAGTCACACACACACACACACTGGAGCAGTCACACACAAACACTGGAGCAGTCACACACACACTGGAGCAGTCACATATACACACACACACACTCTGGAGCAGTCACATACACACGCACATACTCTGGAGCAGTCACATACACACACACCCAGGAGCAGTCACACACACACACCCCCAGGAGCAGTCACACACACACACACACCCAGGAGCAGTCACACACACACACACCCAGGAGCAGTCACACACACACACACACCCAGGAGCAGTCACACACACACACACCCAGGAGCAGTCACACACACACACAGGCGAAACCTAAAAACCTCTCGCCCATGCTCATTACTTGATAAACAGTACCACCTCCGCCCTCCTACTTGCATTGACAGAATATCACAATACATTTTTTCATACCATGTTACATGTATCCCCAAGTTTTGGTTCATCCACATGAATCTCGTGAACCTACCAGGCACTTTAAGAGAACGTATTTACACCGGACACCAGGGTTGGGGGGAGATTCATTTCTATTTAAAGGAGTCCGGAGCACCTACCCAGCAGTATTTCTTCCTCCTGTGACCGCCTGTTTACACCCCGAGGCTCGTGCTACGGTGAGAACACAGGGCAGCACATAGTATTAAACCTAGGCAGTGCACACTTCAAAAACGCCAGAATAAGGGACACCGGGCCTTTAAATTCATACCAGTTTCTTGCACGTTTCTGTATACAATTCCATACAAGTATGGCAAGAAAATGCCCACGCATGGGAATTTTGAAAGTCTGGTTTGATTACAAACGCATCTAAGTGCTGCACATAAAAATAACGTTTCAGTAAGACTCGGAAAACAACGAGGGGACCAGGAGATCTGAAAAACAGGCATGTTAAACGTGAATAAAGACAGAATGCACAAGTTCCAATAGTTTTACCATCTAAGACTGGCCAAAAGACAGTCACCCGAGAAATCCCCAGAGAGACCTGCTTCAAAGGAGGATGAAAACACAGCACAACAGCGAGGGAAGCGGGCAACACTCCCACTGGGGGAGGCAGCCTCTGGAGTAAAAAAAAAGTGAGGACAAATTCAGACGCTATGTTTTCAAGTCGTTTGAAAACTGATACTAAAAGGTCCTGTCGTGCATTTTCTGAGCACCAGAATTTCCCTTAAACCTGCTACCAACACTAGCCTCCCCGTTACAGAAATGTGCTTTGAGGGGAAAAAACGAACAAACAAAACATTTTGCACTGCCCACACATCCGAACACCGAATCAACTTCTTACATTAGAAAGCAAAAAGCACAAAAGGTAAGGCAGTTTTAGACAGCTCCGAGCAACTCTCTCTATAAACGTGAATCAGACTGGAGACCACTGTTTTGTAAGTGTCCAGCAACAACTGGCCGTGGGTGAAAAACTGTCCATTGAATAGGTGCAACCAGTTCGCCGCACATAAACCGCATGTGCTGCTTTAAGACTTCCACCCAAACGAAACCTACAAACTAAAGATGGTCTTAATTAACAAGAATCACCAATCACAAACACATTTCTTAGATTGGAAGTTACCATTAGTTTGTCATTTCCCATGTTCTTGTGTAGTGCTACCCATGTTAGTACACTCCTCCTTTGCATCACCAGAGGTACAGGCGAAAACAAAGACACGAACACAATGGAAAATACAGGTGACATTATAGACAAATAAAAATGAACAGAAGCTCGTTTGTGAGACTAGCCATTGCATCGTATACAAGCACCAGTCGGGTCTGCCGACCTCGCCACCCAACACAATAATACAGATAAGTAACATGTTTTCAGGCAAATGTGGCCACGCCTGTAGCCGAGTGGGCGAGGTGCATAGAACTAGTATGTATATCAATCATCAACATCTGAGGTAGTGATAGAAGATTGCTTTTTCCGTCTCAGAGGTTTGGCGAAATCCATAGCTAGTTTTGGGGTTGCGAATATCTTTGCATTTTCATCTGTGTTTATATGAGGGCGAGCGGGGTAAAGCATTGCATAGGGAATTTGTTCTTTCATTCGTAGTTTTTTGACACCTTGAAATTCTTTCCGCGCCGCCTGGACTGTGGCCATAAAATCGGGATAAAAAGACAGAACATTTCCCTAGTAGTTTATGATACCCTTCTGACGAGAAATGCGCAGTATAGCATCACGCTCCTTGAAATTCAGTGGGAAATTCAGCGGGCGGGAGGGGGCGAAAAGAAAGACACGGACAGCGGACGGGAGGGGGGCATAATAAACATTTTTTTGTCAACAGTAAACAGTATTTCAGAGGCAATTCAATTGAGCTAATGTTGACTGCGGGCCTCGCCTTTTCCCTTGGACTGCGGCCGCCGTTTGCCAACGAGGCTGGCAGGCGGACAGCCAATCCCAGCTGACAGGTTGTGATAATTGTATTAGCTGTCAGCTGAGCCTGGTTCAGACCAGGCAGCGAACGGGTGCGCTCTAGGACCCGGGGGAAGCCCGCGGATCCGCCGCTCGTACACACACCGCATTGCCATTAGAGCGGGTTCAATGGCCGGCTCTCGCGCGCTGCCTGCCGCATCCTTTACGCTGGGGCAGCAGCCGGCGAGGGGAAGGATGAGGAGGTGGCCAGCTGGGTGTTTTATTGTTATGGTTTGCACGCCCCTGTAGACCCTCCTTCTGCTCCCGCCTCCTCTGGAGCTGGTATCGGCTGCAGCACCTCTTGCATTTGCTGTCACCTCTGAAATTGGTATTTGCCATCTGCGGATTCCCTGCTCCGCCCGGCCGTGCCAGTTTGTGCCTGCATGGCTCCGGGTGGTGCATCGGACCAGACTGGGTGTGTGGGGTAGGATTCCGCCCTGCCACTGAAGAGGGTTGCTGCTTCGCGAGCGAAGGGATAAAATCCTGAAGGGAGTAACCGAGGCCTCGCGCACACAGCTTCGGGGTCCTCAGGGAGGCAGGGGGGTCTCCATCCTCGACATTGTGTGTGCGCACGGACCCACCGACCGGTCCGTTACCTCTCGCGGCACCAGGGGGTGACAGATTGCGGCATCCCTTGCTGCCGCCTGCTCGTGTGGATTATCGCTTTATGGTTCCGTCCTGCCTGCGGGATTATGCATGCTTGCATATAAAGAAGGGAGGGGGGCAAACACACGGACAGCTGGCGGGAGAGGGGTAAAAAAAACACGGACATCGGGCGGGAGGGGGGTGAAAAAGACATGGACAGCGGGCGGGAGGGGGGTGAAAAAGACACGGACAGCAGGCAGGAGGGGGCACAACTTACCTCATAAAGGAGAGAACAAACAAACAAGTCAGGTCCCGGGCCGGCAGCCAATCCCAGCGCGGCCCGGGAATGACGTCACGGGGGTGTCCCGGCCGGCAGATTCGGGGGCGTGTTTTTTGCGCTCTCCCCTTCCCATTGGCTGGAAGGTAAAATTCCAGCCAATGGGAAGAGAAGAGGGCGGCACTTAAAAAAAGACACAGAAATGCCCCCGAATCTCGTTTTCACGGGAAAGCGTGATTGACAGCCTCTGTCTCCCAATGGCTAGCCTCCATTTATGGAGCTAGCCAATGGAAGAAGGGGCGGATTCAAGTCCCCATATTGTAAACAAAAGCTTTTGCCTGGGCGGAGCACTGCTTCGCAGTGCTCGGCCAGGTCGAAACCTAAAAATACTAACGTGTTAGGGTACCTGTCAGGAGGCGGGACTGCCTCATACTGTGATGACTTGGACGAGGAGGAAATATGAGGGGGTAATAACCTTTTATAACACTACAGCACACAGTGATCACCTCTCTAAACCGAAGGAGGTAACCAATATGACCAAGGAAGTCTCCGCTAATTGTAATGAGTTGTCTTTTGAGTATGGCATTCAAAACTATTCAAAGTTTTGGATAATCCAGGCCCCTCAAAAGGGTGCCACGGGTTAAGTGTTCTAGAGTTGCAGGTTCAATTTTGACACCCTGGGCACTAAAGACTTAGTCAATGTGCCAACCCTAATCAGAAAACCAGTTGGACTGCAACTCATATACTACCCACTGACAATGTTTCCATAAGATGTGTTTCAGATAATGTTCAGTCCCATGAGACATGACAAGGGCAGTTAGTGGCACACCAAATCCTCCTCCATAAAGGAATAAGGCACACAAGAATCATGAGAAAATAGAATACACATTTCAAAATATTTATTTTAAAACTAAATACCTAATCTGGTCACACAGGATGAATTATAATCACAATAAAAAAAAACATTAAGGCACCAAGAAGATGTATGCGTAATCCAGGCAACAAAGTAAGTATTCCAGCATTATTGCTATATATTTAATAGCACAAGCACCCGCATTTATTAATTCTAAGTGCTATTCTAGTTATATGGCATGGGTAGAAAATTAGTAAATAAAAAGACTATTCTGATTTTTAAAGATTGTTCTCACCAGCATACTTGATTAAAGAACCATAATCTCTATTCTCAGTTCCCAAAGGCAGCTGCGTGTGTGCGTTATAATCACAGCCAACACAGTTACTGAGGGCCTATTGCTTCCCAGCTTCAGTTTAGGTAGGTGTGCGACTGTGTTGTCCCTTTTGATTCCGGCGTGATGGTCCTCTCTGACTGTTAGCTCTCTATGCTCAGTTTTTATAAGATTATTTGGAAGTCTGTTGAATGTTTATTCTGAAAGTTATTAACAATGAGCGGTGTAATGCCCATTCATCTATTTTTACCTATTTCAATAGTAGTCCAATGAAAGAACAACATAATGTAACACAATTATCAACTCTCTAGAAAATCAATAATTTCATAATAGTTATTAAACATGAACGGATCAACTGCAATAATTAAATACCTCAAATATACTCCTACAAGCTTGAGTATTATAATTGCAATAACAGAAGACATTAAATGAATGTACATTTGATTTAATCATGTCATCCACAGAAGGTGAATTCATACTCTAAAGGGGAAAAGAAAACATTACATTTAGGACAGCATTAGCAGTATGGTAAAGATGGTAAATTAAAGGCCTCTGGTGCAAGATTGATGCTGCATCCAAACTTCTTACCAGGAAAGTAAAGCATGGAATTCCATTCATGGAAACCTGGGTGAACCACAGCTTGGGTCCGGATATAGCCACTGCTATTCCCGATGGTTACAAGATCACCCGCAAGGCCTGCACCGACCAGGAGGAAGCATCGTCATCGCTCACAAAGACTCCCTCAGCCTGACCACTCACTCGGGCAACCCAACAAAAACCATGGAACATCTCCACTACCTAGTCCAGAACAACCCCAAACACTACCCTCCGTGGCGCCCTCGTCTACAGACCTCCTGGCCCGCCCGCTCTTTACCAATGCCATCATTGACTGCATTGAACCCCAAGTTCTCGCATTTACTGATTACATCCTACTCGGTGACCTCAACTTCCACCTGGACAACCCCAATGACCAGAACACTGCACTCCTTCTGGAGAATGTCGCCAATATCGGACTCAAGCAGCTGGTCACCCCTCTGACCCATGCAGCAGGACACACGCTCAACCCAGTCTTCTCTGCCAGCGAAAACATCACATACAGCCACATCTCTGAACTCTCCTGAACCGACCAGCACTGCGTTAATTTTGTCTTTACCAAACCCACTGTACACCACCACAACCCCGCCGGAACTGGAACAAGATCAGCGAAGAATATCTCGCCGTCTACCTCAGCACAACCACACGGCCAGTGATCCATAGACACCGATACCGCTGCATGCAACCTCCACAGATGGACCTCCAACTGCGCAAACATGCTGGCACACCACAAGCAAGCACCCAGCAAGCAACACTCCAAGAAAGCCAGTTGGATCACTGCCACTCTCCACGAGTCCAGACACACGTGTAGACAGTTTGAGAAGAGATGGAGAACAACAAAAACCAGGGTAAACCACACAGTTTTCAAAGCTGCTTTCACCGTACAACACCTCCTGCTCAAGAGTACAAAAAAATGGCCCTCCAAGACTGAATCAACGTAAATGCACACAACAGCAAAGAACTTTTCACCATCCTCAAGGAGTTCACCAAACCCAACAGCGAGACTACAGAAGTTCCACCCTCCCAAGACCTCTGCAACAGACTCAGCACCTACTTCCACCACAAGATCAAGCAGATCCACAACAGCTTCGACACACAAGACCTACCTACCACTCCCACCACCACATGCGACTACACCCAGCCCAACAGATCCTACTCAACTGGACCCCGCGCACCACAGACGACACTCTCAAGACCATGAAAAGCATTCACTCTGTAGCACCATCAGACCCCTGCCCACACCATATATTTTTGTGTCTCTGTTTCTGAGTTATTTTACTTAGTAATGCACGTTTTTGTTCTTATCATGTTTTTGCATGGGGCCTTCTTAAGGCACATCACCTTTTACCTAGGATTCCGTTTCACTTCACGCCGCTTTTCCGGTCTCATTTCTGTTTCTAAACCAGTCTGCGTTCCACCGCTGATTTACTCTGTTCTTAAATGCATGCGCGAATTCTACTGACACTTCCGCGTTGTAAAGACGGCGGTTACACATTTCGGAACACCGCGTTTCTCTTTTCCCTGAGCTAATTTTGAACCAGATATTGCGGTAAGCAAAGGCGCTCGTTGCTTCTTTGTGGTAATGGCGGCACATTCTTGGTTGTGCACGACTTGAAACAGTTTGCTATGATTCACTTATTCTTTATGCACAACTATCGGGGTTTTCCATTTCCCTGCCGTTCAGGCTACGTTCCTTTTGTGATGGCATACCCACGTTTTTCTTGACATTTCCCAACAGAAGCCTTTTATCAGTTTGCACCTGTGTCTCACGGATCACCTTTACCCAGCATGTTTCACGCAGTTTGCCCATTTTCATTTGACAGTTTTTATTCTATCTCGGGCCCTGTATATTGTATAAATAGCAGTTTCCTATTTGAATTTTGTTGTAGATTAAATGGACCCCCTGAGGAAGAGCAATGTCGCTCGAAATGCATCGGGGATATTTTGACTTGATTTACATATTTCATTCACGTTGAACAAACCTCACGTCTGGACCTTGTATATATTGATACATGTGGATTAATTACAGTATCTGAAAACATGACTTTACGAAAATCCATAAAACAAAGTGAATTAAACTTTGAATGATTGAAATTACTTGTTTTTAATTTCCAGCAATTTGTAGCATACAGGTGTGCTCAAGCGCTTCACCTTACACCTGTAAGGGTCCTTGCATTCGTTTCCCAAGCCCCGCCTGGACAGACGGGGAACACCTTGAGCACCCTAACCATCAGAAATCTATACCCTTGGATTACATTGGTAATACTTTGGAGTGCAGCGGACCTCCTTGAGTCTAGTTCAACCTTTCTGCCCAACCGCTTTTGCACCCACTCGCCTTACATCATGTCCTACGCGGAAATAGCCAATCTAACCAGCAATAAAGCTGATACTTTCGAATTCACCACGGAGGATACTGACCGCATCTACACTCTCATACAGGAGCCCGAGTGTATTGCCTCCAGCACAGGTTCTGTGCAATCCAACATACGCCAACTGTTGTTCGCTGCCAAAAGAGAGATAAACCAACGTCTACACGCCAGCACCTTGATTCGCTATCATAAAGTTTCAAGAATCCCCAGAGGGTTACGCATACCTCTTAAATCAACATTGTGCAAGAATAATACCAGATTTACCGAAAGATGGTATGGAATCCTGAACAAGTGTTCACTCGATTTATTTTACTAATTGTGGAATAGTTATCTAACATGCTAGAAGACCTGACAACAGAAGTCACTCAACTAAAAGACGAACTAAGTGCCAAATTGGCACCTCAGGAACTAGGTCAAACATTAGATGATGTGAATGCTCAACTCGAAAAATATACTAAAGAAATTAATGAACGGAAGTTGCGTAAATTCAAAAGGGACACAGTTGATTATAAACTCGGGGAGGTTTATAATTGGGCGGAGATCTATGCTACCAGAAGACAACAAAGGGCCCATTTCAACAAATCTACAGAGGGCGACACCTCATCTTCTGATGACTCTTCACGTGCCAGATTTTCCAGACCAGATTCACGTCAACAACCACGTCAAGCACAGAAACAACAGAGTGATACTTCCACGAGTTTACCCTCTACTTCGAGCACTGGACCGATGGGTTAGGCACCAACGCAACCGGCGATCCAGGCGGACCCGGTTCAACAGAATCACAGCGCCTTATAGCTCAATCAACACGGAGCCACAGAATTTAATTATAAACATCTCCCAAACAACTATCTCAACCACACAGATTAAGGTCTTAGAAAAAGGCATCACCTTTGTTCCTACATATAACACAAACGAGCTAGAAACACAGGTGTGTTTCTATAAATTTATGCGGACACTGCGACTTAGACACTTTTTTCCCAATGTGTGTGTACCCCCAGGAACGGAAGATGAGCACACTCTAATGGATTTACGACCAAAAAGTTCATTTCTGGCTCCTGATAGCCATAAGACTCTTGACCTATTTGAAGCTCTTGTACAGAAAGATCTTAACATCATCAACCAGAGCACGGTCCACTTCAAACAAAATCTCTCTAAAAACGAGAAAACCGCACTCACCCAATTAGCTACCAACAATAACATCAAAATCTGCCCTGCAGACAAGGGTGGGGCTCTGGTTATAATGGACACTCAATTTTACTTAGACAGCGTTAACCAACATCTTCTCGACACCAACACCTATATGGAAATATTGATCGATCCCACTCCAGAGTACTCATCCATCCTCCAGTCTCTCATCGACAAAGCTGTTTCATTCGGAACCATCACGGACAGAGACGGACGATATCTAGTCAAAACACATCCTCAAACTCCATATCTGTACATGATACCAAAAATCCATAAAGATCCGGTTAAACCTCCATTCAGACCCATCGTAAGCACATCCATGAACCCATCGGTAATTACATTGACCGCCATCATCAATTGTCAGTTAAACAAATGTCAAGCTACTTACAAGATACTACGGATTTCCTTTCAAAACTCATAAACATCACGATTGATCCAGAGATTCCCGTTTTACTATGTACCATTGATGTAAACTCTCTGTACGCATCCATTCCGCATGACCTTGGCCTGCTAGCGATAGAAGCAGCATTACTCAAAACTGACAAACCACCTGATTTACAGATATTTCTTATGGAACTGGTCCAATTCACTTTACTACATAGTTACTTCAAATACCAGGACACATTCTACATCCAATTATCTGGCGTAGCCATGGGCAATTGCGCAGCACTATCATATGCCAACCTGTTCATGCATGATTATGAAACTCAGCACATACTCACCATTCCGCACTGGCTAGATCACCTCAAAACTTACCATTTCTACATTAATGACATTTTTCTAATATGGACAGGTACAGAACAACAACTCGTCACAGCCATCAATCAGCTAAACACCGTCAATGACAGAATCCAATTCACTCACAATATTAATTCCTCAAGAATCCCCTTCTTGGATGTTGACATCAAAATCAATAATACCAAGCTTGAAACGTCCATCTACACTAAGTCAACTGACGGCAACAACTACCTTCACTACTCCAGCTTTCACCAGCCCAGTCTAAAAAAACATTTACCTTAAAAGCAATTGCTCCGAGCAAAGAGAATCGCATCAACTGATGTAGCTTACAGACACGACAGTTCTATCATTATCAATACATTTTTGAAAAGAGGGTACCCAAAGCAAGTGGTTAAACACGCCAGTGACAGAGTCGAAATCATTGATCGTTCTTCTCTACTCAAACCTAAAGACAGCACAAGCCCACCAGAACCACGGAATATGTTTGTTTCCAAATTTTCCACGAAAAGTCGTTTGATCAAACAATGTATTATCAAACACATTGGCAAGTTTTACAGCTTGAACCGGATTTTAACCAGATTTTTGAACATTCATCTATTTTTGCGTATCAACGTTCGAGAAATTTACAATCAATGTTGAAACCTTGCCCCACCGAATGTACTACATTCAAAGGAACCATTCCTTGTCATAATTGTACTAATTGCCATAACATAATTCCCAGGAACACTGTGACACACCCTTCAAAAGGTACACCTATCCAGCTACAAGTCAATGCTACATGTGACACCGCAAATGTAGTATACTTATTGAAGTGTCCCTGCGGGCTCCCTTATGTTGGAAAAACTGAACATAAGATAAAGACAAGATTAATTGAACATCGCAGCAACATAAGAAACAAAAATGTGAAATCATGCGTCGCAGCCCACTTTGTACACCACAATCACAACATTAGTTAAATTTGCTTTCAAATATTGGAGGTCGTGAAAAAACCTGAGGGCATTGACCCCAGAAAATTCCTTCTGCAAAGAGAACTTTATTGGATTTATAAACTGAGTCCTACCCACCCAAAAGGACTAAATGAAAGACTGCAGTACAGCAGTTTCTTGTAACATGTTCTTCTACAATATTTACTGTGTACTCGTTTGTTTGCTCTCTCTTGACAGCCTTCCAATCTGTCTTGTGCTCTAACATTTCTTTTATCTCTCTTTGTTTCCTGTTTTCCTGCGTGTCTTTTGCCCTTTCTTTGCTTTTTCCTATTTCCTTTCCCACTTTCCCTTTTCACATATGTCCCTTTCTTCTCAGCACTTGCCCTTCATCCCGTTTTTTCACTCTGTCCATTTATCATCTTAGATCACATGCCATTCATCCTTTATTTCCTTTCCAACCCTTGATTTGTTCTACTTTTTGCAATGCTTAGTGGATTTTGTGCTACAGTTGTTCTCTGTACCCACTACTTTGTATTTAATATTTTTATTTCATGTTGGTAATCAAGTGGACTCCCACTTTTTACGTCACATATACCTTTGTAAACATCCGCTTATTTACGTTTCTCTTTTTCTGGGTTATTTTACTTAGTAATGCATGTTTTTGTTCTTATCATGTTTTTGCATGGGGCCTTCTTAAGGCACATCACCTTTTACCTAGGATTCCGTTTCACTTCACGCCGCTTTTGCGGTCTCATTTCTGTTTCTAAACCAGTCTGCGTTCCACCGCTGATTTACTCTGTTCTTAAACGCCTGCGCGAATGGCTCCGCAGGGGGAGCGGCGCGAGACGTCTCCCCCTGCGGATTTTGCGCATAATGGTAGGGTCCAGGAGCGCGAGGCAGAGGGAGCGTCAGGGCAGGCAATCAGCGCGTATTTTCTGAGGAGATTAGGCGCAGGTAGTTAGAGAGGGGGTTTTCTTCCTTTTTAGCGAAAATTCGAGTTTTTCAAGCAGGTTAATTACTTTAATGGTATAGAGGTGAAGTTTAGTTAAGCAGAGAAAGTTTAATTTTTCTAAGATGGAAATGAGCGAACAGCTGATAGCGGGGCTGAGAGTGATCCAGCGAGAAGGGAGAGAAGACATGCTGACACAGGCAGCGTGCAATGAAATGCTTCCCCCGAAGCGTCCACCACAGAGACAAGCGGCGAAGGGGGTGAAATATGCAATTGAAGCCTGTCAACCGGCTTCTGTCAAGAAACGGAATGGCCGAGCCCGTTCTTTGAGCGCTGGTGGGGAGACATCTGTGCGACCTGGTGGGACAGGAACAGTCGTGACGGTGCGAAGAGCTTCTTCCCTCACACGTCAGAAGACAGCGAGCGAATTTGAAAGCGGACCGAACGCCTCTGAGGTAAATGCGCTGGTGGCGGGGACTCCTTTAGGAGCGGCTAAGAGTTGTACACAGGTGGCTCTGAAGAGAAAAGGGAAGGAAAAGGCTATTAAGAAGGTGGCTCTTACCCAGGACAGGATGGGCGGGCAGGGGTTTCCATTACCTCCTCATCCTTTAAATTGTCTTCCTGTCCGTGACGCAGCGGGCATGGACCATGGACAGAACACTGTCAGTCAGAATTTTGTAATGAGAGGGGGGACGGGTTCATTGGTGGCTTATTCCAGTGACAGCGATGACGCAGTGGTTTATGATACGCAACCTACCCGCGCCTCTCCCCTCCAATTGATTCCTATGCAGCTGCCTCAGAATAGTTCGATGCTGACTAGAAACATTGAGTCTGGTGCACGAGAGCTGCCATTGGCTTTCGTCGTTGGTCCTCAGGCATATGAGCAAGTTGAAGCATTTCAAGGGACACAAGATGTGAGTGATTCTGAGGTAGAGGATGAGTTTTTTGAGGGTACTGACACGAAAGGAGAGTTTGAACAGAAGCAAAGACATGGAACACGGTCAGCAGATCAAGAAGCCAGGAGGTGGGACACACAATATCTGTTTCCACGTGCCCGCCCTTCACCGTATGACGCACCACACACGAAGAGCTCACGGGTCGGGAGCGGAGAGGGTCAGTCTCTTTGGGTCGAGCGCCCAAGGTTCACTGACAATCAAGATATGCGCCATGCTTCAATGGATGTTGTTACTACCTCACGAGTAGCACGCGACATGGCTGAGCGCAGATGGTTAATTTTCAGAACGCGCCATCTGTTCAGGCGGCTGCCCCTAATGTGTCACGGTATACTGGGGAGCTTGGTAAGGTAAACTCCAGCGATTCCAGAGCGGATGTTCTGCGATCAGACAGGCCTCAGGAGCGGAGTTCTGATCTGCTTTGGTCAAATTTTGATGGGGGAGTGGGGGGTGAAGCTTGCCCGGGTACTAGTGGTGGTTTTCAGGTGAGGGGTGATTTTAGTCAGGCGGCAAAGGGTCAGGTTAGGAATTCAAAGAAAGGCAAAAAGAGTGGGGGTACTGTGACGAAAGAGGTCAGGGTTGGAGGGGGGGCAACAAATTCTTCTTTGTTGTTTCAGAGGTCAAGTGCGGACTCTTCTGTGGTGAATGTGACTCCAAGAGACTATCAAGAGCGGATGTCTCCGACGGAATTGCAGCGACGTGCAGGACAGTTACCATCCGGTAAGCATCAATGGTGGGCAGTGTGGGATGAGGGAAGAGACGACAGGGCGATTTTTCATGAGTTACCTGTGGTAAAAGTTGTTGGGGGAAGGGAAGGCAGAAAAACTGTTGTGCCAGATACTTCGGTGGTTTCTGGTAAACTGCTTCCGCTTAATGCATTAGACACACATGTTTTACCTCAGGAGTTGCCAGTTCTGACGGGAGAGAATGTTCAGGATGCGGCATCGGAGCAGAGGGTAGCCATTAATGTTAGGCAGCGGCTTCCTTATATGGGGTTGGCGATGCCTTTAGGATCCCATTTGTCAGACAAAACTAAGCAGCGAATTTGGAATCACGAATTTGTTGACATATTCAAGTTGCTGCACCAAGATGTACAGGCCAAAGAGGGTTCCAAAGAGGAGGAATGGGAGTTAGCGCGACGTCCCAGGGTGCCTCGTATGATTGAGAACTGGACTTCAGCCTTTCTGATATACGCAAGTATATATTGTGAAAGGTATCCAGAAAGGTCTGTTGCCCTTTACAAATACATGGACATAGTTAGGAAGGCACAGTTACACTTTGGGGGTTACTCTTGGCTTAACTATGATGAGGAGTTTCGAGCTCGTATTAGCATTTGTGTAGAGAAGCCTTGGGGTGACGTAGATTCGGAGCTTTGGCTTCAATGGATGTCCACATCTCATCCATCGGCTACGACACACACAGCAAGCGGCTTGCCAGTCCCCTACCGGCCCTTTCTATGGCGTCCCGCTCAATCTGGAGCAGGTACATGGGGAAGAGGTTTTTCTTCAGGTACAGGAGCCTGTTGGAATTATAACAGAGGGATGTGCAACAGACCATTGTGCCGTTTCAAGCACGACTGTTCCCATTGCGGGGGCGTCATCCACTCACGCAATGTAATGCCCCGGCGGGGGGTTTCAGTGGGCCCAGAGTCAGTGATCAACAGCGGTTTCCAGAGCAGGGTGGCTGGGCAGCAAGAGGTAGAGGTGCCCCTTTCCCTCCTTTCCCAAAAGGCGCCTACTCCAATTAGACTAAATAGCTTGGTCCCCTGGTTGAATAGATTTCACGATATTGATTCAGCATCTCGTTTGTTCTGGGGGTTTCGGGAAGGTTTCAAACTGGGATATCAGGGCCCCAGACAACAGAAGTGGGCCGACAACTTGCGTTCGGCTAAGGAGCTGCCGGAAGTGGTGCGTAAAAAGCTGGAATCTGAAATCGAAGCAGGTAGAATTGCGGGCCCTTTCCGGCATTGTCCTTTGCCGGATTTGATGGTGTCCCCTCTTGGAGTCATTCCCAAGAAAGCGGCTGGCGAGTATAGAATGATACAGCATCTATCCTGGCTAGAAGGGGGATCTATAAATGATTATATATCAGAGTTGGACACATCAGTGTCTTACACAACGGTGGATGAGGCAATGGAGCTGGTAACAAAGATGGGAAAGGGGGCTGAAATGGCAAAATGTGATATTCAATCTGCCTTCCGTTTGATACCAATTCACCCTACTGATTTTGAATTGTTGGGGATGTTCTTTCAAGGACATTATTTTGTTGACAGGGTATTACCAATGGGCTGTGTGGCCTCTTGTGCGCTCTTTGAAATGTTCAGCACATTCATACAATGGATTTTTTCTCAGACGTGTCCAGAGGGTGTCAGTTGCCATTACTTGGACGATTTCCTTTTCATAGGAAAGGCAAACACGGGGCAGTGTAAAAAAGCATTGACACAATTCCAGAGGCTTGCGGAGGTTCTGGGGGTCTCTTTAGCGCCAGACAAGACCGATGGACCTGATACAGTCATAACTTTCCTGGGCATTGAATTAGATACCACACACATGACAGCACGCCTTCCACAGACTAAGATTTGCGAGATCAAGGCTTTTCTCCTCACAGTTATGAACACAAATAAGATCGAGGTGAGGCAGGTGCAGCGATTGCTGGGTTATTTGAACTTCGCTTGTCGAGTGGTGACGGCCGGAAGGACGTTTTGTAGACGTTTGGGCATGGCTTTATCTGGTGCATATCTCCCACACCACAGGGTTTGGGTGACTAAAAACATCAAAGAAGATTTGCGGGTGTGGCTTTGTTTTCTGGACAATTTCAATGGCATACCTTTACATTTTGTTGATGACAATGTTGTACGGCAAGTTCAAATATATTCCGATGCTGCGGGGTCCAGTGGTTTTGGCATCTTCTGGGAGGGAAGGTGGTGTGCAGAGGGTTGGCCAGAACATTGGAAGAGTCATGGCAGAAGCATTGCTTTTCTAGAGCTTTTTCCCCTGATCGTAGCATTACTAGTGTGGGGCCAAGAATTGCAGAACAGGTTGGTGTTATTTAATGTTGATAACATGGCAGTGGTGAACCTGATAAACAACCAGAATGCCAAAGATGTTAGAGTTTTACAGTTATTGAGAATGTTCATGCTTTTGAGTTTACGCCTCAACATGATGTTCAAAGCTAGACATGTCCCAGGGATTAATAATTGCATTGCTGATGCTCTCTCCCGATTTCAGTGGCAGAAGTTCCGCGAATTGGCGCCAGGGGCGGATCTCCACAAAACGGAAGTGCCACACAACCTTTGGGCCCTAGGGGAATGAGGATCTTTCAGCTAGTCGAGCAGTCCATTGCCCCTTCGACTAGAAGAACTTAAGTGCAAGCATGGCAGGAGTTTTTGCATTATACACGGAGTTTGGGAGGATCTGAGTCAGGGGGAAGGTCAAAGGTAGTATTTGCGATTTTGTTTTGACTCTCATAGATAAAGGGCTGTCTCACACCACCATTGCAGGGAAGTTGTCCGGTTTATCTTTCTATGGCCATTTGTGGTGGGGTTTTGACCCGGTGGATGACCAGTTAGTAAGGAAAATGTTGAGGGGTTTGCAGAGGGGGTCAATCGGCTTTCAGCGGCCGCGAGCTCCCATCACATTTGAGTTGTTGCAGAAGTTGTTACAACAGTTGGGGCTGTTTTGTTATGATGGTTGGGAGGTTGGGCGTTTTAGGTTAGTTATGATTTGGATGTTCTTTGGGGCTTTCAGGGTGTCTGAGGTGTTGGGAGTGGGCAATGACGGAGGTCTATCCAGTGCAGATATTTCAGTAAGTGATCATAGGTTGGGGATATGGGTGAGGAAGTGTAAAACCGATCAGCTAGGCCGAGGTACGTGGGTTTTTCTGAACAGTAGTGGGATGGCAGACTGCTGCCCTGTGCAGGAGTGGGTTCGATTTGTCTCAGGGGACACGTTCAAAACAGGTCATATTTCCATTCATGAATCTGGAGAGAAGATTACTAGCTCCCAATTTTTAGCGGTATTGAGAAGGGCTCTGACATTTTTGGGAGAAAACCCGAAAAATTTTGCCACACACTGTTTTCGGATAGGGGCTGCTACAGAGGCTGGCAGGTTGGGTTTGGGTTTGGATGTACTTAAACGCATTGGCAGATGGAAGTCTAACAGTTACAAACGTTATGTGCGTAAATGATTTTGCTGTTTTGGTACCTCGTTGGGTTGCGTTGGTCTAATTCTTATTTCATTTCAGGTACTGTGCGGGGTGCAAATTCGAAGTTTAAACGGCAGACCTGGATAGTAGGCCATTCGTTTGTTAAGTGGGCAGCCCTGTTTGCAGAGAAGCAGATTTACGGACGGGCACAGGGTATTCCGAGTGCGCAGCACGAAGTAGTCTGGAAGGGTAAAGGAGGCATGAAGTGGGCGGATCTGTTTCCAACATTAACGCAGATGTTGCACATGCGTGGTCGTCCGGATCACCTTATCATCCATTTAGTTGAGAACGATTTAGTTACAATGTCGGGCCTCACGCTCATCAAGCAGATGCAACTTGATTTGACAGTGCTGAAGACAAATTGGCCGACCACTCGCTTGTTTTGGACAGAGTTCATATTCAGACAATCTTGGAGACAGGCCAGGTCGCATGCAGCAGTGGAAAAGGCCAGACGAAAACTAAACAAAGCTATGAGGGTGTTTTGTAAAGTGATGAAGATTGGGGTTTTATCACACGAAACCATCTCGAGTAGCGAGAGTCATCTTTTTCGAGATGACGGGGTCCACCTGTCTCAGTTAGGCATGGCCTACTATTTAGTTGAGCTCAGAGACATGCTCGCGCAAGAACTACAGGTAAATTTATGGTGTAATTCGAAGTTATGAGGGAAAGTTGTCTTATTTTGGTGGGGCCAGGAAAACTCCTTGGTTTTCCTGGGTGGCATAAAATCCCCAGGGAGGAGAAGTCTAGAGCGGGCTCCTCCAGTTATTAGTTAGATAGGGGGAATTATACAGAACAATGGAGGGGAAAAAATGGAAAGAAAATGTTGGGGAAGTTATGATGAGTTCAATACAAGAAAAGAGATTATTTGATGGTTTCGGTATAAAGTCTAAATTTATAATGAAATGAAATGAAATAAATAAATAAATGGTTTCGGTTCAACTGCTAAATTTACATGATTGATGATCTGTTGGGAAATTTATGAATATACATATCCTGAATAAAGCCTTTTCTGCTATGAGAAAGCGAGTGGTCTCAATTTGTGGGCGATTCTACTGACACTTCCGCGTTGTAAAGACGGCATTTACACATTTTGGAAGACCGCGTTTCTCTTTTCCCTGAGCTCATTTTGAACCAGATATTGCGGTAAGCTAAGGCGCTCGTTGCTTCTTTGTGGTAATGGCGGCACATTCTTGGTTTTGCACGACTTGAAACAGTTTGCTATGATTCACTTATTCTTTATGCAAAACTATCGGGGTTTTCCATTTCCCTGCTGTTCAGGCTACGTTCCTTTTGTGATGGCATACCCACGTTTTTCTTGACATTTCCCAACAGAAGCCTTTTATCAGTTTGCACCTGTGTCTCACGGATCACCTTTACCCAGCATGTTTCACACAGTTTGCCCATTTTCATTTGACAGTTTTTATTCTATCCCGGGCAGTTTCCTATTTGAATTTTGTTGCATATTAAATGGACCCCCTGAGGAAGAGCAATGTCGCTCGAAATGCATCGGGGATATTTTGACTTGATTTACATATTTCATTCACGTTGAACAAACCTCACGTCTGGACCTTGTATATATTGATACATGTGGATTAATTACAGTATCTGAAAACGTGACTTTACGAAAATCCAGAAAACAAAGTGAATTAAACTTTGATTGGTTGAAATTACTTGTGTTTAATTTCCAGCAATTTGTAGCATACAGGTGTGCTCAAGCGCTTCACCTTACACCTGTAAGGGTCCTTGCATTCGTTTCCCAAGCCCCGCCTGGACAGACTGGGAACACCTTGAGCACCCTAACCATCAGAAATCTATACCCTTGGATTACATTGGTAATACTTCGGAGTGCAGCGGACCTCCTTGAGTCTCTGTCACACCATATCTTCCACAGAGCCGCCACCTCCATTGCCCCCAAATTATGCCACACCATTAGCTACTCTATCGAGACCGCCACCTTCCCTGATGACTGGAAACATGCAAAAATCAACCCCCTGCTGGAAAAGCCGTCCGCCGACCCAACAGATCTCAAGCATTTCATAACCATCTCCCTGCTCCCCTTCCCAGCCAAGGTCATCGAGAAGCCAATCAACGCCCAACTCTCCAAGTTCATCAAAGCCAAACATGTCCTGGATTCCTCTCAATCCGGCTTCCAAAGGAACCACAGCACAGAGACTACCCTATTCACTGCCACCGATGACAACCACTCCCTCCTTGACCGGGTAGAAACAGCAGCCCTCATCCTCCTGGACCTCTTGGCCGCCTTTGACACCGTCTCCCACTGCACCCTAAGCACGAGACTCTACGACGCCAGCATCCGTGACAAAGCCCTAGACTGAATATGCTCCTTTTTCACCAGTAGAACACAGCGAGTCAGACTACCACCATTCCTCTCAGAACCCACGAAGATCGGCTGCAGAATCCCCCATGGCTCCTCCCTGAGCCCCACCTCTTCAATGTCTTCATGGCCCCGCTCTCAGCCTTAGCCAGGGACCACGGACTCAACATCTCCTACGCTGACGACATCCAACTGATCCTCTCCCACACCAACGAACCCACAGTCTCCAGATTCAACTTCCCCTATGGGGTGAAGGCTGAAGCTATTTGGATGAGAGACAGCTGCCTTAAGCTCAACTAGGACAAGACCGAAGTCCTCATCCTGGGATCCAATGCATCTGCTTGGGAAGACTCCTGGAGGCCTCAAACAACTGAATAAACTCCCTCGTAGCCTATCTGTTCCTTACATCAAAACTTAGTTCTTCTCAAATTATCTCATACATTTACTCACAACAGCGACACTTGACATTGGATTTTTCATTGTTTTTATTATTTCATTGCTTCATATATTTTATAACATTTCAATTTTCTTTTTCTTTTTATGTATATCTTTTCTTCATTCAAAGTGACAAAACTGATTATAAAAGTTCATACAAAAGACAAAATTAACACAATCATTACATACAATTTTATATAAACAAATCCATACAATAGAGAAACAACAGCCCTTGGATTGACTTCAATAAATACAACCATACCACAACCCTTCAAACACATCCATACTCTCACAAAGATTCATACAGCCAGCATATGTACAAGGTAGAGGTTATGTGTGACAAAAGGAACCTCTGCGACCAAGTAGATTTTTATATTCAGAGCACAAGGCTCATCACAGGGTCGACACGCGTTTCGGTGGTGTCAAAGAGGTAGTTAGACCACCTTCATCAGGACCTTTCCAGATACCCACATCAATATCACAGCAACCAGGGGACAGGATCAAAGATTAGGGGGAATTTTTAGGAATTATCAGCCAGCAGCTATTCATATGATCTCTTGCTCAGAGACAGAATCCTCCCTTGTACTCAGCAGAAGCTGCCCCCTCAGTGTCAAAGGTAGTTTCCTTAGTCAAAATGTAATTATTCTATATTCTAGTCCTGTGGTCCAATGCGCTTAAGAGCCAGGCTTGTCCTAAATAATTTAGGGAAGTAAGACTCTGGCAAATCTTTTACGTTCTTATACGTCAATCTTTGTTATGGCTTTTGCTCAGACGATTTGTACATTCAACTGTTTTATGGAATCTGGTTCGCTCACGCACTGGCCGACGGCTCTCCAATCGATGTAGGCTATGAGGGAGTTTATTCAGTTGTTTGTAGTCTCATTCCCCTCTTCTCCCTAGCCTGAAAAGTATAACCTACAGAGGGGGTCCCCCATTTTGCAGTAGACTCCTGGTGGCCTGCCGCATTAGGAACCCCACACCCACCTACCCACGGGTCACACACAAAGCATCGGCATCATATTGGGCTCCACGCTCTTTGTCTGCTTCGAAAGACCTTGAGATGGATCCTACCAAAGTCAGAAAGATGGTAACCCACGCACTCATCAGCAGCAGACTTGACTGCGGCAACAAACTCTACGCAGGCATACCCCAGAAACACCACAGGAAACTGAGGAATGTTCAGAACGCTGCAGCCAGACTGGCCCTCAACATTATTGCCGCAGCCACATCTCCGAACACCTGAGCGATATCCACTGGCTTTTTAGTGAACAAAAGAATCACACCTTCAAAGCCCTCCACGACGCTGGACCAGCATACTTGAACCACTGCCTCTCATTCCATGCTCCCACTAGAAACCTGCACTCTGCTGACAAGGCCCTGGCCACCATCCATCGGATACGCAAAGCCAGGGTGGGAGGAATATCTTTCTCCTACCTCACCAATAAGACCTGGAATACCCTGCCTCTCCACCTCAGGCTATCCCCATCACTGACCAAATTCAGGAAAGCCCTCAAGACCTGGCTCTTTGACTGAACCTCAGCGTCGAGCAGGACTTGCAGGCCCTCCCTTATCCCCTCCACACAGTGCCTTGAGACCCAAATGGGTGAGTAGGCAAGGTTAACATATACGGATTGATTGATTGACTCTCTGCCAGGGCTCACAGTGCAATTCACAGCTATCCTGCCAGACCAGATTCCTGGGAAAAGGCTATCCTCCCAGAGCCAGATTCCTGGAAAAAGGCTGAGCAGCATTATCATCATTCACTGGCCGCAATAAGACCTACATGGAGTGGGCTGTGATGACAGCCTCTGAGTTGTTAACACAAAGTGAAGAGACAAAATGAAGACCTACTGATGCAGGCCAGATTTGGGCAGCAATCAAAGTGTCAGGACTAGAAGAAGGGAGCTTAAGCAGTATAATGGGGGGGGGTCACAAGGACCAGGCCAGCATCTGAGGCCTGTGGAGCACACCCACTAAAGCAATCCCAGCCAGAGAGGGCAGGGATGCCCACAGGAAGGTAATGACTGAGAATCACTCTCACTGCAAGGAGCAGGGATGGAAAGAACATCCTTGGAGCCCAAGCTAAAGCACACTGGTTGATAAGAGGTACCTGTTTACTTGGTAGGAGAACACTAACAAATGGATGGGGACATGCCCCTGAAAGGACAGGGTAGATTGTCACTGGCTAGAGTACTTCTTGCCCAATAAAGGGAATACATGATGACTTAGAGAACGCACAAACAAGTGATCAAAGTCTGCAGTATACTTTGACCAAGACAGTGGCAAAATAACAGCTAGCCTGACATGTTGTGTCCAGATGTCAGTGGCACTGGGCCCATGTAATATTGCGTCCCTTAAGTGCTGCCTTATCTAACTACCACGACAAACTGCAAACATGGTCTTTTTTAACTTCACACGTGAACAATCAATAAAATAACTCACAACAAACAGGACAACTCTGAAGATCAATGGAACTATATGAGAGGGATCCCATCCCCGTTGCAGACAACCAGTCAGTCGATTTCTAAAGGATCTCTTACAGAGACAACCTTGCAGCTCTTTGATCTCAAACAAGATTTGTAGGACGTGCATGGAGATATTAATGATTTGGGCCAGCCATTTGTTAACCTGGATCAATCCAATGATGAGAGGGAAGAAGAGAAGGAAATCAACAAGGGAGAGTCGACCACTCTCTGAGATCAGAACATTCAGCTGCAGGAAAAACTTGACATAAAAAAAAGATATATCCCAGAGTAACAACGTATGGATCAGGGGCATTCTAAACAGGCTTCGTACAAAGGCTTCCTCACTCTATTCTGGGTGCAAGAAATGATGAACCAATCAAGCTCGATTGCATTCACCAGACAGCAAAACCCTAATTTCAAGGAAATTGCCCCTGACATCAGCACCGGAATATATCACTTCCAAGTGAAAGAAAAAATTACATATAAAGTAAGAAAGCAAGATAATGCACCTTTGAAGGCTACCAGTTTCCTATCTTTCAGGATGTAGCAGGTGTGGCACCTAGGGTGACCAACTGTCATGGGTGCAAATTCAGGACGGCAAGTGTAAAATTCAGGACAAAGAGTCAAAATTCAGGACAAGAATTCAGGGCAAAAGGTCCAAATTCAGGACAAAACTTCTGGACAAAAGGTACGTTTTATAGACACATCAGGGGAGGCCGCACAATAGTATATAAGTAAGTAAATAGACAACCACTTAAGTACAAGTCAAAATAAGTTTATATTAGGTTGAGAAAATCGTGCACTTCACGGTTTTTCAGTATGGCCGCAGCTTGCTACCATAGACGTTTCAAAACTTGCATCTCGCTCCTGCAGGTACATGACGATGGTGAGCCACACCTGAATATAAGTGAGGCCGCTTTTATTGTTGATTGAAAACTACTGCATATACAAGGAACTTTGCAGTGCCAGCCCCAAGTAACAAAACCGCTAACCCCCCTTTCCAGCCTCCCAGGGAAACACCTGATGCTCGTTTGGCCAGTCCGGCCTTGCTACCACCCTCCAATGGTGCCCCTCATCTTCACATAGACCATTTCTCATGTGTATTTAATTTCTTTTATAGTGTTACTCATCCCAAGTATGTAGGGCAGGGTGTCTGAGTGCGTTACATCACACACACATTATGTAGAGACAATGACTCATATAAACGGGAAAGTCAACGTATAGGAAATGTTACTTCAGATAATGGGTGCTACAAGATGTAATCATTCTTTTATCTATCATTCAGTCTTTCACCATTCATTCTGTCCTTCCATCTATGTGCCTATCTATATACAAACATATTCAACCATTTGCAAACCTATCCACCATGTATCCTTCCATCCATCATTTCACACATCCATTCCTCCATCCACCCTTTCACTCATCCATCCATTATTAATCCTCCCACCCTTTCACCCCATCCATCCATACAGTCATACATCCACTCTTCTACCTATCCATCTATTCACTCATCTATCCAGCCATTTACCCTTTCACCCATCCAGCCATCCTTTCACTTACTCATCCATCAACCCAGTCACTTACCCTTCCACCCATTAACCCTTTTAGTCATTCATCCTCCATTTCTCTCTCCATCCCCCTTTCACTTATCCATCCATCCTTTCACCCACCCACCCATCTACTCATCCATTCATGAATCCATCCATTGACCCTATTGCTCATCCATCCATTGTCTCACCCATCCACCCTTTCACTTCGTCACTCATCTATCCATCCTTTTGTCCATCTACCCCCTTTCACTCACTCATCAATCCTTACATCCACCCTTTCACTTATCCATCCATCCATTCACCCTTTCACTTATCATTTCATCAATCCATCCATCCTTTCACTCATTCATCCATCCACCCAATCACTCGCCCACCATCTACCCTTTCACTCATCCATCCATCCATCCATCCTTTCACACACCCATCCACCCTTTTACACGTCCATCTACCCTTCCACTTATCCATCCATCTATTTACCTTTTCTCTCATCTATACTTCTACTCATTGTAGGAGAGTAGGGTCTGCAATCCTATGGTCACCCCAGATTTTTGCTTTTTGCTTCACTGGTTTACGCCTTTCCCTGGCTGTGGGCCTGCTAATCAGACCCACAGCCTAGCTGTTCTCTCTCTAAATTGACATCCATGTACTTTAGGTGCATTTACCAATTGGTATTGGGTCACTCTTGTAAGTCCTTGTACAGTGTACCATAGGTACCCAGGGCATAAGTGAACCCAAGGCCTACCAGGGGCTGCGGCATGTATTATGCCACCCCTGGCTGGCCATCCAAATCTGACACAACTGGCTGATCAATCAGCTGGGGCAAGGTGGTGTAGTCACCCTTTGCTTTAGATCTAGTATACCTATATCTAAACCTAAGATGGACACATATACTCCTATAAGTCACTCCTATGGCAGGCCTTAACAATCCTGGAGGCAGAGTGCTTGGAATTATGTGAGATGGTGCTCTAGCATGAGCTTAGCCTGTCTGCAGCTTTCGGAACCAAGTCCTTTAGCTGTTTCCATGATAACGCTATACCATATACTCTTAAGTGCATTATAACCTCGCGGTTATTGCTAACTTTGGCATAGCATTATCAAAACATGTCGAGTAAGGCGTCATACGAATTGGAATACTACCCTCTCGACAGTTCTGGCGACGGGGGTAGCATTCCACCCTTCTAGAGGGACACGACATGTATCTAACTGTGAACCCCGTTAAAGTTAACTCGAGCCTCAGCATCACAAAATGGATGCTGCCACCACAGACACAAGTCTGACCTCCTGCTGCTGGGAGTCCTTCCAGCGAGGGAGGCTTGGACAAAGGGTTTCCTGCCTTGGGAGGTGCTAGCACCACCCCAGACAGGATTTTGTGTATTAGGTAAGACAGGCCTGAAAGGAATGAGACATGCCTGGGGCACACAAGGTGCCCTGTGCATACATCGGTTCAAACCAGTTAATGGGGCACTCCAGCCCCAGCTCTGGCGCGAAACTGGACAAAGGATAGGAGGTGGAACCACCCCCCTTCCTGGTCCCACCCATAGGAGGGACCTAGTCATAGTACAGCCCCCTTTAGGAGAATAAAGGTAGGAGCTGGTCCCATTCCAAATTAGATTATCCTGATTTGAAACTATACAAGAAGAAACTCTGGACTTCGACGTTCTGCTCCACAGAAGACTGAAGAAATCTCCCTTGTGGGCAAGGAGTGTCCACCCTGCACAAGCAGGCACCATCAAGCGTCCTAGCAGTTCACTTTGTCGTCTTCCCGAGTGGATCCAGACTTCAGAGCCCGACGAGACCCGGATTCTCAGACCTCTCCGACCTCTACCTACATCTGCAGCACAGCTGAGATCCGTGAGTGTGACGAGACACGTGGGACCGGCCATCTTGGAGAAACTGCACTTCGCTTCCAGCACGACTTCAGAGGCATCCTCGACGACGTGCTTTGGGGATTGAGAAGCCCCAGCCCGAGCAGCTCCTGCACAGAAGATCAGCCCTCCAGCATCCACAAGATCTGCGTGGGGCCCTTTTGCTTGATTGCTGCTCGACGCGTTGTCTGGTCACTTGCCGGCTTGCTAGTGGCCTCCTAGACGACGATCCTTGAAATCTACACTGCTGGTGATGTGATGTGATTGGGTTCTTGTATAGCGCACTACCACTCCGAGGAGTATCTTGGCGCTGAGACTTCCTGTATCTAGCAGATGACTGTGTCTAGACTGTTCGAGAAGCTGGAAAAGAATCATATTAAGGTTTTACATACTGTGTCTGGCAGTGAGTACATCCATGTTTTTAGTTGTTTCCTGAAGTTTAGTTCTGTATTGGCTGCAGGGAGGGATTGAGGTAGTTTATTCCATGCTTTCGTCCCAATCACAGATAGGGATTTACCACCCTTCGTCGTCAGCCTGAACTTGGGGACGGTAAGCAGATTTGATGAGGATGATCTCAGTTCACGTACTGGATGGTATTGTTTAAAATATTTTTGTAGATAGGCTGGGCCTTGGTGGTGAAAAGCTTTGAAGGAGATTATCAGGACTTTAAACAAAATACGCCTTTGTATTGGGAGCCAGTGCATTGCGTCTAGCGCGGCAGAGGCTGAAGATGTTCTTGCCCAACCTAGAACTAGCCTAGCCGCGGCATGCTGTACCATCTGAAGTCTATGCAGGGCAGATCTATTTAGCCCTGCATACAGACTGTTGCAGTAGTCCAATCTGGATGTAATCAGTGCCACTGCAACAGTCCGTCTGGCACTCAGAGGGACCAGCTTGAAATATTTTCTCAGACCTCTGATGATATTGAAACAGTTTCCAGCTACTTCTCTGGTTTGTTGGTTAAAAGACAAACTGTTGTCAAATGTAACCCCCAGATTTCTCACTGCATTGACAGTATTGGGTGGAGCCTCTGCCTCATTGGGCCACCAGGACTGAGGAGAAAAACAATTATTGGTGCCGAAAGGTATTATTTCTGTTTTGGCAGAATTACATTTTAGATGATTGCTGGTCATCATGCAAATACTGCCGAGAGGCATTCTTTCAGAGTGATTTCAGCATTCAAAGCATTTTTATCCAATGTTAGAACTAACTGGGTATCGTCGGCGTATGCAATCGAGTCAATGCCAAACGAGATTAGTTTGATCAGGGGAACCATATAAAGGTTGAATAATGTGGGGCTCAAACTTGAGCCCTGCGGAACCCCTGTAGTCAGCATTTTCTCCTCGGAGCGGAATTGACCCAGCATAATAACCTGATGCCTGTGTGCTAGAAAACTTCTGAACCATTCAAGAACGGTTCCTGCTATGCCCGCATTTGCTAGGCGATGTAAAAGGATAGCATGGGATACCGTGTCGAATGCTGCAGAGAGATCTAAAAGGATCAGGACCGCCTTCTTGCCCTGATCCAATACAGCTCGAATGGTTTTGGTGGTAGAAAGAAGGGCTGATTCGGTAGAGTGGTGTGCCCTAAAACCCGCTTGGCATGGGTGGAGGGTTTCGTTCTCCTCCAGAAAAGTCATCAGTTGTTTATTTACACAGGATTCAGTCAGTTTGCATAAAATTGGAAGAAGCGAGATAGGGCGTAGATTGGTAAGAGTAGCTGGATCTTTGATAGCTTTCTTTTGTAGAGGTCTGACTGCTGCTACTTTCCAGTTTGAAGGGATCTCGCCTAAGGCGAGAGAGGCATTAATGATGGAATTTATTCCAGGATTTACTTCATCTACTATTGCTTGAAGCAACGTAGGTGGACATGCATCAAAAGGAGATCCAGATTTCATAGTCGATATCGCCTTATGCGTATCTTCCAGACTAAAGGGGTCAAAGGTGTCCCAGCCGGGTTTTTGAAAGCTTGAATTGGCCTTGACCTCAGATTTCTCTTGCTGAAATATTGGAAAGCCTTTCGTGATAGTCTCTATTTTCTGAGAGAAGTAATCAGCTATCTTATCGCATAGATTCGTGACGGTGGGATATCTTGTGTTAATGCCTTGGGATTTCTGAAACTATTCACAATATTGAATATTTCTTTTTGTTTATTTCCTGTCGCTTCAATCTGTGCCGTATAATATTCTGCGTAAGCATTCTGCTAGCAATATTCTGCTGGCCTGGTTGCTCCAGACTGGCTCAGAGGTGGAGCGTATCTACACTCCTTGACGGACGCACAGCGAGTTCCTTTAAGCAAACGATGACTCTGTTTAGTTCAAAATAAATCTATATGTTTATTTTTCTTCAATCCTTCAAAAGTCAGAACACTTCGAATATGAATTAGCAACCACATATGCGACACATAAATGCCTGTCCAATTTTACAAATGCTGCTCATATCTAACGTTTTTACATGTACTGAGAATTACAACAGTATGTTTCACGAGGTAATGATGTTACTTTTAATACTTGCAGTTAAATCCCTGACGAAGGGCTGAAAATGCGCCCGAAATGCATTGGATGAAGGATGTTTTTTTAAATGTGTCCGCCGTGCTGCAGGAAGAAAAGGCTTTTTGGCAAACTGCAGCATTTGTAAAATTGGACAGGCATTTATGTGTCGCATATGTGGTTGCTAATTCATATTCGAAGTGTTCTGACTTTTGAAGGATTGAAGAAAAATAAACATATAGATTTATTTTGAACTAAACAGAGTCATCGTTTGCTTAAAGGAACTCGCTGTGCGTCCGTCAAGGAGTGTAGATACGCTCCACCTCTGAGTGATTTATTAACCGTTGGTTGGAAGGCACAACCATATTTTTCGGACTGCACGCAAAGAAAGGAATAACTTAACAAAAGGATAAAAGTGATATTTATCAAATAAGATAAACGTTGGTGTGCATATTGTCATTTTCTTGTGGAATTGCTCCAGACTGGCCCCTGCTTCCCTGCAAAGGAGAAGCACCCCGGACCCTCCTGGTCCGCACCAGACGCCTTTTCCACTCACCGCATGGGTTGCCTTTGCCAAGGCCTGTTGATGCCGAATCCCGATCCAACACCGCCGACAGCGAGAGCCTGCGTAGGACAGCTTGTGCCTCCATCCTGGTCGTCGAAGACACCACCTGGTCCACTTGGCTGCAGAGTCAAGCGTCCACTCTTCACCTGATCGCGACGACAGCATCTGGTTCCTTCCTGGTTCCACTCCAGTCACTGACTAGTGACTGTGAACACTGTCCCCTCTGCTTTCAGGTCTTCATCTTCCTTGATCCACCCTTGGATCACTCCGGACATCTTCCTTCTGGCTGCCTGCAGCATCTTTTCTTCCAGGCTCCATAGACTTCAACACGGAAACCCGACACACTTTGACACCTGTGTACCCGCAGTCCGTGGGTAAGGTAACAAGAGCATTTTGGTGCTCAAGGGTAGATTGACTCTCCTAGTGTCCAGATTTCCAGTCGTTTTAGTACTAGCTAGTCGGAACTGTCTAATACTTACCTTTTCGTAATTTGTACTGTCCATTGACTTTGTTACGCATCTCGTGTGTGAGTTCACACTCTGCACACGCGTTCCGTGGGCCTCCTATTACTTACCTCAGGTCAGGATAGGGTAGTCCCAGCGGTCCTACAGCCTCTGGACAGCTCCATTCCTTCTATCGATTTCCTTATACCATTTACTCAGTATATGGTTTGTCGTGCCCCTAGGGCACCATTGTAATTTGTGCAACTTAACGTATTTTTCTTAAGAGTCTTGTCATGTGCTTAGCCCTCTGATCTCATAAAGAGTTCAGAGGTGTATGTTAGTTAATAAACATCTTGTTTATTTTCATAACTATCTGTGTGGTGTCCTTTCATTTGGTATTCAAGGGGTTATATGTGGTAAAACAGCTGGCTTCACATGCCAAAAGAGTTTAGCCTAAGACTGCTTTGTCCATGCTACCATTAGGATAGCTGGTCTATAAGGTTGACTTACAACCAATCACCATAAGGGTTGTTTGGACTGATACAAGGTGATCACTAGAACTAGTGAGCATCATATATCAGGCCAACTTCTCACACTCATTAAGGAATTAGTTACTTACCTGTACACTATAGTTCTCCAGTATTATCTTTCATAGATTCACATGCTTGTATCTTCCCCGTCGTCATGGTGGGAGTCTCACGGTAACAGAATGACCAAGCAGTATCATAGAGAAGAAAAACTGCATAGAAAATCCCCATAGGGACTGTAGTATTTGGTAACCAGACCATTTCCTTATTTGGTTCAAAAGTCAGCCAATCAGCATTGCTGCCCTGCCCTCACACTCCCCAGCAGAAGCTTCCTGCCTCAGATTTCCGTCCCCGAGTGAGAGACATGGATAAATACTGAGAAACAGGTTCTGCCTGAGAAACGGGGAGGCGGGCGGGCGCATGTGAATCTATGAAAGATAATACTGGAGAACTATAGTGTACAGGTAAGTAACTAATTCCTTCTCCAGTATTACATCTTTCATAGATTCACATGCTTGTATCAGAGTAGTAAGCAGTGCTCACAAAATTTGCAGCGTTTCCAGAACAGAACCCAGAAGGAAGCTCTGCAGCAAAGCAATGATATAACAATACATATCAATATAATACGATATATGCAGAGATATATATGTATGTTCAAACATAAATCAAAGTACTGCATAGAAAAATAATCATACAATTAAGTCATACCTTACTGAAATAGGCGTTTCAGAACAGCTTGTCCCACTGCCGTGTCCTCTTTCCACGCAGTGTCTAGACAGTAGTGTCTTGTAAATGAATGCACGCTCTTCCACGTTGCTGCTCTGCAGATGTCAGGCAGCGACACCCCTGCGAACAAGGCCATTGAAGTCGCCATCTTCCTTGTGGAATGTGCATGCACTTTAGAACAGAGCGGCTTTCCCGCCTTTTCATGACATTTCAGGATAGCTGATGATATCCATCTGGCAATACTCAGTCTTGACAAAGGAAGGCCTCTCCTTTGGCCTTCAAATGCAATAAATAATTGTTTGGATTTGCGGAATGTCTTTGTCCGTTCAATATAGAACTTCAGGCATCTAGAGATGTCTAAAGAGTGCAAAGCTCTTTCTGCTTCCGATGAGGGATTGCTGAAAAAAGTAGGCAAAATAATAGGCTCATTGAGGTGAAAAGACGTTGTAACTTTGGGAATAAAAGTTGGATTTGTTCTCAATATAACCCTGTCCTGGCGAAATTGTAAGAAGGGCTCTTCCACTGAAAAGGCCTGGATTTCGCTAACCCTCCTTGCTGATGTTAGGGCAAGCAGAAGGGCTGTCTTCCATGACAGGAACTGTAAGTCTGTTTTGTGTATAGGCTCGAAAGGTGGCCTCATAAGTTGTGATAGAACTGTATTGAGGTGCCACGGCACTGGTGGGCGCCGGATGGGTGGAAAAACTCTAAAAAGTCCTTTGATAAATTCCTTTATTATCCTGGAAGACCAGAGAGATGGTTCATTTGGCTTCCGCCTGAAGCGTGATATTGCTGCCAAGTGCACTTTGACCGAGGCATGCGACAGACCTGCCTTAGATAGTGACAGCAGGTAAGGTAGGATACCTTCGGGTTGTACTTCAAACGGATGTAAGTTTTGACTGTCGCACCAGTGGCAGAAACGGGTCCATTTCGCTGCATATGTTTTGTTTGTTGATATAGCTCTGGCTTGCGAGAGAATATGCCTGCATTCCTGCGGAATGTCTAGGTTTTGAAATTCCCGCTCATGAGGTTCCATGCTGACAATTTTAGTGATTGCAGATCCGGATGCAGAATCTGACCGTCTTTCATGGAGATGAGGTTCTGGAATGTCGGAAGCTGGATCTTGCTGCCCTTCGACATCTGAAGTAGATCTGAAAACCACGCCTGCCTCGGCCAGGCTGGTGCTATCAGTATGACATGGCACGGTTCCGATCTCATCTTGCGCAGAATTCGCGGTATCAATGGAAACGGAGGGAACGCGTAGGCAAACCTTCCCGTCCAGTCCATGTGGAATGCATTTCCCTTGGATCCTTGCTGATGGTACCTGGACGCAAACTGAACGCACTTTGAGTTGTTTTTTGTTGCGAACAAGTCTAATGTGGGAGTGCCCCACCTTTGAAACAGGTTGTGAAGCTGAGTGTCGTGCAGTTCCCACTCGTGCGTCACATTGGAAGTGCGACTCAGGGCGTCTGCCCGTGTGTTGAGGACTCCCTGTATATGTTGAACCTGAATTGAAATGCCGTTGGTTATCAGCCATTTCCAGATTCTTTGCGCCAACGTCGACAGCTGTTTGGATCTCGTTCCACCCTGTTTTAGCAAGTAAAACATAGTCGTGGTGCTGTCCGTTTGTATAAGCACCGACGATTGGCGTATTCTGGGAAGGAATGCTTGAAGCCCCAGTAACACCGCTTTGAGCTCCAACATGTTTATGTGAAGCTGAGCTTCCCAATCTGACCAAAGGCCCTGAATCTCCAGCTCCTGAAGATGCGCACCCCATCCTTTCAGCGAAGCGTCCGTTGTCATCACGAAGTCGTGATCTCGAGGAACAAAGTTCAAGCCTTGGTCCAAGTTCTTTTGAACCTTCCACCATGACATGGCCACCTTCATACGGTTCGTGATGGCAATCCGATCCTCGAAGGTTCCTTTGGATTGAACCCACTGCTCGTCCAGTTGTTCCTGCAAAGGCCTCATTCGAAGGCGACAATTTGGCACCAGTGGGATGCAGGATGATATCATCCCCAACATGGACTTGTACACTCTCACAGAAGTGGACCTTTTTGTTTGAAGTGACGCCGTTAGTCCCATGATCTTTCTCATTCGGTCTTCGGAAGGATATGCTTTCCCTGCTCTGGTGCATATCCATGCCCCCAAGAACTGGATGCCCTGGGCCGGAGTCAGCGAGGATTTCTCCAAGTTGGTCCGTAGTCCCAAGCGCTGAAACAGCCAGATGCAGCTCTGAAGAGATCTTGCTGCCTCTCTGAAAGATGGTCCTGTCACTAACCAGTCGTCCAGATATGGGTAAATGTAATGCCCTTGCAATCTTAAGTGGGCCGCCACCGGGGCCATGCATTTGGTGAACACCCTCGGGGCCGATTTGAGTCCGAATGGCAGGACTTTGAATTGAAAGTGGCGACTCTCCACGACAAATCTTAAATATTTCCTGTGCTTCCGATGAATGGGAATATGGAAGTACGCGTCCATGAGATCCAAAGACGCCATGTAGTCTTTTTCTTTTATCATTAGTAGGATCTCTTGCAACAATAGCATTCTGAAGGGTATCTTCTTTATGTATTGATTCAGATCCCTCAAATCCAATACCTGTCTCCATTTCAGGGTTTGTTTCTTTTTGATGAGGAAGAAATGCGAATAGAAGCCTTTCCCTCTGAGATGTTGCGGCACTTCTTCTATGGCTCCCTTTTGCAGAAGCGAGTGAACTTCCTTCTGCATTTCCTGACGATGTTGGTTGAGCCTGAGCACTGGGGGATGATCTGGCGGTATTTCTACAAATTCCAGAGTATGACCCCTGCTTATGACATCTAGAACCCATTTGTCCGATGTTATGGACATCCAGTTGGTGAAGTATTGAGACAGATAGTGGTCGTTTTCCGGGATCTGTTGTGTGGGGAGCGCCGGCCTGAAATCATTGACGTCTGTTAGACTGTTGATTTTTCCCTCTGGTGTTTGGTTTACCTCTAGACTGCTGCTGGTAAGAGGAGTTGGAGGACCTGAACTGGTTGTTGGCATTGTATTGACGATATCCCTGTTGATTATACGGTTGATATCGATTGGACTGAAAAGAGGGTCTTTGATTAAATTGACCTCTTGCACCCCTCTTTCGAAAGGACTGAAACCTTCCCTGTTGAAGGGAACCCAGCGCTCTAGCAGTATCCGTGTCAGATTTTATGCCTTGCAACGCCTCGTCGATATGTTTCCCAAATAAATTTTCGCCATCAAAAGGCATATCGACAATCTTCGCCTGCACTTCCGGGCGAAACGAAGTCGCTTTAAGCCAGCCTTGCCTGTGAAGCGAAACCGCCCCAGCCATCTGTCTGAAGGCCATAGACGAGACATCCATGGCGATGTCGATAGATTCGGCAGCAGATTTAGCTCCGTCTTTAAGGATGACCGCCGCCTCCTCCTTTCTATCTTCCGGTAGTGCAGATAGTATGGGTGCAAGATCGGACCACATTTGCCTGTTGAAACGGCTAATAAGGGCCATCGCATTTGCCGCTTTAATAGTAGAGGCTGCCATGACCGCAAACCTCTTACCGGCACCATCCATTCTCCGTCCTTCCTTGTCTGGTGGCACTAAGGAAGTAGCCACCGGGTTTTTTGAATTTCTCTGCGCCGCCTGCGTCACGACTGATTCCGGTCTGGGGTGCCCTATGAGACAGGCTGCTGCAGACTCTGGCGCTCTGTACTTTTTTTCAATCCGAGGAACAGAAACCGCTATGGAAGCCGGTGTTTTCAAAATCTTTAGGCCCTCTTCCCAGATATGAGGGATAATAGGAATTGAGCGAAGCGATCTTTTGGCATCGTCCTTGAAATCATACAAGAAACAATCCGTCTCTTGAACTTCTACATCCAAATTGAACCTCTTAGCCGCTTTTTCCATGATATCATGGAAACCTCCGATGTCTTGAGGAGGGGAGGTAGACGGTAGTGGGACAGGTGACGGAGCCGATGGCAAAATGTATTCATTCCATTCCTGCCCCGAAGCATCATGAACAAGGTCTCCTTCTTCAGGCTGTTCATCCTCGTCGGATTCCGTTAGGTCATCCCTTATAGTAACAACTGGCGGTGATCTCACCCCTTGTTCTTGTGAGGCAGTGTTTGTTTTAGGCGTCTGTGAAGAAGGCACCTGCGTAGATGGTTGAGAGGTGTTCGCCTCTGGGAAACGACGGTAGTAGTCGTTTATCATTAACCTAAGGTCAGATACAAGAGACACAGGTATGGAAACCGTCTCTTGGCGCTCTTCCTCACGTGAGTCCTCATGTTGCTCCTCCTCCTCATCATAATCACCAGATTCCTGAAAAGACTCATATCTGGAAGATTGGGGTCTGTCCTTGAAGGAATATACTTCCTCTTCGTCCGTGTCTTGGCTCTTTATCTGAAGTTGAGAAGGGCTGTAGGCGGCACCTGAGGACTCCTCTCCATCTGAGTCGTGCTCTAACAATGAGGATGGTGGCAAAGGTGAAATCTGCGTCCATGAGGTGAACTCCGCAGATTTGCTGATAGTAGCCGAACCCCTGGTCGACTGAAAAGACCGGATAGAGATCATGGTCTTCGACTGTGGCGATTTGAATGCTTTCGCAGTTGTTAGAATGATTTTCGTCGACGGTGTCGTCGACGGGACCATCGTCGACGGGACCATCGTCGACAGAATCATCGTCGACGGAGCCTTCGTCGACGGGACCATCGTCGACGGGGCCCCCGTCGACATCCTCGACGTCGAACCTGTCGTCGACGGAGTCGTCGTCGTCGACGTCGCCGACGGTCTCTTCGTCGACAGCGAAATCTTACTCGTCGATGTTGTTGTCGTCGACGTTGTCGCCGTCGACGCAGCTTTAGATCCTATCGTCGACGAAGCCGTCGTCGTCGTCGACGAAGTCGTCGTCGACGGTGAAGTCGTCGACGGAGCTGAAGTCTTCACCACAGATTTTGGAGCAGAAGCTAGGGAACTGGTCGATGGAGCAGACCCAGGCCCTTTCAGACTTGACTGCTTTTTCAGAGGAGTAATAGGAAGAGATGATGTTGATTTCTCCTTTGATTTACTCTTTTTAGGCTCCACTTTCTCCACAGAAACGGAGGCCTTTCTTTTCTTGGGTGTCAAATGAGAAGATTCCTCCTCAGAATCTGAGCCTGATGTGGCCTTCTTCTTCTGAAGCCATAACAGCAAGCGAGCCTCTCTGTCTCTTTTTGTTTTGACAGAAAAGGTTCTACAGTATTTACAATCCTTAGCCACATGTTTAGGTTGAAGACAGTAAAGGCAGTCCTTATGTGGGTCCTCAGAGTAGAGCCTGGCCTTCCCACAGGATCTGCAAGGCCTGAACAGCCTCTTTTTAAAGCTTTCAGCCATAATGTGAAAAATAGGTACACACAATACCTTAATCCAGAAGACAGGAAAATAAGATTCCAAAGGGTCAAAAGTTCACTCAGGAACAGAAAACTGAGCAGAGCTCAGGGAGACTCCTTTCTCACACGAAGGCGGTTGGAAATCTGAGGCAGGAAGCTTCTGCTGGGGAGTGTGAGGGCAGGGCAGCAATGCTGAATGGCTGACTTTTGGACCAAATAAGGAAATGTTCTGGTTACCAAATACTACAGTCCCTATGGGGATTTTCTATGCAGTTTTTCTTCTCTATGATACTGCTTGGTCATTCTGTTACCGTGAGACTCCCACCATGACGACGGGGAAGATACAAGCATGTGAATCTATGAAAGATGTAATACTGGAGAATTCAATCATCCTTTCTTTCATTATCTTATCCATTTACCCTTTCTTTCATCCATTCATCCTTTCACAAATCCATCAAGCCATGCACACATTTCTTCCCTTATTTACTCACCCACCGTTTCACATTATGAGCTGAGCCTTTGTCTGCAGAGTTACAGACTTAAGGGGCCCTTCAAGAACTTCACCTTGCTGTAGTTCCGATAGCAAGGGGTGGAGTTGGGGTGGGGAGGGTTCACTATGCCCCTACACATAGGCAATCTGAAAACGTAGAAGTCATGAGTCATGCATGATGCACAGTGCCAGGATGAGAGGGGATTGTGACATGGTGTTGTTTCCAGGGCTTTAAGTGATGTTAAAAAACTGGGGGTGGGGGTCTCTTAAAAGGGGGGTGTTCAATGTCATTAAGGGTGTGGTTTAAAACACCTAGGCTAAAAATCTGTGCTTAGCATAGTGTTCCGCGCGACTGGTATTATGTTGTTTCTGTGATTGCATCCAGATATATAAAGCAGCAAGTATCATTACACCAACAACAAGCCAGGACTATTGGCTTTGTCAATGGTTGTTATTTGCTTAAAATAAAAAAGCAGCAATCATGGCTTTGTTGAATATAATATTGAAAATACTTCCGTTCTAAAATAATGAGACCGTGAAATAACGATAATCTGTTCTTTTTAACATGTTTCACAGGCTTCTTTATATAAACTGTTTTCCAACATTGCAGCGCAGGCGTTTTACCTTTTATCTGACAGAATGCCCAGCTGTACACTGAGGCAGGAGGAGGCCGCCACATTCTTTAACACCTTAGACTGCCCCATTGTCATTCTGTATGTGGCAATCATTAGCCGCAAACAGAATGACAATGGGCGGGTGAGGCTGCTCTTGTGCTCGGGGAGGAGCGCGAGGCAGCCCCATCAGGGAGGTGAGGCTTCTCACAGGGGAGCAGCGCTGCTCCCTGTGATGGCCAAAATTACACACAAAAGGCATCCGTAAAATGGATCCTCACGGACAACGGACGTGAGGTCCCAAATACGGACGGTCCGTGAAATTTACGGACGGTTGGTCACCCTAGTGATGCCACCGCAGCCAGGGCGACTGACGCTGGATGCTAGGGATCATGGTTTGATCCCCGGCTCCGGCGGCAGGGGTCAGCCCAGCATCATGCGACTCTGGGCATTAGCTCCCTTAATCTTCCCAACTGCCCCCAGTGCTGAGATACCCCTTCGTGGGTGATTTGTGCGCTATACAAGTACTGGATTTACATCATACACCTTAAGAGAAACAAATTCAAGTCAGTGATAGAGAAGCAGTACAAGATACCTTATAGAAATTGATATCCCTTAAAGATATGCTTTGACTGAAAAGACCAACGCTGCCATACTAAGTCTCTCATGGAGGTGCAGGAATATTTTGGCATTGTACCCAGAGACAAACCCTGAAAACAGCTCCCCAGATTGAGCTGAGAGAAATCCTTCAAAGCAAAAGATGGAGTGATGGAAAACTGACACAGAAGCAAAATATCAAGCTAAACTCAGAAACCATCAAAGAGAGGGAAGCTGCAATGGAATATCTCCAATCGATAAAAGCTGCAGAGGCTCATGCAGACTAAGAGGACTCAGAATATGACATAGTTTGACGGATTTACAAGCTGAACTATAGGGGTTTATGAGCACATTATGGACCTGTAAGGTGGTAGGTTTACTGGAGGCCATGGGAAAGGGAAGAAGGGATTTTTTTATCATTATAAATCAGACATTTTCACTGTTGGAGAGTGTGAGCTTAGACGTTATCCAAGTTGTTCCAAATTGGGTAGCTCCTCAGTTCCAGTTACTAATAGAGGTTAGATGTAGGTTATCTAAAAAACGGCAAACCACGTTATATGGGTTCTTTCACCAGTTGGGGTAGTTCAAGTGGTATGGGAGGTAAATACAGGAAATGAAACTGTGATAGACAGTAAGTAGCAGAGGGTATAAAAGATGGTTGTCGACAGAGCCCCTGGGTAACTGAGCGCGTTATAAATTTCACAATAATAATAATAATAATAAGAGCCCTACTTCACAATTAAAGTGTCTCAACCATGGTTAGACATCGAACACTAAATTCATTTAACATCAGGGGACTAAATGTGCTGGCAAAGAGAATTACGTCCTTCAAGCTCTGGAAAATCTCAAGGCAGAGCATTACTTTTATTCAAGAAATGCATATCCTTGAAAGAAATGCGTGGTAGAGGAGTTCCAGGGCATTCTCCCTACCAACACAACACCTCCTCAAATTCCTAAAACTGATTCTCGGCCTTCCACCCGCGCCGCCTTCCCCCCCACTACTCCCTCTCCCTGCACCACAAAACCTCCTCCAACACTAACTTTGGCTAAAATCAAGCATTTTCCGTATATATCTGTGATGGAATCTTCCAGATTTAGAAGGAATTCATAAAATTCCTACCACCCAGAATTTTCCAAATTGTCCACAAACGCTGCCTGGGCCTAGTGCCCACGACAGAAACTGATCAAACCAAGGTCAATGGGTGGTCCACTGGGGGACTTCCATTGAAAAGTGGGGGAACGATGCACAGTAGGAATTTTGTGAATCCTTATGTATTCCAGGAGTATAAATCACAGAAATGTAAGGTTTTTAGGCAGAGTTTGAGGCATGCAGAGCATTGTGGGTAAGAAAACTTCATGGGATCCACGCAAGGCATAACACCCTGGACTCACCTCGATGTCGAATTTCCAAAATGTTTGAGTCTGGTAGTTTTCTCTAGGTGACGGCCCACCAAAACCCAAAAAGTGGATTCACAATAGCAAGTGGGACGATATTGGGATTTAGCCACACTCTCCTGGCCCATTTGTAACAACACCCAAAAGAATCAAATGTCCTCTCGCCTTCTGCTTGGATGGGATGCTTTAGTCTACAAGAGAACAGAAAGACAGTTGAGGCTTTAGGGTTAAGGGTTTATTTAAAAAAAAAAATGAATAAGTCATGTCATCCAATGGGCTTTCTGCCCCCCCCTCCCCCCCCCCAAGGGCAAATTGGGGAAAAATCCCCTCTCTGAACTCCAGGGAGGCCAAAATAAGGTGGGAGTATGGCCTAATGTCACAGTGCTACACCCACACCCCTACCGTTTGCCAGTGTCTAGTGGGCTTTCTACCCCCCACAAGCAAATTTGGGGAAACCCTTTGCCCAACCTGGTCGTTTCGTTCGTTTTGGTTCCATTTTGAAAAGCCTAGTGGGCAATCTGCCCCTCTCTGGGCAAATTGGACGGGATCACCCCCATCTGCCCCAGGGGTGCAGAGATACTTCCTTTTTTTATAGGGTGGGGCATGGTAATGCCCATGGTGAGCAGACCCCACCCGTACTTCTTTTTTAATTCCCTGGTGTCTAGTGGGCTTTCTACCCCTCCCTCTGTTGAATAAGCAGATTTTCCCTAGATATCCTCAAGCACTGCTTGGCGTTAGTCGCCTCTAATTCACTTGGTAATTATCAAAATAAAGAGGCGGGCGCTGGAAACTGGAAAGCAGGAAACTGATGTATTTCTCCGGAGCAAAGCACGTCAGATCAGACAAACAGGGTATTGTCTCGAGGTGCTCTGACTGCATCTCTGTGGCCTGGCCTTATATACAGTATTATAATGTTTTATTGCAGTGTAACACATTCCTGACATTACTTTGATGTACGTTAAGCATTTCTGGAATCCCCGCTTTAGGCTTGTTCCCACACATATTCACATAGTAGAGACCCCCACCCCAATCACAGTAGGTGATGGCTATCGCGCAGCTGGACATTCCGCCAGAGGCTGAAATGTGCGCAATCGGTCGGATCTCATGGGGTTGTGGCATTGATTAAACCCGGCTCCTTTTGGTATGAGGCGAGATCCTACTGTTCGGGGGCAATAAATTGTATCCGCAGGTTTGGGTGATGGCCTGGGATCGTATCGAACAACCAGGTGCAAGGCAAGGGGTTATCAAAAGGGGGCTGTTCGTGTGCGAGGGATGAAAGGGCATGTGGGTTCGGCCTGGGAGGTGGCTCCGGGGCAGGGTCGCGTTGAGGATGCTTTATGACTTAAGCATGTGGGCATGGGGGGGCTGCCAGCACGCGGGGGATGATAGCGAGGTCAGGGAGACGTGAAGGGGATCGGCAGTGTACGAAGCAGCCATGGTGTCTAAGATGGCTGCCGCTTACGCGCTTGTACAGGCCTAGGCTTGGACAAGATGGCGCCGGTAATGTTCACATCGAAATCTAATTTTCCACACCTCCATAAAGGAGTAGATCGAGGGTAATGACCCCAAGTAGGGGAACAGAAAGAATGTCTTCTCTTGAGTTGGGGGCATGGCCACGCCTATGGTGGGCAGCCCAACCCCTATATTTTGTTTTATTAAAAAATATGATCCCTGTTGTCTAATGGGCTTTGTGCTTGGGGTAATCAGCCCCCTCTGCCCTCCAGAAAGTGGAAAAAGACTGTCCCGACATTTATTTGGGGTGGGGGCATGGCCATGCCCATAGTGGGCACCCCACACTCTTGTACTTACATTTTTTTTTTATTCCCTGGTGTCCCGTGGGCGATCAGCCTTCTTTGGAGGGGAAGATTGGAGTAATCACCCTCATCTGCCCCACAAGTGAGAAAAGGGCAGAAAACATATCACCCTTTTTTTGGGTAGCGGTACAGCCATGCACATTCTGGGCAGCCCCTATGTCCATTTTGTTTTAGAAAAAACAATTCCCTGCTGGCTAGTGGGCTTACTGCCCCATGGTGCATATTAGGGGCAATTACCACCATCTGTCTCCTGAAGGGGGGGGGTTGGAAATCCTTGCCCAAGAGGCCACTCCCCCCTTTTTTCCCCCCCCCCCCCACATAGGGAGCACGATAATGCAATTGTAGATGTTCTACAATATGTACTTTACTATGCCCTATTTACAGCTGTATCTTTTTGGTATAAAATTAACAAAGATTATTCCCCCCCCAAAAAATGAAGAAAACAAATTTAAGAACAACCAGATTTGTAGACCCTTGCGAAAGGCAAGCAGAGAGGTCTGAGCTCACAAGGAGGCTAGTAAGGAATTCCATAATGTCAGTCCCAGATAGGCCAATGACCGGCCTCTCATACGGGCCCTTCTGATTTTAGGAACAATGAAATGAATTTGCTGAGCAGAGCGCAAGAGGTGAGGCGGAATGTGATGCTGCACCAAATCCTGCAGATATTTTGGGGCCAAACCCGTTTCAATTCTAAACCTATAACACAGCGCCTTAAATTTTACCCAATTCGACACTGTTAACCAGTTAAATCTTGTGTACACCCTGACACAGAAGAAAAACGTAGGCAGTCGAAAAAGCAGTCTCGCTGCTGCGTTCTGCACCAGCTGCAGCCTCAGGATGGTCGACTTATCTGCTCCCAGATAGAAGGCATAACAATAGTCCAGTCTTGAAATAACAAGAGCCTGGACCACAGTTCTCTGGACTGAGAGAGGAATCAGGCATAGGATCTTCTTTAACCATCGCAAGACTGCAAAACTGGTGGAAGAGATCTTGTCCACCTTCTGTTTCATCGATAGATGTTCATCAATAATGAAACCCAGGTGGTAAGAGGACCTAATTCGGGGGGCCAGTGTTGTGGTCCCCAGAGGTCATGTCTTTTGCCTAAGATCATAACTTCTGTCTTGTCGCCATTTAATTTTATCAGGTTATTTTGCATCCATGAAGCAACTTTGCTCAGTCCTAGGTTAAGGTCAGAGGGCTATGTCCTTGTGACGAGAGAGAAAATATAATCTGTGTGTCGTCAGCATAGGAAAAATGAGACAGTCCAGCTTTTTCAACAACCTCCAATAAGGGGCAGACGTATATATTGAATAGCAGCGGACTCAACACTGAACCCTATGGAATACCATAAAGGGATGCATGAGAATTAGAGCAGGCCGTTGTTGAGCAGACCTGGAAGTTTCGATTCTTAAGGAAGGAGCAAAACCATTCTAAAGCCATTCCATCTAAGCCTAGTAAGTGTAAGACTTTCTCCGGGATATGATGGGATACTGTGTCAAAAGCCGCACTAAGATATAATAAAATGAATGCCGCAGTTTCGCCTTCATCTAGGCGATGCCTTAACATTTCAGTCACCCCAACAGTGTGGATTCTGTAGAGAAACCAGCCCTAAAACTTGATTAAAAGGTGTGAATAAAGTTCTGGGTTTCCAGTAAGGAGTTCAACTGCCAATTGACATGCTTCTCCAAAAGAAATTCGAAAATCGGAAGCAGCGATATAGGGTGAAGGTTAGATGGGACGGAGGGATCAGAATTGGCTTTCTTAAGGAGGGGGAGGGCCATAGCGTGTTTCCATCTATGTGGAACTATCCCGTCTTTTAAGGAGGCATTTAAAAGCTCCATTATTAGAATGGAGGGATCCAACTGCCCTAAAAAAGGTGGAGGTAGGAGATCAAGTGGAGTGACAGATTTTGTGTTTGAAAGGAGGTGATTAAAGGAGGTGGAGTCCATGGGGGCCCAGGTGGCCAGTTTGAAAGAAGAACTAGGATTACTTATGAAATCAGATATAGCAGGGGCCTCTCTAGCATGGAGTGATTCTGCTACTTCTTAGTATCGGGTTTGTTTTTTCTTTGTAACCTCATGTGTATGCTTCCAATGTTGTCAATGAAGAAGAGAGCAAGTTCTGTGCAATGACTAAGTGAATGGACAAGAGTCCGTTTTTCGGTACCGGAAAGTTCTTTAACGACTTTAAAAAGAGTTTTAGTGCAATTTTGTGACTGTAAGATTCTTTGTGAGATAAAATCTGCACGGGCCGTTTTGCATAAGCTATGATATGTGCATGAAGTCTTTTTATATGCTATTTTTGTGTCTTAATTGTAGTGTTTCCTGCAACGCCTTTTCAGCGCTTTACACCTGGATTTTTCACAGTTTTCCTATCCGTAAACCAGGGAGCCGGAGGCAGTTGTTTGTTGGAATGTTTAGTTGAGAGAGGGAGGCATATATCTACTGCTTCCAAAAGCCAGTTATGAATAAACTCATGATGGTTTATGGAAATGAGTTTGAGATCAGGTCTAATATTGATCAGAATCTTATTGAAAGTTGGAACATCAAGCCTAGCCAGCACCTCGATTTTCATTCAGGTGCTATATAAGGCGAAGTATGGCAGGAAGCCATTGCCGGGCCCCGGGGGAAGCAGAGTCGCAGACTAGTCTTCCTCCGGGGTCATTCGCGCAGGGATAGGCCAGGTAGGGGAAGGGGAGGAGTTAGGGGGTGGGTATTTAGGCGCAGGGGAGGAAGGAAACTTCCTCTTCCTGCGCCTGGCACCATCGGGAGGGAGCTAAAAAGGAGGTTAGTTTAGGGCTAGTTTTTTCCAGGTTATAGCGTAGCCATCAGGTTTTTGGGTAGGCGATCGGCGTCGGAGCTGTTGTTCGACAGCTGGGTTTTACTTGTTCACGCCTGAAGCGTGGTGGTTAGTGTGATGTCGGGGGTGTCCTCGGAACAGGTTCGGGAGGCCTTGCTGTTGCTCGCGAGGGCCGGGCGGGAAGACCTTATCCAGCCGGGGGTTTTGGACCAGGCCTGGGTGGGGGCCACCAGGGGCACGCGCGCCGCCTCGGCCGGGGTCAAGGCCGCAGTGGTAGCGTGTCAGGAGGACGAGCCTGACGCGGCAGAGCAGGGCCATGATCGGAGGGGGGGCGGAGCGCCCAGGGACCCGGCGAGGGGCGGGAAACGGCAGAGCCTGCCCCCGCGGGCCTATCCCCAGATCAAATTCTTGCCTGGGGCCACGGGGGCTGCTGTGAGGGCCGCGCCCTCCGCGCTCCCGCCCCTGGGGCCTCTGCAGGTGCCGGCTGGCGCTGTGCAAGGGGAGGGGCAGGCGGACAGCCTCACTGGGCCTGCTCTGGTGCCACCGGGAGCCCGGGGGGGGGGGGGGAGGGGGCCTCTGGGTCTGTCGGACAGGCTGCTACCACCACCCCTGAGGCTGGCTTGATGGTGGACGATTCTGGGGAGGGCGGGGGACAGGGAGAGGAGGCCCCCATCGACCTGTCTACCAGTTCTAGGGCGGGCACCCCTGCACCAGCGAGGCAGGTGGCGGTGGGGGACCTGGGGGGTCGGGGTGGGCCCTCCACTTTGGTTCCCATGGGAGGGGGGCCTGGTTGGGTCCCTGGTTTTCCGCAGGTGGGTTTCTTCCCCCCGGGGGCTGACTTTTTAGGTTACTGACCGCCCCCTCCCCCCCCCCCAGATCTGGGGTGCCACTTCCTGGGAGGACAAGGCCCGGGGTGAAAGGATTTTGGAGCAGATTCAAGAGGTCAGGTGGGCAGAGGAGACCAGAGCCAGGGTGGGCGCAGTGTGGGGCCACGAGGTTGAGGGTCCCCCCACCCCGACTTCTGAAGAGGAAAGGGAAGCAGAGCTGGAGGAAGAGTTGAGGAGGGTCAGGGCCAGGAAGGCAGTGCAGGACTACCCCCCCAAGGGGAGCAGGGCTGGAGTAGGGACGGCCAGGACGGCTTTGAGGCCCGATGGTGCTGGGGCCCACTCAGGTTGGAGCCACCTGAGGGGTGGGAGGGGATCCAAGCCGGCGGCTGTCGGCAGAGCCCGGGGGTGCCTGGCGGGGCGCAAGACGGCTCCAAGACGCAGGACGGAAGCAGTAGGGCAGTCCGCGGCGGCTGTCCCTCCACCGAGGGCTCGGGCTCCTGCAGCGCGTGTGGAGTCTGGTGTGCGTGGGCGGGGAGGTGTGCAAAAAGGTGTGAAGAGAGCGGTGAAGGAGGTGGACAATTTGTGTGCGGATCTGGAACCGGTGCTTGAGTTGGATTATGGTGCGGAGAGTGATGAGCTGGAGGACGGGGAGGTGCGGGATGACTTGGAAGGCTTAGGCGGCGCTGCGGACAACGGCGACCTTGGTGTATTGCAGGACAAGGCGGCGACGAAGACCAAGGCCGGAACAGTGGCGGTCCAGGTGACGGAGTCCAGAGGACGGCCCCGGGAGCGGACCACGGCACTCACAGGTGAGGGAGCCTGGTGGGCGGCCTGGGAAGACGTTCCCCGGGGGGGGGGGGAGGGGCGGAAGAGGACTTGCAGGTCGGTGGGAGTGGGTGATGGTTCGGTGCGGGAGGCGGTGAAGCCATCGGGCGATCCACCCGAGGATGGTAAGAAGGTGGATGGTAAGTCGGTGACCTTGGAGGTGCAGATGGACAAAGGGGATGGTAAGGAGGGGAAGGGAGTGAAAGTACCCAAGAAGCTGCCATATATGGGGCTGGCGATGCCTTTGGGGTCGCATCTCTCGGAGAAGCTCAAGGATCGGATCTGGAAACATGAGTTTGTGGATGTCTTTAAGTTGCTTCACAGGGAGGTGCAGGCTAAGGAGGGGTCTAAGGAGGAAGAGTGGGAGCTGACGAGGCGCCCTAGGGTGCCGGTGACAATGGAGAACTGGACGTCAGCGTTCTTGATCTATGCCAGTGTTTATTGCCAGAAGTATTTGGACAGGGCGATCGCGCTTTTTAAATACATGGACATCATTCGCAAGGCCCAGATGCAGTTCGGGGGTTTAGCTTGGCTAAGCTATGATGAGGAGTTTCGAGCTAGGGTTAGCGCGAATCCCGAGAAGAGTTGGGGGGAGGTTGATCAGGAACTCTGGGTTCAGTGGATGGCGTCTTCGCACTCCACTGCGTCCACACACACGGCCAGTGGCCTACCGGTGGTGTATCGGTCTTTTCCGCCGCGTCCCGCCCAAGGCGGGGCGGGGGGTGGAACAGTGCCCAGCACCATTGTCTCAGGGCAGCAGTCCAAGCCGGGGGGTTATTCCACGGGGGCCTGTTGGAGCTACAATAAGGGGTATTGTTCCCGGTATCCCTGTAAATTCAAACACGAGTGCTCGAAGTGCAGCGGGAAGCATGCCCTTACGCAGTGCCTCACGCTCACCACACCCTCGGAGCAATGGAGGAACGCCAGAGGGCGGGGCCACCCTGGACCGAAGGGCGCCTACACCGGTTAGGGTGGAGGCGATGGCCCCGTGGCTCTCGTGCTACCCGGATCAGGAGGCTGCGGCGCAGCTTTTCTGGGGTTTCACTGAGGGCTTTAGGGTGGGCTACCAGGGTCCCAGCGAGCAATGTTGGGCTGAGAATTTGAGATCTGCCAAAGAATTGCCGTGTGTAGTGTCTGCTAAGTTGAAGAAGGAGGTAGAGGAAGGAAGGGTGGCTGGCCCGTTTACTGACTGGCCGTTGCAGGACCTGATCATATCCCCATTGGGGGTGGTGCCGAAGAAGGAAGAAGGGGAGTTCAGGATGATTCACCATCTGTCATGGCCGGAGGGCCAGTCAGTGAACGACTTTATTGCAGTGGAAGATTCGAGAGTGCTCTACGCGTCGGTGGACGATGCGATCCGCCTGGTGAGGGTGTGTGGGACGGGAGCGGAATTGGCGAAGTGTGACATCAAGTCTGCTTTCCGTTTACTGCCTATTCACCCGGCGGATTTTTCACTCTTGGGCATGCAGTTTGGGGGGGCCATCTACGTAGACAAGGTTTTGCCCATGGGGTGCGCCATCTCCTGCGCTCTGTTCGAGCTGTTCAGCACTTTTCTGCAGTGGGTCATGGTGCGTGTTAGTGGGTGTCGCGAAGTCACTCACTACTTGGATGATTTCCTCTTCCTGGGGAGGTCGGATACCGGGGATTGCGGCAGGGCCCTGTCGCGATTCCAGGAGATGGCCTTTCAGTTTGGGGTGCGTCTGGCGCCCGAGAAAATGGCTGGTCCCAGCTGTTGCCTCACCTTCCTGGGGATCGAACTGGACTTGGTGCAGTGGCTGGCGCGCCTTCCTGCGGCCAAAGTGACGGAGATCATGGCATGTCTGGAGTGGGCTGTGGGGGAAAGGCGGATTCCTTTGCGGGCAGTGCAGAAAGTTCTGGGTTTCCTTAACTTTGCGTGTCGAGTAGTGCGGGCAGGGCGGACGTTCTGCAGGCGGCTCGGCATGGCCATGTCGGGGGCGGTGCTTCCACATCACAGGGTCAGGATTTCCATGGGAGTGAGGACGGACTTGAGGACATGGATTACTTTCTTGCAGGACTTCAACGGTGTGTCTTTGGACTTTGACGAGGAAAGGGCGGTCTGGCAATGCCAAATTTACTCTGACGCGGCTGGGTCTGCAGGGTTTGGTGTTTTCTGGGACGGCAGGTGGTGCGCGGAGAGCTGGCCGGCCTCCTGGATCAAACAGGGCAGGAGCATTGCCTTCTTGGAGTTCTTCCCTTTGCTGGTGGCGCTGGTGGTGTGGGGGGAGGAATTGCGAAACAGATCTGTGCTCTTCCACGTACGTAGACAATATGATAGTGGTGGAGCTGGTGAATCATCAGAAGTCAAGGGACCTGAGAGTGTTGCGGCTGTTGCGGAGGTTCATGTTGGCGTGTCTGCGGTTGAATGTGGTGTTTCGGGCTAAGCATGTCCCTGGGGCGAATAATGACATTGCGGATGCTTTGTCTCGTTCGCAGTGGCAGCGGTTTCGACACCTGGCACCGGGAGGGGATACATGCAAGACCGAGCTGCCGGCCGGCATCTGGGCCTTGGGGGAGTGAGGATGATTGGATTGGTGGAGGGTTCGCTGGCTGAGACCACGAGGAGGACTTATCGTTTGGCATGGTCTGAATTTAGTGCTTTCATGGGCTGGACGGTGACTGGCGTTGTGGGTGTGGAGTCGGCTGTGGAACAAGGGCTGAGAGGTTATGTGTTGGATTGCATGGATCGGGGTTTGACTGCACGATATCTGGTAAATTGGCGGGGATATCTTTCTACTGTGTTTTGTTTCTGGGCTTTGACCTAACCAAGGATGTGATACTGAGCAGAATGTTGCGGGGCTGGGGCAGGGAACGAGGGGGTGGGGGGGGGGGGGTAGGCTGAGGGAGGCGGTGACGTTTGAGTTGTTAGTCCGGCTGTTTGGGGTGTTGCCGGAATGCTTTTATAACCTGGTTGAGGTGGGTCTTTTTCGCTTGTGTATGGTGTGGATGTTTTTCGGGGCATTTCGGGTGTCTGAGCTTTTGGGTACGAGGAGAGGGGCTGGTAGGTTGTTTGAGGAGGTTCGAGTGGATGGGGGGCGATTGGGTATTTGGCTGCGGTGCTCCAAGACTGATCAGCTGGGCAGGGGCAAGTGGGTGTGGTTGAATGAGACAGGCGGGGCGGTTTGCCCAGTGTTGGAGTGGCGGACTTTCCTGGGGAGGGGGTGTGTGCGTTGTGGGGAGATTTTTTGTCATGCATCGGGCGCAAGAGTGATGGCGGGCCAGTTGTTGGCTGTGTTGCGCAAGGCTTTGAGGCGGTTGGGCATGGATGAGGCTGGTTTTGGGACCCACTCTTTCCGGATTGGGGCTGCGACAGCGGCGGCCAGGTTGGGTTGGTCCTGGGATAGGATTAGGAGACTTGGACGTTGGAAGTCGCGCTGTTGTGAGAGGTATGTGAGGAAGTAGGGTGGTCCCAGGCAGGATGTTGGTTGATTCAGACTGTTTTTCTTGTTCTAACATCTTTTTCTTCGTAGGTTGCGTGGGTGGACCGGGCGGTAAGACGGTGACTTGGATTGTTGGGCACTCCTTCGTGCATTGGGCATCCAAATATGCGGAGCAGCAGGTTTACGGCCGTAACCTGGGACTGAAAGGACACTTGCACGAGGTACAATGGTGGGGCAAAAGTGGCATGCGATGGGGGGCACTACTGCCCTGGCTCGCGAAGATGGTCCCACAGAGGGGATGTCCTGATTTGTTGATCATTCATCTGGGGGAGAATGACCTGGTGCAACTGTCCGGATTGGCACTTTTACAACTCATGCAACGGGACCTGGAGGTTTTGAAAGCGAGGCTTGCAGGGACCTTCATTGCCTGGACTGAATTGGTCTCCAGAAAAGTGTGGAGAGGGGCTATGAAGCATGGGGCCATCGAGAAAGCACGGAGGAAGCTCAATAGGGCGATGAGACTCTATTGTGGTGACAAACAGCCTGATTCATGAAGTAAAATTGCGCCCGCAATCGCTGCGAAAATGCAAATGCGGGCGCAATTTCCGTAATCGGCATTCAACATCAAAATAGCGAATTCGCAAACACATATTTGCGAATTCGCTAATATATTCGCAGAATCCCGGCAGGTGAGCATTAGCGATTCGGAAATAGCGACACACCACGGATTCTGCGAAAATAATTGCGAAATCGCAATATAATCGCAATCGGTATTCAAGAAAAATCGCTATTAGCGAAAAACCCAAAAATCGCTATTTGCACCGCGCAAAATAAGGACAACTCGAAGCAGGTGGTAACCATGAAAGCCATGCAAAAAAAACATTCAAAAAACCGTTGTCCTATCACCAACAGGTACTGGCCTGACCAATCACACATAAGGACCATCATCATCAGCAGCATTAGGAGTCCCACAATGCCAGGAATGTACATGGTGGTGAGGCGTCGCAGGCTAGAGCGATTAGCACGGAGGAGACGCAGGATATTCCGCCAGCGGGTCATCTTGCTGGGCCAAACCAGAGAGCAGATATATGCTAAATACAGGCTGAATGGGGAAATGATAATGCAGCTAATACAGGACCTTGACCCCCTGATGCAGCACCCAACAAGCCGTACCAATGCTGTGCCTACACATGTGCAGGTATTGTGTAGCCTGCACCTCCTGGCCTCCGGGAGTTTCCAGGGGATAGTAGCGGCTGCTGGGGGGATATCCCAGCCCACCATGTCACGCTGCCTCCACACTTTTGTTGACGCCATGCTCACCCAGCTGCACCGTCACATCAAATTCCCCGCCAGCCAACAGGAATTGGACATGACCAAGCTACAATTCTACAATGTAGCCCATTTTCCACATGTGCTCGGATGTATAGACTGTACCCACGTCGCCATCTGCCCACCAGCTGGCATGGAGTATATGTTCCGCAATAGAAAGTCCTACCACTCCCTCAACATCCAGATGGTCTGCAATGCTAAGACATACATCACTGACATTGTCGCACAGTACCCAGGGAGTACCCATGACTCCTTCATTTTCCGGCACAGCGGACTCCACACACGACTGATCAGGGGAGAGTTTGGGGAAGGACACCTACTTGGTAAGTACACTTTGTTTGAAATGTCAAATTGCAAAGATGTAACAGCGCAGCACAGGCAATCACCATCTGCTCCTCTCATTCAGGTGACAGTGGCTACGCCCTCCGTGAATGCCTCCTGACCCCATACCTCAACCCTGCTACACCCCAGCAACGGCGCTACAATATTGCACACATACGGACAAGGAATTGCATAGAAAGGACATTTGGCCTGCTCAAGAGCAGGTTCCGCATACTGCACAAGACAGGTGGGGCCATGTATTACAGTCCTGAAAAGTGCTGCCGCATTGTGGCTGTCTGCGCAATACTACATAACATTGCAGCCAAGCGCCGGATACCTGTTGACATCTCTGGCAGTGAATCTGAGGGGGACAACCGGCCACCTGCACATGCGCGCCATGCACATGGGGAGAACCCAGCAGAAGGGCACAGACGTCGCAACCACATCACAGTGAACAGTTTCTAGTACAACCACTTCCATCACCCCACAAATCAACAATGCATGCAAAATGTAATGATGACACAACGCTAATGTGTGTAGCAAAATAAATGTATTTGTTAAATTCACAAAAATAAAAATAAGGTTCCAGTCCAAATAAGTACAACAAACAGTATTACGCCATACTGCTGTGCATCACTACATGGCAGGCTTAACCTCAGCCTGTGCCATTGATTAACTGCAGTTCTCAGGAGCGCCTAGTGCGCGTTCCGCCATAGCGCCTCTGAGGGGCATCCTCCTCCGGGGCTTCAGGCAATGGGGGGGGCTGGTGCTGCGGGTGTGTGGTGGGGCCTGTGAGGCAGATTGAGAGCTGACGCTGGACGCCCCCTCACTCGCATCATCACCCCCCACAACAGATGGAATAGCTGGAGGGTGAAGAGCAATGACGGCCGTGGTGAGGGTCTCCAGCACCCTTGTCATGTCCTCGCTGCACTGTATGATTTGGTGCTGCTGGGTCAGGGAGCGCCGCGCCAACAGAGAAGTAGCATTCGCTGCTACGTAACTTGCCCTGCTGTAAGTGGCCAGCCGGGTCATTAGTTGGCGGTGGTGCCGGCGTGCTCCACTGTGCTCTCTCGGCATGGCAGCGGTGTTGGCCTCCATGGCTGCAGCCATGCGGGCCATTCCATCTCCCACACCTGCCATGGCTGCAGTCATGTTCTCCAATCGTTCTCCCACACCTGCCATGTCTGCCCTCATGCCTTCCATGTGGCCTGCAACAGAGGCCACATTGCGCCCTATCATGTGCAGTTGCAGCTGTATAGCTCCCTGCTGCTGAGCATGGCGCTGGTGAATGCGAAGCATGCGTCTCTCGACGCTGAGCCGCGCCAGTCCCTGAGCATTGGCCCGCCTGCTAGCTGCTGTGGAGTGCTGGCGTGACCTGCCACGCCTGCCCTGCTGGCCTGAGTGTGAGGCTGGCCGCTGTGTGGACACTGGCGCAGCCCCGGATGTAGAGGCGACAGCTGCTGGGGGTATGACCGCCGGTGTTGCAGGTGCGCCAGACGCAGGGGGTGTGACTGCTGGTGTGGCTGTTGTAGTAGATGCAGGGGGCACAGGAGTGACTGCCCTGGCTGCGGCTCTGGGAGGAGCAGCGGTGGCAGGAGGCACAATGGGGGCTGGCCTGCCAGCGGATGTGGGTGCTGCACCAGTCGCAGGGGGGACGCTGCAGGTGGTTCTTGCTGCTGGTGTTGATGCAGCGGCAGGGGCTGGTGCCTGGGTTGGTGTTGGCACCTCCTCCTCCGGGACGCCCTCATCGATTTCCAGCCTATCGCTGTCGCTGGTATCGCCACCTGTGGGGGTAAGTGGTGGATCATTAGTTGCATGTATCCGGCAGACGTGCAGTTGCTACATGCATGCTGGGTGACATTCCCTGAATGGCAGTGGCTTTGTGTACTTTGGGACCTGTCTGGCTGCATTGTGGTACTACAACTGTGGCCAGACTACATCTCCCACAATGCTTCAGGACATTCCTTGATGTGCAACTATGGCATGCCTATGGGACATTGGGGGAGCCTATTTGGTCATGAACATCCATAGGGGGCAGGGTCGCAGTCGCATGCCACTTACCTTGGGTGTCTTGGGTGGTGCGGGATGAGTCCAGTGTTGTAAATCCGACACAGGCCTCCTTCTCCAGGGTGTTCTCGACCTGGTCCTCCATGGGAGTGTTGGGTGGTACAGTTGGTCCTCCTCCTCCAGTGCCCGAGGACTCCCCAAGGCGCGCCGCCACCTTCTCCTTGGCACGGCCTCGGAGGTCGTACCACCGCTTTTTTAATTCCTCGAGGGACCTGTCCGCCACTCCCACGGAGTTCACAGCCGAGGCTATCCCCTGCCATATGCGCCGCTTCTCCTGTTCAGGGACCCTCCGAGAATTTGCGCCAAACAGTCTGTCATGGTTGGCCACAACCCCCTCTATGAGGTGTTCCAGCTCTTGCTCTGAGAATTTCAATTTTCTTTTGCGCCCAGACGAGCTGCTGGTGCCAAGTGCAGGTTCCTCAGCCATTGTACCAGGGTTGTGGATCAGTGTTATTTTTCCAGATTAGCTGCAGCTCTCCAAAATGCTCCCTCTCTCTCAGCCTCAATGTGGAAAATGGTGGTGGGAACCGGCAGCTTCCTGGTTGTGATGTCATCACTGGGCTCGAAATGCGACTTCCCGTTTTCCCAATCTCGCGAGTTTGTGATCTCGCAAATAGCGATATCGCAAATAGTGATATCGCTATTTGCGAGCTCGCAGTCCAGGCGCGGGTAGCCGGAAATAGCGATTATTCTGCGATTATCGGTCATCGCTAACGGAATTTGCGATCGCGTGCGAATCGCTTTTTTTTATCGCAATTCTTCATGAATTCGGATTTGCGATTTCTGAATAGCGATTCGCTTTTTTTCGCTATTACAGAATCGCAAATGCCGATTTTCATGAATATGGCGGATAGACATTAAGGTTATTGCACATGGCGGGATACGACTGGAGGAGCCGTTAGTTTTCAGGGACGACAGGGTGCACTTGTCCCAGCTGGGCAATGCGTATTACATGATGGAGATGAGGGATGTGGTGAGCAAGTTGTGGAATGAGGCTATCTGGTGTCGCAGGGAGTGAATGTGGGAGTTGGGTTGCGGACTGGCGTACCTGGAAGGGGGGTGGGGCAGTGAACCGCCCTACAGGGGGTTCACTGGTTGGCAGGATTTAAAGGGACAGAGGGGTCAAGAGCGGGCACACCCATCCCTTGGGGGGGGAGTTCGTAGGGCGGATAGAAGCGTGAATGGCAGGACGCAAGGAGTGGGCTGGATGACAAGTGATTGAGGGGAAAGAATAAAGCATGGTTGGAGCTTCTAAGGCTTGGTGATGGAGCGGAACGAGTGAAACGAATGAGAGGGGAGTGTGAGTGGGGGTTTGTTGTTATTACTATGTTTATGTTACTGTTATGTACATATTACGCAGTTCTGGTCTAATAAAATGGCCTTTTACGCTGACACTGCGTGGTCTGTTTATTGCGCGATGCCGGGCCCCGGGGGAAGCAGAGTCACAGACTAGTCTTCCCCCGGGGTCATTCGCGCAGGGATAGGCCAGGTAGGGGAAGGGGAGGAGTTAGGGGGTGGGTATTTAGGCGCAGGGGAGGAAGGAAACTTCCTCTTCCTGCGCCTGGCACCATCGGGAGGGAGCTAAAAAGGCCACCCACCCACCCGGCAGCTGGAGGTGTGTTTGGGTCGGTCCATAGCGTTGCCAGTTTAGGCCAGAGCTGCTTTAGGCAGGATTTGAAGGGACAGGGGGGTCAAGAGCGGGCACACCCATCCCTTGGGGGGGGAGTTCGTAGGGCGGATAGAAGCGTGAATGGCAGGACGCAAGGAGTGGGCTGGATGACAAGTGATTGAGGGGCAAGAATAAAGCATGGTTGGAGCTTCTAAGGCTTGGTGATGGAGCGGAACGAGTGAAACGAATGAGAGGGGAGTGTGAGTGGGCGTTTGTTGTTATTACTATGTTTATGTTACTGTTATGTACATATTACGCAGTTCTGGTCTAATAAAATGGCCTTTTACGCTGACACTGCGTGGTCTGGTTATTGCGCGATGCCGGGCCCCGGGGGAAGCAGAGTCACAGACTAGTCTTCCCCCGGGGTCATTCGCGCAGGGATAGGCCAGGTAGGGGAAGGGGAGGAGTTAGGGGGTGGGTATTTAGGCGCAGGGGAGGAAGGAAACTTCCTCTTCCTGCGCCTGGCACCATCGGGAGGGAGCTAAAAAGGCCACCCACCCACCCGGCAGCTGGAGGTGTGTTTGGGTCGGTCCATAGCGTTGCCAGTTTAGGCCAGAGCTGCTTTAGGCAGGATTTGAAGGGACAGGGGGGTCAAGAGCGGGCACACCCATCCCTTGGGGGGGGAGTTCGTAGGGCGGATAGAAGCGTGAATGGCAGGACGCAAGGAGTGGGCTGGATGACAAGTGATTGAGGGGCAAGAATAAAGCATGGTTGGAGCTTCTAAGGCTTGGTGATGGAGCGGAACGAGTGAAACAAATGAGAGGGGAGTGTGAGTGGGGGTTTGTTGTTATTACTATGTTTATGTTACTGTTATGTACAGATTATGCAGTTCTGGTCTAATAAAATGGCCTTTTACGCTGACACTGCGTGGTCTGTTTATTGCGCGATTCAGTGTAAACAACACCACGAAGTGATCAGACCAGAGTAGGGGAGGGGAAGGGAGACTACTATGGTCAGACAGATTGGAAAAGAAAGGGTCCAATAAATGGCCCGCTATGTGAGTGGGATTAGAATAGCACAATCGTAGATTAAACACCCCTAAATCGGCCATAAGTGAAGTGCTCCTAGGCAACTTGAGTCCTCTAAATGAAGATTAAAATAACACAAAATTGTGAAGTTAGCCACTTTTAAAATATACGGAGTTGCTAAATCTGGAAGGGAAAGTACACATTTCCCCACTGGGCCAGGGTATATGATATATATGATATATATGATATAGCAGAATGCCTGAAAAACGTAATTTGGGTGTAAGTGCAATTTGAAGAGTAAACTTTCGCAGTCCGTTGCAGTAAAATCTTCTGTTTTGCACTCAAATTTTGTTTTGTAAATAATTGCTACCCCCCCCCCCCCACCTATTTAATGTTACTTGTCTTTTCAAATCATAAAATAATTGGGTGGGAGGGTGGCTGCTAGATCAGGGCCCGAGCCTTCATGCAGCCATGTTTCTGTTAAAAAAGACCACATGCGGTTTCCTGTCTATTAGGAAATCCAGGATATTAGCTTGATGTGTGGGGAGGGAGCGACAGTTGATGTTGAAAAATACAAACTCAGTGAAGTCTGAGCGTGGATGATGTAGACTACACTTATTATGGTCTTCGGCTGAGTGCCAATTAGAACCATTTTCGGTACTTTGATCTCTTCTTAAATGTTCATTTTGCCTACTGAGGGAGATGAGGCTGAAATGGCAAACAAACGGGCCCACCCCAATTATAAAAGATGTTGCAATTGAGGAGAGGTACCTGTGGTAGGGCCAACAATTCTTGAGCTGAGTAGATCGGTCTATTTATTCAGTGTGGACGGAACAGGGGTTGTGGCCCCTGGCCCCAGATGGGCGTGGACAGGCGCATATAGGCTGCGCGTCCACTCCCTGGCCTTTTTATGAGTGCCATAGAGAGGAAACTAGAGCACAAACACCAAGATGGAAGCAGCACCCTCAAGATGGCTGCTACAGTCCCCGCGAGCCGTACAGTGCTCTTAGGAGAAGATAACACGCCCCCCTCCTCACCCCCCTCCTACAGGGACCAAGTAAACTAAAAGCGATTATAGGATTTAACCAACCAAGTTTGAATTGATTAGTAAGTTGAAAAACACGACTTTAAAAGCAGAAATGAAAGCAAATTCAAATTCGGATTCATGCAGGAAATGGCATCAATAGTTTAAACAGAGTTAGGAGCCAGCCTACCATGTTTGGGGAAAAGAGCTCTCCTGTGGCAATCCTAAAGCAGGAATCCACTAGGCAGAGATACCATTGGGAAGGGGAGAGCCTTCTCTTTCCAACAATACCTCTCCCAAAACAATGTGTGCTCAGGGGGCTGAAATATACCCACTGAGCACTGATGCAGTGAAATACAAGACCATCAGCTTGTTTTACCTATTATGATAAGGAAAGAAGGAAAAAAAAGACTCTGGCTGCTCTTAAAGCTCTTCCCGAGCAGCCCGAGGTAAAAATAAATTTAAGGAATGACACTGGTACTAAGCACCAGAGGGGCCTTTATACCCCTGTCCCCCTGCCCAGTGTCAACCAATGGCAGACACACAAAATGGGGAGGGTGTCAGTCAACCGGTTAAAAGCTGGCATGGGCTCTAAATATGGGTGAGAGTTGAAACCAGTATTTTACCCAACCTACGAGTCTCTATATACAGCAGATCTGGTTGAGGATTACACTGTTAAATGTTACGTACAGGGTTAAAATAATTGCGAACCATTGAGAGTCGCTAGAAGCTGCAACCTCACCAGAAAAAGAAATAACAGCAATTAGAAGCTTTGATCTTTCCAAAGCTCCCACCTATATATCGGCCTTCAATAGGGCAATGTAACAGATAAATGATACAACTTATGTCTAGGATCTATAAGACTATTGCAGAGAAGGAAGCAGTCATCCCGCCGATCATTGCAGCATGAGTCCATGTCTGCTTAAAGAAAGAGAAGTATCCTGATAATTGCAGCCCATTCAGGCTGGTTTCTTTACAGAATGTGGACTTTAAAATCTACACAAAAATAATTGCTAATAGATTACAACACCTATTGCAACATCTGATAAACGCTGTTCAAGCAGGGTTAATCCCTAACAAAACAGTGGGAGACAATACAAAGATTTATTATTCAATGTACATAGCCCATGAATGCAAAAAGAAGATGCCCCTCGAGCCCCTTGATGCTGAGAAAGCCTTTGATGTAATTGATTGGACATTCCTGAGAAAGGTGTGAGACAGGGCAGAAAGAGAGAAGTTTGTCAGATTGGCACTGGCTGATTATGTGAACTCAACTGCCAGAATCAATGTGAATATCCAAAACTCAAAGGTAGTGAAGACAGTACATAGGACAAGATGGGAGTGTCTGTTGTCACCTCTTCTCTTTGCCATACCTCTAGAACAATTAGCTCCAAAAATATGCAATTATTCACTCATATAGGGGTGACACTGGGTAAAAAACAAGTTACTTACCTGTACACTGTTGTTCTCCAGTATTGATATCTTTCATAGATTCACATGCTTGTATCTGCCCCGTCGTCATGGTGGGAGTCTTGCAGTAGTTAGAAAAGAAGTACCATAGAAGTACATAGCAACCACAAACTTTGTCAGTCATCAGAATCCTTATGTAGGTCAAAACTTTGGCCGATCTCAGACCAGCCCTAGACCTCAGCTCTCCAGTCAGAACCATCAGCCCTCAGATTTCATGCACAAGTGTGCTAAGGTAAGAAATAACATGAGATCAGAAGTGGCAAGACTAGACGGGAAGGAGGGAGGGCGGCACGTGAATCTATGAAATACTGGAGAACCACAGTGTACAGGTAAGTAACTTGTTTTTTCTCCAGTATTGAATTTTTCATAGATTTACATGCTTGTATCAGAGTAGTTAGCAGTGTAGTTCCATTAGCTTGCGGCTAGGCGAAGAACTTACTATGCCATAACAGAGACATATTGATATATACTAATACATATGACTCATGAAATCAATAAAATTGTAAAATATACAATAGACAGTGAAAACTAAATAAAGTCATTAGAATTAAAAGATATGAAAGACTGTACCTTAAGCAAACAGATGTCGCAGGACAGCTTGATCCACGGCAGCATCCTCTTTCCATGCTGAGTCTAAGCAGTAATGCTTAGTAAATGTATGCACGTTGGACCATGTTGCCGCTCTACAAATGTCTGGAAGTGATACACCAGCAAACAATGCTGTAGAGGCTGCCATCTTCCTCGTGGAGTGTGCAGACACCTACGCAGATAAAGGCTTGCCAGCCCTGGTGTGTCAGAAAACAATCGCAGAGGAAATCCAACGTGCGATACCGTTTCTTGAAAGGGCTTGACCTTTTCTTGGTGATGTAAATGACACAAATAACTGATCCTATTTTCTGAAATCTTTTGTCCTGTGTATGTAGAACTTGATGCGTCTTTTTACATCCAAAGAGTGCAATGCTCTTTCCGCGCTGGTTGGATTCCCAAGGTACGTAGAAAGCACAACTGGTTCGTTCAAGTAAAATGAAGTTGGAACTTTAGAAATGAATTGAGGATTTGTTTTCAATAAAAGTTTATCTTACCTGAATTGAAGGAAGGGCTCAGCAATCATGAAAGCTTGAATTTCGCTGATTCTCCTAGCCGATGTGAGGGCTACAAGAAGAGCTGTCTTCCAAGAAATACATTTCAAATAAACCTTACGTATGGGCTCGAACGGTGATTTCATCAATTGAGCCAAAATTGTATTCAATTCCCACTGGACTGCAGGGCGCTTTAAGGGTGGGAAAACCCTGAAGAGTCCTTTCATAAACTGCTTAACGTTTCTTTTTGACCATAAAGAAAGTTCACCCGGTTTTATACAAAACCTGGAAATTACCGCTAGGTGTACCTTTATTGATAAGTGAGCTAATTTTAAAGTGGCTAGATGAAGTAAGGAAGGCAGGATAAGCTCCGGAGTTCACAGGAAAGGATGTAATTCCTTACTGTAGCACCAATTACATTTTGTTCCGTTTTGCAACATGGGACCTATTAGTGGATGAAGCTCTGGCCCGCTGGAGAATGGACCTGCAATCCGGAGAGATGTTTAAATCTGCGAATTCATAGTTGTGATGTTCCAAGCAGACAAACTTAGTGACCTTATTTGCAGATGGACAATTTGACCGTTGTTCATTGAGAGTAGATTTGGAAGGGGTGGAAAGAGAATGTGTGGAGATAATCGAACACAGGAGAAGCGATGTGTACCAAAACTGCCTCGGCCATGCCAGAGCTACGAGAATTATATGACATGGCTCTCTCCTCCTCTTGCTCAACACTCTTGGATGAGGGGAAACGAAGAGAACACATAGGCGAATGTCCCAGGCCATTGCATCTGCAGAGCATTCCCCCAAGAGTTCCTCTGAGGAAACCTGCTAGAACACATTTCGCCTTGCTTGTTGTTTTCTGTCGAAAATAGATTCAGTTTTGGAGTGCCCGACAATTTGAAGACCCGCTTCAGCTAGACCACGTTCAATTCCCCTTTGTGACATTGGTAGTTGGTTCTGCTTAGAGAATCTGCCCAATTGTTGTCCATGCCCGGAACCTGAAAACCTTAAACTGGTTACCAAATGAAGCCAGAATTCAACTTAAACTGGCATGTATTACCCAAAAAGTGCTCCACTACAAAACACCAAGGTACCTAGCCCAGAAAATTGAGCTATCAGGGGGAAGCAGGCCAGTCTGGAGTGCCTAAGAGCTGCTGCTGAAACCACCCATCTTTCGGAAGAAGAAAACAGAGCTTTCTCCTGAGCAGCCTACAGAATCTGGAACTCTCTGTCACAATTCGCTCCCTGTGCTCTCATACCCACCACCAGGGGCGCATAGTGGGACTTTCAAGGCTTCTATTAAGCTTCCAGACCCTCCCCTGCATGCATATCCTGACTTTGAGCCATTTGGACACTTATTGGAAACTGACATCCATTCCCAATCCATGCCGGGTTTTGTGAAAGCCAGCCTGGTTATACTTGAATCCAGCCTACTCATGCCTGAAGCTCCATTACCCAGAATTCCCTGCTCACTGCTTTGTCTCCACCCCTGCAGGCCCAGGATGTGTGGAGGAATTCAGCTCACCTGTGGCTGGCTGCTGCGAGCCTGCTCACACCTGATGCATATGATTACTGTGAGCTCTTTTAAGCCACAGCTCCCTTCAGGCCAAGGTTGGTCATTGTAGCTGTTTACCGGTGAGACTGATCCTTGTTTCCTGTGCTCCTGAGCTTTTGCTATTCTTGTTTCCTGAGCTTTCGTTTTGCCTTGTTCCTGACCTGTTGCTGTTTTCCTTGCTCCTGAATTAGCACTGCCTGCAGTGCAACCCTGACCCTTAGTATTCATTGTTCCTGGTTTGCACCAGTTTCCCTTCTCCTAAATTAGCACTGCTTGCAGTGCTACCTTGTTTCCTGAGTTCCTGAGCTATAGCTATTCCTTGTACCTAAATTAGCACTGCATGCAGTACTCTTGTTTCCTGAGTTTCTGAGCTATAGTTATTCTTTGTTCCTATATCTGGGCTTCAGCTATTTCTTGTTCCTGATTTGCACTATTTGCAGTGCTCTCTTGACTCCTGAGCTGTAGCTATGCCCTGTTTCTTGAACTAGCACTGCCTGTAGTGCTACCTTGTCTCCTGAGCTAAAGCAATTTCCCTGTTTCCTGAACTAGCAATGCCTACAGTGCTACCTTGACTCCTGAAGCTTTGGTAATTCCGTTCCTGGACCGGCACAGTGCTGCCTTGACTCCTAAGCTTTATCTTAAATCTTATTCCAGCCCCAGCACTGCCTTCTATGCTACTTAGTTTTCTTGATTCCTTAACCTGCTCTATTCTAGTATACCCTTGTAGCCTCCCCTTCTTATATCCCTTCCCAGTCCCTGCCTTTCATCCCAATTCCTTGGTTCCAGTTCCTAGTTTGCTGTCTTTCTATTCTGCTGTCTTGCTTCTGTTGCCTTGTATGTCTGTTACCTGCTTTCTGCCAGGTGTGCCCTGTGATGTCCTTCCTTTCCTGTTAAGCACTCCTCCTTGCTAGCTCCTTGTCTTTTGTGGTTGTGTTTAGTTCTACCCTCTTGCTGTTACTTCCTTGCGTGTTCCTGTTTGATCGCCAGGATCACTGGGCTCAACTGACTACATAGGTGGTGTTTCTTGTTCACTGTGAGTATTGTCTTTGAGTTGCATTTATAACATCCTAGGTGTAAGCTCCACAGACCCTGCCTTTGCATGCAAATCCTACATGTGGGTATTTGCAGTCGGTATCTGTAACAGCAATTGTGGGTGAAGAACTAACTGAGCTTCAGTCTTACCGTGTGGTACTCCTGAGTGCTTTACCCCACACCCCCCTCTTATTGTTAATGTTATTTCATATATATGTCTTGTACATTCGTCCTGGGTGTAGTTATTCTCAATGCTAAAATGCCTTGTGAGTGCCCTTCCTTTCTGAGGCTTGCCCATCTTGCTCACTTGTACAGGCTTCCCCATTGGATCCTTTTTTCTCCTCTGACTCCCTGTATGATCCTGGGCAACGCTGTACTCTTCTTCTGTCTAATTTTTCTACCCATTTCCTAGTCCTTGCCCAAGTCCCTGACTGTGTTCCCCACATAATACAGGATAGTCCCTGACACTCTCTCCCTCCAAACATTAGAAAAATTCCAAACACAGCAACATTCAAGAGGGAGGCAATGATCTTCCTAATGAGCAAGTACCTTCCTTAGGCAAGACTGTTCATCACCAACACCATGATATAGGTGTTACCAACACAGAACAACAATGTATGTAGAGATAAAGTCACCAGTTAATCTGAAAATAGTCTTTAACGGTACAGTACTACTCGGGACTTGTTTTGATGTAGAAATTTACAGTAAAAGACACTTCGGAACCATTAGTATAGGAATACTGTTACATCTTGTAGACTAATCTGTTCCAAAAATTGTTCTTTGAAACCGAGAAGATAGACATGTTCACGAATATTAGCCTTTACCATGCTCATGACGAGCTGAGGTCGTCATGAGGCACGGTGCTGCGGTGCACATGACGAGCTCAGCTCGTCATGGGCCGTGGAACGCTCAGGTGCGGGGAGAATTCCACTGCTGTGCTGAGCGTTCCACGGGAGCTGGTGCACCTGTGACGAGCTCAGCTCGTCATGAGCACACGAGAGCCGTGCCCCCTCCCCCCCCCCCAGCACAGCGGGGGAATTACCACCGCAGCGAAGGGGTTAAATACTGCTGCAATTCAAGTTGTATCTCAAACCTATATATATATGTTATTGCTGCTAAACAAGCTGTTCTCAAACCTACCTCATGTAACTGTGAAGCGCTCTGATACCCAAGGGTCATGTCAGCGCTATATAAAACTCTATAAATAAATATTAATAAATAAATAAACATTCTCTATCTGCAATGTTATGTGGTAATGAATTAGCCACCTCCAAATTTCCTCGGCTTGTTAGGATAGTGTGAGAGAGCTGGTGCCCCCTTGTTTGGCAAGGTAAAACATTGCTATGGTATTATCTGTTCTTTCTAGAATGGAGGATCCCTGGATCCTGGGAAGAAAGGCCTGCAGCCCCAGAAGCACTGCTTTTAATTCTAAAAGGTTGATATGTGAACATGCTTCTAGAAGGGACCATTTTCCATGTATTTGCAGCTCTTGAAGATGCACCCTCCAACCGTCCATTGAGGCATCCACTGTCATAATGTAATGAGGCTGATCTGGTTGAAACGAGAGGCCTGGAGAGATATTGATTTCCTCTTCTCACCATGACAGAGACTGTTTCATTGCCTGGGAGTGAGAGATGATGTCCTTGAATGAGCTGTGCATCTGCACCCACTGCATGTCTAACTGCTCCTGCAGAAGCCTCATGAGCAGCTGACAATTTGGAATCACCAGGATGCATGATGACAGCATCCCCAGTAATGACTTGTATACACTCACAGAAGTGTACTCTTTTGCGTGTAGAAGGGATGCTAAGCGCATTATCTGGTGTTTCCGATCTGAAGTGGGATACGCCCTTATTGATCTGGTGTCTAAAAGCGCTCATAGACAACCACGCTTCTGGCTTGGAATCGGAACCAAATGTGACTTATCCAAGTTGAGCTGTATCCCCAGAGACTTGAAGAGCCGCCGACAGGCCTGCATAGATTTTTTGACCGAGTGAAATGTAACCCCTTTCACCAACCAATCGCCCAGGTAGGGGTAAACCTGGTGTCTCTGCCTTCTCAAAAAGGCCGCTACCAGAGCCATACATTTTCTTCACATCAGCCTTTAATGAGGTAGGAGCCTCATTTTTATGCTTCTTCTCAGCCGATGAAGGCCCAAGGCTCTCTTCAATATCAGATACCGATTCTGATCTAGATTTCTTTTTCTGGAGCCATAATAATAGCCTGGCCTCTATATCTTTTAAGGTTTTTGCAGAAAAGGTTCTGCAGTATTTACTGTCTTTGGCTTTATGCTCAGGATAAAAGAATAAAGTTAATCCTTATGTGGATCTTCAGAAAAGAGCCTTGTCTTCCCACAGGATCTACAGGGCCTGAACAGCCGCTTCTTAGAACCCTCAGACATCTTAAGAAAAAGAAAGTTGAAAAACCGTACCTTGAATTCAAACAAGGTCAAAAGTTCTCCACTGGAAAACTGAGTAGAGCTCAGGGAGTCTCCCTTACACATGCCGTGCAGTAAGAAATCTGAGGTCTGATGGCTCTAACAGGGGAGCTGAGGTCTAGGGCTGGTCTGTGATTGACCGAAGTTTGGACCTACATAAGGAGGCTGACGACTGACAAAGTTTGTCTCTCTCCTTTTGGATGGTTTCTATGTACTTCTATGATAGTTCTTTTCTAACTACAGCGAGACTCCCACCTCGACGACAGGGAAGATACAAGCATGTGAATCTATGAAAGATTCAAAACAGGAGAAAGGTGTATTTAAAGGCCCCCACGTGGCTGACATTATTTTAGTGTTCTTTAAGAACCTGTAAGTTTTGCTTGGTCTCTTGATGGTTGAATTGCAGTCATTCTGCACTTTCATGAATTAAAATAAATATGTCTAAATCCGAAAGAATCGGGATCAACCTGACAGCAAGGGACTGAAACTGGCCACAAGAAAACTCCCCCTTTCTACATAATAGCAGTACCAAATATTTGGGCATAAATCTGGACCCTCCTCTTAAGAGCCATTCATGATGTGAAGTTGCTTTATTATTGAAGGAGTTAGAGAGAGAGACTTGTAAAGTTGGCATGAGAGTTTCATGTTGGATAGCTTCTATAGATGTGAATGTCTTGCTGAGAGTGCTATTCATTTTTCAAGCCAATCAACTAGACATTAAATTTACTGAACAAAAGAAACTACATGCACGAAAGTAGTTTGTAAAGTGGTAAGAAATCTAGAATAGTTATGAGACAAGCTTCTGGAAAAATGGGCTTTTGAATCTCTGTCTTTACTGCCCATTATCGGGTAGTACATTTGAGCTTCCTGAGTGACTATATTACTTCGCTAACAAGCCGGTGTTAATGCCAGAGTCATGGTTCCGCAACTTGGACTCTCTGGTGCGAAATCCAGTCTGGAGTGATGGTAGGCGTAGAGGGTCACTCCGGATATTGAGATGCCCCTGTAGATGCAGGAGGCTTGGGAGTTCCGGACTTTTCTCTTTATCAGTTGGCTGTCCAAATGCAATGGTTAGCTCAGTGGCTGGAGGGGGTGAACGTAGATGGGATTTTCCTGGTGGAACCTGGTCAGAGCCCCTCCCTGCTGCTGGCGAAAATCCTGGTGCCTGCGACTGGGGTTCCCTATACATCACTCTTGCAGACAACGACGCTGCAATGCTGGAACATAGCATTAAGAAAATACCTGATGCACCGAAATATTAGCCGGAGCTGCCGTTAATAGGCTTACAACAATAGCAATCAAACAAGAAGGTTTTGGCTTAAGCGCAGTAAGGCTGCGCCAATATTATGATTAACAAAACAATATGCAAGCACTGCTCAATATTTTTCTTAATTTCTGCAGAACAAGGGATACCTAACTCGCCTGCAATTTCACTCCAACTTTGATTTCAAACACTTTTTATTAGTTTATTCTTATATTCAATTGTTTTTGTATTTTTGCATTTATTTTTGGACAAAAAATCACTTTTTGACAATTATTCAAGTCAGACAGCACCCTAAAACATTTTCAAGGGAAGGGGAGGAGGACTCTTTATTCTGAAAATATGTGGTGATATGTACAGAAGTGTGATAAAAAAGAGTGATAATAACAAAGATAGAAGAAAAACAAGCGTACTTCTAGTATCAATCTCAGTGTTCAGTTTCATACTGTGATACATTCAAACCATCCATAGTTCATACGTAAGAAGAAAAAGTGATAATGTTCGTAAAAAACTGTGTATAAGTGTCCCTACACTTTTTTTGTACTAATTTAGTGGGGCACTAATCACAATGAAATATTTTCAAATATTTGAAATATTAGGCTATCAAACAGTTTTTTGAGATCATGACAATTTTCAAAGTGATTAGCCTAAGAAAGAAAAATGTGGACTAAATCTGAAATAGACAAAAATGAGCAAACCTTACTATCAGTGTCTTTACTCAGCGTACCTCAACTTCACATTCAGACAAAGCCACACTCATTCAATACCTGTCGTACTTGAGTTGTCTTGTCTTCAAGAGAATTCTGTGGGGGCAAATGGGGAAGACTATAAGTCCTGTTCAGAGGGAAAACTATATATAATGTCCAAATTGAGTGGTACAAGCCCAGTACTCACTTGTTGCTCCAGAGGTGTAGTTTTTAATTTTTTCTGAGTACGATGACTTTTTATGAGATGCGATTAATGTTTACGTATTCCATGGCAAGTCGATGTAGTGCTTGATGCCAAGTTGTTTTTAATTTCTTCTTTTTAATCTGTAAGTGTCACAAAAAAGGGGAAACAAGGTTTCAGCATGCAAACAAACGTTCCTACTTATATCCATTAGTTAAAATTACGGTGAGGACGGCGATCGGATGATTATGGGCCGTTGACCTGCTCCTCTTTGCTCTAAGCTTGTTGTTTGTTTCGTGAAATTGACTTTATGTGGCTTAATAATAAAGTGATATGGGGCATTTTGTTCGATATCTCTAGCGACTCTGTGTGCGAGTTCAAACTTAAATGCCACTTGGTGGATTTGTGTCTGCTTCGCTTAACCCGTTTAATATTTGTATTGTGTAGCAGAGAGTGTCATTTTAGCTATGGGTCGGATATGGGACTTTTCACATACACTCTTCTCGTCTAATGACAGACAGCCGTTTGCGTGTTCCTTTTTGCCGGTTATGAGCGTAGTACGAATAAAGTTCGTTGTGAAAAGCGTCAAACAGCGAAATTAGGCTACTTTAGTAGAACATACCTTTCTGTTGGAATCACAGTCTCCTCGGGGCTGTGTATCAGTCGACTGGCCGTTTAGTTGCTTCCAGGTCAAAGATGCTAATTAAGCAGTTGTCTGCTTCCGGTTTTGATGGATCTCTGGGTAATGTAGTTTCTTAGGCGAACGCGTTTGTTAAAAACAAACAAAAAAAAGTGTTTTATATGAATTGCTTGTAGTGTGTATGATTGTGGTTGTTATTTGTATCGTTGCCCTTACCAGATTAGGAACAATATCTGTATGAACATGGAGGAAATGGACATATAGGTTTCCTTGTGTATTGGATATGGATGTGTCTGTCATCAAGATTTTACAGGTTATATAGCTCCGACATTTCATTTAATCCATTTATTGCAGAATTACATTTTAAAATCAACAGTGCCTCTCTTTTTCGAAGTTTTGCTTCTAGGTCACCACCTCTTGGGTCAGGTTCGACTTTGGAAATCACTGTCCATTTTAAATCATTTTCTAAAAAATAAATGCAAAAATACAAAAACAATTGAATATAAGAATAACCTAATAAAAAGTGTTTGAAATCAAAATTGGACTGAAATAGTGGTCCTTGCAGGAGAGTTACTTATCCCTTGTTCTGCAGAAATTAAGAAAAATATTGAGCAGTACTAGCATATTGTTTTGTTAATAGGCTTACAGCATGGTGACCCACAACAGATTGTAACTGCAGAGCAGAGGGCACCTTGGGCAGCGGTGGGTCTTGAAAATGTGGGAGACTGTTACCATGAGAAGCTACTCTTTCCCTTCTCGGAATTGGTGGAGGGTTGCGGCCTGCCATCGGCCACGTTTTTAGTTTAAGAGGCTTTACAGCGGACGTTTCCGAGGCTGTGGGGCCAGAATAGAGAACTACCGGAAACGCATAGTGTACTGCAGTCGCTGATCACCCTGAGCACTGCGAGACACCAAATCAAATGGTTCTATGCGTCCCTTCGTGAAGCCTTGCTGGCCCCCCTGCTGCAACTCTGGGGGAAATGGGAACGAAGCCTGGGGAGGGACCTCACAGATGTAGAATGGAGAAGAATCTCGGTATCCTCCAAGAAAATATCTTGCAACACACGACTGAAGTACGTTCAGTTTAATTATGTACATATGACCTACTTGACACCACATAGGATCTTTGTTGCCTTTGTGGGTGAACCGCGACAATGCCCACAAAGCCCCTTGGAAGACGTAGACTTCCTACATATGACTTGGTAGTGTGGGATCACACAGATATTTTGGCGTGAGGTCCTCTCCCAGCTTAATAACACATTGGGGCGAGCGCTAAATCACACTGCAGAAATTTGTTTGCTTGGGCTCTTCCCTAGACCTCCTAAACGCAAGGTGGGCAATAGGTTCATTGATCCAGCACTTTAACTGGGTAGAAGACGCATAGCAATCACGTGGAAGACGGCCATGGGGCCACAGGTAAGCGTGTGGCAGAGGGAATTGACCAACTGGGCCGGAGCGGAAGAGAGAGCGCTGCCTAGAGAGGAATTGGTTGGACAATACAATGTTAAATGGTGGGACCATCGCTTGCAGTACCCCCTCTGAAGATGCCTCCGGGTCATTGAGGGTTTCATGAATGTACTGGATTCTGTGATAATCCCCATGTAAGAAACTAGAAGTCTATCAGGAATGAGCAATAACTGAATGCCAACAACTGTTTTAACAAAATGCCAATAAAACAAATACAAAAAAAAGAGGGAGCAACACTGGTGTGTCATTGATACCTTGGCAGAAACCAAAGAGTAAGGAGATGTCAACCTTACAAGTTCCCCATTCACTACAACAACTCTACACATATGGAACATCAGGGAAATTATAGGACTTTCACAATACCCAGCTCCCTTTACCATTATTTGGGAACCTAGATTTTACTCTTGGACTGGACAGAAATACAATAAGAAAGGGAAGGGAGGCATGGCAAATTAGAATCTCGGACTTGTTTTATCAAACAGATTAAATCCTTTGCACACATAAGGATAGATTATGGTTTAGGGAACTTGAAAGTTACAGCTGTACTCAGATTAGACACGGAGGGCCATAGGTATCAAGATTAGTAACTGCGATTACCAAATGTTTACAGAATAGCAATTTGGAAATCACAATTCCTAATGTATGAAAGTTTCAAATTAGTGATTTTTAGTGCATCGCAAACTGACCTACCTCATGAATATTAATGAGGTAGGTTACCATTTGCAACCCCCTAGTAATTGGCTCCCTCAAATGGGATGGTGGCTAGCTTGGGTCAGCAGACCACCAGGACTGTGATTGATTTTTAATAAAGCAACATTTTTTAATGCAGCTAATTTCCCTTAAAGGTATGTGTTGAAAAAGAAAAGATTTTTTTTTTTGGTTTAAGAAGATGCAGTGGTCCCGTGGACCACTGACTCCTCTTAAAGTTTTTTTTTTCATTCACAAAGGGAAAGGAGGTGTATGGGGGACATTCTCATTTGCAAATAGGTTACTGCTACACATCTGTAGTTTGTAAATACTGTTTTTCTACCAGAATTTGACAGCAAAACATTAATACATACCATTCAAATATGGGATTTAGTTGCAAACCCAAATTGTGATTTGGGAACGTATTACTGAATATCAGTTTGGGTTTCATACATGCCCAAATGCTTTTTTGGAGTTACAAAAGGTTAATTCTGCAAATCAACCTGTTCGTAAATGCAAAAAAGAGGTAAAAGAAGCGGTTTTTCATCTCCATACGGACTATAAAAAACTATTAATGGCAGCCACTGGCGATAAAAAACTAATATAGCAAATATATAAACTGTTAGTGACAGGGGCAATAACTGCCAAGAAAGTGGCACACGTTAGCTGGGAGAGGGATCTGGGTGAGGAATTCTCCCATTATCAGTGGGATAAAATTTACAGTGAGAGAAATTTTTTTTATTTATTTTATAGAGTTTTATATAGCGCAAACTTGACCCGAATCAGGTATCTAAGCGCTTTACATAGCATCAGTTGCATTACATGAGGACACATTCATTTTTGTTAGTCACGGGGAGATTGAGTGATTTGCCCAGAATAACAGGATGTTCAGCGTCTTTTCCGAGACTCGAACTCAGTTCCCCAGATTTTAGTCGACCGCCCTAGCTGTTAGGCTAACTCCTCTCGCCAACATGGTTAGAGGATACAAATATTTGAAGGAAGGAGACTGCTTTCAAGATACTGCTTAGGATGAGCCCGAACACCACACAGACTACACCTCTTGAAAGACAGTAAATTGAACTTCTGTTGGAGGGGATGCGGTTAAAACAGTGCTGACAACGTACATTTTGTGGGACTTCCCGAAAACAAAGGCTTTTTGGTATGAAACATTACAAGTCAGTGATTATAGAATAGGTGCACCAGGAGAATATGTGACGTTTCTTAGCCGACCATTACTACGCATGAATTTACTGCGCTGTTTAAGTGGGGGTTGAATACCAATGCACATACGTGACTTAATGCACAAACTCCCTATAAGAACACCCCCGCTCAGTCGGGTCCCAAATAGGGCGAAACTGGTCCTGGGTTGTTTGTATTCCAGTTAAGGGTGGACCATACTTAGCAGTTTAGGCTGGACGGTTCCCATTGGAGTAGGCTCAAGACTGATTTTAATTTGCTTATTGCTGGGTCCAAACTGAGGTGGCATGGTGTACAAAATAATGATGGACTGGAATGCGGCCCAAGTAATCACCAATGGCTGAGATTCAATCAAGCATTTCATCAATCACTTTGTTTTCTAGATTTTGTTTTAGCTGTTTCCTTCATACTTTTCTCTCCCTCCGTCGCGCTCTCATCCTACTGCTTTACTCCCTACCACGCTGCTCTTTTGTTTTTTGTGAATTTTAAAACTCTCTTGCTTATTTTACTTATCTCCCACCTCCTGCTCAGTGTTACTCTATCGTCTATGTTCCCCAACCCTCAACCAACCCCAACCCCCAGATTGCTGTCGCTCATCCATGCTCTTGTCATAGTCCCCCTAACTCCTCTCCCCACACCGCCCCACACCAGCGGTCCTCGTTAGCATGTTTCTGTGGTTTACTCTCCCACTTGCACTATTACCTCTGCCCTCTGTGTGCAGCTTTTGCCCTTCCCCATTCATTCATTACCTTCCAATGCCAACCCCAAAAACTGTGGTCCTTTATATTATTCACGCTTTAGTGCTATACAGTCTGCATATATATTTTTTAATTTACCAATCCAACTAGTGGCTGCCATTTTGAATTAATAAAACCTTAAAGCAAATAACACCTGTGTCATTCTGCTGGCATTTTCATGCATCAGAACAAATGTGTTTATCAGTGCAATAACCCAACCGCCATTGCCCCTTTTTTAGTTTTATTTTAATCTCGATTCTGTACATCGCCACCAAAGGAATTGGCAAAGCCAGTAGGGGCAAAAAGATCTTTTGCTAATACTTTTTTTTCCCTTTTAGGTGGTTTGAACCATTTGGTGTACTGTGCGACACCAGAGGCATTCTCCGGTATCACGTCTGCCTGCTTGCCATTGTCAGTTTCCAGTTGGTGCCTCCTGTCCTTGTGGCTTCATATTTCCTTAGATGTCTTCCTTACACATGTAGTCTTCAAAAACCTAAATTTTCAGGAATGTTGGAGGGGCTTATGGGAATAAAAAAAAAATACACTGCAAAACTACATTTTCAGCTAAGCAGTCATTTAATTTTGTAGTGTGACCCTTTAATAAATTCACATGCTGTGCATCGATTATGTAGCAGTACCCCCTCCCTTAGAAGGCTCGGTTGAAATGACTGTTTGTAAATACTCTTTGTCCCACCTGTGCCTTTTTCTTTCCTTGAATTTCAACACAATGTTTTGTGAAGGTGTGTACAGAAGAACATGTGGCTGCTACACGGATGCCAGAGTCATTTGCTATGAACACCAGTGTTGCTCCCTTTCTCCCTTGGTTTTTGCCCCAGCACTATCCTCTATGCCTCATAACATGTTTCGACTATTCATCAAGCACAGTCCCCCTTGGTAACAGACAAGCACTGGGGAAAGGAATTAGTTTTCCTTCCTGGTTTGAACTTGCTTCCTGCAACCAATACATAGCTGCTCTTCTAACATAGCATGTGAAGGGTTCTTTCAATCTTTGGTCTTGCTTTTGGGAAACAAAACTGGTAATGGACAGCTTGGTTGACATGAAAATGACCACTGAAATTGTGAGTTTGAGATTTGGGTACTTACAGGTTGCTAACCCTTTGCAAGCATGCAATGGGAAACAGAAAGGGCTGGATTCTGGTGTGAAGCATGCATGGGGGAAGATAGGCTGAGATCTATTATAGGCGCCATTCTTCTTGATGCTGGCCCTCAAAACAGACCCAAAACTGCTAAGCAGCCATCGCCTTTGCTGGTTCACGGCCTTCTCCTATCTTTTGCAGTGAACCGCCAACTGCTAGCCCTAGACATTCTCACCCATGAAGAGCACGTTCGCTACTGCCCGCTTCATTTCAGCTCAACACTTTTAGGCCAGTGTTGACAATGGTATTGCCCTCCTGAATCAACACCTTCACCCTCTTCCCGCATTGCTCTGGCAGATGCTGGATTATCTTCTCCACCTCCTTCCGTTGTTAGTGTTCATAACTGTTGAGCCCAGCATTAGAGTTGGCAATGCACCATTTAGTGGCAGCTGACCTCAATTTTCACCCCAGCATCACCATCTTCTTACAACCCTGTCTGGTGGAGGTCGTATGGCAAAGATTTCTTTGGCCTTTTTGCATTCTATGGACAGCAGGATCTGCTGCTACAATGCACTTGATGTTGGCCAAAACATGGGAAGAACACCTATACTTCACCCTGGGAGTTACAGCTTTGACTGAAGGTAGCTTCCTAAAGGACTCGGGTCCAGGATGCTGAGAAGCATTGGGAAGAACCAGCTTCTCCTCTTCACCATCAACAGGGCTTTTAAGAAGAAACATGGTCCACCTATTCCTCCTCTAATTTGACTCTATAGATGTCTGCTGCTATTTTCAGCAGGGTGTTGCCCACCACATCTTTGGGGGTTACAGTATAGAGGGAATTCCTCCCCCCCATTCTTCATAGGAGTCAGTCTCTATGTCAAGCTAAGCCCTTCTGTTGAATCGAGGTCACAGAATAAGCCCTGCTCAACCTGACCTTCAGGATTCCCTTCTCTAGAGAGCACTGCCTTTTTATCCTCTTCTTTGTGGTTCCGGTGTCATTGGAGTCTCCAGCTACATGAATTACTGCTCCCTTGTTCCTCTGTGGTTTCAGCATGGTGTGAGGTCCCTTGAGTTAAATTCCTTCTTCCTACTCATGAGGACTTCCATCTCAACTAAAGCTTACCTTTACACCCTCTAAATGTCTGGAGCTCTTTGGAATAAGGGCTTCTTTTCTTCTATGTTCTATCTCCCTCCCAATCTCCTTTCGGACTCAAGGTTGGTTCTAACTGTGTTTAACGACCTTGACCCATGAGTTTTTCTCATGCTCAAGTTGCCCTTCATCACCAGTGGTTCATGGGCAGACATGGAGTCAAAACGTTTCAGCTTGGCTGCACAGCACCAGTAGTGTTACCTGGAACATCTTCACCTCACTGTCCACTGAAATCTTTAACACTTTTTGCTTCTCCATTTTGACAATCTCCTCAGCATCTGAGCTAGCTCCTTGTACCACCACTGTTTAATCAGGGTTCTTGCTGCTCCAAAGCCCTCTCCCACCAATGTTTCTGCAGTAATATTATGTCCAGCTTAGTGAGCACACCAGTTTCTTCTTTGTCTTTACAGTTTTGGGCAGAATTCAGCGTTACACACGTCTCAGTCCTCCAAGGTGTTGTCATTTAGCAGGAAACGAATATATGTCTTTACTTTGCATGCTTTACATGGCATGCCATTACAACAACTGCGTTGTTACATCGCAAACCATTACAACTTGCTGCAGGGGTCACGCTGGACGTAGAATAGTATAATTTACTATTCCTACTCCAGTTTGTGAAATAGCAGGGAAATTGTTGGATTGTACATCCAACACCTTCTATCCCCTACAGCAAGTAGTTGTAACAACATGTGATGTAAAGCTTGCATAGTAAACGCCATTTCCCACAGGAAACGTTTACAAACTTCTCGACTGTCCTTCTTGGCAACCGTGTGGTGGCACTTTGGGAAGAATCTAAAGGGTGTATGCTACATAGCCAAAGCTCATCCTCTGACCCACATGGTTGACGCTCTACTCTAGAAAAGCTCCCCCCCCCCTCCCCCCCCCCCCCCCCCAAAAAAAAGATTTCCTTTGGTGCCAACTCAATTCGGCCAACAACAGTCTTAACCTTCAGTTCCCATAATGTTGGTTCAATTTTGTAAGTGACCCTCTCAATGAAACTTCATCTTTTCTCCAATGACTTCTGCGCTCCCAGTCCCAAAAGCAGGGGGAAAAAAAGGAATTTTAAGATGGCGACCAAATAGAGGACACCAATTAACATCACTATAGGGGGGAACAGGATATAAGTGGGGTGTGGCAATGGGCAGATGGATAAGAGAGAATTCTAGACCAAACGATTAGATGACAGAATCCAGAAGATTACCACTCCTTTGCTGAATGCCAGGTACAGTGTTTTCAGGGGGGGTTTATCAGTGTAAAGTCTGCAGTTTATGGAGTATGAAATAAGATTTGGCAGAGCAAGATGTTTCGAACTAAAAACTATATATTCAGTTAATGTGAATGTTGATGATTCACTTTAAATTCATTATGGGCCTCCAATGACAAGTCATTTTTTTACTGTTAATCTCCTGAAATCAAACGACTCAAAGTTAATCAATCGCTTAATATATATATATATATATATATATATATATATATTTTTTTTTTTTTAAACGCACATTGTAAGCATATTCGTTGTCTTGGGTAGTTTTTTTTTTTTTGGACAGGGTTCTGTAATAGGTCCACCATAGAACTCATGCACACGGAATTGTCTTTTCACAGTGAACGTTGCAGACACCAAGTAGTTTTCCATGTTGTGGTACCTGAGGAAACAAAGATTACAAATTTAGTGCTGATTTAGTGCTGGTCCAGCCATTTTGAATTATGCCTAAGGCATAGCTTGTAGGCATGTTGTTCATCACTTCCCTTTAATCTGCAACTGAATTTGTCATGTCAATGACGGTAATTACCTACCTTCATATCATGTCCAAAGTTGATGGCACAAAATAATCTTAAACGGATCTATCATGGTGCCTAATTTTCATGCATACAATCAAAATGTTGGTGTTGTATACTCCAAACTTAGGGCATTTGTTGAAGCAAACTTGAAATAGTCAGAACCGAAAAGTAGATGACAGGAGAGTGCACAGCATCTGACCTACAGCGCACACTGCAGCGCTAACTACCAGACAGCCTCAAACTACAAGACATTTCAACTCAAAGGTCATTCTGCAGCATTTCATGCATCAGACATCATAGATCTGTCACAAGCGTGTTGCCTTCTTTATCACAGGAACATGGCGCACCCAGACATCATTGCACATCCTAGAAGTCCTTCCCAGAGGCTAAATCATCCATTGTGAAAACGAGGTACATAAGGGAGAAGGCCTCTGTGTCACCCACAAGTCCTCTGATGATGCACTCTAGGCAAGCAAGTAACAGTCAATTCAATGGAGCTACTGACATTCCATTTCCCACTCCCGCCGACGGGCACCTTTCAACTCATTTGTAGGCCTCCCAGGCAGAACAAGGACTTCTTTGATGTATTTAAATCTTATCATCTCGTCCATCTGGCAAGCCCACACCAACCTCTTGTGTGACTTCTACCACCTAGACAAAACAATCTACAAAAAATAGGACCTCCTCTTCAAACTTACTGAGGCACTCAACGTAGTGAAGACCAAACTTTCCGATTCCTCAAAGACTTCCCCCATAGACAACCTAATGTCTGAATTTCTCACCCGGTGAACTCCACGTCCAACGCCAACACCCTTCTTGGCACATCACTTTTTCAGAAAAGTATGCAACCAGTCATGCGCCAATTTAAATATGCAAATCAAAACCAGAAGTTTCAGAAGCCTTGTACTCTGAAGACCTTGCTGACAAACAATCCACCCACAAACAGGAAAGAAAATAGAAGAAAAACAGAACTTCCAATGATCTCATGATACTGAAGTACCTTCGCACAACGCACAAACATCTTATATCAGCCAATTCAAAACATTACATCAACTCCATCAATGAAGACATCTACCAAAGCAAAACACTTTAAGACAATCAGGCACTGCCTCAACCTCTTACCAGACCCACATATTTCTTAAGGTACAGAAAACAAACCATGCTATCAACTTAAGTGAAAATGAAGACTATTCAAAAGCATATAGATAACATGGAGCTTAGTTTATCTGACAACCACTTCTCCCCTTACAATGGTCAATCTTTAAAGCTCTATCTCTTGCACATCTCACAGACCTAATCAAAATCAAAGCTGCTTCTTATGAAGATAAGGCCTTACCATCATCCTCCCTCAAAGCTTTCTTTCTCTTTCACACCTATTAGCCAATGCACCTCTCACTCAAGGCATCTTCCAAGAAGTGCTTATGACAGGCCAGATCCTCCCACTCCTAAAGACACCTACACCAGACCCTAATGACCACCAACTACCAGCCAATTGCTCATGTACTATTTATCAGCAAGATCATTGCAAAAGCAGTCCATGTTAAACTCCAAGAGCACATTATTGCTAACCATCTCCTGCACAAACGGTCTGGCTTCAGATCATGCTGCAGCACAGACCTAGCTGGCACATCGCAGATGACCCCTGACTCTTGGTATTGCTTGACCTTTCAGCTGCTTTCAACACAGTCTACCATCTCATTCTCATATGTATTCTGAAACCTCAAATGGGATTTACAAGCAATGTCCTTATTGGTTCTGCTCCTACCTTTTTAACCAACCCCATTGGTTCAAATGTGCACCTGCAGATCTCAAAGGATCCCTCTCACATGCAGTCCAGTAGGGCTCCATACTGTCGCATTATCTTCAACATTTAAGTAGAACAACTTGATGCACTACCCATATACAGCAGCATTGATTCACCAAAATATTGATAATTCACAACTCTACTTGAAAGTGTCCTTTGCTTCAGCGATCCAATGCATCAAACATGGCTTGCACAGCATCCAGATCTGATGTCCAGCACTTGATTGAAGCTCAACCCAATCAAGACAGAATTATTCCTATTTTGCAGAGCACAAACAAGAAACAGTACAAACCTGGCTCAATGACATTAAGCTTGAATACCTTGAACCCCAACTTTCACCGAATGTTAAGTCACAGGATTTACCCTGGACACCAACCTCACCCTTAAGCAGCACACCCCTAAACAAGGATTGGCAAAGCCAATAGGTGTTGCCTATGTGAAAGCAGTTGGCTCTGGCAATGTGTTTTAGCCATGGAGCACACCTGGCATAGTTACTGTTAACCCCTTCAATGCTGATGACGGAGCGGTTCCGTCATCAGCATAGGTTGGGCTGTGCTGATGACGGAACTGCTCCGTCATGAGCACAGCCCCCCCTCCCCCCGGGTCATCGATCTTACCCCCACAAACCGGGATGGCAGCAGAAGAGTTTCCGCTGCCACTTCCGAGCTCTCCCATGACATCAGCGCGCAGACGTCATCAAGAAGCGCTGGAAACCATTTGTTTCCAGCGCATCCAGGGAGAGGAGGTCGGTTTGGCCCTCCGGTGGGGCGGGGGCATTTCTTTGTGCCTTGAGGCATCAGGGGGGAGTAAACAGTGTTTCCTCTCCCCTGATGTCCCAATGCAGGGCATTCCTGGTGTACGATTGCGCACAGCGTCGCGATCGTGCACCAGGAATGCCCCCACTAGACAGCAGGTATGTTTTATTTAGAGAAAAGGAAGAGACCCCTTGGGCAAGGGTCGCTTCCTGGGGGACATATATTAATTCAGACTTTTCTGCCCCCCCCTCCCCCCGGTGGCAGATCGGACGTTTTTTGGCAGATTCTGGACCCAGGGTGGGGCAGAAAAGTCCACTAGAGCCAGGGATTATTTATTTATCAAAATCAGAAGCGACCCCTTGGGCAAGGGTCGCTTCCTTGCGCCCTGAATTATAAATAAGTAGATTCTGCCCCCCTCTGGGGACAGATTGGTTTATTTGTTTGGCCTTTCTGCCCCCAGGGGGGGGGGGGCAGAAAACCCCACTAGCAACCAGGGAATTAATTTGTTTTTTAAATGGAAGTGAACCCTTGGGCAAGGGTCGCTTCCAGGGGGCTCAATTTATTTTAAAATTATATTCTGCCCCCCCTGGGGACAGATAGCCTGATTTGTTGGCGTTTCTGGGCCCGGGTGGGAGGGGAGCAGAAAAGCCAACTAGAGCCAGGGAATTGTTGTTGCTTTTTAAATTGGAAGCGACCAGTCGCTTCCAGGGGACATATTTTTTTTTCAAGTATATTCTGCCCCCCCGGGGGCAGATCAGTTTGTTTATTTGGCCTTTCGGGAGCAGAAAACCCCACTAGACACCAGGGAGTGTTTTAAATTTGAAATGGGCCTAATTAATTTGTAAGACTTTTCTGCCCCTCACCCCCTTGGGGACAGATTACCTATATTTTTGGCATTTCTGGCCCAGGACGGGGGGCAGAAAAGCCCACTAGTGCCAGGGATTTAAAAATAAATTGGTTGCTTCCATGGGACATGTATTTGTTTGTGTATTCAGCCCGTTTATTTAGCCTTTCTGCCCCCATTTGTGTAGTGGCATGGCCTGTTATAATGTGTATTGTTTTTATTTCTTGTGAATTGTAATGCTTTATTTTTTTCAAGTTCAAGTCTTTTCCTCTTTAGACTGTTGCAGGTTGCAGTTTCGTTACTGGTGGTTATGCTGTTTGTGTAGTTGCATGTGTTTGGTAAGATACTTTTTTTGTACAATTACAATGTAAATGTGTTTTTTGCAAAGTGTATAATAATACCAGTATGTTTGGTTTCTGTTTTTTCAGTGTCTAAAAAATGTTTTGCATTTGTGCTTGATGTGTATTTTGTTTTCTGTAGATTCATTGTTTTTTTTTCTTCTTTCAAGTGGGATATCGTTGACTATTTGCTAGGTCTTTGCAGAGTAGGTGCTGGTGAGTGTAGCTGTCCCTTGTAAGTGAATTGTATAGTTTTTGAGTATATAGATCTCTGTGATAAAGGCACAATTTGTTTTACTTACTTTGCACAGTATTGGTTGTTGACTTGTTTGTGCAGTCTCCTTTCTTAGTAAGGATAATGGCTAGCCGCCGGATTACAGCTCAGCAGGTTGTTGGAATGCTTTTTGATTCTTCCTCTGACCATGGTCCAGAGACTGACTCTGATGCAGAGGTGGGAGGGGAAGATTCAGGCAGTGAGTTTTCTCTCCACATGGCATCCTCCGATGATGAAGATACTCTCAGTGCAGATGAAGCTATTATTGGTGCCGATGAAGTGCCTGCGTTAGAGAAGGACATTGATGTGCAGATAGTGCGGCAAGATGCATCTGAGCTGCAGCTTGGGGCTGCAAGACTTCCCGCTGGTATAGTGAGTCAAGAGGCAGCTGGGCGGCAGCTTGGGGCTGCAAAGCTTCCCGTTGAAAGTGCTGACCTCTGGCATGCCCCAGGCATGGTGCAGCCGGCATTACCAGACTTTACTGGTGTTCCAGGGTGTAGGGTGAACACTGAAAACTTTTTGCCGATAGATTTTTTTCAGTTGTTTATGGATGATGTGTTTTTGGCAGAGATTGTTGAGCAGACTAATTTGTATGCTGAACTGTTTTTGAGGGACAACAGTGCCAGCCTTAAGCCCCACTCCAGAGCTACCCGGTGGACTCCCACAAATCTGGAAGAGATGAAGAAGTTGGAGTAGTTTCTGTCCTGTAACTCTAGTTCTGTAGTAGGGGTATCTCTGTTATAGTCATAATCTAGTGAATAGTCCGGCCCATGTGCATGGACCCCGGAGCAATCAAAAATAATCTCTTAAATTGTCAAAAAATGCAGACCTGCACAGACACTTAAGAGAGAATTTAAAAACAGATAATGCAGCCTATATCCACAGGCAACACTGCCCAGTACTTCAACTAAAAATTCCACCAAAAAAAACACAAACAGCACAGCCTGTCCAGTGTTTTCCACAGAGAAAATCCTTCCCCTACCAGCAGAAGCCTCTGGAATGATAGAGAAAGTGGTGGACAGACAAGCCCCATAGGCTGCCATTATGTGGCTCAGAACAGGATGCTGTGCCTTTAAGAGAACTTTCCAGAACTCTCTCAGTATCCCAGAATACACAGCAGGTCCCTTTTACTTTCAGTTCTTTTTGAAGGCGTAACACGCCAGACCTGTAGCATTCCTTACATGAATATCCTTCTCCACCGGGGAAGAGGGCGGGCGCTTATGACTATAACAGAGATACCCTTACTACAGAACTGGAGTTACAGGACAGAAACGAGTCCTTCTGTAGTAGGGGATCTCTGTGTATAGTCATAATCTAGTGAATAGAATGGCAAGCCCATCCCCACACCAAAGCGGCGGTGGAGAGAAGAAAATTAACACCACTACTGTGCGAACAGATTTCGCAGCGCAGCCTGCCTACCCTGAGCATCTGTCCTGGCATCAGTGTCCAGACAGTAATGCTTAGCAAAGGTATGGACCGACTTCCAAGTGGTCGCCTTGCAGATTTCTAAAATTGTAACATTACGCAGCAAAGCAGTCGTGGCAACTTTGCCCCTGGTGGAATGAGCCTTAGGTTTACCCCCTAAGGTCTTATTAGCCTTTTGGTAACACAATTGTATACAGGACACAATCCACCTAGAGATGGACTGTTTTGAGGTAGCAAGACCGGTCCTGACGGATCCATAATTGATAAACAATTGGTCTGAACTACGAATATCCTTGGTTTTATCCCGATAAAATTTCAACACCCTCCTCACATCCAGGGAATGCAGAGACCTTTCCGCTAGAGATGAAGGATTCTGAAAAAACGTAGGTAAAGTTATGGTCTGGTTAACATGGAAATCAGCGATAACCTTTGGAAGAAATTTAGGGTGAGTACGCATAACAACCTTAGCAGCATGAAATACAGTATAAGGTTCTTGGCAACACAACGCCTGAATTTCACTCACCCTGCGGGCCGATGTGATGGCCACGAGGAACGCCGCCTTCCAGGACAGGTGCTGCAACCAAGCCTTATGAATAGGTTCAAAAGGCTCCTTTATCAATCTGGACAGCACCACATTCAATTCCCATGAAGGCGAAGGAAGCCGGACAGGAGGAAACACTTTCTTCAAGTCTTCCAAAAAGTCCTTGATCACAGGGATCTGGAAGAAGGAAGTCTGTGAAGGGCATTTCCTGTAGGCAGTCAGCGCAGCAAGATGAACCTTAATGGAATGGAAATTAAGGCCAGACTGCGCCAAATGCAGAAGATACGTAAGGATGACATCTTCCTTACATGTCGTTGGATCACAGTTCTTGGACTTGCACCAGATGCAGAATCTCTTCCACTTGTAAGCATAGGAAGTCCTAGTGGAAGGTCGCTTCGCCTCCTTCAGTATGTCCATACAATCTTCTGGTAGATTCAAATGGCCATATTGCAGTATCTCAGGAGCCATGCCGCCAAACTCAAAGACGAGAGGTTGGGGTGCACCATCTGCCCCCTGAACTTCATGAGAAGGTCCGGCCGGCACGGCAGCCATATGTGAGGAAGGAGGGACCGGTGAAGCAGGTCCGTGAACCACCACTGCCTGGGCCATTCAGGGGCAATCAGGATCATCCGCGCCCTAGACTGGGACAGCTTGATGAGCACCGCCAGAATCAGGGGAATGGGTGGAAAAGCGTACAGAAAGCTGTTCGACCAGTTGATCCATAGCGCATTCCCCAGCGGCCCCTGCTGGTAGTACCTGGAGGCGAAGTCTCTGCATTTGCTGTTTTCGGCAGTGGCGAACAGATCTACATCTGAAGTCCCCCACCATGCGAAGACTTCTCCTAGTACTTCGTCGTTTATGACCCATTCGTGGTTTTCCTGAATCAGTCTGCTCAGTGCGTCTGCCTGAACATTCTGCACACCTAGTAGATGGGACGGATGAAAGGCCTTCAGCGCCAAGTGAACAGCTCTGAGTTCCAGGAAGTTGATGTGGAACGTGGACTCCGTCGGGGACCATGTTCCTTGTATCTGTAAGTCTCCAGAGTGCGCCCCCCAGCCGTGGAGAGACGCATCCGTCACGATAGTCTGTGTGGGAATGTCCCTGTGGAAGGGAACCACTCTGAGGAGATTCTCCGCTGAACACCACCATTTCAGAGACTGAAGAGCATGCAGACAGTCGTATCTCGTCGTCCCAAGATCCTTTCCTCTGATCCCACTGATCCTCCAAGCACTCCTGCAACGGTCTAATGTGCAGTCGAGCATGCGGCGAGAGGAAGATACAAGAGGCCATCGACCCCAGTAGAGAAGACACCGTCCTCACTGTTGTAGATGGAGTGGTCATAAGAGCCCGAGCCTTCCGAAGAAGACACGCTTGCTGACAGCGTATTGATGGAGGCTCCCAGGTACTGTATGCACTGGACCGGAGTCGGGACAGACTTGGACATATTGATGTGCAACCCCAGCTTGTTCAAGAGAACGCACATCTTCTGGAAGTGCGCTTGAGCTTCCGAGAAGGAGGAGGCCTTGATCAACCAATCGTCCAGGTACGGGTAGACAAACACCGTGTTCTTCCTCAGGTGTACAGCTACCACTGCCATGCACTTCGAGAATGTTCTGGGCGCAGACTTCAGCCCGAATGGCAGTACCGTGTACTGATAATGATTGGCGCCGACTTGGAATCGCAGGAACTTCCTGTGTTTGTGTGCAATGGGCACATGGAAGTAAGCATCCTGTAGGTCTATAGCGCGTAGCCAGTCTCCCTGTTGCAGCTGAGGATAAATCTGATGCAATGACAGCATGCGGAATTTCTCTCTGCGAATCCACTTGTTTGCTTGTCGCAAATCCAGAATGGGCTGAACTCGTTCTTGTCCTTCTTGCGAACCAGAAAGAACCGCGAGTACAAACCTCTTCCTCTTTGAGACAGAGGTGCGTCTGCTATCGCCCTTTTCCTTAACAGGGTATCGGCCTCCGCCTGCAGCTTGCGCAGTTGAAACTGCGAGCTGACCGGTGGAATCGAAGGAGGCGGGCTGGTGAATCGAAGACTGTATCCATTGCAAACAATATTCAGCATCCACTTGTCCTGAGTAATTTTTCTCCACTCTGCCAAAAAAAATTGAATGCTTCCCCCCACCGGAGTGGGTAACGGATGCAGGGGAAGTAACCGCTCAGTGCCTAGACCCAGCCGGGCCTTTGTTCGCTGCTGCAGACTGCTGGCCGCCTCTGCCCTTCTGGCGTTTCTGGAAGGGCCTCCGGAACTGCTGCTGCTGTTGTTGCTGATGTCCCGAAGCCTGTCCTCGCTCTCGGCCCTGCACCCCGAACCGTCTCTGGAACGAGCGGTAGGTCTTCTTCTCCTTGGGCTTCTCCAACCAGACGGCCGTCAGGGTCTCGGCCTCAGCTTTCATGCGGGCCATTTCGTCATCCACATGCTTGCCAAACAGGGTCTTCCCTGAGGAAGGCAGGTTGGCCACTAGCTGCTGAGCCTCTGGCTTGAGGGATGTAAGGCGAAGCCAAGCGTGGCGCCGTTGGTTGATACCATGGCAGTACCCATGCGCCGCCAGAAGAGACACATCAGCAGCCGGGCTGATGAGTTGGTTAGACACCAACATACCCTCATTCAGGATCTCCTGAAAATCCTCTCTCTTCTCTCAAGGAGCTCCACAAATTGCTGGAGGGACTCCCACAGGGCCCAATCATATCGCCCTAGCAAAGCCCTGGCACTGGCCGCCTTCATCGTGGTAGAAGCTGTCCCACAGACCTTCCGGCCAGCCGAGTCTATCCAGCGGCTTTCCTTATCAAGAGGCACCATAGATGACGGAGTGGTGGCGTGCTGCTTCCTAGCCGCCGTCACTATGACAAAGTCCGGTGTAGGATCCATCCTAAGAAAGGCCGGGTCAGCCTCCGGAGCCCGGTATTTCTTGAGAAGCCTGGAGGGGGCTGCCATCGTAACTGCCAAAGTGAGAAACTCCTCCTCTGCGGGTTCCACCAATACTGGCACTAGAGGCAGCAAAGGCCGAGACAGGTGCTTTTTATGAAGCGTCTCGAAAATCACGGACGTCGTGGGCGTAGGCACCGTCACTATAATGCCCAACTTAGCCGCACCCCTCAGCAGAACATCTTGAAAGGAGACGATGTCGTCTACTGGCGACACTCTCGTCCCTGGGAATTCCGACAAGGTCGGCGAATAGTCCCTGGTCCCAGAAGAGAGTGCGTGCGGGATCTTGATCTGCGCCTCCCGTGGCGTCGTCGTGATCTTGTCGACAACCGGTGACGACTCCGCGACCTGCCCCTCATGTCGGAGCCAGAACGCGATCTTCTCGGCTGAGGACGCTCCACAGGTCTCACCGGAGCAGGAGACTTCGGACGCTCCACAGGCCTCACCGGAGCCGACGACTTCGGACGTTCCACGGGCCTCACAGGGGTAGGCGACTGCGGTCTGACCGGGCGCCGCGGTTGAGGGGTCCCCTTCGGAGGCTTCTGGTATCGAGGCAGCAAAACCGTTCTAGGCGGGGTGGGAGCCCGCGGGGGAGTGCCCCGGGGCAATGGAGGCCGAGGAGTAGGCATCCTCGGTTTTGGAGGTATATATACCTCAGAGTACACAGAGCCCTGTGACTCCCTTTTCCTTTTGGGCGGCTGAGGGTGAGGTAGAGCCTGTCGGCACACGCCGCCGGCGAGTCCCAGCGGACCCAGAGGAACTCCTGGCGCCAGAACTCCTTCTGCGCTTCTTTGGCGTCGAAGAACGCCGCCTCAACGGCGACCGTCGTTCCCTCGACGTCGTACGTCCTCGTCGACGAACGCCCTTGTCTCGACGACGAATGTCCTCGCCTCGATGTCGAACACCTCCGTCTCGACGGCGAACGTCTGCGAGACTTCGACGTCCTTCTCGACATCAAGGATCCCCTCGACGACCTCCTCTTCGGCGACGGCGGTGTCGCCTCGACGGCGAGCGCCGACACGCCTCTCGAGGTCGATGAGTTGAAGACGATGTCGACGACGACGATGAAGATATCGTCAACAGCGATCTTGACGGCAGTCTAGTCAGGTCCCTCGACGCCGAACGTCGACGTCGCCTCGACCCAGAGCCCTGGGGAGACAGGGAACAGACTGCAGTCATCCCTCTCAATGCCGTCGTCGGTGCAATCGACGCGGGCGGAGAACAGGGACGTTTGCTGGTCTTCCTGCCCTTGGGGAGCCCCCCAGAGGCCTCAGCATGGGCAGACCCAGACCCACCTTGTGCCATCAGTCTTCTTTCTTCCAGGCCTTGGAGCCTGATCTCCAATCTGTGGTTCAGGGTCCTACTGGTAAAGGACTGGCAAATGTTGCATTCCTCAGGGGCATGAGATGAAGGAAGGCAGAGGATACACACGTCATGTGGGTCCGATTTGGCCTTCTTCCTCGAACACTCCGGGCACTTATCAAATAATGCAGGCATATTTGATAAAAAATAGAGTGCTCAGATGATAGAAAAAAGGAAGAGGGCACCAAAACACGTCGTGTGACGACTCAAACACTAAAAAGTGCAAAACAAATCCTTTAATAAACCCAAAAAAGGGAGAGCTCAATGCTCCGGGGTCCTGCTAGCAGGAGCCGGAAAAAAGAACTGAAAGTAAAAGGGACCTGCTGTGTATTCTGGGATACTGAGAGAGTTCTGGAAAGTTCTCTTAAAGGCACAATATACTGTTCTGAGCCACATAATGGCAGCCTATGGGGCTTGTCTATCCACCACTTTCTCTATCATTCCAGAGGCTTCTGCTGGTAGGGGTAGGATTTTCTCTGTGGAAAACACTGGACAGGCTGTGCTGTTTGTGTTTTTTTGGTGGAATTTCTAGTTGAAGTACTGGGCAGTGTAGCCTGTGGATATAGACAGCATTATCTGTCTTTAAATTCTCTCTTAAGTGTCTGTGCAGGTCTGCATTTTTTGACAATTTAAGAGATTAATTTTGATTGCTCCGGGGTCCACGCACATGGGTGGGACTATTCACTAGATTAGGACTATACACAGAGATCCCCTACTACAGAACTTGGGTTTAACTTTTTTGATGGGCTTGCTAAGGAAGCCATCAATGGCTTCATATTGGTCTACTAGTCCCTTGATGGCGACTGCTATATTTCCGGCAGTCATGAGTTGTGATAGGTATTTGCTTCTGCTTCGGATAATGCATTTTGGAGATAATGGTTTAGCTTTGCCACAAGATCACCCTGATTGTGACCGTCTTATCAAGATTCGGCCTGTCATTGATCACTTTGCTGATCGATTTTCTGAGATCTATGCTCCAGGGAAAGAAATTGCAGTGGATGAGTCTTTGGTGTTGTTCAAGGGCCGCTTGGTTTTTAGGCAATACATTCCTAATAAGAGGGCACGCTATGGAATTAAGCTGTATATGCTGTGTGACAGTCGGACTGGATATGTCTCTAATTTCAGGGTGTACACCGGTAAGGAATCCAGGATTAACCCCCCTGGTTGTCTGTCCACTTTTGGAGTGACTGAGAAAATTGTGTGGGAACTTGGTAGAGGATTATTTAACAAAGGTCACCATTTATATGTAGATAACTTCTACACTGGTGTGCGGTTGTTCAGGGAATTAGCCAAAGTGGACACTGTTGCTTGTGGCACAATCCGCTGTAACCGTAAAGGTTTCCCAAAAGAACTTGTTTGTCAAAAGCTTGTCTGGGGACAGTGCAGTGCATTACGTTGCGAGGCGTTTCTAGCTGTGAAGTTTTCAGACAGGAGAGATGTCTACATGTTGACTATCATCCATGATGAAAGCACTGAACTGGTGACTGTTTGGGGTGAGGTTGCTGAAGCGAGCATTTTAGACTATAATAGGCACATTGGTGGTGTTGACAGAGTAGATCAGAAGTTGGAACCTTATGCTGCTCTTCGTAAGGCTTACATTTGGTACAAGAAGTTGGCTATCCATCTTTTCCACTGGTCAACCTTTAATGCTTTTGTTGTGTTCCAGGAATCTTGTCCTGAGTCAAAGATGACTTTTGTAAAGTTTCAGGAGTCTGTGATAGGCAGCCTTGTTTTAGTGTAACAGGCAAGTGTTCCTAGAGTTGGAGTGGTGGAGGATGTTGCTAGATTGAAAGATCGCCACTTTCCTGATCACATTACTCCTACATCCAAGACTTTCCCAGTAGATGTAGAGTCTGTTGGCGAAGAGGTATGCGGATGGAGGTTCGTATGTACTGCCCAGAGTGTCCTTCTAACCCTGGGCTGTGCGTGCCTGCTTGTTTTAGAATGTACCACACGCAAAATAATTTTTGGGAGCATCCATGAGTGGTAACGTGAACTGCCTGGCCTCTATTGTTTAATAATTTTTGTTCAGTTTCAAGGTTGGCATTAGTGTAGTGTATTTAGTTTTAGTTGCTGTGTTAGTAGATTTGTATCAATTTATGTTTTCTTATTTATATAAAAAAAATCCTAAATGTGATGGCGCTTTGCATGGAGTGGCGATTGTCTGGCAGTGTGCGTGGTCTGGCACTTGGCTGGCAGTGTGCATGGATTGGTGTTTGACTGGCGTTTGACTGGCGGTGTGCGTGGACTGGTGCTTGGCTAGCAGTGTGCGTGGACAGGCGCTCAGCTGGCGGTGTGTGAGTAGTGACTTGATGCTGGTCACTACACACACTGCTAGCTGAGCGCCACTCCATGCAATCCATCAGTTTGTGTAGTTGCTGTGTCAGGAATGTGGGCATGTGACAGTGATGGGCCCTTGAATGGCGCTGTCTGCTGGTGGAAGTGTTGTAATGTGATGGGCCTGTGGCTGGCGGTGTAAATGTTTTGTATGTGTCACGCGTATGAAAGGTGTATGAATGGCCTGTAAAGAGGTTGGTGCCTTTTCAGCTCACGAGCTGAGAGTCCAGGGGAGGGGAATTTGTATCGCCCGAGACATCTAGATTTCTTGCCAGGGCAAGAAGTTTTAATGTCTGTTTTGTCCAAAGGACAAGAAGACTGTGTACTATAGTAAATCTTGACACCAGACGCAAACAAAGTGCTTTATATGAGAGGCAGTTACATTACACAAGGATTCATATTTTATTTTATTGCTGTAGGCACGGGAAGATTAAAAGATTTGCCCAGACTCACAGGATGTTGAACAGACACAGAGAACCGAACCTGGTTCCCCAGCTCCAAAGTCGGCTGCTGCAGCTGTTGGGCAGCATTGTCTCCATTGAATACGAGCATGATTAAGTTCACGTTGGCAGGTTCAAACAGAAACTGCACAGCGCTGTCACTTAAGTGGTTTTTGTCTTTCTCCACGAAGCCTTCATGCGGCTTACAGGCTCCTTTTCTGGCTCTTTGAATCCTTCTAGAAAGAGGGAAACATGGTGTAGCGTCTGCAGTCCGAGAAAAGCCGCATTGGCGGGTAAGAGCCTGGCGAACCCTGCTCTCACCTGGGCTCTCTGTTCACCCTTGTGATGTGCTGCCCTTGGGCCTCTCAGATATAGCCCTCAGCCCTCCGGTCGCTCCCCACTCACTCATATCGGAGTCCTGCAGTGAAGTATTTCACGGGCCCCTCCCTTTGCACATTGCTTTCCCTCTGCACTTATCTGGTGCCTCTGCTCCCCACTGGCCTCACTTGCAGCTCCTGGACCTCTCATGTTACAACCAGGGTGTGCATTAAAGCTCCGGTCAGTACTTCCCTTTCCATGAGCCACTCATGTTTCACACGGTAACTGCACTATGCCTTTATCTCTCCTCGTAGCTTATCTGGCCCTTTGAGCTTTAATTTCAATTAAATAATGTTACCAAAACCTTGCATTTAAAATTGTCAGGGACTTTACATGCTTTTCTGTGCAGCAGTAAGTGTCACTTTAGGGATGCACTGGGGCGCTAAACTAAGGGTGATCTCTTCAATATAACACTTGCCCGGGATCACACAATGTGGTTAAGTGGTTGTGATTAGAGGCTCTGCGCCCTCGTGTGGCAACCGATAATAAAGCCACATTTCCATAAGAGCCTGGTGCATTGTGTGCAGGGAGGGGTAGATAAAGCAACATGTACGGCAGGACAGTGTGCTTATGCAGTGTACAGAATTGTGCTTCTTAAAAATAGATAGGAAAGTAAACTGGGTTGAGTAGGTAATGTAAGAGTTTCCAAAGAAATTGCCTCCAGAGCCCGCATTCTCATTCACAGCTACATCTTGCAATGAAGCTGAACATGAAATGCCACCACAGATCCAAGGCTTTTACTCCCAGGCAGTCAGGAAGGACTTTTTATTCTGATGGAAAGTAATCATATGCAAAAACAAATAAATACACCACATGGAAAAGTTCCAGTTAGAAGCTGCTTAAAGCAGAAACAGCTAACTTTGCAAACCTCTCAGGAGTGGCAGCAGAAGCAATTGAATGTGTACTTATGCTGTGTGCCAGCCAGCATAAATTACAAAAGTACCATCCTCTAATTGCTATGTGACACCCTAACCACCTCAATCTACGTCTACCACCCTTTCCTTCTCCTGTTTGCAGTCTCAAAACTCTGTCTTTTTTCCAATTCCCTTCTCAACTCATCTCCTTTCTCTTGCTGTGTCTAAAGTCTCTGCCATTGGTACAATTTACCATTGTGACCCAGTCTAACCCCCATGCTGTATTTCTTACCCAATCAAAGTCCCCTTTCTTTTCTTCCTTTTAATATAAATCCTTATACATCTCTAGCCAACTTTGGCTCCCTTCCTTTGCTCTCAAACTACCAGGGTAAAACCACTATTCCTCCATTTCCCTGATCTGCTGCCTTCCCTTCTTTCTGCCCTCTACCAACCATCTAGTTCCCTTTGTTGGTCATCTCCCTTTTCTATTAAACACCAAACCATCTCTCTTTCTAAGAAATCAGCATAACCCTAGCTTTTTTGTATTCCCTCCCTTGAAGCCATAAGTGGTTCCTTCTTTAAGACCTCTCCCACATTTAGCTGTGAAATAATGGTCCATCAGTTGTTCCTACTTTAACCCCTGCCTAATGGCATCACTGCCTTCCTCTGCAACTCCTCCTTCCACCTGCCCACCCAGTTACATCACTGCCACCCTGTGTAACTCCTCCCTCAGGACATCACTACATCCGTCTGTAATTCACCTGCACCCCTTCATACATCACTGGCTCTCCATGTAACCTCTTGGTCATCACTGACTCCCACTGTAACACATTTTCCATCTCTAGAACGAGCCCAAGTAATGCTGATTTGAATATTTGTAAATGTTACCTCTGTCATACATGTGATGGAGGATTTTCCATGTTCTGGTGTCAGGGCATGCCTATAACATATTGCACTTGGAGGACTAACAGGTGCTTCATTTTAAACGTCGTGTGTACAGTGCACAGGTGTAACATTTGCCTGACTTGTCCTCTGGCTGCTGTCCTGAGGGAGACACCTACGGATTTGTGAAGTATTAATCACATACTGGGAACATTATCAATTTTGGAGGATGAATACTGGTGCAGCCACCTCCATATTAACCGCATGACCAAGGTGACGGCCATGTTTACTGTAAGTTCATCCTATTTTTCTATTCCTCTTTCTTTTTTTGCAAATATCCTGAAATCGCCACTCTTCCCCTCTCTCTCTGACTTTTTATGTTGTCTTTTTAACACCCAACAATGTCATCCTTTCTTTAACTTGCCACTGATTGTTGACCCTATTCCATAACCTATCATTCCTTTCTGTCTATCTGCAGACTTGTGAGTTGGCTTTCCGGGACAAAATGATGGTTGAGCACATCCTGATAGCACAAAGTAAAAACTATTCATAAGTTGTTGTTTCTAGTCAAAATCCTCAGTGTCTGCACCCTAGCCCTTTCAAAATGCCCCCACAATTTGCTAGAGCACTCTTAAACCTCCATCTGAAAATATGGGGAAAGTTTTGAAAACAAACAAGTTAATTCTTCTGGCTTTTGTCATCAGGCCCCTCAAGTTCTTTTTTGCTAGATTTGTCCTGCCAGTCACATTATTCATGGTTCTCCACAGTGTACTTTATAAAAAAAAAATGCAAGGTTTAGTTCTAGCTGATTTGTGACAATCTTTTCTATTCATTGTAAATATCTTGTACAAAATGATACGTAATGTTAATATGTAATATTGATTTACCAGTATAGCATACACCGGGTAAATTGTAATTTCTGATTCCTTCTCCCAATGTTTCAGCACTTGGATGTCTAAAATGCACTATCTAAGACCAAACGTACACTTTTGGCGGTCAGTTTAATTGATTTAGGAAATAGGTTAGACAAGTAGATTTCTTTGCAGGACAAGTAGTTTTCCGCACAATGTTGTCCACTGGACAAGTAAATTTTAAAAAAAAATTCCACACCCCTGGAGTCAATGGTTCAGTTTCTCGTCCTTTCAATTATTAACAGTGCATTTGACTTTTGTGAAATCACTTGCTAATACAACACCCTCGTGCCAAATCCAAAGAAGAGTGTGCTTGCTTCAAAAAGACAAATATTACTACACAGCCATCTATTCCTCAGAGGGCCCCTTGTCCCTTTTTGTGAATGTTGTGATGTGTTGCTTTCGTGCCTGGTGGTGCAAATGGCCTGCTGTGTATCAAGTATGAATGGTGTGTGAATGGCCTGTAAAGCAGTTGGTCGCTTGCAGTGGCTTTACAGCTCACGAGCTGAGAGTCACTAGTTCGTTTTTTTTTGTCCATTTGACAGTGCATTTCATTTTGTGAAATCTCTTAATAAAATTTTATATACTGAACTATCACTCGCCCTCGAGCCAAATCCAATGTGTGTGTGTGTGTGTGTGTGTGTGTGTGTGTGTGTGTGTGTGTGTGTGTGTGTGTGTGTGTGTGTGTGTGTGTGTGTGTGTGTGTGTGTGTGTGTGTGTGTGTGTGTGTGTGTGTGTGTGTGTGTGTGTGTGTGTGTGTGTGTGTGTGTGTGTGTGTGTGTGTGTGTGTGTGTGTGTGTGTGTGTGTGTGTGTGTGTGTGTGTGTGTGTGTGTGTGTGTGTGTGTGTGTGTGTGTGTGTGTGTGTGTGTGTGTGTGTGTGTGTGTGTGTGTGTGTGTGTGTGTGTGTGTGTGTGTGTGTGTGTGTGTGTGTGTGTGTGTGTGTGTGTGTGTGTGTGTGTGTGTGTGTGTGTTTGTGTGTGTGTGTGTGTGTGTGTGTGTGTGTGTGTGTGTGTGTGTGTGTGTGTGTGTGTGTGTGTGTGTGTGTGTGTGTGGTTGTGTGTGTGTTTGAGGAATAGATGGCTGCGCAGGAATCTTTGTCTTTTTAGTCTCTCTGCCAAGGTGTACATTTCACCTAAGAATGACCTACCAACTGTAGATATTGGTGAAAACCCATGGGAGTACATGGTGATGTCTCTCTGGTGAATTCTAACAAGTTATTTTATCCACAATGTCCTGCAAACCTCACAATGTCCGTCATATTTTCCTTGCAATATTGTGCCAAAATTCTCACGCTGCAGAACTAAACAACTAATTTTGTCAAAACGATCTGGTTTTGCTAGGGTTGGGGGGGGTCACCTGGGTTTTTGGCCCCGTGCTCGGCACCATCTAAGCAAACCTACCAAACCCACACATTTCTGAAAAACTAGACTCCCAGGGGTTTCCAGGGAGGTATGGCTTGTGTCGATCCCCCAGCATTTTCTGACCCAGAATCCCTTGCAAAACTCAATTTTAGCTGAGAAAAAAATCTCTCTTCTCACACATTTTTGTTTGGGAAACTGGCATCAACGGGCTCACACAAATTTCTTACCACCCAGAGTTCCCCCAGGTCTCCCGATAAAAATTGTGCCTCACTTGTGTGGGAGGCCCAAGTACCTGCGAAAGCCAAGGGCCCAAAACGTAGGGAGGCGACATCAAATGTGCCTATCTCCAAACTACCTGGTTTTGCAAGGGGGGTCACCTGGGTTTTTGGCCCCGTGCTCGGCAGCCATCTAGGGAAACCTACCAAACCCACACATTACTGAAAACTAGACACCCGGGGGTTTCCAGGGAGGTGTGGCTCCCCCAGCGTTTCCCTACCCAGAATCCCTTGCAAACATCAATTTTAGCTGGAAAAAATCTTTCTTTTCACACATTTTTGTGTGGGAAATTATGGCATCACCGGGCCCACACAAATTTCCTACCACCCAGCGTTCCCCCAGTTCTCCCGATAAAAATGAGGCCTCACTTGTGTGGGAAATGCAAAAAGACGATGGATTAAACCCAAGATCTGGGGGTGATTGTTTTGCCATTGTGCAACATTCCGTCCATCTTGTGTGTTTTGCTGTTCACCCTGTGTGGGAAGGGTATGCCCAGAGGTGGGTCCCGTGCTCACTAAGCCACTGGAGTCAAGCTATCCTGGCTGAAGACGGCTGATAGCCAGAAACCAGTACTAGGATGCTTGATTCCGGTCCACGGAAGACATGGCTTGGCAGTTCGGGCTGGACTGTTTCCATGAAGCACAGGGTCAAGACTGATTTGCATATGGCCAGGTCTGAACTGAGGTGGCTTGGTGAGCAAAATAACGATGGATTAAACCCAGATCTGTGACAGGGGGTGATCGTTTTGCCATTGTGCAACATTCCGTCCATCTTTTGTTTCACTTGTGTGGGAGGGCCAAGTACCCGCGACAGGTGATGCCACACAAATTGATTTTTTCAGCTAAAATTGAGGTTTGCAAGGGATTCTGGGTAAGGAAATGTTGGGGGATCCACGCAAGTCATACCTCCTTGGAAGCCCCCGGGTGTCTACTTTCCAGAAATGTGTGGGTTTGGTAGGTTTCCCTAGGTGCCAGCAGAGCTAGGGTTCACAAACTACAGCTAGGCACTGTGCCAAAAAAGGCAAATTTTTCACTGCAAAATTGAGGTGCGACCATGTTGCGTTTTGCGCAGTTTCCTGTCGCAGGCACTAGGCCAACCCACACAAGTGGGGTACCATTTTTCCTCAGAAGACTTTGGGGAACGCGGGTGGGTGGAAATTTATGGAGCCACACAGATTCCAGAACTTTCCACCACAAAAATGTGGGAAAAATGTGTTTCTTTGGTCAATGTTTTAGGTTTGCAAGGGATTCTGGGTAACAGAACATGGTGGCAGGCAGTCAAATCACCCCATCCTGGATTCCCCTAGGTCTCTAGTTTTCGGAAATGTATGGGTTTGCTAGGTTTCCTTAGGTGCCAGCAGAGCTAGGTTTCAAAATCGGCAGCTACACACTTCGCAAAAAAAGGGTCCATTTTCATTGTGAAAATGTGGTGTTAACGTTGGGTTTTGATCCCTTTCCGGGCGTGGACACTATGCCTACCCACACAAGTGAGGTACCATTTTTAAACAGGAGACTTAGGGTAATTCAGATTTGTAAAGCAACTAATATTACCTATTGAGTTTTGATGCATTTCTGCCTTCCCGATGAAAGACATTGTGTAAAAACGAAGTCATTTTGAAAAATTACGAATAATTCTCATGCTAGTATGAGTATTCCCAATTTTGAAAATGTGCAAATATGTACTGTTTCTAAACTCTATAATTTGTACCCATTTCAGAAATACATAGGTGTCTCTCATACCGATTTTTCCATGTATACACTTTTGCACAATAATTGCTATATACCGGGTACATAATAAAAAAGCCATTGCAAATTGCTACTCAGTTTTTGACTCTGGGGTTGTCTGCTTCTTGGTGAACCTACAAGTCCTATATATCCCCACAACTAGGAAGGTCCAGCAGATGTAACTGTGTATTGCTTTCAAAGAGCTGTCTTGATTACAAGAAGTTACAGGTGAAAACGTTGACACAAAAGGATGGTTTTTTTCAACTAATTTTCAATTTTTCCAATATTTAACTGTTAGTTTCTATAAAGAAAGCTTGATGGATCTACACAAATGACCCCTTTCTGAAGTCAGAATTGTGTCTACTTTCCTAAAATGTATAGATTTCCAGGATCCATTATTGCTTTCATACTCATTTTCACCTATAACTGGAAGGAGGTTGAAAGCACTAAAAATAGGCTATGTCCCAGAAAAAGGCCAAAACTGTGTGAAAGATTTTGGTTCTCTGACAAAAGACTGTCATTCCCTAAAACAGGGGGGGGGGGTGATTTCAGCCCCACAAAACCTTTTTTGATAACATTTGCAAGGAAAAACCCAGAGGCTTTCATTTGTAGCCCGTTTTTCCAATTTTTCTGGAAACATTTTTTTTTACTGTATTTTGGATAATTTCTGGGACCCCTCCAAGGGCATCCACAAACCCTGGGTACCTTTAGAATCCCCATAATGTTGGAAGAAAAGGACGCAAAATTGGCGTGGACACCTTATGTGGTCAAAATGTTACAGAGGCCTAAGCGCGCACAACCCCAAATAGCCAGAAAAAAAAAAATCAGCACAGGAGGGGAAAAGGCCTAGCAACGAAGGGGTTAAGCATGGCTAAAACTTTGTTTGTGGCAGAGATCCAGAGCAGGGGTATGATACCCACTAGTTGCGCTTCCACCCGTAGTCTGGTAACTAAGTGCTCATAAGGCAGCCCAATCCGCAGGTGACCTAAAAGCAAAGGGTCTCTCGCATCCAGGACAACTTGGCTGGACCATGGCACACTACGCTGGTGATATAATTAGTCTTCAGCACCTGCGATGTGGTAGTATTAGAGTTAAGAGAATTTTCTCAAGTTAACACTGGTCCTGAAGAATTGCCGGTTGACCCACTAGGGGCTGTAGGCAAGAAACATGTTAATCACATTACAACAGACCCTGTAAGATCATTACATCTAGACAGGGCTCACTCATTTTAACTAGGTCAGTACACCCCACAAATAAAATTGTTTCTACAGGGCAGTACCTAACCTATTTTAACTCATAAACACACTCATACCACTACCTTGACCACTTACCCTCACTTACCATATGGCTGTCTCAAAAGATCTCCGATAAAAAGCCCCTTCGTGGGAGCCTGTCAGGCATTGCAGCACCGGCCCGACAAGGAGCACACCCCAAATGATGAAGCATGACATCCTTCGGGGTGTGTGAGGGTAATCCATAAGAGACCTGTTCACTCCTTGACCCGCCCCTCAGGAATTGCACATTTCTTTAACTTATGCATCAATTAGGGGCGCAGTGCAGGACCTCATTAGAAGCTCCTGGTTCCTCCTTTGTTTAAAGTTAATATTATAGGTGCCAGCTCAAAACTAATTTGTGTGAATCTGAAGAAGAAACCAAAATCCTGGTGTGTGCATGTACAAAGCAGTCTGGAGCGATACCCACCAACAAAAAGAAACCAGCCCAGCTGCCGCTGACCAATGAAGACAAAAGTAGTGAGTGACGAAGACGCGAACCAATGGTAAAGAATGGGCAGGCTCTAATCCCGTTTTCAGGTTTAAAATACAATAGATCTCAAAGAGGCAGCACACGTATGGTGTCTCAAGTGAGACCGAAAAACAAAGATGGCCAAGTAGCAGCTATCTCTTTTATAGAAAGTGAAACGAATTCTGACAGAAAAACTCAGAATTCCTGTGGAAGCCCTTGTGCTCTTGCATCTGGATGGTGACACCCTGCTCCATGGCCTCCCAGACACCACAGCGGCACCCAATGAGGGAATCCTACACACTTCAGTATGTCAGATTCCTGTCCTGAAGAAATGTTATCACATCACCTTCACCCTAATGAAACTCCATTGGCTCCCCTTGCCGATAAGCACCATCTTAGAAACCAGCTGCATTACAAACAATCAAGTACACCCCACTTATTTTGAGTTCACCAACTCTGGTGATTCTCAAAACATCTGCAGCCAAGGGCTCGTTCTCATTACAGACTAACAAAACACAAAGCAACAGGCCTTTTCTATCTTTGTATCCCATATATGGCACATCGCTTTATTCATCAAGAATATCCCAAAGATGCTCCAAATTTAGTAAAGAGTTCAAGACTCACCTCCTCCAAAAACACTACATCACAATGCTTTAAACGTTTACATCCCAGCTAGCTCTCCGGTCACTCACTTTAGGACTATCTTTGGCTTAGTACAGCACTCCGCTGCCCTATGACTAGGTTCACATTCTAGAAATGCTATATACATACAGAGACATGAAAAACATTAGATTTCGTGAGTGTGCAGCATGTTCTGCCCTGTACAGCTGGGAAGGTCAAAAATGTTTCATAGTATTATGAATTTGGGTAAGTCAGATTGCATGGGAAGGGTGAGTTGCCATAACTACATGCAGACTATAGTTACAAAAAGGGACAAAATGGTAATGGGTATGATTCACATTGATGGGAACATCTCTTCAGATGTCTTGGAGGGATTATCCTACAAAGAAAACTAGAATGCACGCTTTTAAGTCAAAGCCAAGTTACAGCAGTCTGTAAACAAGATTACTATTTAGGCCTAGGAAGCAAGATTACGTTTTCACTATGAATGGAAGACCATGAAGCGATGCTGTTTTACCATCACAAAGTTCATCACATCCGTGCTAAGTGAAAGGTCAGAAGCCATCTGCAAAGAATAGACAGAATATAAACAATGCACAAAATAAGTCTATCATGTCTTAACCCCTTAAGTGCTGCTGACGGCCAATGGTCGTCAGCAGCACTACTCCCCAGTGCTGCGCACGACCATTGAACGTCCATTCAGCACTAGTTCTAATGGACAGCGCAGCACTGGGGAGAAATGTTTACACGCAGCTAAGGTGTTAAGAACCAAGTACAACCAGCCATTAAAATCAATTTATTTTGAATCAGATACAAAGGAAATATCAACTGTACAATAGTTAAACAAAATAGCACTTTGAATTTTAAAATGTCCAAATAGTCACAGTTTTGTCTAACTGAATAAAAGCTGGACTAAGCGTTTGAGAACAGCAAACATTACAGAAAAAAAAGCCAGAAAGTTGTCAGAAAATTACTCTCATGTACACACATACCACCCACCCAACATGAAATACACAGTATTCCATCATACATTACTCAATTGTCTTCTGGAAGCATGGGCCAAGATTACCATTGCGGTAAACAGTCCTTTTTCATACAGCTATACCAACTTTCTTCTAGGGTGTGGGATGCTAGTAACCAACTTTTAAAGATCTACAATAGTTTCGAAGACAACACTTTAACTTTACAATAATCTTTGTGGTACAAAAATTGAGAAACTGATGCAAAACTGATGTACAATGCAAACTCACGTACATTACATCAAGCCTATGAAGTTAAGAGACTTGTAACCAACACAGAATTGATGTAGGTGATGAAAGGAAGCAAACAAAACAAACCTACTTAAAAACCAAGAGTGAACATGAAAAAATAATTCCATGAACACTGGGTTTAACTGGTTAGCAGCTTAATTTCGAACTTCATTGCTTCATGCCATTGGTTAACCCCTTTGATGCGGATGACTAGCTCAGCTCGTCATCAGCTACGGCGCTCGTATGCTGATGACGAGCTGAGCTAGTCATGTAACGCAGTAATTTGAAAAAAGCCGCACACAGCGGGAAAAGCCGCCGCAGCGATGCGGTTAACAAAAAGAACTGATGTGCTAGAAAATGCACACAAACAGTCCAGCTTTTACTACTCAAGCAGAAAGGAGCCACTCAGTGGAGGGAAGAGCATCATTGCACACAAAAAAATGTCAAGAAGTAGGTTTCATCTCTCCTCTTAGTAGAATGATTTGCAATGAAGTCAAGGGAAGTGCATTAAAATGTTAGCACAAATTCATTGCCTTACTTGCACAATACAGCAGAGACAAAATATTTATGTAGATCTGCAAAGTGTTTAAGAGACATGCACAAAGAGACAGTAATTCTACCTCCTTGAAGGTTATGCTCGTCAGAAAAGACTAAATCACATAAAAAAATGTTAAAGTTTGACAGATTGAATGGTAGAGTGGCCTTACAATCCTCATTGTTAAACCCATATAAAAAGTTATGGCATGAGATAAGACTATCATCATTTCTACTCTACTGGTTTTTATCCTGTTCACCTTTGGTCAAGATGCATACCTTTTTAAGAGAGCGGAACAGTTTCTTCGGATAGCCTTTACTTGGCACTGAAAAAAGTTTTTGGGTTTTTTTTAAACACTTTTTTTCCACACAGACTCTTGCACCAACACAGGGCAATTTCATGTTCAGCAAGAACTTGTTTCTATAATTAGTGGAAAGGATAGCAATCCAAAGTCTGAGGGACAATACATTATTTTTTACTAATACGTTTTTACGAATACACAGCTTTCAAGAGAAAGAGAAAATGCGACAGTATTAACAAACAATAGTCTACACAATTTACTTGCATAAACGGAGGAAAAGAAAAGCAGAAAAAAACTAGGCAATAATCATAATTATTTCCCCTTTCCACAATTAAATGCAAATGTATAAAGCGGTTTGTGAAGGCAGTAAAACATTATGGCAAAAGTTGCCTGACCCCACTGCTCCTAGTAAGCTCCAAGTATTTCTGGAGCTGGATATCCAATTGGGTACAAATGTGGCTCTAGGGATGGCTAAACTACTGGACTAAGAGCCAGGTTTCTTTATAATATTCACCCGCAACATTCTGATAAAACCTATCAATGGACATAATTTACAAAGTAATTATGCTAAAATTCTATGCAAGGATTATGCAGTGACCTATTTTAGCTTTGAACATGCGTAATCCTCACCTCCAGTTCAAACACAGAAATGAAAAATTTCAGTCCATGTGATGGAAAGTTTACATTCTATTAAGGACAAAGAGGCCAGGATTATCCTGCTCAGCTTTGCTAAGCATGCCCTTATGGAGAATTCTTTGTACAGCATAAGTATTAAAATGTTGCTCTAATAATGCGGTTACACTAGTCAACCTTGAGATGATGTATATCTATCCACTGAACACGGATTCTGCGGGTGTTTAAGGGAGGAACAATGCTAGATAGCATGCCAAGACAACAGACCCTTCTTGGGGGATAAGAAGGGGGTTCGAGCCTGATGTGCAGTGTTCATAAGGGGTTCACAGGGCAAATAGTCATTGCAGTCCAGCTGTCAAATGTACGAGGAGAGCAGCCCAAAGCGGTGAGATAGACCTTCGACGTGCCTCCGCATAGCGAAGGGCATACTTTCCCGCAGCACCCTTCCAAACCTGTCAGAGTCAGGTGTGTAATATTACGCTTAGCCAGCTTTAAGAAAAAGGCTGCAAAACACGCCCATCGTTTGTTTTTTTCTTTTTAATATACAGAGGGAGCATGCTTCCCATGTGCCTATATCTGGGATTCCCGTGACCTCAAACAGTGCGGCACGTATGCCAATAATCCCAGAGGACCAGACATGACCACAGCATATGCATCAGTGCAGCGTCTGTGCCTTGACAGCGGAGGCACGCAGATTTTGTTTCTGGGAAGTAGCAATGAGTTGTGCGGGGCGTGAGTTAGCTCCAAGTAGTATAAAGAACTGTATGTTCTTGAAGCAAGAAGACCTTCAGAAATTCAGACGTCCTCATCACGCCTAATCCTCACCTCCAGTTCCAACATAGAAATGAAAAATTCTTAGTCCATGTGATGAGAAGTTTCATTTCTATTAAGGACAAAGAGGCCAGGGTTATTCTGCTCAGCTGTGCTAAGCCTGCCCCTATGGAGACTTCAAGTATTATAATGTTGCTCTAATAATGCTGTTAAAACCAGTTAGTGTTATGAGTGATGATCGATTTTATTATATATATTTCAAAAAAAATTCTGAAGAGAGCCCTGCTATTACCACTCCATCACCAGGACCAACAGAAGTACGGCACACAGGAATCCTTTAACTAAGCAATTTATTTGGCTTCAAATGCTTCCATACATTATGGAGCAATGAACCAGCAAAGTGCAAGGTGCATATTAACCCACAAAACAGACGTAAGCATTCCGGCCATAGCCGTCTACTGGGTCCAACAGGTGAGCTCCAATAGAGAAATTCTTTTATTTTGGCAAGTACTCCAGCATCAGCAGAACACGTTTCAACTCGTTCAAAGTCTTAATCATAATGCGAGGGTCAGAGCGAGCAGCCATCAAGTCTTCACAACTTCGTTTTTTAGAAAGTGTTGGCAGACTACAGTCTCCGCATTTGAACAGTGTCATAATATATATGTATGTATATCCACACAGCTTCTGTTTCACCAGCGTAACACCACAGAATCACGGACCACCAAGAAGCTCGTAAGTATTTAAAGAAGGTTTATTATCTCTTCAAAAGTCACTTCTGGCATGACGTGTTTCGGGTAATGAATACCCTTGCTCAATATATATATATATATATATATATATATATATATATATATATATATATATATATATATATATTATATAAAAAAAATTGTAAAACCAATCACTCATAAGATTGAATAGTGTAACAGCATTCTTCAAGCAACATTATAATTCACAGTTCAAACACATGTGAATTGCGGGAGACCTTCGGAAATCCGGGCGCTGGTTCCCATTATGTATCAGGTGCAATACCCTACCAAACTCCTATGCAGATTTGTGATGGAGCATGTAGAGTGAGGTAGCCATCAGCTCCCGAATGGCGCTGTACAGGTGATAAGATTGCAACCTGGTCTCATTGTCAGTATGGTCAGAAGGACTGGATGTGTCTCAGGCTCCCCCATCTGGGAGATCGCATGCACACATGGGGTGCCCCACGTATGAATGAGGTGCCTATGAAGGACAAACTGTCCCGGCGGGAATCTACTCTCTTCAGCCAATTGGCCAAAAGGGAGACGATAACCCTCTGCAAAGACATCCCCACATCGAGGGGAAGTCCCCCACAGTTCACTTGTGATGTAATCTCGCCCATGGGGTAGGCCAATTAGGGGAATAAATCGGGACTCTCCGACTAAGGCAATATATCATTATACAGGTTCTTTCCACTTCCAGCTGTAGGGGCCAGGCGGACGTAAGTTGTGTCCCCGGAGATAGTAATGGATAAAGAGCAGCTACAGGTAAAGGTCCCACCTCTGTTGATGCTTCGACATGGTAGTGGCCCGCAGTCCAACGGGACAACCATTGCAACTCAGCTACCCAGAAGTATGCCTCAAAAGATGGAGCTTCAAGGTCCTCTCAATGGTAGCTAAAGATTAGACAGGGCGGGGGCATGGCCATGCAGGCGTCTAAACTGGCCGCCTGAGTTTGAAGCTCCACCGGCCAGGACCATGTATCATTCCGTTTGGGCATGAAGAAATAGGCACATCGCTATCGCCATGGATTGAGGCAGAACCTATTGACATCTTCCGGCGGCTGCTCAGACACTTTCAACCGGAGTTGCGATCTGATGCCAGGACCACACCGAGGCCCTGGGCAGCAGCCTACACTTTGGCCGGGAACTACAGAGATCGGGCCATGAGGTGAGTGGGTGCCACGAGTTGGCTCCGGAGTCAGGTACCGTTTCCTCCTGCTTTTGTGTGGCTGCTCCCTACGGACTGTGGCTCCTTGGGCAGTCCCATATCTCCCTGGCCGACTGACGGCCCCTGTGCAAGCTATTGGACTGGGAATTGCTGTTACTGTGGAGGAAACTCTCTGCGCTGCTACAAGCCTAGTCCTGGTTGAAGCAGACGAGGGGGACACTTTGATAATTGTGGCTCCGTAGCGCAGTGGTGGATACACGCTTCCCTTTTCCAGTGCCAGATTCCGAGCCGCTTTCGCGCCTAGTTGCAACTGGATGGCCTACACGCTGCTGCTGCTACCCTGATCTCCCTCCATGCCTGTGAGTTCCGGTGAGGTCCACTGGCCCTACACAGGCCTCTGCATAACTATCAGCTCCGCCTGCACTTCCCTGGCAGAGTGTATACACTTCCCTGTGTCATGGGCCGCAAAGATCCCAAGCAAAGGACCTTACGCTTTGGGAAAGTTGCTGACAACCAGTCTGATGATCCCACAGACATGGCAGACGACACCCACAGGGCGGAGGACCTCAGTCCCTGACAGCTGCCATACTCCAAGAGATGAGAGCAGGATTTTGGGCCCTAGACGGCAGATTCGACGCGCTTGATAAAAGCCTGGCAGATATGGGCGCTAAGGTGCAGGCACATGTTAGACGATTGGATGTGGCGGAGGCAAGGATATCTGATGTGGAGGATGGCGCATAACAAACACGGAAACGTCTGGAGAGGATGGAGCGAATTTTGAAAGAGGTAGCGATTAAGAACGAGGACTTGGAAGCACGTAGTCGACAAAACAACGTTCACATCTTAGGCGTACCAGAAGCAGGCACAACTGGCCGCATGGATCTCTTCATTGAAGAACTGCCATCTGATTTATTTGGTAAAGACTCCTTTACTTCGGGTTTTTTCGTAGAACGTGCCGAAAGATCCCATGGCTCCCGTCCGAATCCGGGCCTGCCTCTGAGACCTATCATTGCTAGAATCATGAACTTTAGGGATAGAGATTCTATTCCACGTGCCACACATGAACGCGGTGAAGTGCAGTGGCAAGGTTCTAAACTTTCCTTTTTTCCAGACTTCACTGCAACAGTACAAGAAACGCGTCGCAAGTTCAACGGGGTAAAGGCTTCCCTAAGAACTCTGGGACTGAGGTATGGAATGCTATATCTGGCTAGACTTAAGGTTGATGTCTGAGGTCGTTCCTGTATATTTGACACCCCAAATGAAGTGCAGGAGTTTTGCCATTGTTACAAAAAGGACAATAGCGGATCAGTGGCGGCGGCTAGAGTCTTGTCCCCTCCCCAGAGCGTCTTCGAGGCCAGCATGGAACTCTTCTCCAACCCAGGGACTGGATCATGCGGCAATGAGGTTTGGGCTTTCTGGGTTTGATGCTTCAGTTATATGGTTTCTAAACATTCCTTGTTGCTATATTTTGTGTCGGGCCGGCGTGTACCCCAGGTAATGGTTCAAGAGGAAAAGGTGTGGGTTTGGTTATCCACTACTGGCTTTGCATTCTACTGGCACCACCAGATATTCCGGTGGGCATGGGTTTGCCTCGCTAGGGGGGAAGGGTGAGGTTGGGGGGTGGAGGGATAACACAGGTATGGTATACAGCATGCTCAGGGAACAGACGCATGTGTCACTATCACATGGCACTTGGTATTCTTCATTAAACACAGATTTGGCTTCCCAGTCGCAGTATGGCGCAGTTTGGTAACCTGCCTGGTCCTTCTGGGCTGTCCCTTATGTCATGGAATATTAGGGGCCTAAACAATACCCGCAAAAGACTGCAAGTGCTCAATTACTTATCCCGCCATAAAGTCGACGTAGCCTGTCTCCAGGAAACACACTTGTCCACATCAGATAATTTCCCAGTGGCTGCTAGCTGGGGTGCCCACAGGTACTTCTTGAACTATAGCAGTTATGCTAGGGGGGTGGCTATACTAATTCACAAGAGGATCCCATTCTCCCCAGGCAAAGTGATTAAGGATAGCGAGGGCAGTTTTTTAAAATTGTCACAGGTACCTTAATGGGTCATTATGTCGCAATAATTGGTATATATGGTCCCAACGTCGACTCCCCAGAGTTTTTTCTTCCTTGCAGGTACACTTGCTGGCATTGAATCCCTGTTCAGTCATTATGGGTGGTGATTTTAATCTGTTGCTCGATCCTGTCAGAGACAGCACTTCTTCCTATCCTGACACCAAAACACGCTCTTGCCTTGTATTACAAGACATCTGTCAGCAATTCTCATTGGTGGACATTGAACGCACATGCAATTCTACCACTCCTTCTTACACGCACTACTCCGCCTACCATAATACCTGGATTAGAATTGATTACTGGTTGGTCTCCCCTGGCATAGCGGGTTGGGCCCGGGCGCTTGATACCCTACCACAGACCCCTGTTGTATTTAGGCTTGCTGTCCCACAACCCGGGGGTTTGAACAGCAGTGCAGGTTTCCAAGCAGAGCACTCCATGACCCAGTATTCCTCGAGGAAATTAGGAAAGCCATAGAGGACTATTTTGAAATTAACATCGGATCAGTAGATACATGTGCAGTCCTCTGGGAGGGTTTTAAAGCGTACATTTGTGGGGTCTGTATTGCCAAAAACTCTGGTGTACTTAAAGACTTACGTAACTCCCTGGCACACATTGAGAGAGACATTTTGGCTTTGGATGCCTAGATACTGGAGAACGCCTCTGCGGAGGCGGAAAGTGGACGCCTGGATCGATTAGTGGAATTCCGGGACTTAGCGGATAGGGAAATATTGTATATGGGTAAATAGCACATAGCCAGGAGAGAAGGCGGGAAAGATTGTATATTGGTAAATACCACAGCCAGGAGATAAGGAGAGGGTGAACGCCTTGGCAGAATCCTTGCACAATTGCTCCTATAGCAGGGCATACATAACTGAAATTAAAACTCCCACTGGTCATTTGGTATACTCCACACCAGAGATAAGTTCCACGTTCCGGACTCATTTTAAATCCCTTTACAGTTCCAAACTAGGCGGAGACCTTAACGCCCAAGAAGAGTACCTGTCCGAAATGGCACTAGTTTACCTCGAGAAACACATGCAAGGCTTCCTGGCCATCCCAATAACCCAGGATAGTGTTGTAGAAGCCATCGACACACTTCGGAGTTCCTCTGCGCTGGGTCTAGATGGATTTACGGCAGATTTCTACAAGGTATACGGACATTCTAGTCCCCCGACTGATAGAGGTATATGAGGAAGCGTTGGAAAAACACATTCTCCCTCCCACTTTTAGAGGCCGTTATTATACTACTCCCCAAACCTGGCAAGGACCCTTCTCAATGTAGTTCGTTTAGGCCCCTTTCTTTATTGAATCAGGATTATAAAATTCTGGAATCAGATTGGCTTTGCTGATGGGAGTAGATTATTTCCTCTGCACAATCAGGGTTTGTTCTTCCTCACTCTATTTCACTTTAAACTCAGAACCCTTTTTTCAGTCCTACACAGGATAGTTCCAATGGTCCCAGCAGCGGCGGTGCTATTGGATACCGAAAAAGATTTTGATTCACTAGAATGGCCATTTTTATTTCAGTAATGCACCGCATGGGGATGCGGGAGGATTTTGTTACCACCACTGCTCTTTTATACACTAGGCCCACTGCTTGATTGCGCATTAACAACACGCTGTCTCATCCCATTAGCTTGGCCTGTGGCAGGGATGCCAATTTTCCCCCTTATTGTTTATTTTAGCCACGGACCCCTTGGTAAGACATTTTCAGGAACGCCACCTACACAGGGGGTTGCAGTTCAATACTGAACCATTATTGGTTTCACTTTATGCAGATGATACTATCTTATATGTGAGACATCCCCAGACTAACCTCGAGCCAATAATCAGGGAAATTTTGCGGTTTGGCCATTTTTCGGGACTCGGCATAAACTGGCACAAGTCTGTTATTTTTCCACTGATGTGCAGCACTGTGGGTTTCTGCTGGAGTGGTGTCACGACTCGGTCAAATATCTTGGCATTCACATTCAAAAGGACACCACTACTATAATTCTGCTAAATCACAGACGAGCCATAAGCTCCTTGGAGACGCAGGTCGAGAAATGGCTCCGCAATCCACTGTTTATGGCAGGTAGGGTTGCCATTAATAAAATGATAGTGTTGCCTAAATTAGTGTATCTTTTCAATAATAGTCCCATTCGCCTCACTCAATCCTTCAGGCAGCGGCGTCAGCACCTTATTAGACTGGTTGGGGTTGGGGGAGACGACGGCCTAGGGTAGCCTGGCAGACTGACTCTACCGTATAAAAGAGGTGGCTTTGCTGTCCCAGACACGTATCTGTGTTACTTAACAGCACAATGCAGTTATGCTTCTGCTTGGTATCAACCGGACGCCCGGATTCCTTTTCTGAAGCAGGAGGCAGACTTGGTGTTCCCTCGGATATGGTCTACAGTACTTCCCAGGGGGATTCCTAGAGACCCACTAGACATACAAACAGTCTCCACCACCAGCTGGGCATGGTAGAAATTGTGTAGATAACTGAAGCTAGATCTCTATTCACCGGCGTTGCCGCTTCCAAGCCCTCTATGGAGCCCCATTACAGGGGATACACTGGCGCAGCGCACACCAACTAAATTGGTTATCAGACAAATTGGAGATCTCTTCCCCAATAATCATATATTCTCGATGTCTGAGGATGCTAGGTTTCAGGGCAGTACTTTTATGGACGCCTTCATTATGGGCGCACACATTCCGCACTATGTGCCACTCTGCCTACATACCCAGCAGCGCCGGAACCGGCAGCCCCATTAACACTGCTAATAGAGAGTGAGACCGGTGCCCATTTGATTTCTAAAATGTACAAAGCATGCCTTAAGATACGCCCGATCTCAGATGCGAAGATTCGCATGGCATGGGAACACGACCTCAGTCGGCCCATATCGGACAATCAATGGGAACAGTGCTGTAGGGCCACAAAGGAAATATCTCTCAATAGTAGGCACAAACTCATTCATTTTAAATTCCTTAGCAGAATACATCACACTCCTGCTTGATCACATAAAGTAGACCCGTCTAGGCCCCACCATTGCTTGAAGTGTTTTGCTACACATGCGGATTTTGCCCATTTAATGTGGACATGCCCTAAGCTACAGCCGTATTGGGAGCAAGTTCATGCTACATTAGGCGAAATGATCTCCCTGTCTCTAACCCCCATCCCGGAGATCGCACTCATGGAGTACATGGGTAATTTTCCCAAAAAGACAAGGAGGTTTGCTGCACTTGGGTTCCTGCTGGCTAAGCAGGAAATAGAGCTGGTGTTGGGCAGAAGGATAGCCCAAACACTGAAGGCCTGGCTGCGTAGCCTAGCTTATTGTAATGTAAATAGTGAAATCTACGCTTCGCTAATGCCTAACTCTTCCCGCCCAAAAGATATATGTGGTCCGTATCGTGCATATGTCTCGAGAGATGCAGAGAAACTAGCTCCCAAATTGAAAGTGTCATTGTACCTGAAGGGGTGGGCTGATGCAATGCAACAGGAAAGGGCGACTTTGGCTATTTAATGTATTTTATGTTTGCACCTCTATTATTTGAACTCTTGGTCTACCATAGATTCTGGTGAGAATACATGCCTTAACCTATGAAGTACAGCTGCATTAAAACTCTCCTGATCAATAATACCGAATTGGGTTACCTGTGCACTCCTTAGCTATTTTTCGTCCTAAATTACTTGCTGTACTGATGCCAAATGCGGTTTCACTGAAGTTATGAGTGTGCCAGCCATGTAATGACTTGCTTAACAATGTCCCATTTCAGCATCATTTCCTGATCAAGATTTAAAAAAAAAAAATAGACAGGGCTATATGTTGGCAGATCTCCAAAGAGGTGTGCCAAGAAGTGCATCAAATTCCTTAAAGAAGGAATGGTGAGGTATAATTGGGAGGTTTGCAAAATGGTAAAGGAGGTGTCCAAAGCCACCATTTTTGCTAGAGCAATCTTGCCAATAGGGGCCAGTGGGAGAGTTCACCAGCATTGTATTTGGGATCAGATACTTGCCAAGACTCTGCAGAGGTTTCTCTGATATAGATCTATGGTAGAGTGATAGAGACATACTCACAAGTAATGGGGCTCCTTACCTTGCCAGTTAAGGCGGGTTGCACCAAAGTATACCTCTCAAGGTATTTGCCCACGGTGCCATGGATAGATGACCAATTTTGCCCAACTGACTCAGAGTCCTGCCACGGAGGTGAACTCTGCCAATGTACCCTGAATTGGTGTATGACCAGTCATTATGTTGGGACCATAGCAGACTAGATGTTTGTGTACAGAAATAATACAAGGGTCCTGCCCGGTAGCGGGATGCCCCATTCTCATGCTATCCCCTCGCAGCCACATGGCAAGCTGCTCCATAATGAACACAAATAATAGGGGGCAGCAGACAACCCTGGGGCTTCCCTCGGGATACTGAAAAAGGGGCTGAGATAATTGGGTGAGTATACAGTAGCTTAGTGTAGGCTAAGAGATTGGGTCCCACCGCCAGGCGGGCAATCACAGGACAGGGTGTTGAACGCCTTTTCCAAATTTTGTATAAGGCATTCCACCTGTGGGAAGCGCCACTTTATCTGATCTTACATGTAAAAGGCAGAGTAGATTATGGGAGGGACTTCTACCTGGGACGAAGTTGTTCTGATCTGAGTGTACTAATCCCGGGAGGATCTGGGCATAACGAGCAGCTACAGTCTTGCCTAAGATCTTGTATAGCAATGGGTATGTACGAAGTTAATTGCATGGGGTCATTTATCTAGTTTTGGGATGGAGACCAGAAGGGACTTGTTTAGGGAGTAAGGGAGTACACCGCTGCTCCATACACTGCAGCCAACATAGGGCGATAAAAGGGAAGAAAAAGTGAGATATATTCCTGGGCCAGACCCTCTAACCGCGGAATCCTATTTCGGGTAAGGTAGCGGATCGCCCGTTTTAAGTCTACGGATGTGAAGTTCACGTCTAGGGCAGTATGCGTTGAGGTTGGTATCTGTGGGAGCATGCTACCAGCCAGGAATCCCCCCGATAACTCCATTTGAGAGTCTTGTTGTGCACTTTATAGGGCCGAATAATAGCTCTTGAAGGGCTGTAGAATGTAAGCCTGAGTGTGAACTGACACTGGTAAGTGTTGTGACCTCAGTTAAAGGGCGCGTCACAGAGTCCCATCGGGCGGGACACGCCAGGAGTCGAACAGGTCTATCGCCCTCTCAGTAAAATCTAGCTACGTACGCTGTAAAGATTGTAGCAACGCAAGTTCTCCAGAACGGTAGGATAGGCAAGTTTGGCATCTGCTAACTGCAAGGGGAGTGCAGGATTGGCGACTGCAACCTTGCTAAGATCCACCCGAGTACGTTCAGCTCTCTATACATCTCTCAAGAGTCCTGCAAACTCCTGCAATCTGTTGGATACGGTTCCCCGAACAACCGCTTTAAAAGTATCCCACTCCAGCATCTTGGTGGAGGCAGTGTTGTGGTCAGAAATATTGCCCAATGCAGACCTCCTGCTCCTTCCGAACACCTGATCCTCAAGGAGGTGGTGCCCATCTGAGATCCATACTGTGCGCATCATGGTCAGAGACTACCCTACCCAGATAGTCCATGTGCTGAAGTAAGGGCCCCTGTGTCGGAGAGCAGACGAAGCGGTAAAGGCATACATAGAGGTGGTCCGGGAATGAGAGGCGGGAGTAGAGCCAGAACGTGGGGTGATGAGAACTCCACTAGTCTGAGAGTGCCTACCCAGGTTTGAAAGCGTTCTGTCTGGGTATGTTTGGAGGGGGGAATGAGGCAATGGGGAATGCAACCTGTCTAAATCAAGGTCTAGTACACAACTGACTCCACCTAGAACCCAGGCGACGTATATACAAATAGTGCATCCAAGAGTCCAGGAAAGATTAGGGTTATAGATGTCGGCCTTGCTTGCTAATATTTCTATGATGACAAGTTTTTGTACTTAGGACACGGCAGGATCAAAGCAATTGCTGCATAATCCTTGTGTCCTTAATAGAATTAAACCTTTCAGTCACTACAGCTGGCACAATTTTCATTCCAGCAATGAAGGGGGCCATGTGGACTAACATAACAGTAAGAAAATATTGGTTTCCGTGAAATAGCCTTTTTTACAACAAATTTACCAATGATATTAATATTGTATTCTGCATATTAACCTGCACTAAACCTTTTAAATGCATCAACTGTAGCCCAGTAACCTCCACATTAAATTGCGTTTCGCCCACACGTATACAAATTTGCAGCTGAAGTATGGTATGGAAGATTAGTTGGTGTTTGGACACTATAATTTGGGGGAAGAAAGATTAGCTAGCGTAGGTCCCAAATAGGCTCAACTGAGTATTAAATGCAATCGGGGGAGGCCAGTGAATATTTGAAGAGGGACACAGGAGGGTCAAAGATTGGCTGGAGTGAAGAAGGAAAGATAGAGGGATGGAATGGGACATGAAAGTGATGTTCAAGTTGATCTTTATATTATACTATGGTAGAATATCTAGTTTTTTCATGCCCGTTTTCATGCTTCTTAATGGTTTTTATACCAGTTTCATTCCTCTGTGCTTTTTAAAGTTAAGGAATCGATCCAAGCCGGACAACCCCAGCTCCACATAAAGGCAGCAGTAACAAAAAATCTTTTTTTTTAATATATAAAAGCAGTTTGCTCAAGCGTAGCAAATTAATTTTCATGGGGGCTTTACTATACAATCATGTTACCATGTAATGCTTGTAAAGTTTAGTCCATTTAGCTTCATGCCATAAAGGCTCTGCTTCCTCCTGTTCAATAGTTGTATTGTATTAAATTACAAGTGACTATAAGCTATGATCACAATTAAGCTTTTAGACAATACTGGTAGTCTTAAACTTAGGTGTAGAAACCCCACATAATGTAAAACTAAAATATAGAAATGTATAGGTTTAGATGATTATCTCCTTTAACTGATGTTTCCAAGTGAGCTCAAATAAATGACACCAATAGGATCCTGTCTCTGCAGTCACAAATAGAGTTTCAGAATTGAGTTGTTCAAAACAAAACATTTTAAGTTACTAGGTTTAGAGGCCAGCTACAAAAAGAGCAATTGTAAATTATGCACAGTAGTGCAGGCTTTGCCACCCACCCATGTTTCTGTCAACTACCATGGTTGCAAAACAGGGCAGAACCAAACACATGTAACAAACAAGAGACACCTTATAGTCTCAAAAATACAAACTAATAGTAAGCCTCGCCTTCGATTTGGCTGCAAGTCTTTTGCATCCTTCGTGTTGGCAAAGAACTGTAATTGATGGATTGTGACCACATTTACCTTCGTAAAACAATATCTTAGTGATTTCTCTCAAATTAACAACTAAAAAAAGGTCTGAACAAGTTGCGGCAAAGCGCACTTGCACCATGGAACTTCTGAAAAATCAAAACTGCTAAGCATCACAGTACTTAAGTAGACGGATTGCAGAGAACACTCCTGACCAATTCAGCACAGTCAATGCAGACTGCTACATGCTTTGTATATATGCCTAAAAGTAAAGTAACTGCTCATGCCATTAGACTGGGTGACTGGTACAAAAGAAGCACTAACTTGGGTAACCCATTAGGTTCATTCTCATATAGAAACGGACTACTGATGTAAATACCGAACACTAGTAAGCACAAAAAGTAACAAACAACTTTCCGTTTATCACAACTCTATAACAATAAAAAACTTACAAGAATAAAACATATGGCCTACAGTGTAAATGCATGCATGCAGGTAACAAAGTAAGATGGTTCTCAGTGTAAATGCATGCAGGTAACAAAGTAAGATGGTTCTTCAATTAGTTGCATTTATCTGGAGAAATTTTGCAGTCAACCCTTCTACTCACCTGTAACATTCAAACTTAAATCCGTGCAAGTAGAGTGTTTTGGGGCCAAAGAGACTCAAACGTTGTACTGTTCCATATAGTTTAGCTGGATTATTTAAGTAATACTGAGCAGCCACTGGCTGTATATTTCCCCAATATCAACACACAAACCTTTTCTTTTACTGAACAAACCCCCTAGGATGGCAATATAGCGAGCTGCAGCTGCTTAAAGTTAGGTTTGAAATAATAGCAAATGTTTAGACACAGCCTTTATGAAATTAAACCGTAGGCAGAACTGGCAGCGTTTGAACAGTGGCTATAGAAACAGGCTGCACCAACGCGTTATTGTCACCAAGCAGCCTGCCACAAGGAGTCCATATACAACTCATAACTGTGGTTTGAGTAATTTTTTATAGGAGGTTTGCCACAACTTCATTTGCAGAAAACCTGAAAATACTGAACAGTGGAGGTGCCCGAAGGAAACCAAATATATATATTTAACTAGGCTAAAAAAAGCCAAAATATAAAAAAAGGAATAAAATATATTAACTTTGACTCAAACGTTAGATTTAGCTGTGATCGTCACAACGTTTAGAACCACAACCTTGCCAGACTCCAACATTTACAATTAATAATATATTTCTACAGAAAAATATTTCCATTACATAGATTCAAAATAATTTTCCAAGAGAAAACCATCCAAACAAGGAAGGAGCAGCCTGTAAATAAATTTAGTGATGTGGGAAGTGTGATAAATAGGTCAGCTTACCAAGAGAAAAGGGAAAATAACTCAAGTGGTCATGCTGTGTTCAGACCCTCCTGTCGTACATCTCACAGATACCAAGAGAAGCATAGACCAGAAGTGAGGCAGCTTTAATAGGCCTAGTCACAAACATGCTCCATCAGGGTGATGTTGGTCGCAAGAACTTAGACAAGACAGTAACTCATGCGACAGTCTTTGAAACAAACAAAGCATTATTCAAAAAAGCTTATGCTACATGTTGCATGCAAACGTAGGAAAATATGCATGATCTAGATAGATCTGGAAGGGATTTTGCAGTAGCCCGTCGCATATTAGAAGGCCTAAAATGCTACATACCAAATCAAAAACATTCAACCAAGTATCAAATGACTTTTTCCTCACAGCATGTGAGGCAAAACACTCCCTTTCTCAAGATGTTTAGGCCAACGATTATCACACCAAGAACAAGTACTATTGAAGCTGTCTTCCAACTGGCTAACACACCCAGTTATCACAGGAAGGATGGAAGATACCCACTGCTTCGTTAAATTCTCACAACATAAATAACACTTGGGAGTGTGGTAAACAGTTACCACAATATCCATCCTAAAAACACACATTGGGCATAGAACAAAATTCTTCATACATGCCCTGTAGGGATCACATAATGCTAGCAAACCTAGAAACCAAGTGCACTCAAGAAGGAATACATTCCAAACATCTTTTAGGATTCTCCACGTTGAGTATTTAGGCTCTTCGATCTTTGCAGGTTAGAAAGAAATGTATTGCCCATTCACTGTTCTTTAATTTCCAAAGCAGAGAGCAGAGAATACGGCATTGCCCTCCAACAATTACAATTTGTTGATGTCACTTCTATGCAACAAACAAATGACATTATTGCAGGAGGAAACATGTTATCTTGAAGGTGCAGTCCTGCCAGCAGGTCTGGCACATACAAGACCTAACAGATGAGTAAGGTATGTCCATGTGGTGTCGAGTAGGATATGAGCAGGTGTTGAAGCGATCAATCCAATCCCAGAGAACTGATGGCATATCCCAGAGGCAGCATGACAGTGCTTGAAAGATACTTAAAACATTAGGTAAAATAAAAAACAAGTCTAATTTGACGTTTTAGGAAGAATGCTTGCAAAAAGCTACATAATGACGAGTTAACTACTTTTGAAACATCTGATGTTGACAGCCATCAATTATTAATATGATTTTAACCCTTTTTAGACCTATGGTCATGGTAGGAGTAAGTACTTGGTGTACATAGTCTTCTTCGCCACAGTTGATTACCAACTGTAAATAACATTTTTATAAGGTAGTCTGTAAAACAGGAAATTGGACACGCAGAAATCGGGCAAAGCACCTCTGATAAATCAGTTCACCTCTGGTGTGCCGAACAACCAGGCAAAGCTGGCTTTGTAGCAAGACAGAAATTTGTTATTTGCCAAAACATACAATAGTCCCGCAAATACTGACATCTCCATATCGACAGGGCTTACATTTAATTTTTATGTCTCTACACTATTTACACTACGACCAATGACACATTTGTTTTCTCTGTGAGAAATCAGTGTAAAACAAAATCAGGGTACTGCACACAATCTTATAGAAAATAATCTACAATACTGCAATCATGCTGTACAAAATTCTATTACAAGATGTGATAAAGGGGGCACACACAGTGTGACCAAAAAGTTCCAGAATTTCCTGGACCAGTCATTAAACGTTACTGCTGCCAGAGTATCAAGTGACCCAAAGTGCTTTGACATTATGTAATGTTTGTATAACCGTATTCTCAGTAATAGAACTGCATGCAGTATAAACTATTTAAAGCAAGCCAAAGTATCTGGGGACTAAGGCAACGAGGGCTGAATAAAAAAAAAAAGGTCTCAACGGTGCAAGGGGAGAAGCATGGCTGCACACAAGCAGAACTGTGCATCTGGCAGTAGTGCCTATGTGCAGCACTGGTTTCTACCAGTTTATGAAGTAGTTTCCAGTTCCACCACTGTCCCAGCAGGTCCCCATTTCTGGAACATAATTGAGGCTTATGCAGGGGCACTAGGAAACGATCCACAGACGTCTGTGTATCAACCAAGCTCATACAGAATGAAAGAAGCTTTAGATGAGTAATGTCAGACAAAAACAGAAATGACCGGAGAAAGATGAGCTTTTAAAAACATAACCCTGAGGAGCTAAAAGTACAACAAAGTGATTTCAGATCCACACAAAATCTGTCAGCTTATTGGTGCAAAGCGGACAGGCATTTCCATTGTTCTGTCTCAGCTAGAGTTGCATTTTCACAGCAACACGAAACAAATATGAATTCAAACAACTTCCAATTCCCGTTAGTAATGTGAATAAGTTAGCCAGCAGGCGGAAGTTTAGAAAAAGAAAAAATTACTGAATAAGTATATTTGTACAATGCATTATAAATCAATTTGACGTCTATTCTGCATCACAGTGGTTATATCCAAAATAATCTTTAAGTTCTATGTACATGTATCAATAATTAGGAAAATGGCAATAGAAAACCATTTTATTTAACCCAAATCCAATGACCAGGGTGTTCGCCATTCAGTTATCACACTGCAAACCTGTGTCACAATAGGCATTTTGCACTACACGCATTACTTAGGTTTCTGAATCACGTGCTCAACATGCCTTGCCTCGATGTTTCGTATCATGCACTGAATGGTTTATAAAAAATAAAGATGAGCAGTAAGCACCACGCAAGCTGCACGACAACTCCACATTTGCTAAATCATTCAGCACATGGAGATTGTAACATTGATTCCCAGGTTTCCATTATCTGCAAAAAGGTGTGCAATGGAGGTGTCGAAGACCAAGCAATCACTGTTCATGATGGCTGTTGCCACACCATCATGTATCGATCTAGGTGTTGCTTCCCATGTAAGCCGTCTGCGGTTTCCATTCAGTTCCAACCTGTAGGCAAAGTTCTCTGCTTGTTTACGAGTGCCTATTAACAGCACGATAGCAAAGAACTGCTGATGGCCTTCAAATTTTTCTTGTTTTTCAAGTACAAGCATAAAGTGGTGTCCAAAGCAAGACTGCATCATCACCCAGTCAACAGCACCAGGTAGGTTAATATCAGTGGCTAGAAAAACGATGTCCTCTCCCTGTAAAGTGGTGATACTCTTGTGTGCATGCATTAGGTGTGGCATCACTGCCTCCAGCGATCCCTGCCACTTGCAAGAAGCCCCAGGACAAGGACACGTGTATGGACGAAACTCACAAACTTCTTCATGTTCTGGCTTTTCCGTATGATGCAGGGACAGAAGGCATCCAGCTGTGGCATACTGAAAAACAGAAGGCATGGTTAAGAGGGTACAGATTCTTTCCAATATCATTTTTTTTTAAATACACATTCTGCCTCACCAAGTCAAAAAAATTCCACACAATATTCTAATGGAAAGCCAACTTCCAAAGGCCTTTGACAACCACTAAGTTGGTTTTAAACTGGGGGCTTTATTTATGACATAGTAACGCAACAAGTCACCTTGCGCCACTGCTTTGCAGATAAATGGCAGGAATGCACTGTATTTAAAAGAATACAACGCATTCCTGTCCTTATCTATGTACTGGCACCGTTTTGGCTGCCTAGCCGCAATGCAGGCAGCCTTGCACCATGGTACCAGGGTGACTATGTTCCGACAGGATTGTTTGTGCAGGAAGGGACACCTTCCTGCACAAAAAACAATTCTGAGGCAAATGCAGCACATCTAGAAATAGGAAGTAACGAAGAAGCAGAAAAATAAGATATTTCTCCTAGTTAAGCATTAACTGGAGAGGCGCATCCTTTCGGTACATTCCCTGCTCTACCAGTTCTGGTAAATCTGGTAACGAGTACAAAAAAAAAAAAAAAAAAGCATTTGCAATGCAATCTGTCTCGCATTTGTAAAAATTGGAGCTATTGACGTTATAAATGACAATGCTTTATGGATGAATGTATGTGGCGTGGAGCGGGATTCTAGGGATTGGAATGAAATTGTTAGTTGTGGAATTGTGTGGCGTGTAATAGCGTGGTGCAGAGGGGATTTGTGTATTGGAATTATGTGGCATGGTGTGCAGTGGAATTATGCAGTAATTAAGTGGTATTAGGTGTGCTGGAATTATATAGCGTGGGATTGTGTGCAATCACTGGATGTTAAACAAGCCTCCCACTAATTAAAAAAATCTTATTTTTATATAAAAAGAATGTGTGCTTACTACACACCTCCTTTGTATTTGTAAAAGGATCATCTGCAGTATACCCAAAGTAATATTTTGTTAAATTGAAAAGGGCTAAGACATTAATAAAATGGCACTTAAACAATTACCCGGTTTACACACTATACAAGTTGCTCAGTGCAGTAAGTTATTTTACCAGACGTTTTACTGAGCTCGTTGGCACACAGAGTTAATAACTGACTGACAAGTGGCTGAACGCCATGCAGCATACCCTCAGCCAGTTGTGGATGTTTGTTTGCACTGGAGAAGCACATAATCAAAAAGGTAAATACACAACTACAAATCCCACAATGCAATGTTCCTGGCACCCCAAAAAAAACAGAACGAGGTAAATTGAAAATCAATTTCCTTCATTTCCCACATAGCATATTTTCATTACAAGGTAAGTACATGATAAAATTAGCAAGACAATATATGGCCTTCCCCAACTATTCGTGCTTGAGACTGCGTTGTCTGGTTAATGGGAGTGTTCTTTTTAGGTCTCAGACATTCCTGCTGGTGTGAGGAATGGAGCTGTAGAGGAGACTCCCTTGGTTACGCTGCTGATACCTCATAAGGAAAGAAACGTGCTAAAGACTGGTAGGGTAAATATAGATAAAGAAGTGGAAAAGGTAAAAAAAAAATCCATAACACCAGATGCCCCTGTCCATAACATAGGGACTACATCATCATCATCTTTTATTGTTTGATTAATAAAAATCTTTACAATATTCGAATAGGGTAAAAACAACAGAAAAAGACAGAAGAAGGTAAAAATAAAATGACCTGTGTTCAGGACAAGAAAGTCTAGAAGTTCTGTCCCAGGAAAGGACCTCTGGACATATTTCTTTCATTAAAACACAATATTTATGTCCATTGTGGAGTATTCGCTAAATGTCAAGTCTTCCACCACTATCTTCCTTCCCTTGACCATTAAGTGTGCTAGATGGCAGGTGCCTTTGTTCAGTTTCTTGTATCAGTTTTGTTACCTTGGCCATGAATTTAACTCCCCGACATGACAGAATAAAAGAGGCACCTCCTAGCCAGCTTATCACCGCTTGCCTGCAGGTGCGAATCTTTAGTGTGATGAAGATCACCCGTAGGGACTACATGTATTAGGGAGTTCATCCAGGTGTGTGTTCTTCGTTGATCAATATTGGGGGATAAACCAAGAATGCTCCAGACAGGGAAAAAAAACATTCCAAGCACCGACCAAATTCTTCGGTAAAACCGTTCTTTCGGAAATCTGTGCCCGATAACGGGATGCTATCTAAAATGACTCATGAACACCATGTGCATGTACTACCCAGAGCGTCCCTGTACTCTACTTTAGGACACACATGGTATTGTGGCACTCTCTCAACAAGTGTCTTGAACCATCACAAGAAACCAGGGCGCCGAGGCTAAAAATGCAGTAAATCACACTAGCAGGGGCGTAACACAGGCCCCCGCAGGCCCTGCAGTGCGGGGGGGGGCCCCACGGGTCAAGGGGGGGTCAGGGGCCCCCCTGGCCTCACTAGTCTCTGCAGGGAAGAAGACGGCTGCAAGCAATGCAGCATTGGGCTTAGGCGCTAACAGACAGTAGTGGGTTAAATGAATGAACACAGTCTCCCCCCACCCCCCACCGCAGGCCCAGGGCCCCCACGCACGCTTTAAGGGCCCCCTCACACGCTCCAAGGGGCCCCGCCCTCACGTCTCTCGTCAGGGCCCCAGCCAGCCAGCACACCACGAGGGCCGGCCGGCCCGGACTGCCTCTATTTAAACATTAGAGGTGCATCACAGGCAGCAGGGGGGCCGCACCCTCCAGCCAGGGGCCCCCTCACTCTCAGCACTGACAGTCAGGGAGGAACTTCGTTAGCTAAGCCAGGCCAAACAGTGCACGCACCTGCCACTGACGGTGACACAGTGCATGACACTATTTTTTTTAAACTCTATGGTGGTGGTGCATGCCGTACGTGCGCACTGCACTCCCTGCCGGCCTGCCCGAGCCTTTAAATTAATTAAATAGTTGGCGCACGCGCACTGTGCTGGGTAGGACGGCTCTTTGTCGTCACAACATAATTTAAAAATGAAATAAATAAATGGTCCGCGCTCGTGGGCGTGGTCGTGGCCGGTGGCGGCGCGCAGTTGAGTATCAGCCTATCAAGGTGCGTCTGCGTGCCGCGGTGCCGCGGTCTTTTGGGTGGGGGTGCTCACCTCGTGACCAGGGTGCCAATTTTGTCATGCGCAGCCGGATTGTAGAGTGTGCAGGCTGCAGCGCGTGACTTTAGAAGAACAAAGAAGCAAGAAGAACCGGACCAGAACGGGTGCGGCCGCCGTGGTACTAAAGAGTAGTACGCACTAGTACTAGGCAGCCCTCTGGTCTCTGGTGGCAACTTCAAGCCCTTCGCCCACTGTCTTCTGTACTGCTGCCCAGTGCAGTGTGCCCACCCCGCTCGCCTTAGCTGCAGGCCGTAATCCAGGCCTAAGGTGAGCGAGTATGTATGTCGTGTGTGTGTGTGTGTGTGTCCTGCTCAGTCAGGACTCGGTGTCGGACGGATCAATGATAATGAAATCCTTATTTGCATCTATCTGTGTTAGATAGACGGTTAGCCTGGTGGGTTCATGATGAGCCTACAGCAGTCACCCCACCCTAACACTTAAGTGCAATATCATCTTTCTGTCTTCCGAGGCCTATAAAGATAGAACAACCCAGTTGGACTAATCTTAACACCTTTCATTTAAAATGCAACTGAAAGCTAGTGGTAATGAATATAAGAATTTTAAGTTAGCAGAGGTTTTACAATAAACGGTTCCTACATCAACCACAACAAGAGAGAGATCTGTAGTAGTGTGGCCCGAGGTTGTGAGTGAACGTATGGTGAGAACAGAATTTTGCAGAAACCCACCCCTACTTTAAATCTTGCAGTGAGGACTGTTTCGCCTCTAGGCACTTGGCTGGCAGTCCTAGGCTCTCCTAATAAGACAAGATGAATGTTGTCTGGCACCGCCATGAGCCTTTAAAGACCGTGTTAAGAATGTCGTCTTGTGGCCAAACAGGTCTCCCCGATGTCTAATTGTGTTGTAAATTTCACCCATATTTCAAAGCTTTAATGTCATTTTGTATCGTATCACGATAGGAGTGGAGGGGGGGGGGGGGGTATTGGGGAGAGTCCTTAAAGGAAGCCTGCCCTGCCTGCCTGTCAGTGCCCGCAATGGTGCACTCATCCTCAGGGCAGAGCGCAGGCTGCATTGGTCATTGGTGGCAGGTGGTATAGAAATTTCCCTAGTTTTAGCACTGTCAGGGCAGGGCTCAGAGTGACGGAGTCCATTCAAACCGGTGAACTCTGAGCTTTGAGGAAGTCCGGGCAGCGTGGCGACTTCCCTGCTGCTGGAGGGTCCTCCCAGTGATGGAGTGGACAGGGGAGAAGGGAAGGGGTGCAGCAGGCCGCTGCTGACAGGATGCGGGGGGGGGGGGTCAGGGGGAGGGGGGGGGGGGGGGGACTGGGGGTTGCTCAGGTGCCAGCCAGGGTTTCCAGGAGGGGGTGTTGGTGGCGATTGAAGGCTGCGGGTGCCACGTGTGGGTTCTCCCCAGGGGCCGTCTGGATCCCGGTTTGTGTTGGCTGCTGGTGGCACAGGTTTTGGGTTGTATTTGCTGAGCGTGGCACCAGTAGGAGGGGGCTCCTGGAGAGGGGGGCTCTGCCCCCAGGGTTGTCTGCACTGCTGCTGGTAGGGCTGGGGCAGGGCCGGGATGCACACGAGAGGAGATAGCGTGCAGAATGTGCAAACATTCAGTGTTTTTCTAATCTAGAAACACATCTCTATGATGTAATTCACAAAGTCCAGGGCTTTAGATCCCGAGGAATCATGCGGTGACTGCCGTTGAGGCGGATTCATCCTTTTAATGTGTTTATTTCATGATTTACTCCAGAGGCGCGCCCTTTCCACGCACTCTATTGCAGATGTGTATTCTTTAAAGAATAACACAAAAGAAAAAAAATGCTTACATTTCAAAAGTTTTCTAGTTTTTAATGCCTTTTGCCATACATTTTTTATACGTGTGTGAGCCAGTATGCGCTTCGTGAATGAATTTATTAGAAAACATGTTTTAATTCAAAAATTGCAAAGAGCCTCACCCAGGCCTCAAGAGAGCGAAGTTGTACTTTTGCCGTGCTGGTATGGCAGAAGAACTAGGGGTTCACGGTTCGAGGATGCTTTTCTGTGGACTTCAGTTCCACCTGAATCTTTTATTTGGCATCGCAGATATTGTGTGGAGTTAGTATTTGATGGGCGGCCACGGTGGTCTGCTCACGCATTACAATCTCCTGCATAAGTAAAACATTTCAAAATACCCTGGTAGCTGCAGTTGAAAAACCCCGGTGTGGTACAGGTTTTACAGTTGGTGTCTTGACCACCCCTAACCTTGAGCTATGTAGCGCATGCACGTGACTTTCGACAAAGTAGAATAATTAATACAAGCTTAATTTGTGTGTGTTTTAGAGCCCGTGGCCTCCATGCTCCCTGCTCTGCATTGATTGAACCCTGATGGTGCCTTTTCACAACCCTAGTGAAAATCCCCGTTGGCCGATTGCAAAGAGTTTCTGCTAGATGTAGTAGCTACCATATTGTTTTTTTGACACCTGATGTGTTCCTGGGGGAACACTGCAATCCTGCAACTGGTTATTGGAATGTATTTTTGGAATGTAAATCTCATGCTCTGTAACTGACCCGAGTGAAAACATTAGTAGGTAGCCAGATAGATTTCCCATCAGTGATTTTCCATCTGAGAATACATAGATATTTGTGAGGTATTGTATTGTGGTTACGAATTTAAAATGTTTCCAGACAACAGTGTGCTTTCAAAAAGTTATTTATATAAGAACAATTCTGCCTTTTGAGTCACCGTTACTCAACATTGCTTTTGATAGTTATATTTATTAAGGGTTTTACAAAAAGTGAGTGTTCAAAAATGAATCACATGCCTGAATGACATATATATTGAAATGTCTATTATCTCATTTAGCAAGCAATGGTTTATGTCAAGGTGATTAACGTCCTAAAATTATCATATTTACGCAACATTATAATTAACCAGAACAAGGGTTCAACATAATGGCCTGCATACCTTGCCGGTAATTTAACCATGCTCCCCCCAGAGAGTGAGAGAGAGAGAGAGAGAGAGAGGTAAGTGGAGAGACAGAAAGTGGAGAGAGACAGTGGAGAGAGAGTGAAGAGACAGAGTGGAAGGAGTGGGGAGATTGGAGAGAGAGAGTGGAGATTGGAGAGAGAGTGGAGGGAGACAGTGGAGAGAGAGTGGAGAGAGAGTAGGGAGGGAGAGTGGAGAGACAGTGGAGAGAGAGAGCGGAGAGAGAGTTGAGAGAGAGAGTGGAGAGACAGTGGGGAAAGAGAGAGTGGAGAGAGTAGAGAGAGAGACAGTGGAGAGAGAGTAAGGAGAAAGAGAGTGGAGGGAGAGTGGAGAGAGAGGGGCGAGAGTGGGGAGAGTGGAGAGAGACACTGGAGAGACAGTGGAGATACAGTGGAGATAGAGTGGAGATAGAGTGGAGATAGAGTGGAGATAGAGTGGAGAGAGAGTGGAGAGAGAGTGGCAAGAGAGTGGCAAGAGAGTGGCAAGAGAGTGGAGAGAGAGTGGAGAGAGTGTGGAGAGAGTGTGGAGAGAGAGCGGAGGGAAACAGTGGAGAGAGAGTGGCGGGAGAGTGGAGGGAGAGAGAGAGTGGAGAGAGACCGGAGGGAGTGAGAGAGTAGAGAGTGGAGGGAGAGCGAGAGAGTGGAGAGACGGGGAGAGACAGTGGAGAGAGAGAGTGGAGTGAGAGTGGAGAGACAAAGTGGAGAGAGACACTTAAGAGAGAGATAGTGGAGATAGAGTAGAGAGAGAGTTGAGAGAGAGTAGAGAGAGAGTGGAGTCTGGAGAGAGAGAGAGAGAGAGAGACAGTGTAGAGAGAGTAGATAGAGAGAGTGGAGAGTGGAGAGACAAAGTGGAGAGAGAGGGGAGAGATTGGAGACAGAGAGAGTGGAGAGATTGGTCAGAGAGAGTGAGAGTGGAGAGACAGAAAGTGGATAGAGACATAGTAGAGAGAGAGGAGATATTGGAGAGAGAGTGGAGAAGTTGGAGAGAGACTGGAGAGAGATTGTAGAGAGAGTGGAGAGAGAGTGGAGAGACAGTAGAGAGAGAGTGGAGAGAGAGATTAGAGAGACAATGGCGAGAGATTGGAGAGACAGACAGTGGAGAGAGAGTGACCCATTGGAGATAGAGTGGACAGAGTAGAGAGAGAGTGGAGAGAGAGCAGGGAGACTGACTGACTGACTCAGAGACTGAATACTGACTGGCTGAGAGACTGACTGGCTGAGAGACTGACTGCGAGAGAGACTGACAGAGAGAGAGACTGACTGACTGACAGAGAGAGACTGACTGACAGAGACTGCCTGACTGACTAAGGTAGAGAGATACTGACTGACAGAGAGAGAGACAGGATGATAGAGAGAGGCAGAGACTGACAGAGAGAGACTGATTGACTGCGAGAGAGACAGATTGAGAGAGAGACTGACAGAGAGAGAGATTGACAGAGAGAGACTTACAGAGAGAGACAGAGAGAGAGAGAGAGATAGAGACTGACTGACGGAGAGAGACCGACTGACAGAGAGTAACTGACAGAGAGAGAGAGACTGACTGACTGAGGTAGAGAGAAAATGACTGACTGAGGGAGACTGACCGAGAGAGAGAGACTGACTGACAGAGACTGAGAGATTGACAGAGAGAGAGAGACTGACTGACAGAGAGAGAGACAGGCTGACTGACAGAGACTGACAGAGAAAGAGACTGACTGACTGAAAGGGAGAGACTGACTGACAGAGAGAGAGAGACAGGCTGACAGAGAGACTGACAGAGAGAGAGACAGGCTGACAGAGAGACTGACAGACAGAAAGGGAGAGACTGACTGACAGAAAGAGAGAGACTGACAGAGAGAGACTGACTGACTGAGAGAGACTGACTGACCGAAGGAGAGAGAGAGAGACTGAAAAACTGAGAGAGACTGACTAAGAGAGACTGACTGACTAACAGAGATAGACTGACTGACAGAAAGAGAGAGAGATAGAGAGACTGACAGACTGACGGACTAACTGACAGAGAGACTGACAGAGACTGACTGACTGAGAGATATTGAATGACAGAGAGAGATAGACTGACTGACTGAGAGAGAGACTTACTTACTGAAAGAGAGAAACTGACTGACTGAGAGAGACTGTGATGGAATTGGGGTCAGAGTGTGTATGAAGCTATGCAATGCCTCTTAAGTTTGCTATTGTCTGCTAATAAAAATGTATTATAAGAATTTGCTCTTTGTAGTTACATCTGCTTTTGAAATACTGCATTGTCGCATTGTCTAATGTTTTAAAACGGAAACGAGAAGGAGCAGTGGATGCACTTTTGTCAAAACTGAACGATGAGTGGACCCGATGTTGTATATCATGACAGGAGTCTGCATCAGGAAACCAACCTAAAATTGGGCAAACTTCCCCGGCCTGCTGATGGTAGGGACCCTGTAATGAATAGACCACCACCTATGATAACCTGCGGGCAGACTAAGCCCAACTGTGAACTCCACCATCCAGTGTTACTTACAACGGCTGCATTGGTGACAGTGGCGTAACAATAGCCCTGCATCTCCTGCAGTATGGCGGGTCGCTGGCCTGAGAGCTCTAGACTGTCACGGAGAATGGGAGGGGGGGCCCCCTCCCTGTAGTTTGCAGGGGGGCCCCCTCAAGTTTCGTTACGCCACTGCACACTAGGCATCCCAAGCTAAAAATCCTTGAGTCATAAATTCTATTTCCCATCCGTTAATAAACGCATCACTAACATATGCGTAAAAAGGAGCCTTGTAAAATAGAAGCCAACATATTTAAACATTCTGAAACTTTGGAAAAGCCATTAAAATTGGGAGAGAGTATACAACCTGCAGAAAGCACCTGGGGAAAGATTGCAATGTGGCTCGGGGACAAATGCAAAACAAGAAGCAGTGACCTCGGAGGGTTGTGGGCAGGCATGCACTGTTGTGGGAGGGGTCAGGTGGAGTGGGAAAGGGCACAAAGAGATTAACATCGGCTAATTGAAGGTCACAGCTTTCAGTGCATAAAAGCATGCCAACAAAAAAGCAGCACACAGGGTGGATACGGACTGCTGGTATAAGCACAGAGCCCCCACAATAAATCGCTGCATTCAAGTAGTAAGCCTACAGCCTCACGGCACCTTCCCACGGTCACTAACCTCCCTTCACATGCAAACATTGGGGGAGGAAAACTCTGGGGGCGGGGGGACTCGGATCAGGAGGGAAAAATAAATATTTAATGACAACAGCCAACGTTGAAGCTCTCAGGTGAGTTCCTGTGGTAGCAATAAAAAAATAATAAAGCGGCATGTGCTTAGCAAAACGAAAGGCAGGGAGGCATTAGCTGAGCTCTGATGCTTAGCAAGCGTGTGGACAAGATGCACACCGAAAGGGTCGGGGGAGGGAAACGCTGTGTTTGGGCTCGGAGGGTGGGTGTAATGCCTTGAAGCAGCGTGTGCCAAAATGAAAGGCAGGCATTAGATGAGTTCTAAAGCTTAGCAAGCGCGTGGGCAAAATGCACACAGAAAGAATTGGGGGAGGGAAAGATCCGCCATCTCCTGGTCAGTAATGGTTTTATTCTACGCTTTCAATGACTCCAGATCCTTGCAGCCATCCATTAATTCCTTCCTGCCTCCTCATACTTTGATTAAACCATTTTTTATAGCATACACCCTCAAAGTGTCTGTACAAGACCGCGTCCTACAAGCCTATGTAAACAATACACAGCTAAACATTACCGTGCTGCAGCTTACCGACATCACCTTAGATACTAGTCAGATCGGTAGCTCATTACAAGAAATATCACGTTCATCCTCTCAGCAAAGAAGTGATTCTGTCCCACACAATAGAAATAGTTAAATGTAATAGGCTTGGCAATTGCACGCGCTCTCTCAGCCAAGCCCCCAGAACAGAGCCTCCAAGCCTCTTTCGGATCACGCTTCTGCCCTTTATGGGAAAAAGCAATTCCAGGCGGGTTCCTACCAAAACTGGATCAAAACATTGCTCACCTGACACTTTCCTCTCCACACTACATAAACCTACTTCACAACGATGTGGAGATGCCCTCTGAGCGGCCTCCCAGATTCTACCTTTGACACTTTGCGCGCTAGCTACAACTGTGGTGTATATATGCAGTAATGCAGCATAAACATTTTGAAAACTTACATGTGTGCAGGGTCGGCTAGCGTCAGCGTGGGTTATATGTGAAAGTTACCATTCCCAGGCGACTGACTAACCCATCTGCAGGATGAAATTGGGGGAAACTTTACCAAAGAATCTTTTAAAAATAGCTTGTGGCTTGCTGCGAGTCAGATCCCGTTTGTGGGTCATGGACAGGAAGGTGGTACAGTGGCAAACGCTGTGTTTAGGCTTGGAGGGTGGGTGTAATGCTTCGAAGTGGCGTGTGCATAACAAAATGAAAAGGCAGGCATTAGTTGAGCTCTAATGCTTAGCAGTCGCGTGGAGAAGATGCACCCGATGCACACCGAAAGAGTTGGGTGAGAGAAACTCAGCGTTTGGGCTCGGAGGGGGGTAAGGCTTCTAATGTGAACTAGGAGGGGGAAAGCAATAGAGGCAGACTTTGAAGCTGCGGCTCTGAGGTGAGCGTGCTGAAAACAGAAAAGGAAGCCATCCGCTCAGCATTGTTTGTAGTTCCCGAGAGCGCGTCTTTGAAAACAACATACAGTACAGTGAGAATACCATTTCACTTGTGTCTAGCGTCTTACGGTTTTGAACGCAGCGCACGTTTATTTGACTGGATGTGTCCCACCAAACCAGGCTTGAAAATAGCATGCTCGGCTGGAGGAATGTCGCCGTTCTATCGCGAACACGGGCCGGCATTAGTACAAAACAAGGAAATAGTCCCTAACGAAAGCGATAACAGCCCAGCAGTGTAACTACACTGTAGTTGGTCCGTGCTGCTTCCTGCAAAATGGAAGTGAGTTATCGGACCACTAGTCAATCAATGAGCGAGATCAGAAGAGCAATGCCAGATTTAACCAATGGCAAGCGAGAAAACAAATAGAAATGCAATGGGTGGAGTTTCATCACTAATACTGAATACTTAATGCCTCGGAGAGGCAGCTGCGCTGCCTATGCAAGACCTAAACAAGCATTTGCAATGCAATAGGTCTCGCATTAGGAAAGTTTGAGCTATTGCTATTGTAAATGACAGATTTTTTATATGTGTTGGTTTTGAAAATAGTGTAATTAATAGCTTTGTCATTAACTTTCGCAAATGTGACACCTATAGCATTTGTAATGCAATATGTGTTGTATTTAGGGTGACCAACTGGCATTGGTGCAAATTCAGGACGGTGAGTGTAAAAATTCAGGACAAAGGGTCAAAATTCAGGACACAAATTCAGGACAGGAGGTCAAAATTCAGGACAAAACTTCAGGACAATAGGTACGTTTTACAAACACATCAGAGGTTGCGCAATAGTATATAAGTAAGCCCAGCCATTTCCAAACATATTCGACCGTTTGCAAACCTATCCATCATGTATCCTTCCATCTATCATTTCACTCATCCATCCCTTCATTCATACCCTCATCCATCCTTTCACTCATCTCCATTATCCATCCATCCATCCATCCACCATTTCACCCTATCCATCTGTACACTTATCCATCCACTCTTTATCCCATCCATCCATTCACTCATCCATTTAGCCATTTACCCTTTCACCAATCCAGCCATCCTTTCACTTACTAATCCTTCCACCCATCCACTATTTTAGTCATCCATCCATCCTCCCTTTCTCTCTCCATCGACCCTTTCACTTAGCCATCCTTCCTTCCATCCATCCATCCATCTACTCATCCACTCATGAATCCATCCATTGATCCTATCACTCATCCATCTATCATTTCACTCCTTCACACATCTATTCATCCTTTTGTCCATCTACCCTCCCTTTCACTCACTCATCCATCTTTACATCCACCCTTTCACTCATACGTCCATTCATTCACCCTTGCACTTTTCAATCCATCAATCCATCCATCATTTCACTCATCCACCTACCCACCCATCATCCACCCAACCATCCACCCACCCACTCATCCATCCTTTCACCCACCCACCATCCAATCCACTGATCCATCCTTTCACCCACCCACTATCCACCCACCCACTCATCCATCCATCCATCCTTTCATCCACCCACTCATCCATCCATCCATCCATCCTTCTACCCACCCACTCATCATCCATCCATCCATCCTTTTCCCTCATCATCCATCCATCCATCCATCCATCCATCCTTTTACCCACCCCCTCATCATCCATCCATTCCCTAATCATCCATCCATCCAACCTTTCACGCACCCCCTCATCATCCATCCATCCACCCTTCCCCTCATCATCAAACCATCCACCCTTCCCCTCATCATCCATCCTTTCACCCACCCCCTCATCATCCATCCATCCCCTCATCCATCCATCCATTCTTCCCCTCATCATCCATCCTTCCCCCTCATCATCCATCCATCCATCCATCCTTTCACCCACCCATCCATCCTTCCCCTCTATCCATCCCCTCATCCATCCATCCATCCATCCATCCATCCCCTCATCCATCCATCCATCCATCCATCCATCCATCCATCCATCATTTCACTCATCCACCTACCCACCCATCATCCACTCAACCATCCACCCACCCACCATCCACCCACCCACTCATCCATCCTTTCATCCACCCACCATCCAATCCACTGATCCATCCTTTCACCCACCCACTATCCACCCACCCACTCATACATCCATCCTTTCACCCACCCACTCATCCATCCATCCTTTCACCCACCCACTCATCATCCATCCATCCTTTCACCCACCCACTCATCATCCATCCATCTTTTCACCCACCGATTCTCCATCCATCCATCCTTCCTTCCTTTCACCCACCCATCATCCATCCATCCATCCATCCATCCATCTGCCCTTCCCCTCATCATCCATCCATCCTTTTCCCTCATCATCCATCCATCCTTTTCCCTCGTCATCCATCCATCCATTCATCCTTCTACCCACCCACTCATCATCCATCCATCCTTCCCCTCATCATCCATCCATCCTTCCCCTCATCATCCATCCATCCTTTTACCCACCCTCTCATCATCCATCCATTCCCTAATCATCCATCCATCCATCCTTTCACGCACCCCCTCATCATCCATCCATCCACCCTTACCCTCATCATCCATCCATCCACCCTTACCCTCATCATCCACCCTTTCACCCACCCCCTCATCATCCATCCATCCTTCCCCTCATCATCCATCCATTCATCCTTTCACCCACCCATCCATCCTTCCCCTCTATCCATCCCCTCATCCATCCATCCATCCCCTCATCCATCCCCCCATCCATCCATCCATCCATCCATCCATCCATCCATCCATCCATCCCTTCACCCATCCCCTCATCCTTCCATCCATCCCCTCACCCATCCATCCTTCCCCTCATCCATCCATCCCCTCATCCATCCATCCTTCCTTCCCCTCATCCATCCATCGTTCCCCTCATCCATCCATCCTTCCCCCCATCATCCATCCTTCCCCTCACCCATCCATCCATCCATCCCATCCATTTATCCTTCCCCTCATCCATCCATCTCCTGATCCATCTATCCTTCCTCTCCATCCATCCACTCCATCCATCCTTCCCCTCATCCATCCTTTCCCCTACATCCATCCTTCTCCTCATCCATCATCCTTCCCCTCATCCATCTTTCCCCTCATCCATCATCCAGCTACCCTTCCACCCATACATCCAGCTATTTACATTTTCTCTCCATCCTTCCCCTCACTCAATCTATCCATCCTCTCTCATTAGCCATTTATTCAATCTTTTATTCATCCATTCACCCTTTCACTAATTCATTCACCCATCCCTTCACTTACTTACTCGCCGACCTTTCCATATTAATTTTGAGCTGAGCCCTTTTGAGAAGAGGCCCATCAAGAACTTCACCCTCGCTGCAGGGGCCGTTCCAGGACTGGGACAGAAGCCACCCAGGGCGGAGACAGGATCCACCACAGGGGGGGACAAGAGCCACCTCAGGTGGGGGGTGGACTGGAGCCACAACATGGGGGGACAGGAGACATCCCAGGCGTGGGGTGGACTGGAGCCACCACATGGGGGGACAGGTGCCATCACTGAGGGGAGGGCAGGAGCCATCACAGGAGAGGGAACACAGGGGTGTGCATGCAGTATTCTAGTATCATCTTGGGTTCCTCTCCTGCACAAGACAACGAGAAGACAGGGTCTCTGTCCAACATGCCATCCCCCACTGTGATGTACAGTACTTACAGGAGATACTCTAAGAGAACTGATTGAACTGTTTGTCCTCCATACTTTGTTAATCAGTGTGGGTGCGATTGTGCCATTTCTTTATTTTCTTACATTATAGACTGCATGTTTGAAGAACCGAGGTTTGCTTACAATTTAGTGACAGTAATTAAGCTCTGTGAAGAGAACCACGTGCTGCCTCGGTGTAATCAGGGGTGTAATCTGGCCGAGTCTTGGATGTTTGGGGCCCTGGGTAGAAATGGAATGTGTGAGCCCCCCTCTAAATAGCAGAGACATGACACATTCAGGGCTGATTGCATGTGAATAAATGTCACTGCTCCTGAACCGGCAGTCCCTCCCTCTCAATCACCTTCGAAGCACCTCTTAACAGGTCATCAAGGGCTGGAGGTGTGAGGGTAGCCGTCCCGCTGTGCCTCTCCAATGCTGCGGGGCATCTGAGGATGGTGCAGCATTGGAGTGAAGAAAAGAGGTGGGTGCAAGCTGTGCCGGCTTTAGGGTGGAGCAACTGGTGCCCTGTTAAAATGACGGACAAATGGCGTCCGTTAAAGATTCCTTCACGGACAACGGACAGACGGCCGAAATTACGGACTGTCCGTGAAATTTACGGACGGTTGGTCACCCTAGTTGTATTTACGTGACTTAGATGTATTGATATTACAAATAATGTCTTAATTTTTTTAATAATTAATACTTAAAGTGATTGTTTGGTGTGTATGTTTCAGTGTAAATATGTGGCATGTAAGTATGTGGCACTGAGTGGTATTTTGAGTGTGTATTGCATTGAGTGCAGTGTAATTATGTGGCGTGTAATTATGTGGCACTGAGTGGGATTTGGAGTGTATGTTGCATTGAGTGCAGAGTAATTATGTGGTGTGTAATTATGTGGCACTGAGTGGGATTTGTAGTGTATGTTGCATTGAGTGCAGTGTAATTATGTGGCGTGTAATTATGTGGTATTTGGAGTGTATGTTGCATTGAGTGCAGTGTAATTATGTGGCACTGAGTGGTATTTTGAGTGTGTGTTTTGAGTTGAGTGCAGTGTAATTATGTGGCGTGTAATTATGTGGCACTGAGTGGAATTTGGAGTGTTTGTTGCATTGAGTGCAATGTAATTATGTGGCGTGTAATTATGTGGCACTGAGTGGGATTTGAAGTGTGTGTTGCATTGAGTGAAGTGTAATTATGCGGTGTGAAATTATGTGGCACTGAGCGGTATTTGGAGTGTGTGTTGCATTGAGTGCAGTGTAATTATGTGGCATGTAATTATGTGGCACTGAGTGGTATTTGGAGTGTGTGTTGCATGGAGTGCAGTGTAATTATGTGGCACTGAGTGGTATTTGAAGTGTAGGTTACATTGAGTGCTGTGTAATTATGTGATGTGTAATTATGTGGCACTGAGTAGTATTTGGAATGTGTGACATGATGAAAAGGGGGGTATTAGAGGCCACGGGTGAAAACATGGTGAAATCCCAGTTGGCTGCGCGAGGCCCCGTTCATACATCTGCTAAAAGTACATGCATCTCCTGCCAGAATTCTAATTAGTTTGTTTAGGGATGTGGCTTGTAAGTGCTCACCCTCAGCAATATATTGTGGTATAATCCACTGGTAGACGGCTTCAAATTTAAATGCCCGAATGCAAATGGTGCCAGAGTTGCCCCCTTTCGTCTTTAATAATGCTGTACTATAATTTAGTGGATGTTCGCTCTGTGAAGTCTCTGCTAGAGCACAAACAACCAGGGAACTTAATTTTGTGAAAGGGAAAGGATATTAAAGTTCATATTCGTTATGTAAGTTTCTCATACTTATGACTCCTCTAGTGTGACTGTAAAGCTCAAATAACTGCAGTTTGAGGAGAGCATCTGTGATGCAAGCCATGTTATTCTTTTTATCATACAGATATCTACAACAAAAGTAACTTCTCTCACGGGTGTAAATGCCCTGGAGACTGCGGTTGAAAGAACCAGTTTGACCTTCAAGAGATGTCTTCGTTTAAAAGGCGAGGTTTCAGCATCAAGTTGATGGGTGTATGCATCAAATATGCATGTGTGATCTTGTCGTGGTCACGCTTCTTTTCTGACAACTAGGTTTGCCACTGAGGTGAAAAGCTGCTCTCCATCTGCTGGTGGGTGCCTTCCCTGTAGAGCACCAATATAAGAAACAAGGGGACCCGTCTAGGTAGTTGAGGACCTCGGGTAGTTAATGATTTTTGGAAAGACAAAAAAGTCCTAAACTTTTTGATGCAAAACAAAATAATGAGCACAGACTTGAAATAACAACTGTGTATCTTTTTTCTCTAATGTCCAGCCGGACAGAGGGATGTTTATTTCAAAAGGTTAAGTAAAAGAATTCAGAGTTTGAAGTGTAACAAACCACAAATTGATAACTGGGCACAAGCCTGTACCAGGTCAGAAAAGAGAAAACAATAAATAGGGGAAAGAATAACAGGAAAACAGATTGGAGCAAGAGGTGGCTTACAATACAATGTAATCTTGTGTAAGCTCAGACCAACAGTGACTGAAACACATATTACAAAATAGAAAGAAGCAGTACTGTTAAAACAGTCGCCGTGACGTTTCAATCCCCATCTCCAAAAATAAATTGGGATCATCTTCAGGACTATCAAATTTACTTTTTGCCTGATTGTTGGTATAAAAGCCTGTGGGATTTAAACAGGAGGAGGGAAAAGGGAAAGGAGACAAATTATCTCAAGGGGAAATTTTTGTTTAAATACAACAGGTCAGTCACATTTTTGGTTAATCAAACGTTCTGTGCCATAAAGTGCAACAACATTAAGGAGACAACTGTGCAGTGTGCACAAGTAGTGCGTGACTACTTAAAAGGGCATAGGTGGAGTTGTGCTAATTTTTTAAGTAGATGGCGGAGTTAACAACAACTTGTACTTGATCATAACGTCATGCGAGCAAAACAATGCCTAAGTGAGTGAAGGTTCGACCATTTGGCGCGTGGATGGTGCTCGTGGCGATAAGACATGACACAGGATGTAGATTGTGAGGGTTCAGCGAACCGGCGTATTTACAGTGACTAGTGAAGCCGTTCTAAGGGGCTGGTTGGTGGTATTTCACATAGTCGTGGTAGAATGAGTAACATGAGTACTGACCTATGCACTAAGATGTAGTGCAATCACCAAGTGAGCAAGAAGAGTCTAGCAGGAGGAGTGATCTGCCAAAGGTAGACACGAAAGAATTAGGTGCTGCGCGTTGATTGCGCAAGTGTTAGAAAACAGCCGTGTAAGTAAATTACCTGGACCACCAAGCTAATAACTTGGGGCGGCTTCTTGCACGAAATAACGGCACGTGCGGAAATGACCGTAGCGTTCCTTTCAGGGAATATGCAGCCTGCAGGAGAAAGGTTGTGATTTAATGAACCGTGCCCAAGGCCAGTGAAGGTCGTGCTTGGCGATCCAAGTGAGGGGTTACCTTTATGAATGTTCGGTTACTGCAAACAACGATCGTGGGAGGCTTAAGAGCGGCCGCTGCGCAATGGAGCGGTCCAGTTCATAGTGATCCTGTGGGGATTAGAAGGGTGATCAGTAGGACGGCATAACAGGGGTGAGGGCTGAGCGCGTTGTTGGAATTGCTCTTACCTCGATGTGATCACGGCAAGCGGGCGTGTGAGTCCCGTCCGGTCAGTGTGGTGGCTGGTGCATACAGGCTACGGAGACGAGCATATTAAGCGTGCATCTCTTGGGTCGTGGAGACAGACAAGGGACTACCCTAGAGTGTCAAAACTGGCTGAAACATGAGCGCCATTTTGAAGTGGTGAATCGGCAAGGGATCAAAACAGCAAGGGTGGGGTTGTGAAAGGGTACACCCGGTGACGTGACAGATTTAAGCTCAAAATATGTATCAAAACACAGTAAGACACCAGAATTTAACAATATATGAGAAAATCCGTGTAAAGTAAAAACAGTTTCTTACTGAGCATCAGCTCAAGTGCAATCCATAAGAGTTGATAAAATACATTTCTGTACAGGTCTTTAGGAGGTTCAACTGAAGATAAGGACAGCAAGGGAGATGAGTTCATAACAGATTTGTAAAGTTCTTTGATGCACTGGGGTGGATTTATACCAGACTAGTCCAGGCTTCTGATCTGTTAAGTCCATCCTGTATGGAGTTGAATTGGATGATTGATTTGAGCTCTTCCTTGTTCAGCAATTGTCTCATGTTGCCACCTCTGGGAGGTAGTTTCAAAAACTTTAAGTACAGTCCACTTTAGGTCATCTGCAGTGTGTTTGAACGCTGCATAGTGGTCAACCAGTGGGGCATTCAGGGTCCCGCATCGAATGCGGCTTCTATGTTGTCTAATTCGGATCTTGACTTTGAGTGATTTGCCCTATGTATACCTTCAGGCAGGGGCATTGGATCAAATATATAACATTTGGTGTATTGCAATTTGAAAAGGAATGACTGTGTACAGTAACGTTGTTAATTGTGAAACTTTTTCCTTCAATTGTCAAGTTACAGTTGTTACAGCTCCCACATTTCGAATGGCCAACAATGGGGGACAGACCCCATACAGTGTCAAGAGTGGAAGCAGATGGTGCGCAAGGGAGAGCTGCCCTGACAAGGTGGTCTTTGAGATTCTTGCTCTTTTTGAAGGCGAATAAGGGTTTATCAATAGCAAGAATGCCAGAGTTAATGATAGGCCACTGTTTGAGTATAGTTTTCCTCAGCTTTTGTGAAACAGGTGAGAAGGCAGTCCCGCAAGCAATGGGTTTCAAATCTTTTTTAGGTTTGGGGGTGAGTAGGACCACCCTGGGACAGTACCAGGCGCGTTTGGAGGCATTTTTTACTATTTTCTTTGGATAACCACGTTCTTTTAGTTTAGATGCTAGAATCGCAGCTTCCTGAAAATAATCATTCTTGCATGAACAGTTGCGCCTTATCCGCAAAAATTGGGAATAGGGGAGTGAGTCTCTTAAGGCTCTAGGGTGATTGCTATTGTAAGCCAAGAGGGTATTCTTCTCAGTGGACTTGCGGTAAAGCCGCGTGAGTAGAAAGCCATCATTATGGAAATTTGTACGGTCCAGAAAAGACACTGACTCATTGTTGGCGGTGATGGTGAATGTTAGCCCTAGGCAGTTGTTATTCATCCAATGAAGGAATTGGCGCAGGCAATCGACGTCCTGTTTCCAAATGATGAAAATGTCGTCGATATACCTGCGCCAAAAACCTATCCCTGTGAAGAATGGATTCGAGGGATTGAGAATTACATTAGTCTCATGCTGGTCCATGAAAAGCACGGCCAGATTTGGGGCAAAAATTGCTCCCATTGAAGTTCCCTTGATTTGTTCATAGAAATTATTGTTGAACATGAAAAAGTTTTTCGTAAGGCATATTTCAAGGAGTTGAAGTATGAATGTACTGGGCACAGAATGGGGGCGAGGACGTGATTCCAAAATTTTGTGAATAACTAGTAGTGCTGATGTCTGGGGTATGTTAGTGTAAAGAGACTCTACGTCCATGGTCACTAGAGTCTCTGATGTTGGATCGAAGGGATGGTGTTCGATCATATTGATCATATTCATGGAGTCTCTGACAAAGCATTGGATTGCTGTGACAAATTCCTTGATAAAGTAGTCAACATATGAGCCAAGAGGTTCAAGAATTGACCCACATGCAGAAACTATCAGCCTCCCTGGCGGGTTGTTCGCATCTTTGTGTACTTTTGGAAGTGTGTAAATCACAGGGATTCGGGGGGGTTTTCACGTTAAGGAAATTAAATTCTTTTTTACATAGAAAGCCGGCATCAAGCCCCTCCCTAGTGACCTTTAGGATTAAAGCCTGTATTTCCTTAGTCGGATTATGGGGTAGCCTTTTGTAGTGCTCTTTGTTCTCTAGTTGGCGTTGCATTTCGGAGATGTAGGCAGTTTTTCCTTGGAGCACTATACCGCCGCCCTTGTCTGCACTTTTAATTATCAAGGTGTCATTGGTTTTAAGTTGGACAATTGCATGCTTTTCCTTCAATGAAATGTTGTAGGGAATGAATTTTTTCTTATTCTGAAGGTTGTGCAGTTCTTTCAGAATGACTTTTTCAAAAGTCACCACTTCCGCAGGGATCATCCCAGCTGATGGGAGAAAAGTAGAAGGAGGGCGGAAAGGGGTATTGGCATAGTTTTCTGGCGTGGGGTGCAGTTGGAAGAAAGCCTGGAGACGTATCCGCCTAAAAAATCTCATAAGTTCTGTCTGTAGTTCCATAAAGTTGGGTGGGACTGTTGGGACAAAGGATAAACCCTTTTTGAGCAAAGATAGCTCATCTTCTGGCAATGTGTAGGTTGACAGGTTAAAAATGGGGATTGTGTCAATGCTAGGTAGGGAAGGGGATCCCGATACTACCATTGGTAGTAGTTGTTGCGGGTCTTCTGTTCGCCTGGCGGGTTGTGCCATCTTTGGGTTTTCTTTACTTTTCCACGTTGTGGTGGGTCCTGAGCTCCTCTGGCTAAAAAAGTATTGTGATGGGCTCCGCCTCTCCTGGCTACACTGCTACCTTCCCCAGGGTCTGAGCTGTCGGAGGAGTCTGCGGAAGTGTATGAGAGCACAGCACGAGGTGCTTTACCTCATGCTTGAAGCGGATTGTGTTCTTCAATAAAGCTACAGACTAACCTGGAGGCTGCACAGTCCCACCCCTCGGGCCAGTCAACACGAAGCCCGAGAAAAGCCGACAGACAACAGGGCGTGGACTGTTCACGGACAGTACCACCAGCGATATGGGGGGATTCAGTCAGTCAAAATTTATTTTATTTGGTTTGTCACAACCATAAAGCATACATGTACAAAATTTCAATTAAATAGCAAAAGTTTAAAATTCATTTAGTTAAAATGTGTTTTATCATTCTTTAATTAGACACTTTATTCCAGACTCTATCTGTAGTCTGTTTCTGCTTTTTGAAGCTGAGTCTCTACAAAGTTCATGAATTTTACCCCGCGGCATATTAGGATGTTTGAACCTGCTCCCATCCAGCTGGTAACTGCTTGCCTGCAGGTACGGATCTGTAACATATTAAAAATTGGTTTCAGTAAAGTTTTCCTCTTTTCTTTGGAGGACTCGCATGTACACAGGAGGTGGCACAAGGTCTCACTGTGGTAATCACATAGTCTACATCTTGGACCCTGGTGTGTGTCCTTCCATGACGGGATCAAGTCTTTTGAGAAATGGTCACCCATTCTAAGAGCCATAAATTTTGTTTTTAAAGATAGCCGGAAGTGCGACACGAGGTAGGGTTGTGGTTTTAATTGTTTGTACGAGTTTTGAATGGTCCATGCATGTCGCCATTTGGCCAAAGTCTTTTATCTTCTATCAAAGATAGAGCTTTTGCATTTAGCTTGCAAATCTTTTTAAAGGATGATTCTTCTGGTTGACTATTCCAGATCTCCTCTATTTTGAGGGTTTCTAGTGACACTCGCAGATCATCACCCCATGAGTTGGATTCCTGTTGGTCATATTGTTTTTTAATTTCTTGCCAACATAAGTTATTTAAAGATCCTGTTTCCGCCGATCTCAATTTCCAGCACCATTTCACTAGGGCTGCTTTCCTTTGATATATTTGATTTTGCAAGCCAAATTCCAGCCTTATTTGTGCCAGGGCTGATCCTTTGTATAGGTGAAACACGGATTTGTATACTTTTGTCTGGAGGGTGTTTAGAATGGCTGCTTCTTTCCCATGCCATATTTCCAGTCCATATGAGAGGGATGGTAAAACTTGGGCTGCCATTACTTTTAGCAGGTGGTCGTATGATGGGCATTGCAGTTTCTTTTGGAGGACTCTATACGCAAAGCTCAGTGATTGTGCTTTTGCAGCGATGATTCTTTTTTGGTCTGAAAGGGACATGTTTTTACTTATTGTAACCCCCAGATATTTGTAAGCAGTTGTTTCCTCGATGGGTTTGCCTTTTGTGTACCACTTAAAAGATCGTCTGCTAGTGCCCGCCAATCTCACCACTTTTGTTTTTTTGGTGTTTAATTCCAGGCCTTCTCTGTCGAAATAGTCTGTTGATTCGGATATTGTTCTTTGTAGGCCTATCGGTGTTTGGCTTAAGACTAAGTCGTCTGCGTATTGGAGGAACTGGATGCTTTCATTAGCCAATTTTGGCAGGTGTCCGTTCACGTTCTTAAGTTGATCTTTCAAATCTGCCAGATATATATTAAAAAGGCTTGGAGAGAGCACGCAGCCCTGTTTGAGGCTGTTTGTTATTTTTAATTCTGCGGATATTCTTCTTCCGTCTCCCAGCTTTACTTTTGCCCATGTCCCGCTATATAGTGCCATTATTGTTTCCATTAATGCCGGCGGAAGACCCCAAAGATCCAGTTTTTTCCATAGGCGTTTTCTTGGAACTCGGTCGAAGGCGGATTTCAGGTCTATGTAGCAGGCTATTAATCTGGTATTCCTTTTACCTGCTCCTTCGATTAATAATGACAAAGCTGAAAGATTGTTTAAGCAGCCCATGCCTTCCCTAAAACCAGTTTGGAATTTGGGTACTATTTTATTGTCATTTATCCATTGTCGTAGTAGAGTCAATATACAAGATGAAAAAAGCTTTGCCTCCACGTCAATTAAGGCTATTAGTCTATAATTCCCGGGTTCCATTTTGCATCCACTTTTGTGTATTGGGTGGAAGATGTTTCCTTGCCAGGACAGTGGAGTCTTTTTTTCTTTATGAACGTAATTAAATAGTGGTGTCCGATATTTTGCCCAGAAATCGGGGTCATATTTGAATAAGGCATTTGGCATTCCATTTGGGCCTGCTGCTCCTTCCGCTTTCATTTTTCTTATTAGAGTGGTTAATTGTTTGATAGTTGTCAGAGGTGCTTGTTCCTCTTGGTCAGTGCTTTCTTGCTGGTCATTTTTCCTTTGTCCAAAAACTTTCTTTTTGTTCTTGACTTTTTTTAGATATTTCTTTATTATTTTAGTAGCTATGGATGTTGTATAGATTGTCCATATAAGCGGCCCATGTTGTTTCGCTTATTCCTATGTTGTGGTGACCACTAGCTCCTTTCGATAATTTATTAATTATGTTCCAAAATTCTCCACTATTTGGTAGCTTACTTGTTCTTAAAAGATCTTCCCAGATTTCCTCTGTATGCAATTTTTTCGCTTTTCTGCAATCCTCTTTATATTCTTTCCTCATTTTTTGTATATCGTTATCTACTTCTTTTCCTAACCTTTTTTCTGCAGCCTTTATTCTTAATTTTTTGGCAATTTCCCTTTTCTTATCTCTTAATTTAGTGTTATACCACGGCTCTTTATTTGTTTTGTGTCCATAAATTACTGGTGTGTTTACCGAGAATTTTCCTAACACAAATTTATGTAAGTTCTCCCATTTTGTTGTGGGTGATTGATTTTCAATGGACTCCAAATAATTTTCATGTTCCAGTACTGAGTCCATTATCTCCTTTTTTACAGGACCCTTGCTTTTGATTTTCTTCAGTTTGTATATTTCCGGGATTGCAGTGAGAAATTCTATTTGTGTTTTTTCTTCGAAAGTTTCTCATTGTAGTCTCTTGTGGGGAATGATCACTCTCAGGTCGAGTTTGTATTCCAAAATGGTCTATGTTCTTTTTTTAGTTCGTTACTTGTTAGGGTAAAATCGATTGTGGAGTTCTTTTTACCACTAGAGAAAGTGGTTTTGGCGGGTATGTCTCCCTCCATGTTTCCATTTAGGATTGTTAAACCTAGGTGTTCCAGTTCGCTCAAGTCTTCTGGATTTTATACTTGTTCTGGTTGGCTTTTATTAGGTTGCAGTTGAAATCACCGGAGATAAATATCTCGTGGGATTGATGAGTTTTGAGTAAGATTTTTATCAAATTTATTAGTGTTAGAGCTTTTTTCATTTTTGTGACCTTGTCTGGATGAATATATAGATTTATAATTAGTAATTTCCATCCTGGACTCTTTTTGTTTGCTTTTGACTCTACTTTGATCACTTGAATCCAGTTCTCCCCTGAGTCGAGCAGTTCAGTTTTCCAATCTAAATCATTCGTAATAAAGGTGGACAGACCTCCCCTTGGGTGTCCATACTTTGCAAATTTTTCTGCCATTATATGATGTTCCTCATATCCCATGATTTGCCTCGGGGTTACGTTCCAGGTTTCCTGGAGTAGTATTATTTCAAATTTACTCAGGTAGTCTATTGTCTCTTGGTCTTGGGACATTTCTTTGAAACCGTGTACGTTCCATGAGCAAATCCTTATTTTTCTCTCTGGTTTTGAGGTTAAATTGGTGTTTTGTCTTTGATTTTTTTGTGCTAATTTACCTACATCAGGATCAATGAGAGTTAGGTGCCTGTGATAACCAAGACCAATCTTTATGTTCATTCACACCCTGGTATGCTTTGTTTTTGTACTACTCTGGTCTTGTTCGGAAATTGATTTATGTCTTGCTCCCTTCAAGATGGTTTGAGTTTTTTCTTTTACGTTGTTAAGTTGAGGAGTCTTATTGTTTAATATGGGGAAATGGGTATTTTATTGTAGTTTGACGCTCTAAAAGTTATTCCCCATTCTGTAAAGTATGTCCTAGTCGAGAAGATAAGCTCTGCTATTTCTTTAGATGCCCAGGTGGTACTGCTTATTTCCGTATCCTTATCTTTGTTTCCTTGGATGAATTCTATTGCTTTCAGGTCGCTTGTTGTTATTCCCCTTAGTTTCGGTATCTCTTCGATTAATCGCAGAATATTTCCCCTGCTCAGCGTGTCCGATTTACCTTTTGTTTGATATTCCTGTTTGAACAGTAATTTACATTCTGTTTCCATGCTTGCTGTTTCGAGATATCGGGTTTGATAAACTCTCCTTTTTCCCTCCGTTGGATCAAGTCGAATGTAAGGTATTTTATCTTTCTGGCAGCCTGTGGCTGTTAAATCCGGTCGGATATGATCTACCGCAGATGCTTAATTTAAGGGGTACGTTTCCTCGACATATTTGTGTATTGCTTGTGTTTTGTCCTATTTTGTCATTTGACTCAATTTCGTGATAGTTTCTGCAAGTTCTTCCTTTATTTCCTACCGTGATGATCAGACCAGTATTTGGTTCCCACGCTTGGTCTGCCTGTATTTTTTGGCTTTGCTCTTTTTCCATTTTTTTCTGGTTATTTAGTGAATTTCCTCCTATGGGCCAATTTGATCCTTTATGGGCCAATGTTTCATATTCCCTTTTTGGCTTATTTTCCTGTACTTTTTGTTGTCCTGTGGCCTCTCTATGATTTGTTTTTAATATCTCACTTTCATCATTGACTTTGTTTGTGTTTGATTTGTCCTTGTCTTTTGATTTTCCTTGTGTACTTGCTATTATTTTGGTCTGCTCTGGCAATTTGGTTTGTTCTTCGGCTTCTTCTGTGTTTTTTTCTTTATTTCCGTCTTCTTTGGTAGAGGTTTCTGTGATCTGATTGGTTGGGGCCTCTGAAGATGGCAAAGAGTTGTTTTACCTGCTTACTTTTAGTAGCGTTTTTTCTTGCCTTCCTTGCCCGTTTCCGCTGTCTTTTAGTTAGGGGTTCTGCCGTACCCGATGAACCCATTGTTTTGTTTTCTTCCAGACCTCTCTTTATTGTCTCATTTTCATCTGTGTCGTTTAGAGTTTTTTCTTCTTCGATGGTGTGGGTTGTTCTGTTTTGTTTTCCAATGTTATTGGCCTCTGCTTTAGGATTATCACCTTCGTTGGTTTTCAAGAATGTTACTGCTAGTATTTCTTTCAAGACGTCTGGTAGGGTTGCTAGTTTATCTATTATATCCTTGCAGACGCAATTTTGTTCTGTTTATTTCTCTTTCCATTGTTTTTCTTCCTCCTTTTCTTTTGTGAGGTATAGCGAAATTTTGTCCAGTTTCGAGTTTATTCCCGATATGTGAGATGCAATTAGGTTCATCAGATCCACCTGCACGTCAAGTTTGTTAGATTGAAAGTTCAGCGCATTGATTGCTTGTTGTAAGCTTTTTAGGAGAACATCCCCCCAGAGTGTGGCTTTTCCTTCGGTTTGTTGCAACTGTGCCCCTGTTGACCTGTTTAGACTTTGAGGAAGAGATGGTTATAGGGTGTTCTTCTTTTGTCGTATTTTTTGCTGTGTTAGAAACCTGGCTCTTGCTAGTAGGTTGTCTAATTGGGCTTGATGTAAGGATTATTGGAGAGGATGTTAGCTTCCTTTTGTGTCAATTTGCATTTCCTTTACCAATGCTTTCGGAATATTCCAATTTTCTCCTATTTTCGAGACTCAGTTGCATTGGATCAGCTTCCTGGTGTGTGTTTTCTTCGAGCATTCACCGCAGTTCTGTTTCTTCGAAGATCGAGAATGATTTGGACCACTCCGTCTTTTGTGCGCTTTCCTGCAGATTTGTTTGGGATCCTAAATTGCTTTGGTTTATTAGTACTGGGCTATTTTCGTTGACCTCATCTGATGTTTTGTTTGGTGTTAACTTTATTTGATTGAAGGGTGCATGAACTTGTGCCGAGGTTTTTATCAGCCAATTTTTTATTGTCGATTTTCCTTTAGGATTGGGGCTCATACTTATTTCCAAGTCGTTTCTCATCTTGTGTTTTTTACGTGATGAAGTCAGGCAGGTTGTTTTTTTTGGAATGTTTCTCCATTGCTGTTACTTTGCGTTACTGCCCCTTGCTCTTTTAAGAACTGAAAATTGTACTTCAATTTTTCACCCCCAAACTTAAAAGGTTCGGCCGTGGGGATATGTGCCTGGTCAGATTGATCGTTGCCGGTTGACTCTTCTAAATTGCTTTTATTCCCTTGTTCTTTTTTCCTTTTACAGCCAACCTTCTTTTTGCTTTCTGTATTCGAGACTGTCGGATTTTTCCTGACCGCATCTTTCAAACTGCAATTTTCCTGGAAGTTTTCCCTTCCAGCTCGTATACTGCGTTGTCTTTCCCAAATACTCCCCAAGCCCATCTGCCGCTTATGCGACAGCTGCCGTCGGGGGAGTACACGTGGAAATGTGGTCGGGGGTTAGGTGGTTGGGTGGATGGATGGATTTATGGCAAAAACGGTGAAAAAATGGTTCTGTATTACTGCAAGTTTGAATAGATGGTTCCACTAACTCGACCCCCCTTTATGTCTTGTTTGCCCGTCATACGGTGCCTGTTCTCATAGGTACCACTCTCCACCCCCTTTGTTCTGGTTCCGAAACTAGGTCGACTCTTTCCTCAAGCCCCACTGGACTAGAACCGGATGTTTCTGCTTAGCCCTCTTTTCTGCTGTCCCCTTCAACCCTTGGACCCTGTTCCTTTGCTGTTCCTTACTTGCTTTCAGCTGAATTCGTCACTCGCCTTCTGGAACTTTGCCTCTGCCTCTTATGCTGGCTCTGGCTTGTCCCAGCTTGTCCCAGCTCTCAAAGTTTCTCCGAGTTGCTGCTCTTAATGCTCCTTCAGCCCCTTGCAACTCACAAACCCAGCTCGCAGCCCAAAACTATACTTTGCTGCTCCACCTTGTGGATTTGGCAGAGGTCAGGGGATCTGTTGGTATTAATGCCCCCTTTTCCTCAAACTGCCGGCTTCAAACGATTAGCGATTTAGCGGGGTGCAATGCCGCCCAGTGCCTGATCTCAGAGTCCGCCTGCTCCCTTGGCGTCTCGGTGGATTTTTTAAAACAGTCCTTAACAGTCCTTAACGGTCTCCTCTCGGCTTCCCCCGGCTTGGTGCTTCTCCTGCGCCCTAAGCCTCTTGGGAAACACTTGGGAAATGCTTTTGCTTTGCTTTGCTTGGTATGCTGTTAATTTGTCTACTCAATAAGATGCCTTTTCCAGCTTTGAGCTGCTTGGCTGGATTCGGTTCGGCTCCAGGCCGCAGCTCCAGCCCTCCAACCCCCCTCTTGGTCTCAGAGTGCTCAGAGAGCTCCCAGCTCCCAGCTCTGACACTTCTGTCACTTCCGTGATCTCGGTTGGGCGCCGCCCCTTGCAGCTCCGCAGCACCGGCTCGCGCTGCTCGGCTCGGTTCCTTCGGCTCTTCAGTATTTTTCGGCTGGCGGCTTCAGTGATGCCGTGATGTGCCGCCGCAGCTGCCTCACTCCGCGGCTTGAATGCGGCTTCGGCTTCCGGTTTGTGTATCCGGCTTCGATAGAACGCCGCCGCAGCTCCTCACCTGCTCCTCTGTGATCAGACTGCTCAGTCGCTCGGATTGCTCTCTAGCGCCACTGGCTCTGCTCTCAAACCAGATACCCTATTTATTTATACAGATGCTCCGTAACCAGAGCTGAAAAGGCAGGCGCTGCAACACACTGCATTAAAATGTACAAGACAATTTTACCAAATAACCTAGTGTAAATTAACACGCACTGCCTTCTCAGTAGAGTTGTAGGCCACACGTTCACCTCTGTATCTCTCCACACCCAGTGGCAGGGGGGGCACGACTCCTGACCCGATCAAGAAAAGCACTCTCTCCGAATGAACACACACTACCTGCAAATATGCTGCTCACTTTGCCGAGAATGGAATTTCCAAGCTGCAGGTTGCGACAGGCCCTCCCCATCACAGGGACGTTTAATTTCGGTCAGGCGTCCGCTCATCAGTCAGTGCCGGAAAAGAATGGGTCTAGCCGCTATGTATGGGCCGCGCCAAGCCTGGCACGTAGGAACTACATACATTCAGCAGTGCCTATACATGGTCGGCTTTTTGCTCTAAGCAGCTACCTGCAGGTAGTAAAGCAGCTTTATTTTTTTTTACGTCCAGCTGGGCCATAGGCATTTAAAATACGCAGTAAGCTCACTGAAACAGAGGAAGGGGGTGGAAAGAGCCTAAGGGAACAGCAGATGATAGCCAGAAACACCGGGGAGGGGCGAGAAAGCAAATTACTTTGAAGCCAAATGCCACAGGTCACGCGCCTCAAACGCACAACTTTCACACAGATGTAAACCAAAACCGGTCATCGGGCGTTTACACGAATAACGAGCAGGGGGGGAGAACGGGGGGGGGGGGCGGGGGAGCCAGCGAGTAGGACAGTCAGCGCACATTCTTTGCCTTGGACGTACGAAATCCCAAGCATCTCAGGTTGTTCAACGGATGAACATTAATAAATTCATCACATCAGTTCTGCAAGAGCAGCGTGCTCGGCAGCCCTACCACGCATATGCTGCAAACTTGTTAAGAAGAGAACAGGTTTAAATCCCTATGCTAACGTACACAAAGTAGCAAGCACCCTTTACCGTGCATCCAGTAAAGAGTTTAACTGCAGGCAACTAGCTCCCTGCTACAATGGCATCCACTGCGAATCGCTAGAGAAAAGAAAATAGCAAAGAGGTGCTTAAAATAAAGAGACATGGCCTGGCAGCCGTGAATATTTATGGGGGAGGAGAAATGCGAGACTCGACCTAAAAACATGGGAGTTGTGTGGGAACAGGCACACACCCATGTTAACGCCACCCCCTCCATCCCCCTTGGTGAAGAGTAAGGCAATGCAGTGATTTGCACTGCATTGCTTTACTCCAGATTTATAAAGTCACTCGGGCCACACAAGATGGCTTCATATTTATCTTTCTGGAGATGCATTGCTCTTGTACCACGATGCATGGTGCAAGACCAATGCAAAGGGGCTCGTAAATATGCCCCATGGTGTTTTGCCCACATGCAAGTAGTGCCCATCTAATATTTATCACTTTTTAAAGGCCACATGGTAGCAGTCATTGCTGCAGTTTGCAATGACAGTTAAGGAACTTAGCGTAACGTGTGCTTTGCAGATGTGAAATCGTAAAGCAGTTACTAAGCATAGTTAAACGATTATTATGTTGAAGCTAATGTTTAATAAAACTTTGGCCATAAAGCGGTCTTAAATTCACCAGATAACGAAAATAGAAAAGTGGAGTATAATGTGAACCATGCAATGCTTGAACAATTAACAGTTGTTATAATAGTTGAAACAGATACTTTTTGAAACCTCTTACATGCTCACTGGGGAGTAACTACTACAGCTTTCACCTGCAAACACAAACACGCTATTGGCTCCTCTCAAATCTTCTGAATTAGTCCGGAGCTCAGTGTCTGAAACTTACCACTTTGATCAAATTTTAAAAAATAGGAGCGCCTGAACTCTACAGTTTGACATTTCAATAAAACTATAGCAATTTGATTTTATTGTAGAGGAAAAAAATCTGGGTTGAAGAATAAAAAGTTAATGGAGTAAGCCGTATACTCCAGTATTTTCCTTTCTCGGACGATTTTATTTTCACGTTTCCAAATACTGTGTACTGTAGACAGACACCCATCTGTTCCATAAATCTCTTCATTCGATTTGTTTTTCAGTACCACTAAAGTGATTCATTAATTCAAGTTGGTCTTTTTTTTTTTTTTTTTTTTTTAAACATTAACATGAAAAACTGCACGTCCTGCAATGCAATCTCTGGTTGGATCACGATTGGACAGTCAAAAGTAACCTTACCGCCTTGATGATCCTTACAGAAACTATTATTGATCCACAGTTGCAGAGCTATATTTCATCCAGTCCAGCGAATATACATTTCACCCAGTACAGCGACGCTGTAAATGTAGTTGGGGGGTAGGGGGGGGGGGGGGGGCGGAGGAAGGGGGGAATAGGGGTAGGAGTGCTCAGGTATGAAAGGGCTCTTAACTGCTCTGTAAAGCTAAATCACTGATCTTATTGTATTAGACAACACCGGGTTTCTCCCTTGAACCCGACAATCATGCAATTCTAAATGAGGTGCTCCCTCTGTTTATTGTATTGCCGAGATAAGAAATGGTCTATGCAATGTAAGGGAGACCACAGACTGTGTGTGGGCGTTTTTGTTCATTTATAAAACTTTGCATAATTAATGTCCAAAACATGGATCTATACTCTAATTTACATATATTATTAAGAACTCTAACAATTGCTCAGATTACATTTGCCAAGTAGGAGATAAACTTAACACTATACCTGCCTTTCCCCAAACACCCTCGTCTCTGGTGAATCTTAAAACCCAATGGTGTTATCGTACACACATACACAGTCTCGTCTCGCCATCACCTCTCCCCTCAGCTCCCCTCTGGCCTCTATACTCACTCCACTTACCCCAGACTTGTTCCATTTCTGTGGGCACCCGCTGCTTTTATAGACTACTTTTTCAGCCCCGGAGCACCAATCCAGGTCTGCCTCATTTTTTTGCTACATTCCTTTTTGCCACCATTGCTGCTACTTTCAAGCTTACTAGTGTACTTCGGCCACTTCTCCTCCCCTGTGACAGAGTATTAGCCATCTCGAGTCTGCTGGTGACTTCAGTCATTACTCTTCACCTCTCTCCAGAAGACCTGGATCCTTTTGCATTCCCAAAGGATGTGGCAAAAGGAACCTATTTCCCCACATCCCCTCACACAATCTGGACTCTTCTCACCCCATTCGGTGCAGTAGCGATCTGCATGCATAGGATCTATGGAGTATACGCATTGGATCAGACTAAACCTGGCCCTCATAGCTACCTCTGTGGGCTCTGCATTGCCCCTTCCCACTCATCGTCCTCTAAAGTCCTAAAAATGTCTCCCATGCCACACTCAATGGATCTATTGGGTTGGGTGAATTGTACATTATTTTCTTGTATGTTAGGGAGGTGGCTTGTGTCGTCTAATTTACATATACACATTTATCTGGTGCTACTGCCTTTAAAAGATCATAACATCATTTTTTTTAACCCCTTCCACGCTGATGACGAGCTGGGCTCGTCATGGCGTAAACTCCTCGCAGGCTGATGACGAGCCCAGCTCGTCACGTAACATGCGTTTTGAAAAATCTCAGCGTGCGAGCGGAATTCCGCTAGCGCACATGAGGTTAAAGTACTTTTTCATGGTTTACGCTAACTAGCCCTCAACGCCATCTTGTTCAAAATAATTCTCTCACACTGCAAGCTTACATTTATTATTTCTGCAGTACACAGTCAAGTCATGCTTATTTCCATTGACAATGTTCTTGCTGTTCTCAAAGCAGTTATGTTAAAACCCCTCTACGTCTCTTCAGCTAGCTCACTGTGCTGCATTCATTCACAATAGTTTACTGTTGTCTCCGGAAAACATTTGCATAAAGAGCCTGAATTAATATTTAATTGGTGGGATTGTGCTTGGATGGTAAGACAATATGACATTTCAGTCTATGCTTCAATTGAGGGGGCGTGGCTTAGCCGACTGCAATATGGCCGCACTCTAAGTGGGGTGGGGGGGGGGGGGGGGGGGTGGAGACATCGGATGTGAGCGATCCTACGGCCCTGATGGACACCGGCCTGTCCAGAGGATGACTTGAAGGCCATTTTGCTGGACGTCAAGACTGCGGTCACTGGCATTGCTGCCCAACTCAATCAGTTGTCAGCCCGACTGGACACGGTCAAGGCTCAGGTCGACTCGAACGTCGGACCATGGTCGAGATGAGTTTTGGACGCCAAGGACGCTGCGGCGTGGGACCACCACTAGCTCTTACAGATGGACAAGATACTTGAGCTGATCAAGAACAAGAATCAGATTTTGGAGGTGCGCTCCCACAGGAGCAATATTCGCATCACAGACGTGCCCGAATCCTCCAACATCAATAAAATGGAGGACTATGTTGAGCAACTCCTCCGTGACCTCTCCCCAGTTTTCATTGTTGAGCTCACCGCTCTCTTGGTCCACGCCCTGATCCTGGCTCACCCTATCATCACCAAGCTGCTGAACTTTAGGGACAGAGACGCTGTTTCGTGCAGCCAGGGAGAAGGGGAAAATCCGCCATCAAGAACTCTGGCGTTCTTCCCAGATTACAAGGTGGCGGTGCAGGCTGCCAGCCGCGAATTTCTTCCGGCCAAACGTATACTTCAAAAGCAGGAAATCTCCCACTCCCTGACTGGCATACCCCGCTAAGCTGAGAGTCAGACAGGTACGGAGCCGTAGGCCGCATTGGCTTATGCGAAGATACTGGAATGTGCGCAGCGTCCTTCCCCCATCTAACTCCCAGCCGATGCGGAAGGCGACAATGACGGACTCTTGCCTCCGCCATTGTTCTTAGCCAGGATATGCAACATCCTCCTTGGCTAAGCCACACGCTGTCTCAGTCGCTGTGTGCATCTCCCCTCCTTATTGATGTGCGCCCGTTTGCTACTCGATGGGCCTGTGGGCACGCTGAGGGGGGGCTCCTCTAGCTCTCCTGTTGCCTCAGCCTCCTCCTAATCTCCTCCTTCTCACAACCTTATATCTGGCTTCCCACCTCATCATCTTCTCTTGCACACTAGGCCTCTACCTCTCTCAGGCGCCCTGACTCTACACCTTTCAAATTACATTGCTGTCCGCAACTTTCTTGGCTTGGCCACCCTGTCTCCATGGCAGTGGTGAATTCTTCCTTGGGAGGTTTCCCTTCCCTGTTACTGTGCTTCCCCGTCCCAGTTGGGGTCCCCTTGGGTGGGTGGGGTTGGTTTCTCAGCCTAATGGGGAGGTTGCTGGGGGAGGTTGCTGTGGGTGGGTTGGGGTTTTTAGGACAGTTACCTCCTCCTGAGGCTTTGTTGTTGGTTTTGTCTTTTAATCCTCCTTGTAACGCAACATCCGCTACACTGTGTTTTGCACTGCACAAGGTCCACATTGCATATCTGCTTCACCTCGCCATTCACTCCTGTGGCTCATTGACATGACTGATACCACTCTTTGGACCTGGAATGTCTGTGGTCTGAATAACCACCAAAAGGCTTGGTTAGTTCACGCCCACCTCATCTGGCACAAGGTTGATATTTGTACTACTGCTACTCTTGATCACTCTGGGACACACGCTCCTCATACACGGGCAACCTCACTCATGCACTCCATACTCACAGATAACTCACTACTTGATGCATGGCGGCACACCCGTCCTGAGGTGTGCGAGAACACTTGTATGATCGGCTCCCGTGGATGTTGGTCCCGCCTGGACCTCTAGATTACTACTCCGGACGCCTTTGCATGGCTCACCTTTGTGGAGCACATTGCATGCACCCTATCCGACCACACCCCGTTCGCCTCAGTTTGCAACTCCAGAATTACTACGAGGCCTCCAGGTAGTAACGCGCTTTACAAAACCCAATTTCATTTCAGAATTCCCCACGGCGGAGGTTCTCTTGGCGGCTCCCCCCTCATGCGCTCCGAGAATCAGTCTTTTGTGATGAGATCCAAACCGCTATCACAAACTACTTCGACCTAAACTAAGGCTCTGTCGACTCACCCTCCACACTCTGGGAGGTGTTAAAGGCAGTTGTCCGAGGCAAATGTATCTCCAAGCACGCCAGGGTGTTCAGCTCTATTCATGGCACTCTCGACAGACTGGAAGCAAGAGATAAAAACTCTGGCCTCCTCGCCTTCCCCTGATTCCCTTGTGCAGCTCCGAGGTAAACTCACCACATTCTCTGACGAGGCCAGTAGAGAGCTCTCATTCTTGGGCAAGGAGACGAGGGTGCGCCGCTACAGTGAGGGGACTTGTCCGGGCAAGACTCCCTCCACCTTTTTGCGCCAACTTCATGCCGCCTCCTACATTACTGCGCTCCAGGACAGTGGCCTGCACAGAACCACTTCCCATGAGATAATAGGCTCGATTCATACCCTTCTATTCCCAACTGTACACAGTGCCACCACGTGACATTCTCAATCAATATTTTGACACTCTTCAACTCCTTTGGCTTTGGAATTCCCACCGGGAATACCTAGACGAGCCCTTCTCCATGGAAGAAATCCTGGCTGTTATCAACGGTATGCCCGGGGACAAGGCCCCTGCCTCAGACGGTCTGCCGGCATCCTCTTATAAGGCTTTTGCGCCCTTGTTGGTCCCGCACCTTGCTGCCATGTATAATGAATCATTTGACAGCTGCCAATTCCCCCCCCCCCCCCCCCCTTTCTCCGAGAGGCACTGCTCATGCTCCTCCTGAAACCGGACAAACCTCCTGAGCTTCGCGACTTATCGTCCTGTGTCTCTAATTAATACTGACAACAAGATCTGTGCCAAATTATTGGCCTTCCCTCATGCTGCTCATCACTCGTCTGGACCAGTCCGGCTTCATCCCACAACCTTTGAACCATCTTTTCCGTCCTTCATCAAATTAATCTTGCACTTCCTACGGTGGCCGCCCTTCTTTACGCCACCAAAGCCTTTGACCCTCTTGAGTGGCCCCTTTTTTTTTAATCTACTCCCTCAAATGGGCTTCAGCCTTGTTTTTTTGCGCAAGATTCAACTCTTGTATGCCCTTCCCACAGCGCACCTCCGGATTAACAGCCATTCCCATTGCTAGGGGCACTAGGCAGGGGTGCCCGCTCTCGCCCATGTTATTTGCAGTCGTTATGGAGCCTCTTCCCACCAGGCTCAGACAACATCATACCCAGAGGGGTCTGAGCTTCGCGGTCTGAGCCCTGGTCGTCTCTATGTACGCGGACGAAGTCCCACTATGTCCGCAACACCCAAAAGAACCTGGGCTACAGGGTCCTCGAGGTGATACGATTCGGGAGTCTCTCCAGCATTCAGGTCAACTGGGGCAAGTCCATTCTTTTCCCTCCCATGGATGCCATAGTCCCCTTTACTCTAGACTACCCTTTCGTATGGGCATCAGGACCAACTAAATATCTAGGCATTTGGCTCAGCAGGGACGTGGAAGAACTCTGTAAGGCTAACTTTGGCCGCACTGCTGACTGACTCTAGTAGAACTCTGGCGTCGGTTGCCCCTATCTCTAGCGGGCCGCATAGCCATCGCCAAGATGGTTGTGCTCCCAAAGTTTTTGTATTTATTCATCTATGTCCCCGTCCCCCTCACAGCGCACTTCTACTGCAGACTACGCTCACTCATAATACCTCTTATCTGGACTGGTCGGCAGCCCCGAATCTCATACAATATACTCACTCTCCCTGTGTAGCGGGGTGGTCTGGGAGCCCCAGATTTTAAACTTTATGCCCTTCGTGCGCAGGCCAGCTTCCTACATTTTTGGCTCCACCCAACTCCTTTCCAACCGCACGTCGTGGTGGAGGCTGACCTCGCTGCCCCCGAGCTACTCTTGACCGCTCTTTTTGCACCCAACAAAGCCTACGCGTGGCGAGATCAACACAGTGGAGATTTTGCGATGGGCTTCGCGGATATATCAGCTCTAGCATGCTCTCTGCAAACTGCATGCCCATCGCTCATAACCCGATGTCCACCCCCCCGCGCTCTACAGACAGCCTGCGACCCGCTTGGGGCTCTCCATGGTGTCAGACCTCTACCCCAGCGATACTTTCTTTAGTCCCGCTGATGAGTCAGGCCCCATGGACACCCTGCTTTATTATCAACTCAGGGCCCACTGTAGGGAGTTTCATTCCACGTTTCCTCAGCGCGCCCCCCCCCCCCTTCTATGGCCACCCTTAATCTCCTCTACACAAGCTGGTCACCAAGATTTACACTGTTGCGTTGGCGAACTCCACTATCTCCACTGATTGTGTGTGTGCGGCGTGGAGTGAAGACCTGGGCGCTGAGCTCTCCCCAGAGGTCTGGTTCTAACGCTGTAACCAGACCAAGCGCTTATCCCCTAACTACCGCCTGTGCCTCATTCATTTTACATATTTGCATAGACTATACCACTTCCCTGCTCAGCCACATAGAATGGGTCTCAACTCCAGTGATAGAGGTTTGCAACGCTCCGCTCCCGCAGCAGATTTTTCCCACCTCGCCTGGCTTTGTCCTAAAGTCTCAGCTTATTGGCGAGAGGTGTGCGCCGCCATCACGGAGATCACCTCAACTCTGGTCCAGCCGGATCCTCTGCTTTGCCTCTTAGGCTTTGTGAAATTTTGCCCAGACACTACGCGCTGGCTGACGGCAATGCTCATTGTTCACGCGCAGCGCAGGGTTTCCATGTGCTGGGGTAACAGGTCAGTGCTTGGCTTGAAGGCGCTTCCCGCTGTCAAACACATTTGTCCGAATTTTAGAACCTAATGCAGGCCACTTCCCATCCGATCGATATTTGGGGTCCCTCGTCTCCCATCTCCCATCTCCTCCACCAAAACTCCCGGCTTTCTGCGCCCACGCTCCCCGCCGGCGCTCCGCCTGCGGCGGCAGCCGTAGCTGGCGAGGGTGATACTGCCTCCCCCTCCCTGCCCACCTACTCCCATGGTCTCCTGAACCTTCTTCCATTTGAGCTGGACATCCTCCGGGTGCTTTCACCCACCTTCTCAGCCTCCCCTCAGACCTTTTCACCCTATGTACTGTAACGAGATTTCGGGTTATGGTGTCTCATTTGATGTATACAATGAACGTGACTCCTCCTTGTTCCCTGAACTATCCGCTTTCATATAATGTAACCCTGTAGGGCAAAGTTTCTCAATAAGGGTGTTTGGGGAAAAAAAAGTCAATGCTTCGATTGGTCAAAACTTTCATTCTTTTGCTCACACTATGCTGAAATTGCAGTTTTAGTTATAATACCACCCCACAACTCACTTATTGAGTCTGACTCAACTTAAATAACTGTCCTTCTGTAATCTGTTGTGCCTTAATTGCCTCAAGAAATTGAGGTTTGCCATCACCCCGACCCATCCACCCTCGACATGCTATTGAGGTGTCACAGTGGTGACAGCATTTATAACCAGGAAAATACGTTTCGGTGTGTAACCTTGTAGCGAAAACACCTTCCTGTAAAAAGTCTATTCAATCACCATAACTGAGCCTTCATCATGTTTGAGAGATTTATAAAGGATGCCTGGAGCATGTGTATGTTTTGTAAATGGACTCTATGGGCCTTTGGACTGCTTGTGCTGCACAACATCATGGTCTCTGTGCTCTGCTAGTATGAAGAACACAGACCTTGTACGGAAGACACCATTCGGATGCAAACTGAGATCCGGTCCACAACTTGTTAGATAGCACATGTAATGGTTAAAGGACCAGTGTGGCCTTTAACTGGTCCCAGGACTTCCTGAACTCAGCTGTGCCTGCTGAATTGGGTCATCACTGACAGGACACTATGTTACTGCGGATTTCTAAAGCACACCAAACTGTCTCCTGGCACTAGGTAGCTGATTCGTCCTTGATCCACAGTTATTGGTAGGCCTGTTTCAGGCGTTTCCTACTCTAGTGTAATTAGAAATAGTCCTAAGACCCAGCAGAAATTTATTCCATGCTCGAGGGGCAGTGACTGAAAACCTACATCCTCCCGTACGTTGTTTTTCACATGAGAAGATAACCAAATAGTGTAGGTGGCTGGATCTCAGTTCTCTAGTGGGGCAGTACTGAATAATCCAATAGTTTACTACGGCGGGACAGTTTATACTAACGCAGGACAGTATCACCCAGAGCATCACTTGGCGCACCCAATACTTTTTCTTGTGGGTGGAGAGCTCATCAGTATGTACATTTTTGACACATTTTCTTTTAAACTTTAAGTGTGCCCCTTGATTCAAGGGATCAAGTCTATATTTCGGTGCAATACTGTATTTCTCTACATTTTGGTAACCCCTGTGGCTACAAAGTAAAGTATGGAAACCTGTATAACATCAATTAGCCACAATTGAGAACCCAGACAATTTTCTTTAGGATAACACTAGACAAAAGGCTCAATGTTAACTGAAAATCTAAACCTAGGATACGGGAGCTAGAGACTGGAGCTACTTTCACCCAGACATTGTTAGGGCATTCTGTGTTTCTTTGGTTACAAATCCTGGGCGCACAAATGAAAAGGCCAGCTGTATTGTTCTTTCTTTTTCACACTTCCTAGTCTACAGCCATTGACTGGTGATACAACATATATATTCCACTAACTTCCATATATTTGGTGTTGTGTATGGGGAACGTACGGGGGGGGGGGGCTCTTTTTTTAAATAAAAAATTGATCTCCCTTAACATTCAGTTTTACAGTAAACCTCAAATCTTGTTAAGAGTCAGTGTTTGTAATAGCAAGTCTTTAACAATGATTCTAAATAAACTTAGAATGAAACGCATGAGACAAGGGATGGGCTACCTAAAAGAAATCTTGAATTTTCCTTGGACTACTGTTAAAGTGTGAGTGGTAAATCCCCCCCCCCGTTTTTAACAGTTTCGCTAGAAGTTCATTCATATGGGTCTCGGACATTGAGATAAGAGCAATAGCTGGTCCGGGATTTTAAATAACGCACTGAAGGAGTGTGGAATTAAACAATTTTGAACATCAGTATATCTTGTAACTTATTTAAAAGTGTTATGAAAAAGGAAGCCAGATATAGAATTTTCATGCAGGTTCTCAGTGCCCTAAGCTGCAAGAATGCATTTAGCTTTGTAAGGGACTATAAGCCAGGCATTCAACTTTGTTATAAATATACTACATGAAAGTCTACAAGAGTATTACTTTTTTGCCAATTAAATTTGGTTTGTTTAGTTTTAACTAGGTCAACTAAAATTGGATTTGTAACTCAACATTTAACAAATCGGTCTCAAACTACTAAGGAGCACCAGAAACTCATACTACAGAAAGATTAGATGCTCAAAAGCTGACTTCATATGTAAACAATTAGACCAAGCTCAGAATCATCCCCAAAAACTTTTTGAAATAAGATTCAAAGGGGGTATCCCACTCCCCCCAAGAGAGTCCGGAAACACTCCCCCAATCGCGAGAAGCTTGCCGCCTTTTTTACTACAAAGACTGAGAATTTAAAGATAGACCTACGTAACGACCCACTATCCTACACCAACACGCACATCATTATCATGCTGACCACACCTGTGACCCTGCCTAACTGTTCTTCAAAGGTCGACCGCGAGAACAAAGCTTCCTGGGCCACTTTCAACTTCTGCAGCGAAGAAGCTATCTTGAATACGCTCATGGCTTTGAATCCCTCTAACCATTTCACAGATCCTCTCCCAGCTACCCACTTAAAGACCTTCATGCCACAGCTAGTGTCCCTATGGACCAGGATTATAAACGCCTCTTTTGCAAGGAACCATCCCCAACATCCTCAAAGCGGGTCAGGTAACCCCCATTCTAAAGAAAGTTTCAGCTGACCCGTCAGACCTGAACAACTATCGCCCCATATCCAACATTTCGACCCTGGCGAAAGTGTTCGAAAAATGCGTCCACGTGCAGCTCAGTAACCATATCGACCCCTTCAATCTACTAGATCAATTCCAATCAGGCTTTTGATCTAGGCATAGTACCGAATCAGCCATGACCCACATCATAGATGACGCCATATAAATACTGAATCAAAATAAAGCTGATCTGTTAATCCTACTGGACTTATCCTAAGCCTTCGATACAGTCAAACACAGCAACCTACTAGAACTCCTAAAAACATAGAATGGGTTTATCTGGAACAGTGTTAAACTCGTTCACTTCTTTCCTCCAAGACAGAACGCAGAGATTCAAGATCAACTAATCCTTTTCTAAGCCCACCCAAGTCTCTTTGGGAGTTCCCCAGGGATTCCCCCTATCCCGTACACTCTTCAATCGGTTTGTGGAACCACTCACTGAGCTTCTCAACTCCTCAAACCTCCAATATCACATGTACTAAGACAACACACAACTCTACATTAAGGTCGACTCTCGTGAAGACTTATATATATATACACATACATACATACATACATACATATACACATACATACATACACATATATACATATATATACACATACACACACGTATATGCATACATACACACATACATACATACACACATACACACATATGGCGCTCTTATTCCTTCGTTTTTTAAGAAGAAAAACAGCACTCCAGGGAGAGCTTTCACAGCAGGCTTCTTTATTTCAAAGCGAACAGACGCGTTTCGGCGGCTTCAAGCCTTCGTCGTTGTTCATGACACCGCTATCGTCACAGACTAATAAAGTTTTAGTCTAATGGCAATCGAAAAGGGACCATAACCCTATTGCAAACATATTTGAAGGACACCGGGAAGTGACAGAATGTTCTGCGAAAGTACACGCCGTGAAGCAGCAAAAGACATGTTTAAACGACACAGCACCCTACTTGTACCTGTAACAACAACTACTCAACCTGAAGGCAACAAATTGAGAGAAACTCTTGAAAATTGAGCGGCTGTACGAACGCGAAGTTCGAAAAATGTGGGCAGCAACAAGCCTGACTAGCTATATTGAAGAGCATTGTGTACCTAGAGGGCTAAGAGTCTACACCGTACCCTCTTACGAGCATCCGGACCCCAACTCCTCACTGGTTGGGCAGAGCATGCAGCCCAGTATTGTGAGGAGACTTTAAAGATCCTTGTGAAGTACGCCTGGAGCGACAGAGAAAAGGCACTGGCGGAGATTAAGATTCTGGAAGGGAATTTAGCCAAAGAGAAGATGCCAATAAGGTGGAGGAACTCAAGGGATTAATGAAGGTCCGCTTAAGAAAGTATGAACAAAAGATAAAAATGCGGAAACAAGAAAAGTATGTCCGGGACGAAAATGACTATCTGCAGGAGCGAGTTCTGACCTTCGCTAAGAAATTTGATGCCACAAGAAGGGAGCTACATCATAGTTTGCAATCATCACCAGATCTAACTGTGGTGACCTCTTGAGTGCGAGGCTACTGATTCTAGCGACGATCAGTCCCTTCCCAACACATATAGAAGAGGCAATATAGTCCCTTTTCACGAAGAGTTCAAGATAATACAGTAATCATGGTTGCGGGGGAAAAAACAAACCCCAAGAGGCCCCCACAGGAAAACCCGAAGGGGATGTGGTGGCAGGTCGAGGAAGAGTTCCAAATTGGACCAGTCGCAACAAGAAAACAGAAGTTAGGAGAAATGACCAACCTGACTGTGGTCAATCTGACGGACAGAGTATTGACGGATATGGAGAAGGAATTGTTAAGTCTTGGTCTAACATTTTGTCCAAGTAATGATCTAGAGTATACCCAAACACGATTAGATCTCTTGTTCCCCCCCCCCGAAACTGAAACTTCATAAGAACTTTAAATCAAGGCCTCATATGAAAGACTCGAAGGTACAATCGAAGAGATTACCAGCTACAGATGCCCTTACCGGTAAGGATTTACCGGGTTTAGAAGCCCTGGAAGATCTAAGAATACAACAGGACTCTAGCTCAATTTTGGGTATGAATATGGTACAGAGAGCAGTACGGCAAGACATTGATCAAGATAGAGAAGAGAGTCCCTTTAAATCATCCTCCGTCTTTGTCCCCCAAATGCCTTGTGATGCGATTGATGTCTTTACTGAGGCTATGACAAATGACCTATTGAAATTTCGGAAAAACGGGAACCATCGGAAAAGGACTAGGGGAAATATTACACCCGCTCAAAGAATAGCACTACAAGACCTTATGAATGATGCCACAATTATTGTAAAACCTTCAGAAAAAAGGTGGTAACGTGGTTCTACTCACCAGGGAGTACTACAAGAACGTAGCGATCCGACAATTATCAGATGAAAAGTACTATGAGCAAACGACCAATGAAGTATACAGACAAAGTGTGAAACTATATGATAACCTAGTAAGAAAATGGTATGACCAATCCATGCTTGGTAGTATTGAACATTTATTTTTGAGAAGCGGTAATCCTACAATTTCAACCTTCTATCATCTTCCAAAACTTCATAAGAACCATCAACATCCACCTGGCAGACCGATCGTCTCCTCAGTGAACAGTCTGACCGAACATATGTCTAGATTTGTGGACAATTTTTTGTTCTCTTTTGTTGTGGAACTTGAATCATAGACAAAATATACTAAGTACTTTTTGAAGAAAGTCACTGACATCACCTGGAATAATGAGTATCTGTTAATAGTGTTGGACATCACAAGCCTTTATACAGGTATAAAACATGATCATGGTTTGAGGGCAGTCCGACACTATTTAGAATAACGTCAATTGAGATATGCACAACACAGTTTGATGCTAGTGGAATTTGTGGAATTTTGTCTCACAAACAATATATTTCTGTTTGAGAATCAATTTTACAGACAGACATCTGGGACGGCAATGGGCACCTGCTTTGCCCCCAGCTATGTGAACTTGTTCGTTGGCTGATGGGAGGAGCAAGTTCCCAAATGCTGTAAAGTGGGCCAAGATAACGGTAAGGTCATACAATGGCATCGTTACATTGATTATTTATTCATTGTATGGCAGGGGTCAACTGAGACAGCTCACAAGTATATTGATGACTTGAATAACAATAACTACAACCTACACTTCTCCGGTTCCATTAGTCCAGTGGCAGTGGACTATTTGGATCTGAGAGTGTTTGTTGATAGTGGCCGACTCCATACCGCACTTTTCCGTAAGCCAACTGTTGGCAATTCGGTCCTGTTTGCCAGCAGTAATCATCCACTGAAGTTAATTAACAGCATACCTTACGGTGAGCTGTTGAGGCTTCGTAGATATAGTAAGAGGGAACAAGACTTTGAGGCGACTGCCTCACAGTGTGTTGAGATTCAGCCTGCGAGGCTATGAGAGAGTCGCTTTGAACCAGATACTGAATAAGGTCAGGAAGATTCCAAGAGACACTTTTGGCAGACAAACCCAAAAAGAATGAGGACACTGAGAATTAAGGGAAATTTCGGATGATTACACCATATTCCTCCGAGGCGAATCATTTGAAAAGAATGCTTAGAAATAACTGGCATTCTCCTGACTGATAATGTAATTAAGGAGGATATACCCAGATATCCACAGGTCACTTTTGGTAAAGCCAGGTCCTTAAAGGACATGTTGGTTAAAAGCCATCTTGAGAAACCGTACCTAAGTTGAACACACTAAAAGAGATGAAGGGGTTTTACCCATGCAGCAGGTGCAAGGCCTGCGCTGCTAGTAAAAGGGTCCTTACTTACACTCTACGAGACACAGGAAGAACTATGGAAATCAAGAAATTCATGACCTGCATCACGTCTTTTGCAGTATATTGTCTTGTCTGCCCGTGTGGCTTGCGCTACATTGGCAGGACAATTCATGAGCTGAAAATTAGAGTATTGGAACATCTGCGGGCTATTGACAAGGCGGATCCAGCCTATGCAGTTGCATGGCATTTTGAAGAGTTCCATAATAAAGATAGAAGAAAACTGCAGTACTTTGGATTAGACAGCGTCCCGTGTAACAGCAGAGGAGGGGACCGCCTACGGAAATTACGACGATTAGAGTCGAGATATATTATCGACTGTTAGACTGGTTAGCCCTTTGGGTGGTCCCTACTAATGTATCCCTTTTTAGGGCTCGCCTGTTGTGCGCAGCACAGCTGGCAAGCTCTAAAGGGGCTTATCCAGTCTTTATCCACACCACCACTGGCTGGCGATTCCTTGCAGTGCATGAAGCGCGTGCACAATGCCACCAGCCGCCTGCCTGCCTGCCTCGCATTACCACATCAAAGGCAGCCCTCCCAGCTCATTTCTCACCAGCTAATTATTCACGGCCGGCCCGGCCGGCCGGCCGTACTTTCAGTTTCACGGCCGGAGGCCGTGTCTCCTTTTAAAACTTGTTTAACTTGTTTCTTTGAGGTATAAAGAAATTAGAGACAGGCGTTTTATTTAGGGATTGTGACTTCCATGCATGCTGATTACCCATTCCGGGGACAGTTCAATTTCTATTTTCCACCTGCCCTGAACAATTGATAAATCAGCATCTCTAACCAACAGAATGCAGGGGCTATTCGGGAGATTTCTCTTTAGAGAGCAGGGCAGAGAAAGCCAAGTAAGGCTATGTCTTCCCACCTTTCCCGCGCACGTGAAGGGGCACAGACGTCAAACACCATGCCTTTGAAATGCACCAACCTTTCATTAAATCTCAGATCCCTTAAAAGCAGAGGCCGATACCGCACGTTTTCCCTCCAGCTTGCCATGTGTCTTGCATTTCCGCCTCGTTTCTGGTGCTTTCTGTTTGTTCTTCACAGTCATTAACCGCCGCCTGCCATTAGAAGGCTGTAAAGTATTCCATGTGCCATTAAGGCGTCCGAGGGTCTTTGAATGCTGAGTGCACGCATCCGCCTCTTTCATTACAAACTCAGCTGTGACTCCAGCGCCTTAGTGACAGCTCCAATCTCTCATCATGTTAGTCACACCGAAAATATCTGCACACAAGGAAGGAAGATGGAAAAGCTACCAGGTTACAATGCCACAGACACACAACTCCCTCGAGATTCGGGTTTTAGCACGAACTCGGAGTGTGGAGTAGAGTTGTGTGTGTTGAGTGTGCTCCCCAAACATATCGCATCATAATTTGCACGAAGCATACCTGCAGCTCAATTTCTGTGTCACCCTCCCCTATCAAGGCATTTTTTTCTGAGCTGTGTCATAGCTAAGTGGGTTAATGTGCATGTTGTAGAGAACTGTGTGCAATTTGAAGATCATGGGTCCTGCGCTCACTAATGCAGCTCTCATTGTTAATGTGTCTATGGCCAGTGCTGTAACTTTCGTGAAAGTTGAGGTGTGTTCTCTAAAGGGCATGACCAAAAAAAGTGTAACTAGAAATCCTCTCTAAGATGCATGGCCTACGTATTATGGCTGTGGTTTAAAACCTGTGACCTGGCATGCATGAAGAAATTGAATGAACGCCACATAACAGATTTATTTGTACTGTACTGCACAATTGGAACGAAACTAGTCGTTCCATGGTCAGCAGTTTAACCACTCTGATGCTGAGTGAGTAAGCACTCAGATTCTAATATTGCTAAACAAATTTCTTGAAGTTGATTTGAAATACATCTCCAGATAATGTACTATCCGTTGTTTTATTACAACATGAGTGTTCTGACACCAGGGCCTCCTCGTAATAAGACCATTGAATCCTGCTCCACCGAGGCACCCATCATACAGCTCCACCGATGCACCCACCACCCAGCTCCACCGATGCACCCACCACCCAGCTCCACCGAGGCACCCACCACCCAGCTCCAATAATGCACCCAGCTCCACCGATGCACCCACCACACAGCTCCACGTACACAGCTCCACAGATGCACCCACCACACAGCTCCACCAATGCACCCACCACCCAGCTCCACCGATGCACACAGCTCCACAGATGCACCCACCACACAGCTCCACAGATGCAACCACCACACAGCTCCACAGATGCAACCACCACACAGCTCCACAGATGCAGCCACCACACAGCTCCACTGATGCACCCACCACACAGCTCCACTGATGCACCCACCACACAGCTCCACCGATGCACCCACCACACAGCTCCACCAATGCACCCACCACACAGCTCCACCGACACAGCTCCACCGATGCACCCACCACACAGCTCCACTGAGGCACCCACCACACAGCTCCACCGAGGCACCCACCACACAGCTCTACCATGCCCCACCACACAGCTCTACCATGCCCCACCACACAGCTCCACCGATGCACCCACCACACAGCTCCACCGATGCACCCACCACACAGCTCCACCGAGGCACCCACCACACAGCTCCACCGAGGCACCCACCACACAGCTCTACCATGCCCCACCACACAGCTCCACCGATGCACCCACCACACAGCTCCACTGATGCACCCACCACACAGCTTAACCAACACAGCTCCACTGAGGCACCCACCACACAGCTCCACTGAGGCACCCACCACACAGCTCCACTGATGCACCCACCACACAGCTCCACTGATGCACCCACCACACAGCTCCACCGATGCACCCACCACACAGCTCCACCGATGCACCCACCACACAGCTCCACCGATGCACCCACCACACAGCTCCACCGACACAGCTCCACCGATGCAGCCACCACACAGCTCCACCGATGCAGCCACCACACAGCTCCACCGATACAGCCACCACACAGCTCCACCGATACAGCCACCACACAGCTCCACCGATGCAGCCACCACACAGCTCCACCGACACAGCTCCACCGACACAGCTCCACCGACACAGCTCCACCGATGCACCCACCACCCAGCTCCACCGATGCACCCACTACACAGCTCCACCGACACAGCTCCACCAATGCACCCACCACACAGCTCCACAGATGCACCCACCACACAGCTCCACCGATGCAGCCACCACAGAGCTCCACCGACACAGCTCCACCGATGCACCCACCACCCAGCTCCACCGATGCACACACCACACAGCTTCACCGACACAGCTCCACCGATGCACCCACTACACAGCTCCACCGAGGCACCCACCATACAGCTTCACCGAGGCACCCACCATACAGCTCCACCAAGGCACCCATCACACAGCTCCACAGATGCACCCACCACACAGCTCCTCCGAGGCACCCACCATACAGCTCCACCAAGGCACCCATCACACAGCTCCACAGATGCACCCACCACACAGCTCCTCCGAGGCACCCACCACACAGCTCCACTGATGCACCCACCACACAGCTCCACCGACACAGCTCCACCGATGCACCCACCACCCAGCTCCACCGATGCACACACCACACAGCTTCACCGACACAGCTCCACCGATGCACCCACCACACCGCTCTACCGATGCACCCACCACACAGCTTCACCGAGGCACCCACCATACAGCTTCACCGAGGCACCCACCATACAGCTCCACCAAGGCACCCATCACACAGCTCCACAGATGCACCCACCACGCAGCTCCTCCGAGGCACCCACCACACAGCTCCACTGATGCACCCACCACACAGCTCCACCGACACAGCTCCACCGATGCACCCACCACACAGCTCCACCGAGGCACCCACCACACAGCTCCACCGAGGCACCCACCACACAGCTCCACCGAGGCACCCACCACACAGCTCCACCGAGGCACCCACCACACAGCTCTACCATGCACCCACCACACCGCTCCACCGACACAGCTCCACCGATGCAGCCACCACCCAGCTCCACCGATGCAGCCACCACACAGCTCCACCGATGCAGCCACCACACAGCTCCACCGATGCAGCCACCACACAGCTCCACCGATGCACCCACCACACAGCTCCGACACAGCTCCACCGATGCACCCACCACCCAGCTCCACCGATGCACCCACCACACAGCTCCACCGATGCACCCACCACACAGCTCCACCGATGCACCCACCACACAGCTCCACCGATGCAGCCACCACACAGCTCCACCGATGCAGCCACCACACAGCTCCACCGATGCAGCCACCACACAGCTCTACCATGCCCCCACCACACAGCTCCACCGATGCACCCACCACAGAGCTCCACCGACACAGCTCCACCGATGCACCCACCACCCAGCTCCACCGATGCACCCACCACACAGCTCCACCGATGCAGCCACCACACAGCTCCACCGATGCAGCCACCACACAGCTCCACCGATGCAGCCACCACACAGCTCCACCGATGCAGCCACCACACAGCTCCACCGATGCACCCACCACACAGCTCCACCGATGCACCCACCACACAGCTCCACCAATGCACCCACCACACAGCTCCACCCACACAGCTCCACCGATGCACCCACCACACAGCTCCACCGATGCACCCACCACACAGCTCCACCGACACAGCTCCACCGATGCAGCCACCGCCCAGCTCCACCGATGCAGCCACCACACAGCTCCACCCACACAGCTCCACCGATGCACCCACCACACAGCTCCACCGATGCACCCACCACACAGCTCCACCGACACAGCTCCACCGATGCAGCCACCGCCCAGCTCCACCGACACAGCTCCACCGATGCACCCACCACACAGCTCCACCAATGCACCCACCACACAGCTCCACCCACACAGCTCCACCGATGCACCCACCACACAGCTCCACCGATGCACCCACCACACAGCTCCACCGACACAGCTCCACCGATGCAGCCACCGCCCAGCTCCACCGATGCAGCCACCACACAGCCCCACCGACACAGCTCCACCGATGCACCCACCACCCAGCTCCACCGATGCACCCACCACCCAGCTCCACCGACACAGCTCCACCGATGCACCCACCACACAGCTCCACCGATGCACCCACCACACAGCTCCACCGAGGCACCCACCACACAGCTCCACCGAGGCACCCACCACACAGCTCTACCATGCCCCACCACACAGCTCCACCGATGCACCCACCACACAGCTCCACCGATGCACCCACCACACAGCTCCACCGATGCACCCACCACACAGCTCCACCGATGCACCCACCACACAGCTCCACCGACACAGCTCCACCGATGCAGCCACCACACAGCTCCACAGATGCACCCACCACACAGCTCCACAGATGCAACCACCACACAGCTCCACTGATGCACCCACCACACAGCTCCACTGATGCACCCACCACACAGCTCCACTGATGCACCCACCACACAGCTCCACTGATGCACCCACCACACAGCTCCACTGATGCACCCACCACACAGCTCCACCGATGCACCCACCACACAGCTCCACCAATGCACCCACCACATAGCTCCACCAATGCACCCACCACACAGCTCCACCGACACAGCTCCACCGATGCACCCACCACACAGCTCCACTGAGGCACCCACCACACAGCTCCACCGAGGCACCCACCACACAGCTCCACCGAGGCACCCACCACACAGCTCCACCGAGGCACCCACCACACAGCTCTACCATGCCCCACCACACAGCTCCACCGATGCACCCACCACACAGCTCCACCGATGCACCCACCACACAGCTCCACCGATGCACCCACCACACAGCTCCACCGATGCACCCACCACACAGCTCCACCGATGCAGCCACCACACAGCTCCACCGACACAGCTCCACCGACACAGCTCCACCGACACAGCTCCACCGACACAGCTCCACCGATGCACCCACCACCCAGCTCCACCGATGCACCCACTACACAGCTCCACCGACACAGCTCCACCAATGCACCCACCACACAGCTGCACAGATGCACCCACCACACAGCTCCACCGATGCAGCCACCACACAGCTCCACCGACACAGCTCCACCGACACAGCTCCACCGACACAGCTCCACCGATGCACCCACCACCCAGCTCCACCGATGCACACACCACACAGCTTCACCGACACAGCTCCACCGATGCACCCACCACACCGCTCCACCGATGCACCCACCACACAGCTCCACCGAGGCACCCACCATACAGCTTCACCGAGGCACCCACCACACAGCTCCACCAAGGCACCCATCACACAGCTCCACAGATGCACCCACCACACAGCTCCACCGACACAGCTCCACCGATGCACCCACCACCCAGCTCCACCGATGCACACACCACACAGCTTCACCGACACAGCTCCACCGATGCACCCACCACACCGCTCTACCGATGCACCCACCACACAGCTTCACCGAGGCACCCACCATACAGCTTCACCGAGGCACCCACCATACAGCTCCACCAAGGCACCCATCACACAGCTCCACAGATGCACCCACCACACAGCTCCACAGATGCACCCACCACACAGCTCCACAGATGCACCCACCACACAGCTCCTCCGAGGCACCCACCACACAGCTCCACTGATGCACCCACCACACAGCTCCACCGACACAGCTCCACCGATGCACCCACCACACAGCTCCACCGAGGCACCCACCACACAGCTCCACGAGGCACCCACCACACAGCTCCACCGAGGCACCCACCACACAGCTCCACCGAGGCACCCACCACACAGCTCCACCGAGGCACCCACCACACAGCTCCACCGAGGCACCCACCACACAGCTCCACCGAGGCACCCACCACACAGCTCTACCATGCCCCCACCACACAGCTCTACCATGCCCCCACCACACAGCTCTACCATGCCCCCACCACACAGCTCTACCATGCCCCCACCACACAGCTCCACCGATGCACCCACCACCCAGCTCCACCGATGCACCCACCACACAGCTCCACCGATGCAGCCACCACACAGCTCCACCGATGCAGCCACCACACAGCTCCACCGATGCAGCCACCACACAGCTCCACCGATGCAGCCACCACACAGCTCCACCGATGCAGCCACCACACAGCTCCACCGATGCAGCCACCACACAGCTCCACCGATGCACCCACCACACAGCTCCACCGACACAGCTCCACCGATGCACCCAGCTCCACCGATGCACCCACCACACAGCTCCACCGATGCACCCACCACACAGCTCCACCGATGCAGTCACCACACAGCTCCACCGATGCAGCCACCACACAGCTCTACCATGCCCCCACCACACAGCTCCACCGACACAGCTCCACCGATGCACCCACCACACAGCTCCACCGATGCAGCCACCACACAGCTCCACCGATGCAGCCACCACACAGCTCCACCGATGCACCCACCACACAGCTCCACCAATGCACCCACCACACAGCTCCACCGACACAGCTCCACCGATGCACCCACCGCCCAGCTCCACCGATGCAGCCACCACACAGCCCCACCGACACAGCTCCACCGATGCACCCACCACCCAGCTCCACCGATGCACCCACCACCCAGCTCCACCGATGCACACACCACACAGCTCCACTGACACAGCTCCACTGATGCACCCACCACACAGCTCCACCAATGCACCCACCACACAGCTCCACCGACACAGCTCCACCCATGCACCCACCGCCCAGCTCCACCGATGCAGCCACCACACAGCCCCACCGACACAGCTCCACCGATGCACCCACCACCCAGCTCCACCGATGCACCCACCACACAGCTCCACCGATGCACCCACCACACAGCTCCACCGATGCAGCCACCTCACAGCTCCACCGATGCACCCACCACACAGCTCCACCGACACAGCTCCACCGATGCACCCACCACCCAGCTCCACCGATGCACCCACCACCCAGCTCCACCGATGCACCCACCACACAGCTCCACCGATGCACCCACCACACAGCTCCACCGATGCAGCCACCACACAGCTCCACCGATGCAGCCACCACACAGCTCCACCGATGCAGCCACCACACAGCTCCACCGATGCAGCCACCACACAGCTCTACCATGCCCCCACCACACAGCTCCACCGATGCACCCACCACAGAGCTCCACCGACACAGCTCCACCGATGCACCCACGACCCAGCTCCACCGATGCACCCACCACACAGCTCCACCGATGCAGCCACCACACAGCTCCACCGATGCAGCCACCACACAGCTTCACTGAGGTACCCACCATACAGCTCCACCAAGGCACCCACCACACAGCACCTCCGAGGCACCCACCACACAGCTCCACAGATGCACCCACCACACAGCTCCACAGATGCAGCCACCACACAGCTCCACTGATGCACCCACCACACAGCTCCACCGAGGCACCCACCACACAGCTCTACCATGCCCCACCACACAGCTCCACCGATGCACCCACCACACAGCTCCACCGATGCACCCACCACACAGCTCCACCGATGCACCCACCACACAGCTTCACCGATGCACCCACCACACAGCTCCACCGAGGCACCCACCACACAGCTCTACCATGCCCCACCACACAGCTCCACCGATGCACCCACCACACAGCTCCACTGATGCACCCACCACACAGCTTAACCAACACAGCTCCACTGAGGCACCCACCACACAGCTCCACTGAGGCACCCACCACACAGCTCCACTGAGGCACCCACCACACAGCTCCACTGATGCACCCACCACACAGCTCCACTGATGCACCCACCACACAGCTCCACCGATGCACCCACCACACAGCTCCACCGATGCACCCACCACACAGCTCCACCGACACAGCTCCACCGATGCAGCCACCACACAGCTCCACCGATGCAGCCACCACACAGCTCCACCGATGCAGCCACCACACAGCTCCACCGACACAGCTCCAGCGACACAGCTCCAGCGACACAGCTCCACCGATGCACCCACCACCCAGCTCCACCGATGCACCCACTACACAGCTCCACCGACACAGCTCCACCAATGCACCTACCACACAGCTCCACAGATGCACCCACCACACAGCTCCACCAATGCAGCCACCACACAGCTCCACCGACACAGCTCCACCGATGCACCCACCACCCAGCTCCACCGATGCACACACCACACAGCTTCACCGACACAGCTCCACCGATGCACCCACCACACCGCTCCACCGATGCACCCACCACACAGCTCCACCGAGGCACCCACCATACAGCTTCACCGAGGCACCCACCATACAGCTCCACCAAGGCACCCATCACACAGCTCCACAGATGCACCCATCACACAGCTCCACAGATGCACCCACCACACAGCTCCTCCGAGGCACCCACCACACAGCTCCACTGATGCACCCACCACACAGCTCCACCGACACAGCTCCACCGATGCACCCACCACCCAGCTCCACCGATGCACACACCACACAGCTTCACCGACACAGCTCCACCGATGCACCCACCACACCGCTCTACCGATGCACCCACCACACAGCTTCACCGAGGCACCCACCATACAGCTTCACCGAGGCACCCACCATACAGCTCCACCAAGGCACCCATCACACAGCTCCACAGATGCAGCCACCACACAGCTCCTCCGAGGCACCCACCACACAGCTCCACTGATGCACCCACCACACAGCTCCACCGACACAGCTCCATCGATGCACCCACCACACAGCTCCACCGAGGCACCCACCACACAGCTCCACCGAGGCACCCACCACACAGCTCCACCGAGGCACCCACCACACAGCTCCACCGAGGCACCCACCACACAGCTCCACCGAGGCACCCACCACACAGCTCCACCGAGGCACCCACCACACAGCTCCACCGAGGCACCCACCACAGCTCCACCGAGGCACCCACCACACAGCTCCACTGAGGCACCCACCACACAGCTCCACTGAGGCACCCACCACACAGCTCCACTGAGGCACCCACCACACAGCTCCACTGAGGCACCCACCACACAGCTCCACTGAGGCACCCACCACACAGCTCCACTGAGGCACCCACCACACAGCTCTACCATGCCCCCACCACACAGCTCTACCATGCCCCCACCACACAGCTCCACCGATGCACCCACCACACAGCTCCACCGACACAGCTCCACCGATGCACCCACCACACAGCTCCACCGATGCAGCCACCACACAGCTCCACCGATGCACCCACCACACAGCTCCACCGATGCACCCACCACCCAGCTCCACCGATGCACCCACCACCCAGCTCCACCGATGCACCCACCACCCAGCTCCACCGATGCACCCACCACACAGCTCCACCGATGCACCCACCACACAGCTCCACCGATGCACCCACCACACAGCTCCACCGATGCACCCACCACACAGCTCCACCGATGCACCCACCACACAGCTCCACCGATGCACCCACCACACAGCTCCACCGATGCACCCACCACACAGCTCCACCGATGCACCCACCACACAGCTCCACCGATGCAGCCACCACACAGCTCCACCGATGCACCCACCACACAGCTCCACCGATGCAGCCACCACACAGCTCCACCGATGCAGCCACCACACAGCTCTACCATGCCCCCACCACACAGCTCCACCGACACAGCTCTACCGATGCACCCACCACCCAGCTCCACCGATGCAGCCACCACACAGCTCCACCGATGCAGCCACCACACAGCTCCACCGATGCAGCCACCACACAGCTCCACCGATGCAGCCACCACACAGCTCCACCGATGCAGCCACCACACAGCTCCACCGATGCAGCCACCACACAGCTCCACCGATGCAGCCACCACACAGCTCCACCGATGCAGCCACCACACAGCTCCACCGATGCAGCCACCACACAGCTCCACCGATGCACCCACCACACAGCTCCACCAATGCACCCACCACACAGCTCCACCGACACAGCTCCACCGATGCACCCACCGCCCAGCTCCACCGATGCAGCCACCACACAGCCCCACCGACACAGCTCCACCGATGCACCCAGCTCCACCGATGCACCCACCACACAGCTCCACCGACACAGCTCCACCGATGCACCCACCACACAGCTCCACCGATGCACCCACCACACAGCTCCACCGACACAGCTCCTCCGAGGCACCCACCACACAGCTCCACCGATGCACCCACCACACAGCTCCACCGATGCACCCACCACACAGCTCCACCGATGCACCCACCACACAGCTCCACCGATGCACCCACCACACAGCTCCACCGATGCACCCACCACACAGCTCCACCGATGCACCCACCACACAGCTCCACCGACACAGCTCCACCGATGCACCCACCACCCAGCTCCACCGATGCACACACCACACAGCTCCACTGACACAGCTCCACTGATGCACCCACCACACAGCTCCACCGATGCACCCACCACACAGCTTCACTGAGGTACCCACCATACAGCTCCACCAAGGCACCCACCACACAGCTCCACCAAGGCACCCACCACACAGCTCCTCCGAGGCACCCACCACACAGCTCCACAGATGCACCCACCACACAGCTCCACAGATGCACCCACCACACAGCTCCACAGATGCACCCACCACACAGCTCCACAGATGCACCCACCACACAGCTCCACAGATGCACCCACCACACAGCTCCACAGATGCACCCACCACACAGCTCCACAGATGCACCCACCACACACCTCCACCGAAGCACCCACCACACACCTCCACCGAAGCACCCACCACACAGCTCCACCGATGCACCCACCACCGCCGAGGCACCCACCACACAAATCCGCCGAGGCACCCACCACACAGCTCCACCGATGCACCCACCACACAGCTCCACCAATGCACCCACCACACAGCTCCACCAATGCACCCACCACACAGCTCCACCAATGCACCCACTAAGCTCCACCGTTGCACACACCACTCAGCGCAACCACAGCATCACTCAGCGCAACCACAGCATCACTCAGCACCACCACAGCATCACTCAGCGCAACCACAGCATCACTCAGCGCAACCACAGCATCACTCAGCGCAACCACAGCATCACTCAGCGCAACCACAGCATCACTCAGCGCAACCACAGCATCACTGGTTCAAATATGTTCTTTCAATGTTTCAAACTGTTTTCAAGCTTTCACGCTTTATTACAAATCACAAAAAGATGTTAATATTTCACTTCTGTTCTTGGATTTTCGTCGCAATAAAAAACACTGAACATAATCTTCACAAAAGTTATTTACAAAAGTTTAAGCTATTGCCATTACAAATTAAATTATTTAAGTATTATTTAAAAGCCATTGTTATTTGTAATATCAATACATCTAAGTCACGTAAATACAAAACATGTTGCATTACAAATGCTATAGGTGTCACATTTGCGAAAGTTATAACTATTGGCATTGTAAATGACAAAGCTATTATTTAGCTATTTTAAAAAATAACACAAATAAAAAAAATTCATTTGTAAGACCAATAGCTCAAACTTTCCTAATGCGAGCCCTATTGCATTTCCAATGCTTGTTTTCCCTTTTCCCCTTTTGCCTCTTAACCCCTTTTTGTCCACTATATTTTTGGTGTTGACCTTAGGGCTTGGGGTGCCTTATCATTTCTATACAATGAAGAGGCACAGGTGCTCTTTCAGAATGGAGGTAGGGCAGGTACCCTCACAAAATGGTGGTCTGTTAACTGACAGAATTTTACCTCAGAACCCTTAACCATAGGTTTGTATGGAGGATCTAGAACCTTCCGGTCCATTCTATTGACCTGGGCCTATGGGTATATAAGGTCAGTACCTGGGCGGCCATTTTGTGTTGCAGGGATAGCTAGCTGGAGTGCAGGCTGTGGCGTAAGAGGGATAGGATATTCAGAGGGTTGACTTCTTTTAAGGGTTGCTTCCTTACTGCAGTTACCACCCCGGCCGTAGATCTGACCCTGTCTAAATATCCTGACCCTGCATAGATATTCTATTACTGAACCCTGCCCTGAAATCATAGGAGAAACTGATGCTTTCACTGAATTCTATCAAGTGATTGTTGGGGCTCGTGCGGAGTCAAGAGTACCGCCCCCTTTGTCCCTCGGTAGGAAGAGCAGATTACCGACGCTGGGTAGCCCATGGAGGGTAAAGAAGGAACAGTGAGAACTTGTCACCCTCTCCCATTTCCTTTACGATCCCGCACCTGACAAGGACTGCCCTCTCACATACGCCGAGGAGCGCTATCCCAAAGCCACTTCTCCCCCTTTCTAGGGACGAGCTTGCTGGGGACCCGTTGAGCTGTAAGGACCGCCTGTTCCGCGACATCGGGGTTAGAGGTGCCCGGGTGGGTGTTACGTCTCCCTTCCAGATAGGGGGGGAGGGGTGTCTGTGATAAAGACACCGCCGGTGCTGCTGCTGGTCGCTGAGGTGGCTACTGAGGAGGCGGCAGCACAGACCCGAGGCGTCAGCTTGCCGCGCAGGCCCAGCGGAGGTCTTGTCAGCGTACCAGAGGGGCAGCACTGCGACACAACTACTCCCTTCCCGCGCAGGCTGAGTAAAGCGCAGCTTCTAGGAGGGAAATGAAGAAAGTGCCTTGGTGAGTGATCAGGCTGAGGAAGAGTCAACTGACTCGCGAAGTGGAAGAGTCTCCCCTCCCGCGCAGGCCCAGAGAGTGAATCGGCCTGGCAGGAGAGGGAGCAGACGCTAAAGGAAGAGACTGCCGTTAGTGAGGTAACATCTCCAGCTGCACGTGTCGGCTGGGTCTGGACTAACAACTACACAGCTACAAGTAAGCAGGGATCTGGGGGCTGGTGCAGAACATAAAAACGGAGGCATCGCTACAGGGCTTAGTGGATGAACTACTTTCCTGAGACCTCAAGGAAGCTGTCATATAGGCCAGGGGAGCCTGCATTGATAAGACGGTCACTCTGGAACAAGAGAGCCGCCATTCATAGCACTACTGCTGGCTCATGATCCTGATGTAATTTAATGCCTATTCTTAACTCACTAGGGGTGAACAGTCTTGTTACCTGTCAATGCATTATCTGACCTTATTATAAGGGATATATCAATTGTTCTCCAGAATATAATATTGCGCAATCTTGCTTCTTTGAATTGATGTGGGTGTTTTCCTACTGACAAATTGTATTTAAAACCACAAAAGTACTGGCTGAAATTTAGAGCAATAGGGGGGTTTACTGAACTCATTTCCAATAGAGAACAAGGATCTAGAACTAACTGCAATGATGAATTCATATTGATACTGGTAATCCAATGTGGAAGTGCTTGCTGTGCTTAAACAATACATGTCTGATGGAGTAAGAACGCTTGAAGAATTTTTATAAAGCATTCCATATTTTTAGGTTTTGCCTGGCGAAAAGATGCGCTCTGCGCATCTTTTTCGCGCAGGCGAAAACCTGATGAGAATGGTACGGGAGACAGGAACGCCCCCGTCTTTCATTGGCTAGCTCCATAAATGGAGGCTAGCCATTGGAAGACGGGCCTGTCCGTCAATGCCGGACCAGATTCGGGGGCGTTCCCGAGATTTTTTGGCTTTTGGCTACGTCACGCTACGTCAGCCAAAAGCCCTCGGGAACGCCCCCGAATCTGTTCCGGCATTGAGCCGACTCCCGCCTTCCTGACCTTCTGTGTTTCTTCCCTCAGGCTCGGACGGGAAATCACTCCTGTCTTTACATCATCTCATGTGCACCCGGAGCTACACCCCAGGCAGCTAGAAATCTATCACTTCAGAATCTAATTGTGTTCCCTTTAAAATATCTTGATGCCTGCGGGGGATGAAGGGGTCACATCTTTGGGACGAACCCAGGAAACGTGTGTTCTGTTATTGGGGTTTGTAAAGCACAAGTAACACAGTTCTTGGCGCTAGCTAAGAATGCAGTGAATGGTATAAGGGGAGGAAACTGGGAGGCCAAGGAGAGATAAAAAGCCATTCCGGAAGTCCAGTAGGTTGGGTCCATTTTTGATATGCAAAATGTGCTTTTTAAATTATTATCGTTGTTGTTGTTGTTGTTTTTATTGTTATTGACCTCAGACACGCGGCCCCTTTCTGCTCGGCTCCTGCCTCAGGTAGAAGTCACCATGTCCCCTGCGCCTCTGTCCCGTGCATCCCCGTGCGCCTCCTCCTTCCCTCTTGTCCTGCTCCTCTGCCTCCTTTCCCTCTGCACCGGTCCCGTGCCCCTGTTTCGAGAGTGTCAGTCCCTCGTGCCCTTGCCCAGGTGCCCCCTGCCTCAGTGCCACGTGTCTGTTCCCTTTGCCTTAGTTGACAGTTCTCCGGTCCCCGACCCGGTGATTCAGCCCTGGTGCTCCTGTCCCTCCCCCTTGCCTGTCTCGTATGCCCATGTCTCGTGTGACTCTCCCGTGTGCCCCTGTCCCATGTGCCACCCCTGACCTGTGTTCCTCTGTTCCGTTTGCCTGTCCCATGTGCCAATGTCCCTTGAGACTCTGTGTGCCTGCCTCATGTGCCCCAGCCCCGTTTACCTGTCCCGTGTTCCTCTGTTCAGTTTCCCTGTCCCTTGAGCCTGTCTGTGTGCCTGTCCCATGTGCCCCTGTCCCGTGATCCTCTGCGCCTGTCCCATGTGCCCCTGTCCCGTGAGCCTCTGTGTGCCTGTCCCGTGTGCCCATGTCCCGTGAGACTCTGCCTGTGTTCCTCGTGTGCCCCTCCCCACGTGCGCCCGGTTCTCCCAGCTCCACCGTGCCTGCAGGGTGCCAGGCTGCCTACCTGGGGTTGCTGCCGGCCGGTCCCGGTGCGCTCCGGCGGGGGCTGCTCCGATGCCGTGTGTGCTGAGTCCGGACTCCACGCCCCTGACCCCGCGGCTTGAGGTTCTTATCCCCTTTCGTTCCTGTCCCTGCTCGGTTTCCCTTTTCTTGTGTGCTTTATCAGTGAACCATTTCTGCTTTAACTCTGAACTTTCTATTCGGCCGCCTCTCCCAGACCCCTGTCTTTACTGCCCTCTGTCCATTCTCTCGGCCTCACAGTGTTTGTCCGGGGAGTCACTCTCTGCCCGCTGTCCCTCTCGCTCTCTGTCTCTCTGTATTCTTGTATTCTTGTCACCTGCTCTCTGCTCTGTGTCTCTCTCGATCTCTGCTCCCAGCCCTCATCTACTTCCTTCTCCCTGTTTTTGTTGACTCTCACTTTCCTTCTGTCTCTGATTTGTCTCTTCCCCTGGCCTCCCCTGTCTCAGCTCTCAGTGCTCATCTGTCCCTGCTGTCCGTCTCCTCCCTCTCTCTCTCTCTGCTTCCAGCCTCCCTCTCCCCTGGCCCTGCTCTCCTCTCCTCTCTGTTCTGCCCGGCACTTGCCTTTATAATCTCGCTGTAATTGCTTTTAATCGGATTGACGGCTCTCTCCTCTCTGCTCCTGGATAGGTCTCCAGGCCCCACTCAGGCTCCGCCTGACGAGAAACGTAATTTCTCAGCAAAACGCCTGTGTGTTTTACCCTCTCTCGGTTTCCCTCCGGCGTGTTCTGCCCCCCACCTGCTCCCAGATACTGGCCCAGTGGCACGGGCCCTGGTGCCAACCAGGAAAAGTGCCTCTGGTGACCCGGTTGGGAATTAAAATCTGAATGCAGTGGGCCTCTGGGAGCACTGGTGCCGCTGCACCTGCTGCACAGTGATAGCCACGCCGCTGCTAGTTCTCATGCACTGGGATGCCCCCTGATCCCTAGGCCGCACGGCTCCCTGCTCCCGCGGGCCCAGTCTCATGCAGGCCTCTCTCCTACAGACCTGAAATTCCTTCATGGCCTGTGCGGTTCTGTACCCACCCTGGCATGGATGCCTCTTCCTCGTGCAAGCCTGCGCCATCTTATGCAGATCGCCACTCTACCCTGCTTCTCCCGAAGGTTCACTGCCCTCTCACCCTGCATCTCTTGCAGGGCTCTTGTATCTTCCCTGCTTCTCCCTGAAGGCTTACTGCCCTCTCGCCCTGCATCTCTACCATCTTCCCTGCTTCGCCCGAAGGTTTACTGCCCTCTTGCCCAGCATCTCTTGCAAGGCTCCTGCATGGCTCTGTGAGGGTGTGTGTGGAGGGCTCTGTGTGGCTGTGTGTGTGGGGAGCTTTGTGTGGCTGTGTGTGTGGGGAGCTTTGTGTGTGGGGGGCTTTGTGTGGCTGTGTGTGTGGGGGGCTCTGTGTGGCTGTGTGTGTGGGGGGCTCTGTGTGGCTGTGTGTGTGTGGGGGGCTCTGTGTGGGTGTGTGTGGGGGGGGGCTCTGTGTGGGTGTGTGGGGGGGGCTCTGTGTGTGTTTGTGTGTGTCATTTGCGAGAGATAAAGCTAGTGGCATTGTAAACGACAATGCCATTTATTTATTTAAAAAAAAACATAAATAAAAATAATGTCAAGAGCAATGCCAATAGCTCTAACTTTAACAAAGGCAAAACCATTGCATTGTAAATGCTTGTTCTAAAGTGAAGGTGTGGTGTCTTCTTTTAGTGGATGGGCACTGGGTTACTGTGATAAGTGGGATGCAAGCATAGCACAATTGCCTTTGAGATAGGGTAGCCTGGCACAGAGTGAAAAGACCTATGTGGACTGGTAACTCCAGGTCCAACATATTGGTGTTCAGTGGTGGGATCAGAGTGCGCTACTTAGCAGTGGCTTAGTGTGCACCACGTACCTACACCTGGAGTTTTCCCCTGGCGGACTCCCTAATTAGAAGTTTTGTTTTTTCAAATTCCTCTCGTGGTGGGTGGAGGTTGCCCTTAGTTAACGCCTCTTGCTTGAATTCTCCAAAATAACCGTCTGAGGCCCCGCTTGGCAAAATGGAGTCTGAATTAGATGAGTTGGAAACCTATACAGCGGCCCAGCTCAAGGAATTTTGCCAGGAAAAGGGGGTGTTCTTTAAGCATTGGGCAAAGAAGGTGGAACTTCAAACCAGCTTAAGAGCATGGGTGGCAGCTCACCCAGATGGGAGAAAGGAAGAGGAAGAGGAGGATCGTGACACCGCCATTGAAGCAGAAATGCTGTACCAAACCGAAGGGGGAATTTACTGTGTGGGTGTACTTGTAAAGCGCACTACGACTCCAAGGAGTATCTAGACGCTGAAGACCGCTGGGGAACCCGTCCTGGTTTTCCCTGTGAGATGGTCCCTTTCTGGGTATCTCCAAGGTGAAACCAGGCATCCCCGGCATCTGTGGGGGGCCGTTGTAGAGATGAGGCAAGCTTAATGCCCAGAGTTGCCGAGTGTGTTCCCAGGTTAGAGTAGGCACCGAGGCGAGAATTAGCGAGTCCGTTTTGACCCTGGTCCACGACCCTGCCGCGTCGGGAATTGAACCCTGGTCCCGGCCGTTCTCTGCTTACGGGTCTGGCGCCTCTAACCAGTGCTACCAGGTCCTAGTACACCTTCGAGGGCGGGCAGTAGTATATCTGGAAGAGGCCTGACTGCAGCAGAGTTAGCTGACAGGAGGGAGGAACGACTATTAAAATGGGAGTTAGCTAGGTTGGAAAAGGAGAGGGGGGAGACGAGGCTCGCTCATGAGCTTAGCTTAAAGGAGTTAGACCTCAAAGCCCTACAGGTAGGGACCTCCAGTACTCCTAATGGTGGCAGCACACCCAAAGAAACAACCAGGGAACCCAGACCCTATTTGTCCAAAGACTTAGTCGCCAGTTTTAGTGTGGGAGACGATATTGCCAAGTGCTTGGCTGCCTATGAGGTCTCGCTAAGAGCCCATGGGATAGAGAGTCACTGGGGGGGGGTGGCCTGTATAACTATATGCCTTCAGTAGGGAGGGATGCACTTCTGGCCCTAGAACAGGAGGAATAGACTAATTACCCCACCACGAAAGTGGCACTGATCAGGAAGTTTGGGCTGACCCCTGAGAAATACAGACAAATTCAGGAACAGCCACAAACTGATTACACAGAACTGGATGGATTTCCTAGACTATGCCAAGAAGTCCCTAGAGGGTTGGGTGCAGGGCAGCGAGGCGGTTGACTACGAGGGGTTGTACGACTTGGTATTGAAGGAGCACCTACTCGAGAAATGGTTTCCAGAGCTGCGTCAACACCTGGTGGGCAGCAAGCTGACCAGCCCCAGGAAGCTTGCGGAGGAGGCGGACATCTGGGCTAGTACCCGGGTGTCCTCCAAGGGGACTGGAGGAGATTCCCAAAGGACTGGTCAGGGCACTCCCCAGAAGAAAGAGGGGGGAGATAAGAAGAGGGAGTTCTCAAAAGGCCCCCAAAACAGTTTCCAAGGAAGGGGATCAAGTTTCACACCTAGAACCAACCCACAGAAAAACCCTCATCCTGACCATAGTCAGCAGCCAAGGGTTGTCCGCTGTTATGAATGTGGTGGGGTTGGGCACTATAAAGGAGAGGTCAAGTGCCCAAAGAGACCACCCCCTCCCACTGGAGGAAAAACCACGGGAGTGGCTAGTGAAGTGCTCGGGAGGAGTTGCCCTTGGATAAGGGAGGGGAGTGGGCGGGAATAACCTTAGTGTCCCTGGGATACAAAGAGATGGTTCCCAAGATCCAGGTGCCCCCAAATACCACCAAGTATGGGCAGTGGGTCACCATCAATGGCCAAAGAGGGGAAGCTCTGAGGGACACAGGTGCCAGTATGACTATGGTAAGGAGTCATCTGGTGTCCCCAGAGCAGGTGATCCCAAACGTACTCCACCCCGCCGCAATGGCTGACGGCAGACTAGGTCACTACCCTGTGGCTGAAGTCCCCTTTGAGTGGTAAGGGGTCGTAGGTCCTCTCGAGTTGCCGTAAGCCCTGCCGTGCCAGTCGATTGTCTGTTGGGGAATGATATGGAGCACAATGCTTGGAAGGAGGTGGAATACCGGACCCATTCGGAGATGCTGGGTACACCTGATTGGGCTTGTGTAAGTACAAAGTCCGCGACTACCCGGAGGGAGAGTTCGCAAGGGCTGGAGCCTGGAACAAAAGGCACAGCCAGCTGCCCAAAAGGGGACGACCCAGGGGCGGGAGAACCTTGCCTCGGAATCCACACCCCATGAGATGGATGGGAAACCTGAGATGGTGGATCCGGAGTCCACAGAGGGGGATGTTGCCTCCCTGGAGGACCTACCCATCCCTGCGGATTGGCGAGGGGAGGGGGGGGGGGCCTATCAGGGAAGAGTTTTGTCAGGGCCAGAAGGAGTGCCCTACCCTTGAGGGTCTGAGGCGACAGGCCGAAGCCCAGGCAGCAGGTAACATTGCAGGGAACTTCCACATTTACTGGGAGGAAGGTCTTCTCTACAGTGAACCCAAAGCTCCAGTGCACGGTTCGTCACGGGCCTTGGTAGTCCCCCAAAGTTACCGAGCCTTTCTCTTAGAATTGGCTCACGAAATACCCTTGGCAGGACACCTGGGTCAGGACAAGACCTTTGCCCGGTTTGTCCCTCATTTCTACTGGCCTCAAATGAGGGTGGCGTCTGACACTTTCTGTAGGACGTGTGTGTCTTGCCAAGCCATTGGGAAGACATGGGTTAAGCTGAAAGCTCCCCTGGAACCACTACCTGTCGTTAGAACCCCCTTTGAAAGGGTGGGCATCGACATTGTGGGGCCATTGGATCCACCCACTTCCGCTGGTCACAGGTTTATCCTGGTTCTGGTGGATCCCGCCACTCGGTACCCAGAGGCAATTCCTTGGAGGACTGTTACTGCACCTGCAGTGACTTGGGCCCTGATGGGGATTTTTACCAGAGTGAGTTTCCCCAAGGAAGTTGTGTCTGATAGAGGGACCAACTTCCTGTCAGCCTATATGAGGGCTATGTGGAAGGAATGCAGGGTTACCTATCGTTTCTCCACCCCTTACCACCCTCAGACCAATGGTCTGGTGGAAAGGTTCAATAAAACCTTGAAAGGCATGATCAAAAGCCTGCCTGAGAGCCTGTGGAGGAAAAGGGACGTCCTCCTACCCTGTCTGTTGTTCTCATACAGGGAAGTGCCACAGAAAGGAGTGGGCTTCAGCCTGTATGGGTACCCTGTCAGAGGACCACTCAGCCTGGTGAAAGACAGATGGGAAAAGACTCCCAAGAAGCTTCCCCAGGATGTGGTGAGCTACATGCTGGCCTTCAGGAGCCAAATGGCCAAGTTGTGGAAGCAAGCTTCTGACAACTTGGAAGCCAGCTAGGCAGTTATGAAAGAGTGGTATGACCACAATCCTCACCCAGTGGAGTTGGAGCCTGGCCAGAAAGTGTGGGTGATGGAGCCTGGAGAGCATAGTGCCTTCCAGGATCGCTGGACAGGCCCCTTTGAGGTGATTGAGAAGAAGCGCAAGGTCACTTACTTAGTGGACCTTAAGACCCCCAGACAGCCCCATCGGGTGCTCCATGTCAACCGCCTCAAACCCCACCATGAGAGGCCCGAGGTCGTCTTGATGATGGTGACTGATGGAGTAGAGGAAGAGGAAAGTGAGCCTCTTCCGGACCTATTTTCGTCTCAAGAGAAGGATGGGTCTGTGGAGGGAGTGATTCTCTCACCCTCCCTAATTCCTGAACAGCGGAGGGACTGCAGTCAAGTCCTGGAGCAGTATTCCTCGCTGTTCTCCCTTATCCCGGGAAGGACCCACATGTGGACCTATGATGTGGACACAGGGGATAGCCCACCTGTGAAGTCTAAGACCTACCGGCTGTCAGATAAGGTTATGGCCAGCATTCATAGTGGTCACTAAGATGCTGGAGCTAGGAGTGATTGAACCTTCAAGTAGCCCCTGGTCCAGTCCGGTGGCCGGGCACCACTCCGGAACTCAGGTTCTGTGTGGACTGAATTCAGTGACACAAACTGATGCTCATCCAATCCCTAGGGCGGATGAGCGCATTGACCGGCTGGGAGCTGCCCAATATCGTACCTTTGACCTCACATCAGGGTACTGGCAGATTTCCCTTACAGATGGAGCAAGGGAAAGGTCAGCCTTCTCCACGCCTGAGGGCCACTACCAGTTCTGTGTGATGCCCTTTGGGCTCAAGAACGCTCCTGCCACGTTTCAGCGGCTGGTGAACCAGGTCCTCTCCAGGATGGAGGCCTTCTATGCTGCTTATCTAGATGACATTGCAGTCTTCAGCAGCAGCTGGGAGGACCACTTGTGTCAATTACAGGCTGTTCTCCAAGCCCTGAAACAGGCTGGCTTGACAATCAAGGCCAGCAAATGCCAGATCGGGCAGGGGTCGGATGCCAGATCGGGCAGGGGTCGGTGGTGTACCCAGGCCACTTGGTGGGCAGGGGGAAGGTGCAGCCCCTCCAGGCTAAGATTGAGACGATCATGGCCTGGGAAACCCCCAATACTCAGACGGAAGTCCGAGCTTTTCTGGGCCTCACAGGATACTACCATCGCTTCGTTAAAGGGTATGGCAACATTGAGGCACCCCTAACGGAGCTCACATCTAAGAAACAACCTCGACGGGTGGTTTGGACGGAGGCGTACAGCGAACCCTTTGTCACTCTGAAACAAGCAATGTGTGCTGCTCCTGTCTTAAAGGCCTCTGACTTTTCCAAGGAGTTCATTGTCCAAACGGATGCATCAGAGCATGGCATTGGGGCAGTGTTATCGCAACTCAATGAAGAGGGCCTGGACCAACCGGTTGTCTTCCTATCAAGGAGACTGCTTCCCGGGAACAGAAGTGGAGTGCAATTGAGCAGGAAGCTTTTGCGGTGGTATGGGCTCTGAAGAAGCTGCAACCATACCGGTTTGGCTTGCACTTCCTTGTGCAGACTGACCACTGGCCCCTTCGTTGGCTGATGAAAATGAAGGGAGAGAATCCCAAGTTGTTGAGATGGTCCATCTCCCTTCAGGGAATGGACTTCGGGTGGAACATCGGCCTGGAGTGGATCACGCCAACGCAGACTGTCTCTCAAGGTACTTCCGCCTTAGTGATGAGAACTCCCAAGGGGTTGTGTAGCTCTCCCCAATTTCAGTTGGGGGGGGGGGGGGGGGGGGGGGGGGGGGTAGGAACGCGTGTTAGACCTGTCAGCCCTTTGGGTGGTCCCTCCTAATTTATCCCTTTTTTTTCCCCTTTTGCCTCTTAACCCCTTTTTGTCCACTATATTTTTGGTGTGGCCCTTAGGGCGCCTTATCATTTCTTTACAATGAAGAGGCACAGGTGCTCTTTCAGAATGGAGGTAGGGCAGGCACCCTCACAAAATGGTGGCCTGTTAACTGTCAGAATTTTACCTCAGAACTTAGCCATAGGTTAGTATGGAGGGATCTAGAACCTTCCAGCCCATTCTAGTGACCTGGGCCTAGGGGTATATAAGGTCAGTACCTGGGTGGCCATTTTGTGTTACAGGGATAGCTAGCTGGAGTGCAGGATGTGGCGTAATAGGGATAGGATACTCAGAGGGTTGACTTCTTTTAAGGGTTGCTTCCTTACTGCAGTTACCACCCCGGCCGTAGATCTGACCCTGCCTAAATATCCTGACCCTGCATAGATATTCTATTACTGAGCCCTGCCCTGAAATCTAAGGAATAGGAGAAACTGACGCTTTCACTGAATTTTATCAAGTGACTGTTGGGGCTCGTGCGGAGTCAAGAGTACCGCCCCCTTTGTCCCTCGTTAGGAAGAGCAGATTACCGACGCTGAGAAGCCCAGGGAGGGTAAAGAAGGAACAGTAAGAACTGGTCACCCTCTCCAGTTTCCTTTACGATCCCGCACCGGACAAGGACTGTCCTCTCACCTGCGCCGAGGAGCGCTGTCCCGAAGCGACTTCTCCCTCCTGCTAGGGACGAGCTTGCTGGGGCCCGTTGAGCTGTAAGGACCGCCTGTTCCGCGACATCGGGGCTAGAGGTGCCCGGGTGGGTGTTACGTCTCCTTTCCAGATAAGGCGGGGGTGGGTCTGTGATAAAGACGCCGCCGGTGCTGCTGCTGGTCGCTGAGGTGGCTAGTGAGGAGGTGGCAGCACAGACCCGAGGCGTCAGCTTCCCGTGCAGGCCCAGCGGAGGTCTTGTCAGCGTACCAGAGGGGCAGCGCTGCGACACAACTACTTCCCTCCCGCGCAGGCCCAGTAAAGCGCGGCTTCTAGGAGGGAAACGAAGAAAGTGCCTTGGTGAGTGATCAGGCTGAAGAGGAGTCGACTGACTCGGGAAGTGGAAGAGTCTCCCCTCCCGCGCAGGCCCAGAGAGTGAATCGGCCTGGCAGGAGAGGGAGCAGACGCTAAAGAAAGAGACTGCCGGTAGTGAGGTAACATCTCCAGCTGCTCATGTCGGCTGGGTCTGGACTAACAACTACACAGCTACAAGTAAGCAGGGATCTGGGGGCTGGTGCAGAACATAAAAACGGAGGCATCGCTACAGGGCTTAGTGGATGAACTACTTTCCTGAGACCTCAAGGAAGCTGTCATATAGGCCAGGGGAGCCTGTATTGATAAAGACGGTCACTCGAACTAGAGAGCCGCCATTCATAGCACTACTGCTGGCTCATTATAAGAGTAAACCTGAAGCCAGAACATTACGGGTGACCAAATCGAATGCATGATCCTGATGGAATTTAATGCCTATTGACACTGTTTGGATATTGTGCTGGTCAAAGGAGGCTAAGGAGATTTATGGGCAATGATGGGTGCTTTATGTTTATTCACTTATGCCGGAAGAAATTTTATGGGGCCCAGATGATGCCAATCTATGGCTTAATATTGTTGCGGTTTAACAACATTACTGCATAATTTTGAGATTAAAGTGTTAAGTGTAATTTACATTGCACACTCAAAGATGGCGTCCAATGTTTGCAATAGGGTTATGGTCCCTTTTTGATTGCCATTAGACTAAGAAACTTTATTAGTCTGTGACGATAGCGGTGTCATGAACACCGACGAAGGCTTGAAGCCGAAACGCTTCTGTTCGCTTTGAAATAAAGAAGCCTGCTGTGAAAGCTCTCCCTGGAGTGCGTTTTTTAAAAAACGAAGGAATATGAGCACCAGATGATGCGGCTATCCACGGCCGCTAACCGCACCCGCCTGTGCACCGGATAGGAGGTGGAAAGTGAATATATATATATATATTCCAACAATTGTTTGATCCCAGAGGAAAAAACCGTGGTCGCACCAGGAAACTCCGTTTCAAATGCCTTTTAATGAATTAAACAAGTAGCTTGCGCTCAATTCCGACATGTTTCGTTCCTCCTGGAACTTTTTCCAAGGTAAGCCTCGCTCTTGCATCACCCCACAGTCCGATGTTTAAAGTCATTTCGTTTGCCTCCAATGGCATTCATTTATGGAATCACTTCCGGTTGAAATGCGTTGTGGGACTTGTGGTCGTGCCTTAATCCCAGACCATTTGATGCACAGTCCGAGTTCTTTAAAGATCGTTTTTCATTGTTTTTCTGTGTCTCCCTCGGTGTTGTCTTCCCGGTTAGATTATTGTTTTCTGACACTTCAAGTCGGACCTGTGATTCAAGGAGTCCGTTCAATATTTAAAACCCTCCAGTGGGTAGAGCGCTACGCTGCTGTTCTTGCGATGCTTGTTTCAAAGTACATCAATTGGATGATGAGCTTCCACGGGTCAGCCTACATTGGAGACTGACACTAAAAAACCAATACCGAGATCCAGTCCTCGGTGGCACCCATCTCCCTTTCTTCGGTTTTACCGAATTGCAACAGGATGGTTCAAGGCGGGAGATTGCTGGCGCTCTTGTGGCGGTGTGAGACCTTCGGCTGAACCACGCCGATACGTATTCCAACAATTGTTTGATCCCGGATATACACACACACACATATACATATACACACATACATACACACAGGTTCTGTTTCTATTCGAAGAACTTCACACCACTTCCAGCAAGCAACCCTGCAACGCGAGCGAGAGAACGAGACAGACCACGGAATCAGGTGCAGTAATTTTATATGCCCAGAACAGCTACACGTTTCAGGCTTTCACGAGCCCTTGTTCACGCTGCAAGTCAATAAAGTTTTTTTGTTGCTTTTATATTAGTGCAAAAGAAAATGTGCTCACCCCTAACTGTGACATCATACATCACATGGTCATGGACATAGAAAACATTTCTTATCTTATTTTACGAAGATAATGAAAAACAGTCCTTTTAACAGCATAAATGCCATTACATTTCTTTCAGTAAAACAAAAGTTTTCTAAAGTCATAATATCACTGGATGAATCCACTATTGACTATTTAACTTTGAGCAATTGTCTGTATGAATACATAACAAAATAAATGTAAGCTCAATTATAGGCCACCATATGTGCTTGTTCGTGGATATCCAATATATAAATCGTAAGAAATCTACCATGGATATAAAAGGGACATATGTGCAAAGCAGCAAACATATATAAAGTGCAGACAGATGTGCAGATATTGGGAAGTGCAAAAAAGACGGAATTGGGTATGAATATAAAGTGCAAATGACTGTTTGATATATGAGGCGTATCAATATTGTAACCAACAATTATTACAGAACCCTGTAATGATTTAGTTAAAATCATATCAATTACCTTCTAAATTTCATCAAAACAGTAAAAAGCTAATGCGATACAAAATGGACAATATTTAGAGAAATGAGTCATAAAAAAGTAGAAAATTAGATACAAAATTACGTTAAATGACCTATAATGTAAAGTTGAGATATACACATTTATCCCAACATGATAAAATATTCCATAAAACTACTCTATAAAAAAGAGAGATTTCAGAAAATATTGCACGTCAGGATAAGAGGTAAAAACTAAATATATATACACACATTTATGCTTATATTCTCATCATTCATACCATACATATATATATATATATATATATATATATATATACATATACACATACACACACACAATAATTGATATTAATCATGTCAATAAATAGTGCAATTATAGTAGACAAATATAAATCCATTATTTCATATTTAAATAAATGTGAAAAACAAGACCAGATGTTATTAGCCAGTATTCCTCCAAGTCCTCAGACTTAGGGAACCTATATAATGGGACTGGGTAGTGTGAGATAAACTACTTTAACATATGTGGGTAGGAATAAACTGGTGTACATGAGGGACTAAACAAAGCTATGCAATTCCTCAATATTGTTTAACCCAATCAAGTTTTAAGATCATTTTAGTTTCCATTTGTCTTAGTAGGCGCATGCGATTCCTACCTCTTTTAAGTATAGGGATGGCCCCCACCACATAGTATCTAAGACAGTTTAAATCTTTATTGTGAACGTCTTTGAAGTGGCGGGCCACCGGGTAGGATGGGTCGCTGTGTAGTATGGCTCTTAGATGTTGCAGAATTCTTACGTGCACCTGTAGCTTTGTGCTTCCCACATAATTTAAACCACAGGTGCACGTGAGAACAGACTGCAAAATCTGTTTTGCAATTAAAATTGCCTCTAATAGGTTATGGTTATATATATCCTACTGGCGGTCGCCAGTAGGTAGTTATAGTTAGGACCTTGTTTCCATAGGAAATAAGCAACATTCTATTGGGAATAACTTTGGCGCCGGTTGATGAATCTCCACGAATTTCTCAAAGAAGATGGCCAGCTCCGCTCCGCTCCTTCCCTTAAAGTCTCGGGAAGATTTGTCAAGCGGGGGCCGAGAAAAAAAGGGGGGGGTCCCAAAACGTGTTTTCCCCATTGTTAATTTCCATAGGACGATTAGACACGGCTACAGCCCGAACCGCTGAACGGAATAACACCAAATTTGGGAAAATGGTAGGGTCTGGTACGCTTTTGTTTAAATGGTGTAAATCCCTCCAGTAGTTCCTGAGAAAATTAAAGTTGAAATCCATTATATATCTATAAGCACGCACCAAGGCAAAAACTGTGGGTCCCCCTAGGCCTGCTCATGGGGTCCCACAAGGACCCCCAAGGCCAAAAATGTTTTTTTTTTTAAACCCGGTAGGTTTATTTAAAAATGACCCCAAAGAGGGACCAAATTGTGGGGGCATAGTGATAAGTGTGGGGGGTGCCCAATCCCCCCCACACTGCCCCGGAGACCGCAGCCCTCCGGGCAAAGCAACGCAGCCACCTGGCGCTTACTGGAGGCTCCTGGTAGGCTAGTTGCCTCCCAGGGGCACCCAGTATGCAAGGGGAATTTGTTCCCCCTCTGCAAACACGCCCGGGGGCTGCGTTGCAGAGGTGTAAAAAAAAAAAAAAAAAAAAAAAAAGTGTGGCCTCATTACACCTCTCTGCAATGCAGCCCCCTGGCACATACAGAAGGTTCCAGGTGGGCTAGTTGGCCCCCAGGGACAACCAATATAAAAGTAGAATTAGTTTCCCTTCTGCAAACGCACCAGGGGGCTGCATTGCAGAGAGATGTAAAAAGGGGCATAGCCTCATTACACCTCTCTGCAATGCAGCCCCCTGGCGCATACTGGAGGTACCAGGTGGGCTAGTTGGCCCCCAGGGACCCCCAGTATGCAAGGGGAATTAGTACCCCCTCTGCAAACGCGCCCGTGGGCTGCGCTGCAGAGTTGTAAAAAAGGGTGTGGCCTCATTACACCTCTCTGCAATGCAGCCCCCTGGGGAATACTGGAGGTTCCTGGTGGGCTAGTTGGCCCCCAGGGATCCCCAGTATGCAAGGGGAATTAGTTCCCCCTCTGCAAACGCGTCAGGGGGCTTTGTTGCAGAGAGGTGTAGACATTTTTTTTCATTTTATATTAAAAATATGTAATGTAATTTAAAAAATAAAATATCTAAAAATAAATTTAAAATAATGTAGTAAATCATTATAAAAAATATAACAAATATTACAGTGAAAAATTCTCATTTACAAAACCATTGAAATTCACTGAAAAAACCATAGGTTTTTGCCACGTTATAGTTAGGAATTACCATTTAAAAAACCTTTGAAGTTCACATAAAAAAACCATAGGTTACAGCCACGTTATAGTTAGGAATTAGCATTTAAAAAACCTTGCAAATTCACTGAAAAAACCATAGGTTTCACACCAGTTATAGTTAACTCGCGCGCCCGCAATGCACTGCTGATGACATCACATATTACATCACTCATGACATGTCAGTGACATCACTCATGACATCACTGACGACATCATCCTTGTGGCAGACCTCCTCTCCTTTGATACACACGATCAAAAAAAGAAAGTAACATTTTCAAAAAATGGAGAAACCAATTTCAGTTAGAACAACCTATACAGTATTTAAAAAATATACATACATATCCAGTCATTCACTAACAGTTCTATATAGGCACTCGTACATGTACTCACTCATCATATGTACTCATACACATATACATCTTATTACACACCGACACTCATCCATATAGTTACTCACACATGCAAATAAACTATCAAACATCCATTTACTTGCATATACAGCTATACACCCACCACTACACTAATTTCTACAGAATCGTACACATACTTACTCTAAATCACTTATAGAAACACATACTTATTTATACAGGAACTCTTACAATCTCTCGCTCTCACATATACTCATTTATATACAATACTCACCTATACTAGTTTAAAACATATGTAGTTACTCATAAAGATACTTTTGAGACAGTCATTCACTCACTAACACTCACTAACACAACCATACACACACTCATCAACCTATAAAGTCCTGTACACATGCCGTCTTCAAAACACATACGAACAGTGAGTCAGACATTCATGCATCTGTGTTCTAAGTAATACTCCCCACCGAACCATACAGACATTCATTCTGATACTTAAAAAACAATAACCCATATACACACTCATGTAGCTACTCACCACCCCATGCAGCCACTTATATACAAAGTGAGACACTGATAGAGATATTTAAATATTTAAAGATTACTCGCTAATACACCTATTCACTGAAGATATACTTAACAAATCAGTTATACAATCAATTTTACAAAAAAAAAACATCCATTTAGACTTATTTACCCATTCAATCTTCCATCGACCTTTAGATATACATAAATCTTTTTTATATATTTATTTTTCAGAAAGAGACACATTCACTGGATGATGTCATCAGTGATGTCACTGACCATGTCATGAGTGATGTAATATGTGACATAATCAGCAGTGCATTGCGGGCGCGCGAGTTATAGTTAGCTCAGCTAACTATAACAGGGGAATTTCATAGGTTTTGTATGAGTAAAATGACCAGCTAACTATAACTGGTGTGAAACCTATGGTTTATGATATATATATACACATACACATACATATACATATACATATACACACATACACACACACCCTGGGCCAATGTTTGTGAGTACCCATGGGCTGGATGAAGGAAAGAATGCCTATCCTAAAGAAAGCGAGACTCACAGATGGAATGCACGTGGTCAGCGGAGGTAATGCTGTGGAGCAAACGGTGATAACAGACACAAAAGTGAGATTAGTTATCAGTCAACATCACGGTGAAGCACCATACAGAATTATGACGGAAAACACTGTTCTAGCAGCGAAAGGAGAAGCCGCAGAGAAAGGAGTAGCTACAAATAGTCAAATGTTCTGATTTGGTTTAATTTGTGCTGAAAGCGGTGTTATTTCCATTGGGCAGCTCAAGAACTTACAGTTCAGAAAATAAAGGATAGGAATGCTAAAAGGGATTGAAGTTTTTCTGCCTTTTACTTTAGCCACTTAAATGAGGCCTCATAATGGTTACAATAAAAAAAGTGAGCAATTATCCAACGCTGCGGTTTTACTAGTTAGGTGTTAAGCAAAAAGCAATTGAAGAGCTATACATGGCATTTTCTTGTTATTTAGGAGACCAAACCAAATTACCACCCAACCAAGCATTGAAATCGCAGGCACATACAATGTATTTAAAAAAGCATACCAAATTTGATAAAATAGGGCAGGCAAAATAAATAGTTGGCATTTAAAGTTAATATAGGAAATAAAATAAGCAGGCACTGGCAAAGCCAATAAGTCTCACCTATGAAAGTGGTCAATGCGTTTTAGCCATGTTGTACACAAACTTGGCTGCTGTTCAGCATTACTACAAGGGAGCAAAGAGGCATAGGTTACAGTGGAGGGGCATATTGAAAAGGGCCGTAGAGTGGAGTAAAGAGTCGTGGAGTGGCGTAGAGTGCCATAGCATACAGAGGAGTAAAGTGTCCGAGTGACACACACACAGTGGAGTAAGTAGAGTGGCCTAGTGTGAAATGGGATCGAGTCGAATGGAGCAGAGTGTTGTAGAGAGTCAGAGTTGAGTATCCATGTTGTGCCATTACAGAAAACACATTTTCGCTCTTCGAATTACACAGAAAATAAAGTTGAAAGAACCTAATTATTAACTGGTATGTGCTTTGGGCTAGCATACTGGGCTCTCACTGCTGCTGAGAGCCATGGCTCTTGACCCTGGATTAAAAAAATGGAACATAAGAGTATATTGTTGTGTTCATTGCTGCGAAGAACCATCTACACAAGTCAACTAGTATGGCTTTTTAAACTGTAAAAAAGTTAAATGTGTATTTTAAAAAGTAAGTTAACTCATGGCCGTCAGTCCCCATTATGGCATTAAACTTTCAATGGAGACAAACATTTCTAATGAAATATTCACCAGACACTAGTATGTCTGTACCAGATCAATATTCCACTGTTAAGTTCAGACTCTCTAAATAATGGGACACCTTCAAAGGCTTGGATTTTCTGGAATCTCCCCATTTAATGTGGGCCAGATACCTTCAAGTTTTATGATCTGTCAACTGTGAAACTAGTCCCAACCCAAAACGGTCACAATTTCTTCGTCCAGCAAATTAGAGCACATGCCATACTCTCTCGTATTCAATGCAGGACACTAGGTGGCAAACCTGGACTAGCAAAGTTGATATTAATCCTACTTCAACAAGTTTAGGCAATGATTGAGACAATTCTCATGGTAAACAATCAAAACTTGCAACAGAATATGGCAATGCAGAAAAACTCAATATAGGTATCTGTGGAACATGGGACAGCAGAGTCTAGAAACTGGTACACTGTGGTGAAGGTTCGGGCAGTCTTACGAATGAAAACAACAAAACAGCAAAGAATCAGAGAGAAAAGCACTCCTGTTGTCAACCAGCATCTACCCATAAGCTACTAAATGAGCTTACCATTTAGTCTATGATTATAAGCAAAAATAATACATTTTTCCTAACAAGACCTTTAAGAAATTTGAGGGACTTTAATACTGTTAAACAATTCTTGAGGAAACAGTACAATTAGTATTATTAGCTGCGAAGAAACTTTAATAACGTCTGTGAGCCTGAAATTTCGAAATTCATTAAGCTTAAAATTCCCTACAGCAATCATATCAAAATGAACCACAACAATAATAAAAAAAACTGCAACATCTTAAGCAATTGTACTGAACAACAGCATATATATGAGAAACAGATATACCAAATATAATAGCTTAAACCTCAGACAAATAAAAGTTCACTTATACACAGAGGAAAATAGAGCTCAAGAATGATACACAAGCCTGCTTGGAGATGAAGCAACTGTGCTACTGCGATTAAAGATGGAGAGAATCTACATCCTCTATGTCAAGAACATAAGAGAAAAACGCTTTGGGATATGCAACTTTTAAACTAGGTGTCCTGTAAAATGCATTGCTGCCTCCATTCATTCTACCAACACCTATTATGTTATGTTAATTTAATTTATATCGTGCAGATACTCGAAAGTGTCCCAGCGCAGAACATAGAGGGCAACCATCAGAAATGTATGCAAAGAAGTACGTTTTCAGATTTTTCTTGGAAAACAGCGGATCCTGAATGTTGCGGAGGGCAAAAGGGGGGCGTTCCAGGCAACAGCAGCTTTCCGAGCTAGAGAGCTGCCCCAAGCCTCTGACATTTAAAAGCGGGGAACCTGAGCAAGGCGATGGGTCATGGAATCCAAACAACGTGCTGGAGTGTAAAAGGCAAAGCGTTTTTGCAGGTAGATGGGGACAGCCCCAAGAAGAGCGCGATGGGTCCATGACCAAATATTTAAATTTGACCCACTCGGCTACAGGAAGCCAGTGCAGAGAGCGCAGATGAGGTCTCATTCTAGTCCATGCCGGAATTTCAAGGAGTCTGGCTGCCGCAATTTGGACCAACTGGGGTTTTTTTTAACAGATAGCCTGGGATGCCCATATAAAGGGCATTGTCGTAGTCCAGCCGAGACAAAATAAGGACGCATGTTCAGTCTCCTTTGCCGCCCAAGGCAGGAGTGGGATAAACTTCCTTTAAGATTTAAGGAGGGCAAAACAGGTCCCATTAGGTTTCTTAATCTGTGTAGCAAATCAGAGGTTCTCCTCAAACTACACCCCCAGGTTCTTGGCAGGCTTCCCTACAGAGGTGGGAATAGGGAACTTGATGAGCCAGAGATTTTCTCTAAAATTCGAGGGAAACTTTCCATATAGGAGAATCTCCAATTTATCTTCATCACACTTAAGTTGTGCGGCAGCCAGCCAGCGAAAAATTGTTGAGCAGAATAAACAGTCCACATTCTAACTGGCTGCCCTACGAGGCAAGAATGCACCTAAAGACATCTTGCAAGACCCATAAAGCCCTGCATAGCAATACCCCCAGTTACTTCGCTCTAAAGCTAGAGCGATCGAGAGGATGCAGACAACTGCGAAGTGAGAGTTCACTACTACTGTAACCACAATCCTTCCATAAAAAGAGAACTGGTTGCAGAGCATTCTCAGGGATTGCACCGAAAATTTGGAACACTACGTGGAATCTCCTCCTTTACCTCCTTCAAAAAAGAAGTAAAAATGCTTCTAATGAACAAATTCACATGCTAAGACTTTAATTCTATTGTGACCTCTAGTCACCTGTGCAATCCATATATTATTGCCTACATCTTTTGTATTGAAAGCGAATACCGAATGTATGTTTACTACTTCAACCACATAATGTTTAATAACTGTGTATTGTGAAGCGTTCTGATTCCCTCGTGGATCATTCTTTGTTGACTACTAGTCACCTATGCTATCCATATACTACTATCTACCTCTTTTGTACTGAAGGGCGAACACCAAATGTATGTTTCCTACCTCAACCATCTAATGTTTAATAACTGTATATTGTAAAGCGCTCCAATACCCTAGTGGGTCATGTTCGCGCTATATAAAACTTTATAAATAAAAATAAAAATATCCCAAGTGAAAAGAAGCTGGGTGTCATCTGCATAGGCCATGACCTTAGTCCCAAGTTCCTTTGCCAGATACACCAAAGGTGTAAGATAAATGTTAAAGAGCAGGGGGCTAAGGGAAGACCCCTGTGGGACTCCAATAGTCACTGCCTGGGAAGAAGAGGAGTACGGTGAAAGCCTTATCTGCTGAGCCCGTCCTTCCAAGTAGGATCTGAGCCAACGCTAAACAGTACCCGAAACCCCGATCTTGGTTAGACGCAAGAGGAGGAGGGAGTGGGGGACAGTGTCGAATGCCTCTGGCAGGTCAAGCAGAATTAATTCTGCCTTCCCGCCGGCATCCAGACACTCCCAAATAGCCTCCAAAACCTCCACTAGGGCAGACTCGGTACTGTGGGAGGCTCTAAACCCTGACTGGACTGGATGCAGCAGGCCCTCTCTCAACCACTTGAGTTGTCTGTTCACCACCTTCTCACACACCTTGGCCAGCCCGGGTAGAAGGGAAATGGGGCGGTAGTTTACAATGCTAAGTGGGTCAAGCGACGACTTTTTTTTTTTAAAGTGCTAAAATCTTGGCCTGCTTCCAGGCCTACGGAACACAGGCAGCCTGAAGAGACAGATTGATTATACCATTCAACTCCTTATTAATGGTCTCAGCAACCTTTTTGTACAAAGGTGGCACTAAGGAGCAAACTGAAGCTGCTTGGGCTTTCACAAGTCATGTTTTACTTATTAAACAAGACTGGCAGATAGGGTAGGTAGAGGGAGAGGGATTTACTTTTATTTTTCTTTTCGTTTTTTCAGCTCCACTCCTCCCCATTCCACCGCAGCTCTTGTTGGCCGTTTGTTGTGGAGGTAGAATCGGTTAAGCATTAGCGTACGTCAGCCTGGCCATTCCATGGCTGTCATTACCGACTTTGACGCTCAGCGGCAACGCTCAGCTGGCCTGTCTAAGGCAAGTCAGCCTGTGCCCATCAGCGTCCCAGAAGCAGCCAGCGCCAGCCATGCTGTCCGCATGGCTGGCGCTGGGGGGGCGCCAGCCATGCAGACAGCATGGGGGGGGGGGGCGGGGGGTCAAGTAGTCTTACAGAGAGAATATAACTCGTCTGAGCAACCCTTCTTCCCCTTTCCAAAATGGCATCTCTATATTGATGTGTTTAGCGCTCGTATTGGTAATTTATTGCAATAATGTTTTTTTTTCAGGTTTGCTGTTGATTCAAATTTATAAACATGTGTGAAGCAGGTGGTAGCAGAAGATCTTTACCCGATACGAGAGTGGTGTAAACTACAAAATCGGAGGACTCCTTCTACAAAGAAAATGTGTCATATGCCAAACTAATCCGCAAGAAAAGCCAACATCAACTGCGGCCAGAAAGAAGACAGTTCAAGACGCTGCAGAAATACAGCAAGACAGAGTTTAATAAACATTGAAACTGATGTAGGGGATTAAATATTTTTTCATTGTAACGTGCTACAAATTGAATACAATGGAAAACCTGGAGGAAAAAAAAAGTCAATAAATATCAGAAACCAGTGAATCTCAACAAGAATCGGACTCTTTTGAGAAAGCGATGACAACCAAACCTAAATTCCGTCCATTTGGAAGATTGATGGCTGCCCCTTGTACACTGCCAACAACTGATAAGAAAGCAGAGGCTATTCAATGTGTTACCTGTGGTTAAGTAATGAAAGAAAAGGAGCGGGTGAAGTGTACACCCGTTTGCCTTCCCAACCGTTAAATGTATTCAACACTGGAACAAGTCTCCTACCTATATCATTGATGTTTTTACAACTACCTTATTTCATTTTCTCCAAAGAGTGATTTGGAAAACACAAAGTGATTTGGAAAACACAAGGTGTTTTACCCTCATTCACCTACCTAGTAGGCGACATACTTCATCATTGGGTTCCCACCCTGGTTGCCGAGTGTTTCCAGGGTGTGCTGCGACGACAGATTACAGCAGAGCTGGTTTTTGTGACAGAGTGATTTTGTGGCTGTGTATCAGCGCACGGTGAAAAGAATAAAATTGACTTGATATTCTTTTCCACAAGTTGTGATTTCATTCCTAGGACTGTCAATATTTAAAAAAATAGTGGCAGATAATTGTGGGATATTAAATTACTCTCCTTTATCCTCTATTTGGTTGACCTGCTTCTGCCATATTTTTCGGCCTCTCGAGTCAGACTGGTTTTCTTCAGTATCAAGAAATCTTTTAAACTCGCATGCGTACTAAAGCATGCAAGTGCGGGGTGTTGTGCAGTCAAAACTTACAGAACCTCCGGTGCTAGGGAAGACAGTGCTTCTCGTATCCTGACCTGCAAATTAAAATGTAAGAGTAGAATTTGAAAAACATTAGGTAGGTCATTGCTTTTTGTGGAGCCAAGCAAGTAATTCACTTCCTACAGCTAGATATCCTGGAGCTTCTTATATTCATACATGCAAACAAAACTGGTTTGTTTGAGTGATTTATTATGTGGGTATATTTTTAGTTACGTAATCAGTGTTTAAAGAGTGATCGTTGTAACCATATTTAATAATAATTCAATAACAGGGTATTTATTAAAAAAGGTAGCTTACACTGACTTAATTGGAGGTAGCCTGTTGCTCTGAGATACTGTGACAAGGAGGGCCAGCAGTCACACTCTGTAATGGGTTAAAACGAAGGTTTAGACCAAGAGCTTAACTGGCCATTTGCTCCGACATCAGGCTCCCCTCCGTTCTACTTACTTCTTCAAGGTGCTTCAACCACATGTAAACCTACTGCATCGCTGACAGTCCTGTGGATCGTGGCCATGCAGTTTGGTTTAAATTTAAAAAAATTAAATATATGGGTCTGCCTATTTCTGGTCCCGCGGGAGACGCTGTGCCCGGGGTTTGACCTCATCTAGGATGGAGCTGCTTCCAAACGTGTGTTGGATTTGCATAGAAGTATTTGTTGTGGTAGAGCAGGACCCTCGCTGTATAAAGAAAACCTAGGTGCAATTAAGGTGTATATACCTCTAAGGTCCTTTACCCTACACATCTTTTATACATATCCAATTGGCAAAACAAAAACTTTTTGAGACACAATTTGGATATTTTTAAATCACTTTATTCACATTGCACATTCCAATGAAAACCAGCTCCGCAGTAATCTGGCGTTGCAGCACACCAGGGTGGCATTCGGCCACTCCTGGTGGGGGCCAATGATGAAGCATGTCACCAACCAGGTTGGTGAGTGAGGGCCTTCTAAACAACCCAAAGAGGTTTTCCATATAGGTGATCCTGAACGTGGGTTACTATCACATGCTTGCTCATGTTTTGCCTTTGGCATGATGCTCCTCAGTTGTTTCTTTGGTTTATACCTCTAAGGTGTCAAAGTATCTAGAGGAACACCCATATATATATGCCCCATGATGTCAAAGTGCAGTTATTACTTTTCAATTGATTATTAGTTTGATGTTAATACTCTTATTTCATTGTGATGGTTCCAGCATTTGAAAAGTTCATCTTGGAGGAACGGGATACTCGAAGCTCAAATACTGAATTTTATGTGGTTGCTCATATAAAAAAAAAACGAATAAAATTGGGATAGAGGTTTCAGTTTGCCGACCATGAGCTGTCTAAATTCATGTCATTTGTTTGTACATTCAACTTCATATTTAGTACACATGCCTGGTTCATAGGACATTACTCCAAGGTATACTGTCATTCAGGTTTGTTTTATGGAGTTAACATTTGATAAATCCAACTTTGCTCTTTCTTAAAGAGGTGGTTTTCCAGATTTCCTGATCACTTTTCCACTGGTTCCATAATTATCCAAGTTATGTCGTTGAGTGTGTGTCTGTTGGATGAAATGTTCCATCATTTTTTGCTGTGTTTCTTTTACATCTTAGATTACTCCTGTGTTCCTTTATTCAGGTCTTGATTCTCCTGGTGGTCATGTCCATGTGTTGTAAGTTACATGTGCATGTGATCAAAGTATTACGTTTTTGGAGATGCAATTTGTGCGTTTTTGTAATGTTCACGTTTTACCTGGTTCGAGATGCTGAGTTCAAGATGCAGAGTTTTTTTTTACTTTTTAGGCGGCAGACACTGCAGTTTCCACAGGCTGAGATCACCATAAGTGTCTCATTCTATTTGTTAGACTGAAACGAATTTGGTCATTGTACATGCTCAGCAGAAAAATCTTAATTTCATTATTATGGATCAATAGTTTCACCAATGTTGACCATTATTTCTCTGATGTCATGGAGTGTGAACCTTTAGCCAGCACTCAAGAGTGGCTTTAAAACGTAATTTGATTTTTCAAAGAGAGCAAACTTAACGGAAGACAGGTGGTTATGTTGCTGCTGGGAGCTCATCGTACATTCATATTTTTGAAAGTATTCATGCATGCAGTTCAGGTAGGCATACAAATCTGCTGCAAATACATTTACTTCACTGGTTAGAACAGCTACTCAGCTGAAAACTTCATCTTGGAAGAAACTAGCTGCAGATAAGCACATATTTGTCCTTTGAGAATCCCATTTTCTGTACTTTGTTCTTTCGTCAATCCCTTTGGCCCTTCTGTCTAAACCACAGATAAAAATATAAAGGAGGTCGGCAGTTCAACATGAAAAACTACTCCGGTCTATGATTGAGGAGAAAGGAATAGGCTCCAATAGGAGGATGGACCCTCACACACAAATAGGTGTAATGCTTCATGACTGGACTAGCTCCTCAGTGGGCAGCGCTGCAATGACCAACGGTCACCCATACCCTAAACTACACTGTGTCTGGTTTCAGCGAGTGTGAATACTCTGACCACGATACCACACAAGTAATAAGTTAAGTCATCCCAATTAGGGTATTGGATCAGGCCTCATGAGGTAAAAGCAGAAGGAACGCCAATCCTTTTGACCTGCATTTTGACTAAACCACAGAAAACACAATGGAGATGGACGAGGGGAAGCCATTAATCTTCTCAGTGAATGGGCATTGGGTTGGTTTGTCATCACTTTCCCCAAGAGACTCCAATTCTTGTTGAGATTCACTGGTCACTAAAATTTTGAAGAAAAAAAAAAACAGCCTTTGTTCAATTGTATACGACTGATACCACTTGTTACATTGATCAAATATTTGATCCTCTTCACCAGTTTCAATCTTTAGTGAACTTTGTTTCGGTGTATTACTGTAGCATCTCGATCTATCTTCTGTCCAGGCACAGTTGATGCTAGCTTTTCATTCGGATACGTTTGACATAGGACAAGAGTCTTTTGTAGTTGGCAAAAATCTTTCAGGAGGTAAAGATCCTAGGCTACTACCTGCTTCGCTCATATTTAGGAATTTGAATCAACTGAAAACCTGAAACAAAAACAATATTAACATTAAATTACCAATATGATGGCTAACACACATTATAGAGCCACCATTTTGGAAAATGGCAGAAGGGTTGCTCGTAGGAGTTTTTTTCTGTCTCTATAAGACTATCTTACCCCCAAAACCTATTTTTGACACCAAAATGAAGTATATAGGTCACATGGTTCCTTAAAAATTACATCACTGCAACACATCGGCCATTTTAAAAAAAAAGTTGTGCAGAAACAAAATCAGCCCAGAATAGCAGTGTCTAGCCAAGCTAAATTACTTCTCAAATGATACCAAAAAAAACAAATCAAAAATGAAAATCTCTTGACAATTTTTTTCTTTGAACAGCAGTATATCAAGGGGCCAAGACTACTACGGACACCTGCCAAGAAAAGCACAGTCACACCCTAAATAAGCACACCACTCTGCCAGATTGCCACTTGACCAGCCTAGGTAGGAGCTCTTGTGCCCTAAGTGCAGCACCACAGTTTCTTCTCTCTGAATCAGTAGAACCCCAGCATGGTAGGAAAACCAGTGGCTCAAATTCCAACTCACCATTTGCTGGACAGTAGGTCCGGTCCAGGGAAGGCATGGCTTGGCAGTTCAGGCTGGACTGTTACCATGAGGTACAGGGTCAGACTGATTTGCATATGGCTATGTCTGAACTGGGGTGGTGTGAAATGCAAAAAAAACAATGGATTTGGGCCCAGATCTCTGTACTGGGGTGAATGTATGACATTGTTCTGCATTCTGTCCATCACCTGTTTAGGTTTCGTCCTAAGTGAAAGCTGCGCACTGCGCAGCTTTTCGCGCAGGCGAAAACCTAATGAGAATAATATGTGGCTTGGGAATCCGCCCTCTGTTCCATTGGCTAGCTCCATAAATGGAGGCTAGCCATTGGAACAGAGATCTGTCCGTCATGGCCGGACCAGATTCGTGGGCGCTCGCGATATCTTCCCTCTCCACCCTTTTCTGATAGTCATCGCGGCGGTGGGCTGTTTATTTATTTATCAAGCTTTGTTTCCGTCATTTTTGAAGTGTCGTTTTCAGGGGTGGGTTGCGCGATGTACCGCTCTCCGTTCCCGCCACGCCTCCCGCTGTCCGTGCGCCTGTTCCTGCCCCCCTCCCGCTGTTAGTGTCCCCGTTCCCGCCCCCCTCCTGCTGTCCGTGTGCCCGTAGGTGCTTGTTATTCTCTCTCTCCGCCCCATCAAATTCACAACCTTCTTCTTTCCATGAAATTTTGTCTACATTCTTTGTCCAACTGCCTGCAGTGCAAGCCTACAGGGGTAAATCGGACATTCCCCATGTCAGCTTCAAATTCTTCTATGCGGGTGTTCGCAAATGTTGACATGCATGCACCCCAACCATATCTGTTGTTTTGTGGGTGCAATCGCCGTCATTGTTCTGCCTTGCCATGCTGCTGTATTAGTTTCTTTGTCAACCATGTCCTTCTTTCCGCGACTTTCCACGGTCCTTCGACCCACAGCTTTGTCTGACCCTCTCCTTTCTATTTTATCTTTGATTTGCCATACATTTATTTTTTAATAGCATATATTGATGTAGCACTGTATGCCATTAGAACGGCCTAACAGTGCTATTGGTTTCGGGGACCTCCAACACTGGTTTTGAGGATGTCCTTCCATTGCCGCCTCTCACAATTTTCTCTTCCTCTCATCTTTGTGAGTCACCCCCGCTCCCCTCTAGGCACTTCTCTTCCATATGGCAGAATACCCCCGTCCCCCCCGCCCGTTTTCCTTCTCTCATTATTTCTCCATCCTCTCCTTTGTCGTGTTTTAATACCTCCCTTTGTCGCGAGCGGGTTACAGGTTTTGCAGGGCAGTCGTGTAAATGCTCGTTATTCTTAGCGCCCAACAGTGTTTACCTCATTTCTAAGTGCTTCTACATTTGGCAAATAATCGAACTGAGGCTCGGTGTTAAAACAATGCATTCAGGGTCCTTAAGTTACGTGACTTGGGAAATCCGAGGTTTGAGCTACCGACTCCCTGTTTCGCAGCTGGGAAAATATTTGCGTCCATAGGTCCCTGGTGGGCGTCAGAGGGGAGTGGGTGGGCCGGGTCCGGGCAGGGGTAGGGTCTAAGGAGAGGGGCTTCCCCTGCGCAAGGCAGGGGCGAGGAGCGCTTCCTACGCAGGGACTGACACCGCAGAATCCTGGCAGAAGGAGGGGGCTCCCATGCCTATTTTTAGACTCCAGCATGGTGTGCAGTCTTTCCTTCTGTCTTACGTTTTCAGACTCATATTTCCGCAGGATGCGCGTTGTGGTGGAAACGCGCTACACCAAGAGGGGCTGTGGGAATCTAGGATGGACGGGGGGGTAGGGAAAGGATTGAAGGCTGGTGCACGACGTTTATCCCTAAACAAGCTTCTTTATTATACCAGTGAGTCCATATGTGATGCCTCCTCAGGCAGTCTAGCGCCTCATTATCGGCAGAACTTCAAGCAGTTGCCCATTGTTTTATTTCTGTTCCACCGTCGCCTGCTGGGCTGGCACAGGGTGCGCACCCTTTTATTGCCATATTTCCACCTTTTGATCACCGTATTTCTCTGCTCAGCTTGCTGCAAGATAAGTATTGTATTGTAATTGCATTTATATAGCACTTACTACCCCTGACCCGTTGAATCGCTTTTTCGGTGAGTTGCACACTACTCCGGAACCCATTAAGGATTAGTGGTGAATTGGTATAGTGAAAATATGAAAGTAATTTGAGTGGTGGATATGTTAGTCAGTTAGGCTCCAAGGCTCCGGGCACCTATTTGTTATTTAGAGTCCCCAGCGAGGGACTCCAACGAAGGTGGCATTTGTGTGGAAGAGCCTACCAAGGCTCCCGGGGGCAGTATTTTAGTTCAAGTCCACAGAGAGGGACTCCACCAAAATCCTGGGGGCATTTTTTGTTGCGCCCTGAGAGGCTCAGGTTGCATTATTGGTCCACGAGTTCCGAGAGGGACTCCACCGCCCCCCCCCCCCCTGTTTACTCAGAGTCCGGAGGGGACTCCAACACTACAGTTGTTTGTAGGGCCCAGAGGGGCTCAGGGGGCATTATGTATTGAGAGCCCTGAGAGAGGCTCGAGGTGCCAGATTCGTTTTAGAGTCCAGCGAGGCTCTTGGGAGGACAGCCAGTTGGTTTGTGCAAAGCCTGGAAGGCTCCAACGTTGTCCCCACCATTGTCTACAGCTGCCCAGCACTTCGTGGGCAGCTGCCACGTTTAGGCCCCTGACACTGGGACACAGGGCGTCCTAGCCCTAACGAGGCCAGAGGGCCTAGGGACAGTCACAGGTGGTGACTTACGTGAATTTGGCGCAATTGTTCTTTCGCTGCAACTCTGAATGTGTTTTTAATGCGTCACGTGCCTTGTTCCTTACACCTCAGAATGTATGTTCTGCATCATGTGTTATGTGCTTATACCCCTACAGGTATTTTGATACTTAGGTGGTTGTTCTTGCTAGTACAGGTGGTGCTAGTGAGGTCCTGGTTCCCTGCATGACCTGTTCCTAAGGTGGTTAGGATTGCGTAGGTGGTACTTAACTGTTACCAGTAGTTACTGGTTGTGTGCTTTATGTTCTATTTTGTGCTACAGTAATTTTATATTCCAAGTTCTAAAAGTGCTGATTCCTGACAGTGGTCCATGTGGCCCTGTCTTGTACATATCCCCTGTAAATTCTGCCCGTGCCTGTTGGCACATTGTAAAGTGTGTGTTCTTATCTAATGTATTTTTGGTGTAATACAAAAGGCTATTTTTATATATAACCTTGTGTGGAGTTTCCTTTGTGGTGGGCCTTTGGTGTTGTTGCTGGGGTGCGTGCGCAAATACTTAACTCACATCGCCTCCAAGTTTAGCCTTGGCGCTCGTGCCACGTTACCTAGAGGGTGAGCAGGGGTTACCTTGGCGTGTAACTCCCTTGCCCCGACTCAGGTAAACGATTGTGTTTTTTCATACTTTTCTGTGTAAAGTAAAACACAGCAATGTTTTACACATAATTCAAAGAAGTTAGAAAAGACCATTTGTCAAAAGCAATACCAAAATCTCAAACTTTAACAAAGGCGAAACCATTGCATTGTAAATGCTGGTTGCATTTGTCACCCCGAGTGGGATGGGTATGCTCAGACGAGAGCCCCATGCACTCCACACCACTGGATTCAAGCCGGGCTGAAGAATGCTGGAATGCCAGAAACTGGTCATTGGAAGCTTGTTTCCAGTCCAGGGAAGGCATGGCTTGGCAGTTCGGACTGGACTGTTCCCATGAGGCACAGGGTCAGACTGATTTGCATATGGCCATGTATGAACTGGGGTGGTGTGGAGTGCAAAACAACGATGGATTTGGGCCCAGATCTCTGTACTGGGGTGAATGTATGACATTGTTCTGCATTCTGTCCATCACCTGTGGTTTTCCCAAACAATCACTGGCAAAGTCAATGGGTATGTGTTAGCTGCCACCCTATTGGCTTTGTTGATGCTTACTTTATCAAGCGTTTTTAAAGCCTTATTTCTGGGAAAGCTGCTAAATTATTTAAAAAATAAATGAACAGCAGAATGCAATTGTTCACAATGATGGAAGCCAGTGGCTAAAGTTGGATGATCAACTGCATATTGCTGTATTCTGCAACAGGTGAAAGAATAATGTGAATGGCATTAACAGACCAATGAGTGAATAGGGATGGCTGAAAGCCCATAAGCATATTACACATACTGTTTAAGTAAAAAGAATTCGGCTAATACCAGAACTAAAAAGCAAACTTTCTACATGCAAACAATTTAGCCAGCAAGTTCGCTCAACAGTGACCGACAGGCAGAAAAATCCATCAATAAACATTTAGAAATAGTAACAAGCATTGGAAATGCAATAGGGCTCGCATTAGGAAAGTTTGAGCTATTGGTCTTATAAATGAATTTTTTTAATTTATGTGTTCTTTTTTAAAATAGCTAAATAGCTTTGTCATTTACAATGCCAATAGTTATAACTTTCGCAAATGTGACAACAATAGCATTTGTAATGCAACATGTTTTGTATTTACGCGACTTAGATGTATTGATATTACAAATAACAATGGCTTTTAATTTTTTTAAATAATTAATACTTAAGTTATTTAATTTGTAATGGCAAAAGCTTAAACTTTTGTAAATAACTTTTGTGAAGATTATGTTCAGTGTTTTTTATTAAAAATCCATGAACAGAAGTGAAATATTAACTTTTTTTGTGATTTGTAATAAAGCGTGAAAGCTAGTAAACAGCTTGAAACATTGAAAGAACATATTTGAACCAGTGATGCTGTGGTTGCGCTGAGTGATGCTGTGGTGGTGCTGAGTGGTGGGTGCATCAGTGGAGCTGTGTGGTGGGTGCATCAGTGGAGCTGTGTGGTGGGTGCATCAGTGGAGCTGTGTGGTGGGTGCATCAGTGGAGCTGTGTGGTTACTGTAAAGTAAACCTGATTTGTGATGTGAACTGTACAGGCCGACACCCAACAGTCTTCTTATTAACTCCTTAGCAGACATCGCCCCTAAGACTATGATGAGCAGAAACATGCCTAGATCACACAGTACTATCACATTTATTAATCAAGTTATTGGTATCTTGAGACAAACAGCAGGGCAGTGGGACACTGCTTAGCGATGAGAGCACAGAGCATCCCACAAAATACATATCTCCAGTCCCAAATAGAAGATCTTCATTCAGTCAATCTTTGTTGTTTATCTAAAGATTAGAGCAGCATAAAGGTGAGTTAAATGTTCACCATTAACCTTTTGTTAGCTGGACTCAAATTTTAATGGGTGCACAGATAACCCCTTTTATGTGCATCTTGGATATAGTATAGGGGTGGACTGTTGGAAAGAAGAATTTTGATGCTGGTATACGAGACGGGTAGGAAGGTGAGGAGAATAATGAAAAGTTACTCAGGAGACAAAATATAAGGTAAACGTACAATATGAGAATTAGGAGCCGTAAAGAAGAATTATAATAAGAATAAACGAGGAAAGGAAGGAAAGATAAGCCAGATTTTTTTTATTATAAGCACTGGATAAACACCATCCTCATTGTTTATGGAGTGAAAACGAGTAAATTCTAATAAACATTGATTTTTACAGTTTGTGAAAACAATGGAAAACACTTAAACAAAACCACACCAGAATTCACAACAAACATACTGAAAACACAAAAGCCTAATTGCCTTTTAGTGTCAGATTTTTAATGAAATGTTTTAGCTAAGGTTACCTTATGTTTATATATAGGATTTGCACGTTTTAATATTATATTGTATACTAAATAGGGTTATGTATATTGTAGAGGATATTGCCGAGAACAATAAAGCTTGTTGTTGGTTTGCCCCCCCCACCTCCTCTTGCTTCGAAGATTCGATACTGGAGAACATCACACAACACCATCTTGTGGACTTTTGTGATGGCGCCGCACGGCATCTGCCTGCAGGCCATGTAATGAAGCACCGGCCCTACTCAGAACAAAATGTGGAGGAGGGACGTAACCCTGGATGCTTATTCTTGCCTTGTGCTTGAAGGGGGAGACAATCTCACCTTCTACCTCTCTCGTAGAAGACACTGACAGAGGGCGGGGAAAAGTGAAGCAGTGAATGAGAAACACTGGGTGGCTAGGGAAACAGAGGAGACTGGATGCTAGGCAGCTGCAGGGATAGAAGGGGCAGTTGACCACTACGCCAAAAAAAGAACACAAAGGAAAATCTTATAACATCAATCTTGCTGGAGGGACTGAGTGATAAAAACAACATATCAATTCCTATAGTTCCTTCAGTACCTCTTGCACCACCTGGTGTCACAATTTAATAAAGCGTTGAATCAAAACATTTATATTACATTGAGACAAGATAACACTGACTTTTAGAAAGGAAAACATATCATTATAATGAAATAGTGAAAGAACTTGATGTTGGTGTACTACTTTGTGACCTCTGACCAATGCCATGGAAATTAAGGAGAGAGGCAGAATTAAGGGGGAGGAGAGGGCGGGAATAAAACAAGTCCTGGTGGCGAAAGAGGGGAGTCAGCAATTGAGAAAACAAGTTTTAAAAGGAGACGAAACTGAAAGTACGGCCGGCCGTGAATAATTAGGGAGTGAGAAATGCGCTGGGAGGGCTGCCTTTGATGTGGTTACGCCAGGCAGGCAGGCGGCTGGTGGCATTGTGCATGCGCCTTTTAGGGCTTGCGCTTGCGCAATGACCTAAAAAGCACATGCACTGCGTGAAATCGCCAGTGGAATCGTGCTTGGTTAAACGCTGTTTAAGCCCCTATAGAGCTTTGCCAGCTATGCGCACAGCAGGCGAGCCCTAAAAAGACTATTAATAGCCCACCTTTTCCTCTCTTTTGACAAATACATTTCTTTGTGAAAACGACTGTTGCAACAGTACAGCTGTCCCTGATGGTAAAGAACTCAAACATATGTTTGTAACATTCTTCACAACAAGAACATATCGCATCCTGAACTATTTCCACAATCATCATGAGAACTAGTGTCATTGTGCCTTGTCTGCCCGGTGTCATGGATCCCAGAATTCTTGGTGGGATATTGATAAGTCGCAGTCATGTGATCCTGCCACATTTGTCCCCACACAACCAGGGTAGCATGGGACTTCTACCCAGGGGGAAGGATGGGGTGGTTAAGGGATTCTTCTACTGGCTATTCCTGCTTAGAGCAGAAGGGCCCAAGGTCACATCCCTGCCACGTTTCACCCCCTTGTCCCCCCAAAACCTCCTTTGAACCTCACCTCCTTCCTTCTCCTGTCCTGTAACATACATGCATTCTTTCTAAAGAAAGATCAACACCCACTCCTTCAGGTCCTAATCTTCTAATATTCACCTCTGTTATGCTAGCACTACTTCTAAGTAGACTAACAGGCCAATTATCTGACACCACACATACATCAACTTCGTTCTGTCCAACTTCTCTGCATAATACCATCATAGTTCCTGGAATTTGTGCATGTTGTGAAGATTCTTTGAGTTGCTCCTATGATTACTTTTCAAATTCAATACTAAGGCTGGTTGTAGATGGGTTGCATCCACAATGCTGGACTAGCACCCAGAACACAAACTATGGCTGGGTGGATGTACTGTATGTATCTACTTCTATGGACTGCTCTCTGCCAATTCTGGGAAGACTGACTCAGAGCAAGTGCCATGACAGATGCTCCTCATGAGTCCACGGAAGAACGATACTGAGCATTCCATAGGTGTGAGTCCAGTGTGAAGCAACTAACTATAGAATACAGTTAAGGCAAGCCCGAGTCAAAGGTTGGGCCATTCACCTCTCAACTCTATTATGCCACATGTTGAATGTGGTACAACGGGTATGATACATATATTCAAATACATGACCGTCCTACAAGGTGTAACAGCAGCTTGCTGTGAAAGGGTGGGCAGTATCTGTCATACACTTAAAGCGGAACGAGTATATTGAGAATGGCCTAACAGTGAATAGTGGTGAGTCTACCTTAATAATGTTATAGTTTTATTTATATTTCGTATTATTGTCCTGTATCTGCTTTTACAAAATAAATACTCAACAGTGAAAAAAAACGTAAACCTGTTACAGTTCCGCGTTCTGTCATTTTGTACGCACAAGTTATCAGGGGGCGTATCTAGACAAATTTAACACGACTCCTATCACGAGTTGCTTTCCAAATAGCGCTTGCACCTGTTTTAGCCAGTTTTAGAACGAGTCTTACAAACTGAGCTGTTCTTGGATGACGGTGTCACGCCACTTATTACCCTAGACAATATAGACGGATACCTTGCTATGCATATACCGTTCCTTTCATAGATAGGTTCGCGAACATCAGGTCTCATATTAGTATTTGAGTCGCAATGTCGCGTTTCACCATGTTTATGTTCTTGGCGGATTCTTTTAAGAACTGGGTGGAGTGGGGCGTGGATTCGTTGTTAAATTCCAACAGTGCTAACGTGTCTATAAGTAACTAGGTCAGTTCTTTGGCCAACCATCCAGGTAAGCCCAATAAGCGTGCAATGTTTCTGTTCAGACAATTTCATACATATAATAGTTTCTGAAAATGTTTGATTTCAGGCTCATGTGAATTAAGAGATCAACTTACGTCCTACATCTTAATTGCTGATACAAACTATTCCGCATTGCCACTTTCTCCAATATCTTGCCCACCTCCAGAAACTCACCTTGCAGGGAAAGGGAAGAGTAGAGGCCACTTTCTCCATGGCCAGGTTACGGATGCTGGGGGTGAGCGGGCCTCTGCAGGTGGGACAGCAGCTCAGCTTCTGGCGACACTGATTGCACACCAAGTGTCCAGCCTGACACTGCAGAATAGGCGGCAGCACATAATCGAAGCACACGGGGCATTCGAATAGGGCCGTCAGCTCAGCGGCCTGAGCAGGCAGGGCGGCGGGCCCAGCCGAGGAGGAACCGGCGGCGGCGGCCGAGGCGCCCTGTACCGGGGAGGGCAAAATCCCTGCTACAGAGGGGGCCGCTCCGGCCACCGCCGCCGCCCCGCCAGCAGCGGCTGCCCCGCCGTGCTTCCCGCCGCCGCCCGCCTTCCCCGAGCCCAGGCCTCCCCCGGCCGAGGAAGGGCGGCTCATGGCGGGCAGCAGACAGCACTCGGCTCTCAGCTTTAGACTGGAGTCGCCGCGTTCAATCCGCGCCGCCTGTCGTACGGAGCGGCATTGCGAACGACCCCCACAGCACCCGAAACGCTCGAGCCTGCACTAACATGGCGGTAGCAATACACGCACACAGATGAAGAGTGGGGGCTTGGGAACAGGAAAGCTCTACCATTGGACGAGAAAGTGACGGAATCTCGCTCCGTATAGGAACCTACGGATGGCACGTAGACGACGCGGCCCTTGATTGGAGGAAATGGTCGTGGACCTCGGAAATAGATTCTGGTGTTGCGCGTCTGTTTATTGGATGATATGGCTTACCTGACAGTAAGAAAACGCAGTGACATCTTCAGTGATTGGGTGATCACCTGTACGCTTAGGCAAGGTAACAAGTATAAACAACTCTGCCTCTTTCATTTGAAAGTGACATTTTGTTGCAGATGTTTAAACAAGCATTTGCAATGCAATAGGTCTCGCATTGACGCATGTTTGAGCTATTGACATTGCAAATAACAATGCCTTTTATTTTTGTTTTCTTTTTAAAAACATAAATAAAAGGCATTGTTATTTACAATGCCAATAGCTTAAACTCTCATAACTGCGAAACCTATTGTTGTGTTTATTAAACTGTTGCTTGGTCTATGAATGCACTCGCGGCATGTTCCCTGCACGCGCTACCTGCCGGTGCATTATGATGTCAGGGTGTTCTACCTGACCACCGGCAGGTTGACAGAATGACAGTTGCTCGCCAGTGGCACTTGCTAGCAGACGTACCTTTGGTGTCAGGTGTTTTCTTACATTAAAGACTTTACCACTTACCTGCATCTTGTCATCTTTACAAGTGGCGACGAGGCGGAGAGCCTGACACCACGAGGAACCCACAAGAAGCCAAGGAAAATCTGCTGTTGGGTACGTCTTGAACCGCAAGGATTGCCATCTCATTGGAATTCCGTGAAGAGGAATAGATAACAGGCTGAACCGAAAGGAGAACTGCTGTCCTTCCACGCTGTTATTGAGTGAGATTAACGAGACACTAATCGTACAGCAGCGTTACTGTTCTCGTGAGCAACCAAAGTATTCCCTCAAAACATCATCCAGGAAATCGTGAAGAAAGCAGAAAAAAGAAAGGGTGAGTCATATTTGCCCTGCTGTTTGTGTAAGCCCTGCGCGCTAATGGGGATTCACAGTGCTTCACTCCTCCTGCGTTAATGAAAAATGGAAAGGAGGTTTGGATGATAGGAGGATGTCTCGGTAATTACCAAGGGCCACTGCCTGCAAGTTTGGGTCCAGTTTGTTCCCCACCCTCTTGCCAGTTGTCGGTTGCAGAAGCGGAAGTGGAGAACTTGCGAGGAGATTTGCCTTTGTTTTCCACAGTTTGCCACCGTTGTTTGAGGCAGTGTGTTTCAGTCCGAGTCGGCGTGGTGGAAGGGCAGGAGAATTCCGTTTGTGAGAAGGAGCGTCTTTGCGTGTGAAAGTTGGAGCGTGTTCCGCCTTCCTGCGCATCCACACGACGATCTTTGAGGAAAAAATCCTGTCAGGCTCGGCGGTGACGTCAGTGAAACGCAACGTAAGACGGCGTCTGGCGGCCATTTTGAGAAAGTCAGTGAATGGTAGTCGTGTCTGTCATCTGCACGGTGATCCGCACACCAACACGCAGATAAGGAAATAGGCTTTGCTTACATCGGCGAGCAGTTTTAAAAGGGAAATTATCTGCTTGTGAAAGAAATTGTTTTTCCTAACATTGTTGGCGTGTTGTCAAGATCGATTACACGCACATCTAGGTAGAATATTTACAGAGAAACACTACTTAGTTTTGGTGAAAAAATAAACACATACAGTTTTTGAAAAAAAAACTTAACTTTATTTGACTGCATAGCTACATTGACTGAATAACTACAGTGATAAAATTCTTCAGTGGGAAAGTCTGTGAGAGTGTTCAGTGTAGAGGTGAATTTTCAGGAAAAATATATATATATCATTTCTCCACTACTTAGCCTTAAGTGTAAAATTTTAGCATAGATAATGGCTACAGGAAATGTTTGGAATCTATCACCACCATTACCTTTCATACCCTCTACTGGTGATGATGCACTTAAATGGGAAGAGTGGAGGGAGTACTTTGAAAATTATTTATCCACTTTTGAGGGGGATGAGGAGTTGACCCCAGAGAAGAAAAAGAAAATCCTACTTCACTGTTTAGGGGCGAAGGCAATGAAAATATATAATAGGATATACAAAAAAACTAGGCCTGGAGATGTATATAATATTGCATTAGAAGATTTTACTATGTATTTCAAGCCTACTATTTCTATTTCCGTAAACAGATTAAAAAATTTTCAACGCAAGCAAGCACCTGAAGAATCTATAGAGGATTATGTTGCTGCGTTGAAAAACTTAGCACTTACCTGTAGATTTGGGGCATTACATGACGAGCTGGTTCGTGGCCAGGTCGTTATGAGATCCTCAAATAAACATGTACAGGAGAAATTGTGGGCAAAGGGTGAATTGCCTTTGGAAGAAGTAGTTGAAATTGTAAAATGTACTGAATTAACAGGAAGATGTGCAAAGGCTGTTTTACTAGAAGAAAAATCCTCTGTTGAGAAAAAATCTACGGTAGAAAAAGTCATAAGTTCAAGGAAAAGTTATGGTAAACCAAGTTCTGGATATGTACAAAATAGAGATGCTAGCCATAAAAATAAGCTTTCAGATGAGAGGAGATGTTATAGATGCGGTAGTAGATACCATCTAGCCAACGACAGATCGTGTCCAGCGGTGAGACAAAAATGTTCTATTTGCAGTATGGTAGGACATTTTAGTGCTATGTGTCCTAAGAAACAAAAAAACAATAGAAATGTAAAAGCAGTAATTTCAGAGGAAGAAGAAAGATTTGCATCTTCTGATGAGGATGATATGAACTTATTTGTGTTGAATGTGGAAGATGGGGTAAACAAAAAAAAGAAACCGATCTGTGACATGAATATTGGCGGGGTTGATATGTCTATTGTGGCAGATTCGGGCTCGCCATATACTATAGTGAATGAAGAAGTATGGATGGAGAAATTTGTACCTGTCATAGGGAAGAAATTGATGAAACCAGATGTTTTCCCTAAGTCATTCAATTATGAACCTATTGAAATGTTAGGTTACAGGGAACTTGAGTTCAAATTTAAATCCCGTCAAACGTTTGGCAAACTGTATGTCTCCAAGGTTGGTCCATCTGTGTTAGGATGGATGTACCAGGGAGAACTAGGTATAATTCTAGATCCAAACAGTCCAGACCCTGTCCTCATTTTGCAAACAGAAGAAGAATGTAACAATTTCTACAAAAAAAGGTATCCTGGGATATTTTCTGAGAACATTGGGAAGCTAAAAGGTTTCGTCCACGAAATCAAACTAAAGAGGGACGCTGTGCCCTGCATACACAAGTCTAGAAACATACCATTTTCCATCATTGGTGAAGTGGAAAATGAACTTAAAAAGTTGCAGAGGGAGGGCATCATCGAACTGGTGGAATCGGCAGAGTGGGTTTCGCCTTTGGTTGTCGCGAAGAAGCCAAATGGCAAGCTCCGTCTATGCATTGATCTACGCGATCTTAATAAAAACATTCTAGTGGATCAATTCCCCTTGCCAAAGATTAGCGAGATGCTGTCCCTTACTAATGGTGCAAAATGGTTTTCAACAATTGACCTTAGCTCTGCCTACCACCAGGTTGCATTACATCCCAAAAGTAGAAGTCTTACCACATTCGTAACCCCGCTGGGGTATTTTAGGTTCAAGAGAGTACCTTTTGGACTGGCCTCTGCCGCGGCCATGTTTCAGAGGTTGATGAGTGAACTCTTCAAAGGAGAAAAAAATCTATTGATTTTCCAAGATGACATCATGGTAACAGGCAAAAGCAGAGGTGAACATGATGCTAAACTCAACAGAGTCTTAGGGTTGCTAGAACATCATGGGCTTACAGCAGATCTGCGCAAATGCAAATTTGCTGCAAATAAAGTCTCCTATTTGGGGCATGAAATTGATGGAAATGGTATAAGACCAAAAAAAGAGCTGCTAGCAGCTATTAGGGAAGCCGCTTCACCCAAGAATAAGGATGAGGTCAGAGCATTCTTAGGCCTATCAGAATTTTATGCAAAGTTCGTAAAGAACTTCTCTTCTAAAACCTTACATTTAAGGGAACTCATTAAACAAAAGAATAAATTTGAGTGGAATGCTACCTGTGAAGAGGCATTTAACAGGCTAAAAGAAGATATTTGTGGTGCCCCACCCCTTCAAGGGTTTAACCCCTCTTTGAAAAGCATAGTAACTACCGATGCGAGCAACAAGGGGTTAGGCGCAGTACTTTCGCAGGTCAATGGGGAAGGTAAAGAGGTTACCATTGCTTTTTCCTCTCGATCAATCACGCCCACTGAAGTAAGGTATTCGGTGATTGAGAGGGAGGCACTAGCATGTGCATGGGCATTGAACCACTTCAGACAATACATTTGGGGATATAACATCACCCTTAGAAGCGATCACAAACCTTTGGTAAAAGTGCTGTCCACAAAGGGTCTACAAGTTGCTTCCCCCAGATTATCGAGGATTTCTATGAAAATGTTAGAGTATAACTATGAAGTTGAATACCTTCCTGGGGTGAGAAACAAGGTGGCGGACTGTCTAAGCCGACTACCTCTACCTAATGATGAAGAACAGGTTTCAGGAATAGACACTTTCTGTATAGCTAATTTTCTGGAAGAAGTGCAATGTATTTCTGTTGAAGAGTGGACAGAAAAGATGGAAAAAGATGAGGTTTTACATGAGGTAAAAAAATACATAAGAACGGGCTGGCCTGACAAGAAAAAATTACCTGCTCCATTACGTCCTTTTTGGGAACTTAGAAACGAATTGTCAGTGGAAGATGATTTAATTTTAAGGAATGGGAAGGTGGTTCCACCTAAAGATTTGCATACAAAACTCCTGGATATTTGCAATGAAGGGCACCTAGGAATTGGTAAGACCAAGAGTAGAGTAAGAAATTCATACTGGTGGCCAGGGTATGACCTAGACATTGAAAGAAGTGTAAGAAATTGTACAGCATGTGAAAATTCGAATAAGAGTAAACAAACTCTGAGACCACCTCTTCAACCACTGTCTTGTCCAAACATGCCATGGGTCAGACTAGGTATTGACTTTTGTGGTCCCATCAGAGAAAATGGAGAACTGTTGTATCTTATTGTACTGGTAGACCATTTCTCAAAATGGCCAGAGGTTGAAGTGGTGCAAGATGCTGATGCCAAAGTGTCGTTGTTTTTTTGCGCAAACTTTTCCTAAGGGAGGGCCTTCCAAAATGCATTGTGTCGGACAATGGCCCACAGTTCACTTCTAAAGAGTTTAAAGCGTTTCTGAAGAAACATGGGATAGAGCACAAAACTACGTCTGTCTACCATCCTGCAGGAAATGGCGCAGTAGAAAGATTTAATCGGGTGATTAAAGGAATAATCCAACTGGCAAATCAGAATAACATGTCATGGAGGAAACAAATAATCAAGAATCTTTGGTCATTCCGAGTCACACCATGTGTATCTACAGGCACCAGTCCCTTTGTACTTTTGAGAGGAAGGACTCCAATCACAAAGGATAATGTAAGTTGGGCTACAACAGAAAGAGTGTTGTGGTCTCCAGAGGAAATACAGGAGAATGTAAGAAGGTCGCAAACCATAAGTAAGAAATACCATGACGACAGGCATGCAAGTAAAAGAGTTAACATCAAGGAAGGAGACTATGTGAGAGTTAAAAGTGCAAGAATCACCAGAAAGGGAAAAAAAATCAATACTCTCAACAAATGGAAGTGAAGAAAGTGTTTTGTAATTCTGCCCTTTTAAGTGATGGAAAGACCTGGCATTTTTCTGCTTTGTCTTTATGCAAGGACGGAGGAGGAGTGTGTGATTGTAAATCTGATCTGGAAAATAACGAAGTTTCCTGTTCTCAGGACTACGATTGGATTCTGGACCGTGATGGAATTGAGGAGTCTCGACCAGAGGGTACCAACGTTGTATCTCTAGGTACTAACGAGGTGTTTTCTGAGAGTGAGAACAATTCAGATACCTCACGGTTGGAAGACAGTAGTAGTGGGCAGAGCAAGGTAACATTGGAAGAGTACAGGTGTCAGACCAACAGTGATACTGAGTCTGATTCTGATGATTCTGTTTATGAAGATGTTATGTCACAGGACGTCAGTTGTGAGGATGAACCCAATGTAAGCCGATATGGAAGAGTAGTAAAACCTCCAGCTAAGTTACAAGATTTCGTTTGTGATTAGCTGTGGTTTCCTCTTTTCCCATCTGCAACCCCCTGCCGTCATCCATTGGCTCCCTGGTTGTTTTAGGAAGGGAGATGTGTTGTGTTTATTAAACTGTTGCTTGGTCTATGAATGCACGCGCGACATGTTCCCTGCACGCGCTACCTGCCGGTGCATTATGACGTCAGGGTGTTCTACCTGACCACCGGCAGGTTGACAGTTAGAATGACAGTTGCTCGCCAGTGGCACTTGCTAGCAGATGTACCTTTGGTGTCAGGTGTTTTCTTACATTAAAGACTTTACCACTTACCTGCATCTTGTCATCTTTACACCTATTGCGTTGCAAATGTTTGTTCATTATCCTTATAATGTAAAAATGGTTCATTTGGGCAGAAATCAATTCTTATTAGTGAAGACAACCTCCAGCCACGATGGTACATTTTAAATTCTGAGTTTGTGCTAATCACAATCAATCACTCAAATACCCAGTATGAATGCCCTATGACTCCTTTCCTACACCTCTTATGTATTATTTGCTATAAACTGATTTGTACAAGTGGGATTCGTTGTCGGTGTGATGTAAAGTTCTGACACCCTACAATGATACGAGTAGCACTATAAAACAAAACAAAAGTATGCAAGAGAGTGGTAATGGAGACTTGAGGGTCACTGTTAAAGGGTGGTAAATCGCACTTGTTTAAATTGCTTGGTTTTGCTTGCAAGAAAGTGTCACTCAGTTTAAATGTCACTCATAATTACACCAATATTATGATAATGTCACACATAGCAATCTGTAACCTTGGCAGCTATGGGTGACAGTTGAAAGTATGTTCTGTGCCAGAGTAATATGCAATACGAGAAAAAAAAACAGCCTGGAAATAGCTACAATTTTATAGCATGCAAGACTAAGTAAAATGTGAAATATAAACAAAAGGTATCGCTGACATGGATTTCTTTAACGGTTTACATTTATTATTCAGCAGATGGATCAGCGTTTTTTTACCAGTACAATTACGGACAATTATAGGATCCAAAAGGGACCAGTTTCAATGTCCATTTTTAATTACTACCTGGTCATAGAGCAGGCCCACTTAAAACCCTGCTCTTACAGAAGGTAACTGGGGTCAGCAACTGAAATGAGTGGACACAACCCATACTCGTCCCGATATGAAGTGAGTGAACACTCAGAAAATCTTCAAAGAAGGCTTACTTGTTACACAATGCGCCCACGACATGAACACCTCTAGAACAAGTAAGATCCTAGCAGCAACTGCCATACTGTCACTGCTAGAACCGCTTTCACATTCCTATTCCAACACCTTACAATGCTTTCATAATTTCGTGGACTTCTAATGCTATAATGACCTCACAAGATGCACAGTTACAACACAAACCGCAAAGCTAAACGTGAAAATCAAGGTATCCACTTTAAAACCGTTTAATTAAGGTTAAGACCAAAAGACTCTGCTTCGGTTAGTAACACACCTGACATACGCGACGCCTGACAAACTGTCAAATTTGACGCTAATCAACGTCTCTGACCAGTGCCAGAGATCACATACTCAATTGGTTAAACTACTATACACAACTACAACCGAACGTTTCACTAGCCCCAGCTAACTTCTTAAATACTCAACAACGGTCAACTCAGTCACAACATCAAATCCACTGATTGCTATAACTGCAGGAACCCGGTCCCCAATTCCCGACCTCCTTACTACCAGCGAGTCTAAAGATATCAAGACTAACTGCTCTATAGCACTTTTAAACACGAGCCCTCTACAAACAAGATGGATAGGTCTGCCTTTGGTAGACAGAGGAGGGCGGTGTGGACACTCAGCCCAAACTTAATTTGCTCAAACAGGATCCTACTATTACGTAATACAGAAACACCCAGCGCCAATGAAAGAGTAATGGCCTGAACAAGCCACTAGGACACCATTCATCCCACAGGTACCGGCAGTTCGCCAGTATTGCACATGTTCCCCCCACTGGCACCAATGACATCTCCATTGACACATTACAGCACATTGCCTTTCATGGACAGCCACCACCTCTCATTAAAGACTGTCACACCACGTTTCCTACCTGGTGTGCTACACGTACACCATCACACAACAGTGTCTCCCACTGTTCAGTCATCACAGGGCTCTGCCCTCAACAAACATCACCGCTGCACCACCATAAAACATGTTCCCATGCAGGAAGTACAACTGAATCAGCACAGCTCAATGCCCCCACAGACATCAAATCTGCTGCTAAAACAGATACCCTCCCATAACTACCACAACTGCATCAACAGAGCAAACAATCACTTCCATCACAAGGACTTTCACTGTACCATCACGGTACCTTGCACCCACCTCTCTACTCCACAGGCACCTCCACTGGATCAGCAGGGTGTGCAGCTGCCAACAGGCACAGCTGCTGCACTATCACAGCACAATGACCCGTGAAGTTACTCCAGCTGCTCCTCCCCGAAGTGATGATGCGCTACCTGCCCCACCACTGCACAGCACCTACCACAGGAAGCATAAATGTACCTTCACTGCAAGCTGCATCCAAGGGCACGCTGAGGCGGCTGCTGCTGCTGCGTAACAACAAACTGCTTCCTATCGGCAGCAGGCAGCACAGCCACAACAGGCCGCTTCCCATAGCAGCAGGCAGCACAGTTACAGCATGCTGCTTCCCATAGACTCAAAAATATACACAAATTGCCGACCCCACACTTCTCTCTTGTCTCCAACACTAAGAGCAACAAACCAATACTAGTCTTGTGTTTGTTGGGTATTTTTATTTTTACCCTCTAGTTGCCTACTTTTTGATTTTTAATTTTTCAATTTTCATAAATAAGAAAAACACTGTACATTTCACACAAATTTGCACATATATACAACACAATTATGCAAAATACATATATACACAATATATACAATCCACATCTATATTAAACCACTTTTTCCACCACAAACAGTTAATCTTTGCACAGTGTCTTTTAAGTAGTGGTAACTAAACATAAACACCAATAAAGGACAAAGTTATGCTCGAAGGAAGATTAAATGGAACTCAAGATAATGCTTTAGTCGAATTCACAATAAATGTTGTTGTTTTATTCTTCCTCTATGCCTTCCCATAGACAGCACAGTCACAGCATGCCGCTTTCCATGTGGTGTATCTGGGAAGGATCACCCACGTCGTTGGAGAACTTTCATCAGTGGCTTAATAATCGCAGCCCGACATCAAATTCAGCCTCAGGTATGATTGTAAATCTCTTCCTTTTTTGGACGTCGAAATCAAGTACACCCCGGAGGGACTGATGTCCTCTCTCTATCTGAAGAAAACGGACAAGAACAATGCTTTGCACTTTCGCAGCTACCACCCAAGAAATTTAAAAAACAACCTCCCCTATGGACAATTCCTGAGGGTGAGACGGAATTGTTTAAGGGTCGAAGAGTTTGAACTACATGGTGAAGCTCTGTGGCAAAAGCTACATGAAAGAGGGTACCCACGGAAATTGGTCAAACACTCGCTGAAGAGGACACCTAGGGAACATCTGCTTCAAAAGAAAAACAAATCGCCTACGGAACGGAGGGTCTGTGTTTCCACATTCGGTCCCTATACAAAATCTGTCCAGAAAATCATTCGAAATCACTGGCACTTGGTGGAAGATGCTATCCCCCAGGTGGGAAAACCTCTCTTTGCACTAAAGAAAAATCGCAGCATTGGGCAAGAAATAATGTCAACACGTCCACTGGTGAAAAAGACTGTCCAGAGTACAATCTTAGGGTCAGGTCCAGTGAAAGGACACCACAAGTGTGGAACCTGCTCGGTATGTGATACCACTTAAGAAGGCACATTGTTCAGTGATGGCAAAACATTTTGGAGACACAACGTGTTCACAAACTGTAAATCCAAATACGTTGTATATGCCATTAAGTGCCCGTGCCAGCTAATATACATTGGGAAAACGATGCAGGAAGTGCGACAAAGGATTATCTAACACCGATCCAGGATAAAGAACAAGGTAATGTCTGCCCCACTTGTATCTCATTTTCTGGAACACAAATATGGCCCAAATGAATTCAAATGGACTATTCTGTCAGCCATAAAAATCGCCCCAGGATCTGGAGGTGACCCTGATCTGCAATTATCACGCAGGGAGGCCTTTCTAATTTTGAAATTTAACACAACCAATGTTGGTCTGAATGAATTGTCTGAGTTGAGCAATTTAAGATAAGAGTGGTGCCCATGGTTATCTCATCAGATTCAAAAACTGTGAAGTCGGTAATGCCTCTATACAGCAATTGAACGGGACTAACATATCGTCTGCACTACAAAGACCAAGTGCCCCGGGGAGAAAAGCCGCCGCAACAGCCTCTCGCGTTGTTGCACAAAAAATCGACTAGCCGGCCCGACGGGCTGACGACGTACGCGGAAGCCACGAGCGGAGAGACACACGGAATGCCGAACTTTGAGCGAACGTAAGTGTCAAGCGTTTGGATGCATTTTTCGTATGAACTTGGCTGCCGGCGATACAGTCTAAATGTGCGTCTCATATTACATCTACAGACCGGGCAGGATCATGAAGTAATACCCCCGCGTCCATCGTGATTCAATCGCGCCCCCTCCGTCTATGAGGTATGTGCAAGCGATGCCTCAGACGAGCCGCGTGCAAGTTGTATATCGAATACAGGCAATTCAATCTACGTTCCACTTTCTTTCACAGCCTACAGTATCAGGCATCACCTCTACAAGTTTGAAACATCAAAGAACATTTCTACCACAAGGTAGGAAAGTCTACCACGCACATTTAGGATTTAACTTTTATCCTTTGGGAGCGACCGTGAAAGAAGGAAGAGAACCATTGAAGGACCACCTCGTCTGCACCTACCCGGTCTTTGAGAGCCTTGATGAGAAGATTGTGATCCACTGTGTCAAAGGCTGCCAAGAGGGCTAGGAGAATGAGTAGGCAACATTGGTCTGTGTCAAGGGATTTGAGGATGTCATCGACGATGTTAAGGATCGCAGTTTCAGTGCTACAGCCTTTTCTGAAGCCTGAGTGGTATTGGTCTAGCAGGTTGATATTGTCTATGTGCTGATTCAGTGGATGGAGAACGCATTTTTCGAGGATTTTGGCTAGTAAGGGGAGTTTGAAAACCGGTCTGAAGTTGTTCAGGTCATTAGGGTCTAGGCCAGGCTTTTTAAGTAATGGTGTGACTTGGCCAACTTTGAGACACTCTGGTATGATGCCGGTTTTTAAGGAACTGTTTATGATTTCGCACCATAGTGGTGCGAGGGAGAGTTTTAGCTTTTTGGTCAGTTGAGAGGGTACAGGGTTGAGGTTGTGTGAAGAGGGTTTGGAGGAAGAGATTAGATTGAGAATCTCAGCTTCAGGTACGGGGTAGAAGGTTTTCCAGGCTTTCGTGGGACGCAAGCTAGAGGTGATTTAGATTGCTGGGGCTGATTTTTTAGATGCAGGATTGAGGGTGGTGTCGAGTGATTGCTCGATCTTGTTGATTTTTTCATTGAAGAAGGTTGCGAAGTTGTCGCATAAAAGTTTGGAGGCCTGGACTGGGGTTGAAGAGGGTTTGGAGGTTTGCTGCTTGATGATGTTGAAGAGTTCTTTTGGCCTGTTTTTCGCATTGTTGAGGGCGGTGCAGAAAAAGCAGTTTCTTTCATTAATGATATGTTTTTTGTACATTCTTCTTGCAGTTTTGAGGTTTTCGCAAAGGTTAGAAGAGGGATCCTTTCTCCATAGACGTTTTGTGGCTCTAAGCTGCCTCCGTTCGTCGTTAATTTCTTGTTGAACCAGGATCTGGAGGGGATGTTCCTAGATGTTTTCAGTTTCAGGGGGGCAAGTTGGTCTAGGATAGAGGACATGGTTGTGTTGTAGTGGGATGTGAGGTCTGTTGTTGAGAGACCATCCTGGGGGATGGGGAGAAGAGTGGTTATTTTTTCTTCCAGGTCGGCCATGTTGATCTGTGTTAGGTTTCTTGACCATGTGGGGGGGTCTTGGATGGGAGGTTGGCGCATGATCGGTTGGGACATGCGGAACAAGATTAAGTGGTGGTCTGACCAGTCGACCGGTAGGATGTGGTCTATTGTGATTACGTCATGTTGGGCGATGATGTGGGTTTGTTGTGGGTTTCTTCTGAGCAGTGTTGGGTGAGGTTGTTGCTCTGTAATAGTTTGTTCAAGTTTTGGATTGGTGTGCTGTTTAAATCATTCCAGTGCATGTTGAGGTCACCCGAAATTAGGTTGTTGCTGTCTCGGAGAGAGCAGTGGGCGACCAGGTCTGAGAAGTGTTCCGTGAACGAGGGGGTTTTGCCCGGAGGTTGGTATAGGAGATGACAGTGCAGTGAATTATTGTTGCTGGTGATAATGTTGGTGGTTTGGCATTCAAAGGAGTTGTAATTGAACGTGTCGATTTCAGTCACAGACAGGTTGTCCAGTGATTACTTGGATCGAGGACTGAGGGATGTGCATAGAGGGGGTTGTGTACGAGGAGGGCAGCTCGGTCGCTTCGACAGACGACATGGCTTTCACAGTTCTATTGGGTCTTGTAGTAAGGTTCGGGAGGGGGTGAGGACGAGCTGGGCCGCAGAACCTTGGAAGGGCTTTGGTGAGAGAGGTTGGGGATGATAGGGGTCAAGTGGGGGTTCAAGGACGGCTTATGGAATATGGCGAAGTTGCTTAGGATGTCTTTCAGGCCCTGTATTATAGAATCCACTTGGCTTTCAATCAGGGAGAGTCATCGCCCTGTCTCTTCTTGGGGGGGGATTTTGGTGGGGTTTTCACGGAGGGACAAAGATCTGACAGCGTTTTGCTTGCTTTTGGTAGTTGTTGTGTTGTTAGTCTGGGTTGTGGGATTGGGGGCAGGGTGTGCGGGGTCGTGATGTGGTGGTTGGTTTCCTATGAGGGTGGGGATGGGGGGGTGCTAGGGAGACTTAGCTTGGGTAATGTGGTCGCCCGGTAATGCTCGAAGTGGATTATGCCTGTGGGGGAGTTCAAGGTGCCAGACCAGAGGAGGAGGGGGCGTCTTGTTCTTGAGGGTAGAGGAGTGGGAGGTGGATCGAGGCGGAGCGTGAGGGTTGGTGGAAGCGGGTGGAGGTATGGCGTGGATGTTCTGCTGGAGGGACTGGTTGTCGATGAAGGTGGGGACTGATGGGAGGGGAGACTGTGTGTGGGTGATCGTAGTCCTCAGAGAGGGAAAGAGGAGATCGAATGACTCCAGGTTGATATTGTTGGCTTAAATCAAGACTGTGCCATTGGAGTAAATGGTCACAAAGGTGTTCCCACAGCACGCCTTGCGTTTAGGGGCGGAGAAAGATAGTTTGCAGCTATGGGAAGTACTGATGGTTTTGGTGATGTGGAGTTGTGCTCTCAGGATGGAATTCCACTTGACGGGGCTTTCCGTGTGAAAGATTAGGTCCATTTTTACTTGGCCTTTGGCAGAACAATGGTAAAGGTCAGCAAAGAGTGATTCGGGGAATTGCCTGATCAGTTTGTGTTTAAGGTTTTTTATCGCTTTGGGTGAGAGGTTGGGGGGTGGGGAGACTGATCAGGAAGAAGTTCGGGCAGTGTGGTTTAACATAGGGTGAGGTGAGGGGGTTGGGGAAGGTTGACATGGTGGAAGGCATGTCGTTTAGGATGGCGGTTGGGCTGATTCCTGTCGGGGTCTTTTCGAACTAGCTGCGTTATGGTAGCATAGGGGACTGGGGGTTGTAGTGTGGGACAGGACTACTAGCGTGGTCGGACCGCTTTTGTGTGGGCTATGTTGGATGGGTGCTGAATACGAGGCCCTGTGGGGGTAGGGAGAGAGAGAAACGGAGGAGCTTGAGTTTATCTGGTTTCTTGGGTGTGAGCTAGATTCTGTTGACCAGACGTTGGAGTCTGGTGGCTTGCCTGTGGAGTTTACACGGACGGGGAGAGGTCAATGTCTGAGTGGAAAGAAGTTTCAGACGGGGGGCGATTGGTATTACGGTGGGGTGGATGCAGGTGCAGGGGGTGGTTCAGGGTGAAAGGTGAATCACCGGCGCTGTCCGGACAACAACTTAATTAGGCCCCAGCAGTGGCGGTGCATCCATTGGGGGCGTTGGGGCGTTGCCCCACTAGCCTGGACGACCACCGAGACTGCACTGCATAATAAAATATGTTTTTTTTCTCAAGTTCCCCCCCCCCCCCCAAAAAAATTGGAGCGCCGAGCGTACCAAGTCCCCGGGAGAAGCCCGACAGGATCGGGCATCCATAAGGAAGTCGGCCGGCCCGTGGGGGGTGGGGCTGCAGCAGAGAGTGACAGCCCAGGCAGGCTGAGGCAGCGCACAGGCAGAGGGTGACTGCGAGTGCGCATGCAAAAGGCCGGAGTTGTCCAGATTTCGACGGGCCCGCGCATGCGCACACTTTAGACCTCCCACCCCTCCACCCCCCCCACCCCCCCCCTACCACTATCGATATAGGCATGGACCCGGGCCCCGGGTCTCAAAATGGGCAGATTTCAGTCTGCTCTTTAGCCAATTCTGGCGCAGTGGCGCTGCTAACGCTGCGCAAGGTTTGGCTGCTGCGGCAGGATGGTGCCACGCGCGTGGGTGTTGGCTGCTCTGAGCCATTGTCTTCAGTGATTGGCCATTGTCCCTCGTCACTGCGCATGCTGGAATAATGCCAGAGATGCCCAGTACTGCACAACAACACACACCATAAGTGAAAGTGAAAGTCAGAGGACACTGTGGAAGTAAGTCGATAGATACGATCATGTGACGCCAATGCCATATTGAGGAGAGCCGAGGTCGAGGACTGTTGTGGGAGTGGGACTGAGTGAGTCATCGTCGTGATCACCAGTACTGCGTGTGTGTGTGTGGACTCGGACCGCCTGCTGGCTGCTGCCTGGACGGAGGGGCCTGCTTAAGCAGCTTACATCCATCGTCGATCGATTAGCACGACCGGACCGCGTCCGGGCGGCACCCACGTAAGTTATGTTATATGATCATCAAACTGATCTGTTGCTGCTATCGAGGCTGACTAGAGCGTCCATCATCACAAGCGTGGGCCGAGAAAACAACCTCTGAAGTGCCAAAATAATTCTCAAATGCATCATCTTAAGTCAAGTGGGATGGTGAAATGGGACGGGGCTGCTGCTAACAGATCCGCAGCTGTGTTTGCACGTGAGTGTCTGCACTTTTACCAGAAATAGTCACCTCTGGGACGGAAGTCATGGGATGGTCGTTCAGTGTTGATCATTCTGATCAGAAAGTTAATCTGAGAGGGCATCTAATGGGCATGTGGCGGCAGTGGTGACTGGTGACTGTAACATCATGGTGGTGAGTGGCATAAACCACATCATGTGCTGATAGTTTGTCACTGGCATGTCTTGCCCTGTTATGTGCATCTTCAGATTCTTAACACATGCGCACAGGCTCTTCAACACCTCGTCAGGGGTAAGCGCGATATAATTGCAATTACAATGCAACTATCCACAGCGTTGCGAAGGTGCAAAAGTGTAAATATGCGCAGCTTACATTAAACAATGTTTGAAAAAGATAATGAAAGAAATAGAGGGGCATAGATACAACGTTATACGGTGGGCTCTGACTCTTTCTATCTTCTTCTCTGAGCAGCAACAGCTCTTGCAGTGAACGGTAGGCATGTTCTGTGCAGTGCAGGTAATGAGGCGCCAACTCAGCAAAAATAGTCTCCCGTTTCTAGTCCCTCATTTATTAAAGTTTTCAAAACAGCTGTCAGGAATTTGATGTTGCTATGGCGTAGAACAAAAATAAATCGTTTCAAGGCACTCGAATAATAGATTGCACAATGACGGAGCTCAATGGAAGTGCTGCTTTTATCCTATTGGGAAGGATTGAAATCTGAGTTGATAGATTTGACCGTGAGATCTCTCAAAAGGGTCTTGGAAGCAGGAGCTCAACCCGCGGAACTATCTTCTTAAAAAAAATCGGCAGGGGAGGGTGGGGACGGGATACTAAGGTGGAAGAGTGCACACAGGCAGCTGGGAGAAGAAAAATCCTCTTCTGAAAAACATAGAGCTTCTGAACCTTGCTGGGCATTAGTGATGGGTAAAGTTGGTAAATGTCACCTCGTCCTCAAATGAAAACACCCTTTCTTCCTTTTTATCTGCATGCGCAATTCAAAGCCTCGTTCCTCCCCGTGACACATCTGCAGAAGCACTCGCATCCAAAATCAGCGCGAGTGCAAATTAAATTTTTTTATAAAATCTGCTTTTAAATATGCACGAGATTTTTTTTCTCGAAAATACAATTCTTTAGAAAAAATTGGCACCCAAAAATGTGGCATGCACCTTGCTTACTGAATAAACACTTCAACTTTCACGAGGAAAGCATGCCCACTCAGGCGTGTAGGGCTGTCTGCTGCTAGTGGTGATAACGCAGCGCCATCTTCATGCTGCTCTCAGAGGGGCGTCATTGCAGCTACTCAGAGCTAATAAGTGGCAGTGCTACTCTTATGGACTGTTGTTCAAGCACTGTTATTTAGCAGTGTGACTGCAGGTCTTTTAACAGCAAGTGAGCCTTCAATGTTTCCTAGCGCTTTAATTGTGCACAATATTAGTCACGGACTCACGGTTTAAGAGCAGCAGAATCCAAATTTCAACAAGGGTTATTTTGTTTGCAGTGCACACTGGCCATCACTGAATATGGTTCCTGAGGAAAATGGTCCAAGAATCCCCAGTAAAGCGGCGATCGTCCCCGGGAATGGTGCGGGCAGTTTGGAGTCTGACTGAGTCCTGCCTGCCTGTGGTACGGATGGACCAAGTAACGACCGGGACGGGGTGGAACTTTCACTGAGCAGCGCCAGAGGCCCAGAGTGTATTTTGGTGTTTCAGACCCACACACAGTCAGGTGGGGAGAAAACGCGATAGAAATGCAGGTACCATACAGTCAGGGCTGTAAGTGGGATGAAAAAACTGTTGGCGGGGGGCGGGGGGGGTCTCTCTCAAATGGCCTGGCCAGTGGCCGTGCCTTGCAACTGCTTTAAAACACGTAAGCTAAAAAGCGGTGTTTAGCATAGTGTGCTGCGCTGCCTGACTTGTATTTTGTTGCTTTTGTCACTGCATCCAGATATATAAAACAAGTAACATTACTTCTACAACAAGCCAGGACTATTGGCTTTGTCAATGATTGTTAGTTGCATAAAGTAAATAAGCAACTACTACTGCTTCGTTGTATATAATATTGAAAAAGCTTCAATTCTGACATGAGACTGTGAAAAAAGTAAAACGGGTCTCTTACAAGTTATATCAAATCCTGTGAAGGATGGTACTGCTGCAGAGTGAAGATTTTTATTTTCACCCTGAGGGTGAAGGCAAACATTGGAGAGCCTAATAAGGACCCTTCTCCGCACCTGCTTAGCACCGGCAGGACCCGGCCCTGCATACAGTGTATGTTTTTTGAGGGGACGCAAATTTCGTAGAAACATGAATAGCTTTAGTTGTATCCAGCGTTTGCAATCACCAATTGCTGGTTCGTAGCACCATAAACAGTGCTGCCAAGTATTTCCATGTAACATCTTATCAGTAAGTCATGACTTTTCAACCAACTGCCTGTTACTTTATGGGACTTTCATTTTTTTCGTAACATTGTAAGTGTAGGTTAAAAAAATCCCAGCACGAGTAGTGGTATTGAAGTAAAAGCCAGTACTGGCTGAAGGTGTCACACATTACATGAGAAATGGGCGGTTATGACTGAAGTGATTCCTTTTGGATAGGAGCCACATGATTTATATTTTTTCTAGTGCTTCAAACAGGGATAAATAGCATGAAAAGTTGGAAGGCTATACAAACTCAGATACGAATAATCCTGTTAGTTGTGGATCAACAAGCGTAAATCAGAAACGTGTTGTGAGGACCTTGTCATTTAGGTAAAATAGCGCAATCACAACAAAAGACTGTCAAATACTGCTCCCCTTACCACCTATAAACAATCACCCCACCAATTCATAGATCAAACTATACCCAAACCGCTCTACCCCTCTGGGACTCCTAGGCGCAAAACCCTCTGTAGCATTTGCAATTGCATTTCACCTTCTGCCTGTCATCTATCTGAATGCTATCACATGTTCTATGCCACTGTTTAGTAGAAGCATAGTGTACACTCTTTTAACATCAACAAAATAAGGCAGGGAAAAATGTGGAGACTGACAAAAACGATGTCCTGTTTATACGTATGCAATTTAACTTTCTCTTCAATTTTCTTTATTTGCGCTTTTTTTTATTGTGCTTGTGAACTCGGCAACCAAGTACTTCAACAGTATACACTTTAGCTGTCATTATGAGTCCGGTGGACTGGTATTTCCGTGAGCAGTTATAGGATACTGCCACAGCCGATTCTGTGGCCACCACGTATGTGTCACTCAAGTGTTAAAATGCAGCCCTTGAAACCACTGGGGTTACGGGACAGTCAGAGGGCACAGATGTGTACAGTCTGTAACTGAGATAGCGCTTGCTTGTACTACTACTACCCCGAACTACTGTCTATGACCCTCATCATATGTCAGTCATGCTGGGGCTCTTCAGTAATGCCTCTCGGGCTCTCATAGTGCCAATGTTTCTGCTCAAGGCGCTTCCTCCGAAGCAGACAGACGCCCTCATTTGTAAGTGGCAGCACTACCTTTATATGCAACACGTGATGCCACAAAATTAATATTTATACTCAGTATAGTAATAGGTGCGTTTTTTACCGGTGCTTCATTTGTACAGCCTGCATACATCTTTGTGAGCCCAGCGATTTCCAGGAGGAAATAATAAAGGCAGGGTCATATGCAGGCCAGGGTGTGTGCACTGTGCAGGCATGACGTTGTGCTGTAATTGGTGGTGGTGGCGGTGCATCGTGCATGGGAGCAATCTTAGGCTGTGCCAGCAACACTTTTGATCCCCTAAGTTCTCTGTCTCTAGTGCTGCGCAACAGCTCTGATGTTATGTAATTTTTAAGTGTGTTATGCTGCAGGTGTTATTTATTTGTAATTCTATGTTTTGGTCTATTATGTTTTTAAAGGTGGACAGGCCGGGCCTAATGGCACTATGGATACGGTAGTTTTAGAAAACGTATTGTGAAAAATACTAAGCTAATGCTAAAAACTCAGCTGGAATGTATTATATCAGAAGTTGCAACACTTCTAATTTATGTTTACGAAATATACCTTGAGATACTATTTTATACTAGTATATGTACTCCGCTCAGGAATGTTTTCGCTGATGGCTGCTGTAGGTGAAAATAATGAACAAGCTATGCCATGGCAAAGCCAATTGGTTCGTCCTTTCAAACCATGCAATTTTGATCAATATATATATTTTTGAAAAAAAAATGGAAAACTATAGAGTATATGACATAAAAGACTATCCCAGAAGGGTCGGCATTGAAATGCACTTCTTTTTAGGCGGATGAGCACGTGTTCAGGGCTCAGGCCAAACAAGTGCAAAACTGTGCCACCCAGCCAATGGATTGAGTGGGAAGACCCATTGCCCCATGCTATTGTGTGTAGAAACAAAATATTAATAACAGTTGAACAGATCAATAAATGAAGGGTGCTGGCTGAAGACTCGTACAGGTCGCGCCTTTGGGGCCTTATAAATGTTTAGCCATGCAACACTTGCTGTTGCACCAAGGATATTGTTCTTGTTTTTCCGAGAGAAAGATCAGAGTTTTGTTTAACAAAAGTTTTGACTCATGGAAAGGTACCACAGAAGGTTAATGTGCCTGCTGCAAAGAACATGTACCTGATGCAGAGCACAAAATGCAATAAATAGGTCAGTGGGTCACTGCATTTGTCATAGAAATCTTTTTGTCACTTGCCCGTAAGTAAAAATCCTAACATACAACAGTGAGCTATTGAAAACTGCAAGGTAAATATTGTACAGACGTGCTGAATTTAGATACAAAAAGTAAATATGTTGAATGGTGATAGTTTGTGACCTGTTTAGTTGGTTCTTTTGTTGTTTGCAGTTTAAATCAAAAAAGTTGTTTGTTTTGTTGTTTGCAGTTTAAATAAAAACAAAATCTGTGAGGTTCTCAGCATTGTATCTTGAAGTCTGTTATACAGCTCTGTAGTTATACGGAATAAGCAGCTACTTATGTTATATGACAGCTCTTTAATAATGTAATACCTGCACTTTCACAATTGCTTTATTAACCTTCCTGCTTTCTCAAATTTGCTTCAAAATGCACCATTGTTACACTATTTTTTCAAAATGTTCTCGGGGGAAATTCCCTGGAACCCTCCTTAGGGGGTTCGGGCTCGCTCGCTACGCTCGCTACGGTGCAGTATGATTATCACTTTCCACCCCACCACTTTCAAATGTCACCAGCAGCCACTGGGCCCCAGCCTCATGAGTTATGCCGTGCCAGAAATTGTGGTCTCTGCCTCAATGTAAGGTCCATAACCGCCACCAATGGAAGTGTGAATTAGATAATTTGACCTCCTTGCCGTAATGAATCATGTGTCCCAAGTGTCGGACCAATAGATGTGTTGTCAACCACTTTCCACCTGCCGCAGCATAGTGCGATCTCACGACTAGTCAGTCAGAAACTTGTTGACAGAAAAAGCAAGTATCATGTCTTGCACTGCAGCAGCACTGCACACAGGCCTAAGATAATTAAGACACTAGTAAGTAATGAATCTGTATCAATGTATCAATGTATGTATAGAAATCTGCTCCATTTGTTATATAATCCCGTGCAGTTATATCCAATTTTTATTTTAACTCCCTACAGGTTAACTGAATTCTGTGTGTCATCTATTTTAAATTTGGAGAGTAAAGCACTTTTAACTTCCCGCATACAAACAGGTTTTGTCTATGTAATTATTTCTCAATTTGTCCTCTGTTCATTGAACTTTTATTTCCGCCCGTTTTTTATGACAGAATGTCATTTGTTCTCTGCTCCTTCACTTTCATTATTACTAGAGGCCCATTCCTCCTTGACAAAGCGATGTTTATCTCTAATGAAGCAGTGCTCATTTGGCCCAGCAGTGTTCATTCCTAGCCCAGTGAAATAAATCCTTATTCATTATTTTCTCAGCTCAGTACTGCTAATGGCAAAAGGCACTTTTCAGAAAAACAGATTACCTTTATGCTTGATGTACAGATTGTTTGTATGACCATTTATGCTTGGTGCAGAGGTTGTTTATACCTGATCCATGGATGTTTGCTCTCTTTCTCTCTACAGGTAAACTGACATTTGTTCACAGCCCACTGAAATGTGCACCAGCCTAGAGAATCGATGTATATATGTTCCTGTCCCGATTACATTTCGCTCAGCCCAGTAATGCGTAAGCCCAGCCCAGTCACGTTAACTAATCAGAGTCCAGAAATGTTTATTATTCTCAACTCAGTGAAGATTATCTCCCTCCAAGCAACATTTATTCCATGCCAGGTGTCACCGATCCAGTGACTTGTGTCTTTGGGCTATATCAATATGTGTTTCAGGTTTAACAACTTGTCCCCCCCGGCTCATCTATTCGTAGCCCATTGATTGGCCCAGTGGCCCAGTGAATCTGTCTATGGCTTTATTCTTGGTTCACTGACGTGGTCCCTTTGTGACATCTAGTTCCTCTGTGACAGTGCACCAAGAATTTTGTCATTCCATTTAATGTATCTCTGGCTTGGTGACGTTTATTGTTTATTCAAAGACCTTGTTAAGTTTCTACTGGCATAGAGAATTTATCATCTGCTAGCTAATGTATTCTCTACCCAGAGCTGTTTATTACAGTCCAGTGACATGTATTACTAGCTCAGTGAGTTTATCAACCCAATTATGTCCACCCCAGTTGCCATTATTTCAAGCCAAGTGAGGTTAATTACTGGTCCTTTGACGTTATTTCACAGTCCAGTAATGTATATTACCAGCCCAGTGACATTTATTTTTATCCCCAGTGGTATTCCCTGCACTGTAATGTTTTGTGACCACATGTGAATATGTTAGTGGTGTGCTGGTTTTATATCCTGCATGAGATTTAGTTGCTAGGGAATACAACAACGCTTTTTTAATTGACTGAGAAAATATGGTGCATTTGGCAGAGATGTCCAGAGAGGCATCTCTTCCATAAACGTTGTACCAAAGAGAAATTAGGGTGTTTCGCAGTGCTGATGCCCCCCTTTTGTGTCATGTAGAGTTGGTGTCAGGTAGATAAAGCAAACCCAAATTGTCAGTTGTACACTGTAGTCTCAACTGCCTATGATCTTGTTTCTTAGAGTTCCTGCTGTCATGCAATCTTTCTGAAGTTGACATTGCTATGCAGGTACACCCTTCTTTACACCTTTGGACTCTTTCTTGCCAGGCAAAGAATAGTGTGTAGGTCTCTATCCAACACGAATCAATAAGGCACATCTGGTTTGCCAGAGGAGTAAGAGAGAAGGCATCCCCAAAAAACCCTCCACCTGCAGCTGTGGTGCATGGAAGATGGGGGCGCGTATGAACTAACCTTTAAAAATATATATTTTTAAAAATGACTTGTATTGACGTGTTTCTAATATCTGTTTGCAACAAATATCAAGATGGTTTGTGGGTGTTTAATTTTGCACTAGAGGTTGTATTTGTATTCTTCATGTTTAAACATGCTCGCTCTTTCATATGAAATAGCTACACGCCAAGGTTTTAAGAGGTTTGTGGGAAAGGCGACGAAGAGACCATGTATTATATGGGATAAAAGTAACAACTGACTTGCCTCTAAGTTCAATATTGGCATTGTGTGGGGTGTGAGTAGGCCTGTATGTTTCTTTGTTCTTTTTTTGTGTCAAAAATATTTTTCTTGAAGTATACAGGAGCAAACAGTGCGGTGACAATCATAGCCAGCGCCAAAGATCCCTCGCAGGGGAGTGTGCATGCAAAATGACGATAAAACAATCAGGGAAGGCAACTAAAGGTAGCACTCGCAAGCTATCGGAAAGGGTGGACACCCCGCTGTAGGTCGTCAGACAGCAAAGTATCTTGGCTGCTGAAACAACGGGGGAGCCCCCCCACACATAGCCTAGTCTCAAAAAGTAGCATAACGGCATTCCAATTGGGGCATCAGTAGGAAAAAAACGCTGGGAACCCTATATGTGGCATGGAAGAACTGGCGTTTGCTGAATTGCCTCAACAGAAGGCAGGCAGCGCACTCTAAGTAATAAAACAAAACCCCACCCTCATCCTCCCACCCACCCCCCTCCCCTCATGGTGGCGGCAGCGTCTAGAATAAATGGCAATTGGTAAGGAAAAATAGGTAATAAAACTAAACCAAGATGGATCAGAGTTACAGCGTTGGATCGCCGCTCAGATTTGAAAGAGATGTAGTGCCCTGATGGTGGAGGGACACACGGCAGACGGGAGAGGAAAGCCACCAGCGGTCCCATCGGAATTAAAAGTTTTTAAAATCATCTCTGAAGATGTCTGCCATCCTCTCTAGGCTCAGGAGTTGCCAGAGGCGGGCATGCCAGAGGGAGATGGCCGGGGCCGCCTTCTTTTTCCAAGCTGCTGCCCAGGTGACCGTGGCTGCTCCGATGCATAGCAACAGAATCATTTTGTCCGGCCGGGTTTGGTGCAGTAGAGACGGGTTGCGCAGCCCCAGAAGAAACCCCGCCATATCAGTAGGAATAGGATAACCTAGCATCTCTTTTATGTGCGCCAAGGATCTCCTCCCAGGAAGGTCTAATAGACGGACAGTCCCACCATATATGTTGAAAATCACCTAATTGGCCGCACCCCCTCCAGCATCTATCTGAGGTGTTGGGGAAGATCCTCCGGAGTTTGGAAGGGTGAAGATACCAGTCCATCATGGTTTTGAGGTGGGCCTCTCTGAGTGCAATAGATTGAAGCGGTTGGTATCCACCCGCAGGTGAGCCCACTCCTCCTCGGAAATGGGGCGTTGCAGTAGGTCTTTCCACATTCCCATATATCTGGGCCTCGGTGAGATAGTGGTTTTGAGCAATAGGGCGTATATAAAGGAGATCACTCCCTTCATTGAGGAGGATTTAGCGAGAAACGCTTCAAATTTGGTCAAAGGGCGTGTAGCTGCGTCCCTTACATTGGGGTGAAGTGCCCAGTGCATGAGTTGGGTATAGTGGTAGGATTCGGTATCTGGTAGATGAAATTCGTCCTGACAGTCTTTGAAAGTGAGAGGTTCGCCATCCCGAAACAGGTGGATTAGAGCTAGACAGCCGCCCTGTTTCCAGAAGTCAAAGGGGCCTTCATGGAGAGCAGGAGGAAAGGAGGATGTGTGGTGAATCGGATAGTATGGAGAGAGGAAAGTAGTCCACTTATCATCACCTGACACAGTGTCCCATAACTTTAGTGTAGTGTATGTAGGTGTGCTCAGGTATGTGTTTGGAGGTCTATCTCTGCGAGAGCGCCAGGCCAGGTCCCATATAGTCCGACCCGTCACACTGCGATCCATGTGGAGCTAGTGTTTCCTAGAGTCCCTCTGGGACCACTCGACCAGTACTCGCAATTGGGCCGCTTTATAATACATCTGGATGTCCGGCAGGACCACCCCTCCCTCTGTGCGGGGGCGACGAAGGTGGGAGAAGGAAAGCGCGCATGGCCTCCCTGCCAGATGAAGCGTAATATCATGGCTTTGACTTTCTGAAAAAAATCAGAGTCCAATCCAATGGGTAGAGATTGAAAAAGGTAGAGGAGTTTAGGCAAAAGCGTCATTTTGATTGCATGGATACGGCCCAGCCAGGAGAGGAAGAGCGGTTTCCATTTCGCCAGATCTGCTTGAATTTGAGCGAGTAAAGGGAGAAAATTGGCTCGGTAGAGCCCCAGGAGCGTCGGGTGAGAGACACCCCCAGATACTGGAGCGATTTAGAGGCCCAAGCGAGCGGGGTCGATGAGCGAAGGTGAGCAGCTCGCTCCAAAGGGAGGGAGAGGTTAAGAATAAAAGATTTCCCAGAGTTCACCTTGAAGCCGGATAGTAACTCAAAACGGGTTAGCTCTGAATGAAGGCTTTGAAGGGAGAATTCTGGATCCGTAAGGGACAGAAGGATGTCATCGGCAAAGAGGGAGATTTTATGAGGGTCGCCAGAGAACGGGATGCCTTTGATGTCTGGATTCTGCCGCACAGCCATCGCCAAGGGTTCGATGCTAAGGGCGAAGAGAAGTGGGGAAAGGGGGCAACCCTGCCGGGTCCCCCGGGAGTGCCCAAAGGAGTCCGAGCGGGCCCCATTGACCACTACCCGTGAGACTGGGGCGCGGTAGTTCGCCTGCACCATTGCAATTATTTTTGGACGAGAAGCCAAAGGCGGTCAATGCCCGAAACAGGAACGGCCAGTTGGCCCGGTCAAAGGCCTTTTCCGCGTCGAGGCCCACTAGGATTGCCGGGACATGGAGTTTGTTGGCTTTTTCTATGAGGTGTATAATTTGGCGGGTGTTGTCGTGTGTCTGTCTCCCTTTGATAAAACCTGATTGTCTGGGTTGATGAGGAGCGGCATGAGGTCGTTCAGTCTTTTGACGACAATTGAAGCGTAAAGTTTGGCATCTAGGTTGAGCAGCGCAATCGACCTGTAGGAGGCGCAACATCGCTGGTCCTTCCCCGGCTTGGGAATGACTGAGATCACTGCTTCCGCCATGGTGCTAGTCGTCCTACTTTCGGCGGCCATTCCATTAAAAAGAGAGACCAGATGCGAAGAGAGCTCAGGGGCAAATGTTTTATAAAAGAGTGCCGTATAGCCGTCAGGGCCAGGGGCTTTGTTGGTTTTTAGTGAGGAGATCGCCAAAGTTACTTCAGCAAGGGTAATGGGAGCTGGTCGGAGACCTGCGGAAGCGCTAGGCAGTCAAGGAACGCCTGTTGGGCGTCTCCATTCAGGGATTCTCCTGCGTAAAGGCCCTCATAGAAGGAACCGAACACAGCAGCCTTCTCCCCATCCCTGTGGGTGATCTGGCCAGACGTATCAAGAATCCCTCCAATATATCCTTTTTCTCTTTTATCCCTTAATTGCCGCGCTAAGTGTTTGCCTATTTTGTTGCCCTGCGTGTACAAAAGCTGCCACAGTTTAAGGAGGGTGTGTTTGGCTCTGTTGGAATAGATAGCCTGGAGTTTGCCTTTGAGAGCAGTAAGTTGGCGTTGCTTTTGCCGTGTGGGGTCTGTCTTGTGGGAGAGCTCCACGGCAGTTAGTTCAGCCTCAAGCGCCTCACGCTCACGAGCGCGTTGCTTATTTAGGGCGGAGTTGAGGGCGATGCACTCGCCCCAAATCACCGCCTTCAGAGCATCCCAGTTAGTAAACTCGTATGTGTCCTCTGGGGGATTAGTCTCAAAGAAACTAGAAATAGCAGAGCGCTACTTGAGACATGACTCCTTGTCGCGGATGAGGGCGGGAAATACCATCTGGGGTAGTCGGCACAGGCCCTTGCCATCGCAGGCATATCGAGTAAAGGCTGTGGTCAGAAACCGAGAGGGGGAACATTTTTGCCTCATGGAGACTGCCCCGCAGAGATTGGCTAATGAAAATGTAATCCAGGTGGGAGTACGTTCTGTGGACGTGAGAAAAAAGTGTGAAGTCTCGTGTTTGCGGGTAAAGTGCCCGCTAAGTGTCCAAGAGTCCCAGGTCTTGAAAGTGTTGTTGTGTCTTCCCTTTGAAAGTCCCCCCATCTGATTTCTGTGTGTGTGTGCTGTCCAACCCTTTTTGCCCTACACGATTGAAGTCGCCCAGGAGATGGAGCGGGCCTTCTACAAAATCTGCTATTTTCCCTAATAAGCTGGAAAGAAAGGGTGTTTGGCCAATGTTGGGAGCATAAAGTGCTACCAAAGTGCAGACCCTTCCCTTCAGAACTCCCTTTACCATGATCCAACAGCCTTCCTTATCCCCCCGGACCCCGACGGCTGAAACTGAATCTCAGCGCGGAAGAGCAGGGCCACCCCTCGGTGTTTTATAGTAGCTGAGGACCGATAAATAAGTGGGAATAGTTTGTGCTTAAGGCGCGATTCATCTGCCCGGGCTAAATGGGTTTCCTGCAATGCGACCACATCTAGGTGATGGTCTACGATGTACTTCCACACCTTGAGCCACTTCTGCGGAGAGTTGAGGCCCTTGACATTCCATTTAGTTATTGAAATAGGAGCCATGGCCTTAAAAGAAACCCATCAAGCTTGTTATGTAAGCGTACAACGGAAAAAAACATACCTCCCAATGCATAAATAAATAAAAATCCCCAAAACGAGAAGCCGCCACCATGACCCCCCACCCAACCCTGAACCCCAAACAAACAACATAACAGCTTCCCCGAGACCTCTCCCCCAACCCCGCCACAATCCAACAGTAAAAGAAGAGGTAGCATGTACCAGAACCCACAGTATTGCATCTTGCCATAGTGTAGGGCAACGTCCAACCCTGGGAATGAGGAAGACAAGTACCACAGTCCCATCTCCCACCAGTCCCCCTGTCACCACCTTGCAACTCAAACCTGGACACTCATATTAGTGTCATGGAACTGGTTTGCTGTCAGTCACCAGCGCGACACAGGAGACGGCCGCCTCTATTTCCCTGAGGCTCGCAGAAAGATCAGGCTTCCCCACCAGAGGCGACCTCCCCACTGTCTGCCATTCGTTGGATTTCCTGCGCTGTCGTCATTGGGAATCGGTTGCACTCGCTGTAGGTTCCGACCAACGAGCGTAGCTGCATGAGCTTCCCCTTAAATTTAAAGATGATGCAGAATGGATGACCCCAGGAGTAGGGTATGCCCTGCTCCCTCAGATACGTGGTGATTGCCCGGAAGCTGTGGCGCTTAATGAGGGTGGAGGCCGCTAGGTCCTGGTCGAGGGCGGGTTGATGTCCCCGGAACTGGACGGTGATGAGGCCTTGTGCCTTACGCAGGATCTGCTCCTTTATCTGAAAATCATGTACACAGACTAAGATGTCCGGCGGCGGAGCCTGCACACCCCTTGGCAAGCCTATGCACCCTCTCCAGTTGGAGCTCGAAGTCATCTCCCTCACCCAGAATCCCCGAACAGCGCTGTGACATATTCACGAAGACTCTCACCCTTCCAAGGCACCGTCCGGAATGGGTTTCTAAAGTTATGTGCTGCAATATGCCTTATTTGCGTATTTTCTTTTACTTCAGTTAGAATGTAAGTAAATGCTTCCCCATTTATTTAATGTATTGCTGATTGTTAGACTCGGGGGTCTCTGGTTGGCACAGGTATACACTTTTGACAAACAGGGACCCTCTCCTCTAGTCAGGGTAAGAGAACTACTCCTTTAGAAATACCCCTTGCTCACCCTCTAGGTAGTGTGGCGCGAGCAGACAAGGCTAATCTTCAGGGCGATAGTTAGTTAAGCATTTATGATCACATACAGGAAACCCACTGACCCACCACAAACGGACACCAGTCGTAAGATTGTATCAAAAATACGTAGACTTTATGTAAAAATATATGCAGGTTTATAACAAGACCATATAACGTTTTAGCGAATGAAGGCCACCAGATTTAAATAGGCAATTGCTCGTAAGTGTTCTTGATTAGTAAGGTACGATGACAGGGAAAACAAATGTTGCAGACCCTGGAACCGATGCGAACTCGGGATAGAGTTCCAATGTACCTTGCGATGAGAGTCTGAGGCGTTTCAGGAGCGGCTACTGGTGAGGGCGGACCCTGGACGAGGCCAACGGTTCTCCTAGGGATCTATCCGGCTCGGATCCCCCTCGAGGTGCGAGGCGGGTGAGAGGGACGGTGCGGAGGGTTGTGGCGGTCCGGGATCTGATGCAGCTCACAGGGCGAGGCGCCGTTCAGGCCTGCGGGGCATACTACTTCTTAACACACCAGTTCGTACCTGTGGATCTGTGTGGGGCATTGCGTTCTCGGGCAGACGGGTGCAGCACCGGGCCTTCGGTACCGCAGTATGGAAGACCTTCTTGAGGTGCGGCACAGCCTTGGTATGCAGGAGGGCAAAGCGAGACAGTCAGGTACATTATGACGTACGGACTGTCCGAGGCTATCAGATGCACTCCGTTCAGATTCCAGCGAGAGAAGATGAGAGGCGCACAGCGTGCTCCGTTGCAGGCGAGGTGTCAGGAGAGCGGGCGGCCCGGCACTGAAGCGGAGAGCGACTCAAGCTTGAGTGGGACTCTCTGCAGCGGGGCGACCAGGCTCCGAGCTGTCACGACCTTGGAGGGCGAAGGCACCCGAGTCACAACTCTGGCGAGGGAATAAGAACTAAAGGCCCAACAGCAAACGGGCACAAGCCGAATAAAACCCAATGGTCCTGGGGTTCCGTTCAGGGGGCAAGCTCGTGATCAAGCCCTTGGAGATAGTTTCAGGCACAAGTCTTCAAAGTACTTTCTGGTCTTTTCCTCTCCGTTCTCAGCAAGGCACCACTGCAGGATTCCTTCTCCTCAGCTTCTCTTGGTCCTTCTAGTCGGGCAGAGGTTCGTCGTGGTCAAAACTGGATCTGATTTCTTAGCAGCAGGGCTCCTACCTTTATACTCGATTTCTTTTGTCTTGGCAGGCCAGGGGGCCTGAGCCTGGTTCAACCCGGTTTTGGAGTACTCTGTTTACAGGACGCTGTTGTCTTCTTTCAGGGTGCAGGGCAGGGACATCAGACGCTCCGCAGGAGATGGAGCCAGCATTGTGGTGGTGGAGCACAACCCTATTCAGAGTCAAGGACTACTCCGCCCACCCATCCTGGTGTAAGCACTCTGTCCACCACCTGGTCACCCCGACTGTCCCCGGGAATTCCCCAGCCCTGTCACTCACACAAACCCAGACAGCAGATACACATCCTGGCAGAGGCGGGCTGAAATAGTCAGGCAGGCAAATGCTAACTTTCTAAAAGTAGCAGTTGCAAACACAGGATACTAAAATAAACCTTGCTAAAGGAAGTATTTTATTATTCTGAGTTCAGGCATACCAAACTCGACATGCCACCGTGTTCCCTGAGCCGGTTGGGACTATAGGGTGTAATAGTTCCAGCCGCTCACCTTGGCCTAAGAGAACAGGCAGCCCCTCAATAGTAAAGAACGAAAAAGGCGGTAATTCACTACTAGGACATGCCACACACATCAGGCTTGTCCTACCTTACGCTTACAATGCACCCTGCCCGCGGGCCTACCATAGGGGTGACACATATGAAGGTTAGGGAAGGTTTAGGGGCTGGCAAGTGTGGGCACTTGCACAGTCAGAGTGACAGTATTAGACTGTACACGTGGTCTGCAATGGCGGGCCCGAGACGTCTTTTACTAGGCCGCTTCTGTGGGTGGCGCAACCAGCGCTGCAGGCCCACTAGCGGCATTTGTATCTACAAGCCCCGGCACTCCTCGTGCACGTTACTGGGGACTGACAGTAAACCAAATAAGCCAATCATGGAAATCAATTACGGATACACTTTACATAGGGAGCACTTGCACTGCGGCACGGATTGGCCTTGACGCAGTGCCCTGAGCATCGAACACCAGCAAAACATCTGAGGCACATCAGCAAAAAGTGGAAGGGAGACTCACACCAAGGTGCCAGGTCTAACAATGATTGTTGGTTCTCTCTCAAGTAAAATGCAGCCCAGTGCGGTCATTCAGCAGCGGGCCGCATGTGTAGGTCAGGAGGGCCGCATGCGCTCCCCTGGGTTGTACTTTGAGTATCACTGCCTTAAAACTTAAGGTCTTGCATTGTTCATTCCCAATATAAAAAAGCAGCAACTCAGATCTGAAAGCCTAGGCTGGGGTTGGCAGAGAACAGTACTGTCAGTTTATTTACCAGATCAGTATTGGCTAGCAAAGGAAACACTGCAAAGCGGACAATGTATATAAAGCACTTAAATGTTTACAATAGTGTTACGATTTAAAGCACAGTTAATGAACATGCAGCAGTTAACAAACTACCAGGTAATTCTCAGAATAAGCATGTAATGTTTCGTATTTTAACTCCCGCAGGCGCTACTATGCCCACTCCTGCAAAATAGCTGAAGGATCACTCTGTGAAAAGTTTTCCAAGGAATCAGGTTTTGAATCGGGAGGCAGAAGACTTGCCTGAACTCGGTAGTCTCCCACCTGCATTGGGAAGGTTGGCAAGTATGCTATAAAGGAGAGGCATAAGGACTAGAGCTGAAGACTTTAGAGGAGCTCGCAGAGTTACATGAAACCTCCACGAGATTCTGCGGGGTTCCGCTAATGGGCAAAATTAGGGGCGGGCATGCTGCTAACGCTGATGTTTAGAGCTGGGAGCTCGGTCCACATTGAAAATTCAGCTTGAATGGCAGCACGCCAGAAAGAGCTGCTTCTCCAGTCGATTTTGCTGCAGATTGAGTAGATTTTCTACTGGAGCAGCAGCTTTCTGACCTCGAACAGTGACAACCACCCACGTTATAGAAATCTCACTGGGTACCCTCTTAGCAACAGAAAAAAGCACTAGGGGAAACCAAATCTGTCTTGCGCTCGCCAACCTACCGTTGGAGAGCCGCGCATGTGAAAAATTCTCTGCCACGCAGCTTTTGGCGGAATTTGGCCAGAACTCTGCGTTACATGGCTAACACAAAGTGACCACAACTCTGCTAGCAGAGTGGACTTTATGCCTCACCCCCTACTTTAGAACTGGACGACCAGGTTCCAGTCTTGGAGCCAGCTCAGCATCCTGTGCTTCTGGGCAAATCAATTAATTTCCCTGTGTCTAAAAAATAAAATAAACACAAATAAATGAATGTGGCCTTGTGTGATGTAACTGGTGCTCAAGTAAATCGCTTCAATACCTACGGGTCGAGTTTGCGCTACATAAAACAAAACAAAAAAGAGTATGGAGACATTCATTGGCAATGTGAAGTATTGCTTGCTGGATGTGTTGGTGAATGGATAATTCTGTGACAGGACCAGAAGCTTCAAATTATTCATTACTTCTATGTCACTTGTTCTCGTCACAGTCGTAACACCTTGAGTTGACTCCACCTCCCAGCCAAAAAAACGTAGGAGAATTCTTAGTAAGCCCTATCTTGCCTCCTGGGTGCTAATTTATGGTAGCCTTGCCAAAAATCCTCCTGTTTTGCTTCTCTACCTTTACTGGAACAGGAACACAGGATGGAGTGATGTCTCTCCTCCATACATGCTTATAGACCCGATTCAGACCGGAGACTCCCAATTTATGGTGAAAAAAATGGCTTTATTTTAGCTGTCTCCCGCCTGAAATTGCCTCTGCTTCAATAAAAGTCAATGAGAAAAATACCTTTTTCTAATATTCTTTTTCTCAAAATCCCCCACTTTCCTGCTTTAAAATGTTGGCATGCAAGTTCCTCACACTCGCCGAAGGAAGTATCCAGCCTCAGGGATTTCAAACCAGACTTACCATGCTGGGCGGCAGTGCTGACCATGGTCCCCTCATATTCGTTCTTTGCTGATACTTTTGTTGGGCTGACATGTTGATATTATATTGGTGTTTTCTCTGCATTTATTTAGAGAGTTTTATATAGCGCTGGCAAGACCCGAGGGAATCTGAGCACTTTACAACATTTACACAGGCAAACATATCAAACAGCAGTAAGTAAAGGTAACTAACAGGGTTGAGTGTTATAACTCGATTGGTGGTGAAAGAAACACAACAATCTATATCGTGAGCATGGTGTAGGTTTTTTTATTTTTTATTTATTTGATTTATATAGCGTGTTATAACCCAGGGGTCTCTAAGTGCTTTGTCAGGATCGAAACATCAAGTACAGTGGAGGACAACTGGTCGTAAGATTACAAGCCACCCCATGCTTGCTGGAAAAGCACTGTTTTTAGTTTTTTTCGGAAGGACAGCAAATTAGACTCCTTCCGCAATTCCATTGGCAGCTTATTCCAAGCTGCTGGGAGTAAGTAGGAAAAAGCACGACCACCCACTGTGGCCAATCTACAGCGTGGTTAAGTAAGGAGGGTGGCGTCAGCAGATCGAAGCACCCTAGCTGGACTATGGGGGATTATGCGAGATTTCATGTAGATTGGCGCCTTATCGTAAGGGGCTTGGTGAACAATGCACAGCCCTTTGAACATCACCCTTTGCTTAACCGGCAACCAGTGCAGTTCTCGCATGCGGGGGCAATGCATGGGTATGGGCATGGGTTGCTAAAATGCGCTATGATTTACTGTTCAGAGGGTTAAGGTGGCGATTGAGGAGGAGATCCTTTAGTTTTCTCTTAAAGATCTTGAAGAAGGGGTTGGTCCTGAGATCTAATGGTAGGTAGTTCCAGATTTTGGAGGCATTGTCCGAGAAGAAGCGAGCTAGGGTTTTTTGTTTGTTTCTTTGGGGGTATGAGAAGGAGGGTGTATGTGCTTCTCAGGTTTCCTGACTGGCCTGCGGGCTTGGTGAGTTTTGCTGCCAAGTATGCTGATTTACCAGTGTGAAGGACTTTGTGGGTGAGACAAGCAGTTATGAAGTGACAGCAAGCTTCAATTGGAAGCCACTTTAGATCTTTTAGGTATGGGGGGGATGTGATTGTGCCTTTTGGCTCCAGTGACCATCCTTGCTGCTGCATTTAGAGTGATTCTCATGGGGGCTAAGTGGGACTTCACTGTGCTTGTGCAGGTAGCCTTTCCATAGTCTACTGTGGCCAGACCCAGGGCTTGGGCTGCAGTTTTGGGGTCATCCAGGGGAAGGAAAGGCTTTATTGTATTAAGGAGTTTTAGGTTGTAGAAGGCACTCCTCGTTGTATGTTAATATATGAGCTTGTGCTCCGACTTAGGTCCAGTGTGATTCCCAGCTATTTGGCAGAACCAGGTATAGATAGGTTGCAGTTGAGAGTGTCGATAAGCTTTAGCCACTCTTGGACCTGTGGGGTCTGTCCGTTGTTTGAGAGGAAAATAATTTCTGTCTTTTCTAGGTTGAGTATTAAGTGGTTTTTGTTAGTGTATCATTTAGTCGCCATATGTCATCCAGAGAGGATAATTCCTGGTAAAGCTGGGTGTCGTCTGCATAGAAGTGAAAGGAGATGTTTGCTTGTTTGATTATGGTAGTGAGGGGCTCCAATTAGATATTGAAGAGAGTAGGTGAGAGAACTGATCCTGGGGAACACCTCTGGTTATAGCAGCTGTATCTGAAGTTACGCTGTGTATTTTTATTAGTTGAGAATGGTTGTAAAGAAATATTGTGAACTATTGAAGAACCAGGCCATCTGCTCCAATCCGTTATTTGAGGTTTTTTAAAAGAATCTTATGGTCGACTGTGTCGAAAGCCGCAGATAGCTCTAGGAGGAAGAGCAGGCAGCATTGACCAGCATCTATAGATTTGTGGATGTCATCCGCTATATTTAGCATAGCTGTTTCTGTGCTACAACCCTTTCTAAAGCCCGATTGGTGTGAGTCCAGGAGATTGTTGGAGTCTGTTAGAATTGTGGGTCTCTGGTTGGCACAGGTAGGTCCTTGTGACAAGAAGGGACCCTCTCCTCTAGTCAGGGCAAGGGAATTACCCTCTTAAAATTACCCCTGCTCACCCTCTAGGCAGCGTGGCACGAGCAGTCAAGGCTTTTTTTAGAGGCGATGTAAGTTAAGCATTTGTGACCACATACAATAACTCAGTGACAACACTACAAATGGACACCAGACAGGTTTTATATCAAAAATAAGTATACTTTATATAGAGTTATCACAAGACCAATAAACGACAAAAAGAGTCCACAGTACTATCAAATTTCAAGAATTCTGGTTAAAACGGTGTCAATCAAAGTTCTGTGCGAGTCTGTAGCCTTGTCCGGTTACAGCGTGCTGAAATAACAGAGTCTAACAAATCCAGCAGACCGCGGCGGTCCGGACCCACTCATATGTCGACAGACTCAAACACAGTACCTTTTCCTTGGGGCGGCCGGCACGTATGTGAGAGCCGGTTCCGGTGATCGTCGCAGTGCAGAAAAAGAAAGCTTTGCAGGTCACGGTGTCCTTCCAGTCGCGGTGCAGGCTACGGCTCGTTGATGGCGTCGAGACGGAGTCGGTGAGCTCAGAGCTTGCATTGTTCGAGGCGGACGTTGCTCGTTGCTGTGCTTCCAGCTTTTACGGTGAGGCGACAGAGTTCAGGAGCTGTCGTCCGTCAGTCCGGACTGCGGTGCGAGTCGGGCGGTGCGTCGCCAAGCGTGCGAGGCGGTGCCCAACCCTGGTGCGGTCACAGGACTCGAAGTCAGCAACAGTAACCGCATCGGTCAGACCAGTTCGATTCGGTGTAGCGAGGCGTTGCACGTTGCGGTGTCCTTCCAGTCACGGTGCAGGCTATGGCTCGTCGAGACGGAGACGGAGTCGGTGAGTGCAGAGCTTGCGGTGTTCGAGGCGGACGTTGCTCAGTGCGGTGCCAACAGGACACCGGGCCGGTCGTGAGAGTCGGTCACAGCTCCCTGCCTCTGTAGCCACTGGAACAGTAGCAATTCACAAAGGCTGGTGAAGTCCACTGGTCCTGGGACTTCGGTCAGGGGGCCCTTGGAGATCTTTTTAGCACAAGTTGAAAAGCAAAGGTAAAATCCACAAAGTCCTTTCTCCTCTCTAGGCAGCCAGGCAACCACTGCAGGCCAATCCCCCAAACAGCACTTCAGCTTGGGAATAGTCTCTCCTCAGTTTCTTCAGGTTCCTTCTCCTCAGCAGAGGTTTCTTCTTGTCAGTTCCAGGAGTGATCTAATTTAAGGGGCTCAGGGTCCCAATACTTATACCCCAAAATCCTTTGTTCTCTGAGGGGAGAGGGGCCTGTGCCCAGTTCAAGGCAGTTCTGAAGCACTCTGTTTACCCGACTTCTCCTTCACTTTCACAGCACAGGGCAGGCACATCAGACGCCCCACAGGAGGTGGAGCCAGCATTGTGGAAGGCAAGTACAGGCCAGGAGCACTTTGTTGACAGTCTTCCTTGTCTTCTTTCAGTGTGCAGGGCAGACATATCAGACACACCACAGGTGGTGGAACCAGCATTGTAGAGGGAAGGCCCAGCCCTATTCAGGTCCCAGGTGTAACTCCTCCCTCCCATCTTGGATGCAGAGCTCCCTATTCACCACCGGGCAGCCACAGCCTGTCTCCTGGAATTCCCCAGTCCTGTCACACATAACCCCAGACAAGGAACCCACAACCTAGCAGAGGCGGGTTCAAATGGTTAGGCAAGCAAATACCTACTTTCTAAAAGTTGTATTTGCAAACACAGAATATTAAAATAAACTTTACTAAAAGATGTATTTTATTATTCTGAGTCCAGGCATACTAAACTCGAATTTCTACCATGTTCCCTGAGTTTGCTAGGATTATAAACATGTAACAATCCAGCAGCCCATTCTATCCTATGGGGAACAGGTAGCCTTGCAATAGTGAAAACCAAAAATGGCTGTAATTCACTATTAGGACATGCCACACACATCAGGGCTTGTCCTACCTTATCTTTACAATGCACCCTGCCCCTGGGCCTACCATGGGGGTGACTAATATGAAGACAAGGGAAGGTTTAGGGACTGGCAAGTGGGTGCACTTGCCCAGTCAGCATTACAGTACCAGACTGCATGCATGCTCTGCAATGGCAGACCTTAGACACATTTCACAAGGCTGCTTCTGTGGGTGGCACAACCAGTGCTGCAAGTCCACTAGCGGCATTTGGATTTACACGCCCTGGGCAAACTCAATGCACTGTACTAGGGTCTGACAAGTAAACCAAATATCCAATCATGGAACCACTAATCAATAGATCAATTTACAGTAGGGAGCACTCACACAGGTGCACTGGGCAGCAGTGGCACAGTGCCCAAAGCATCTAACACCAGAAAAACACATGAGGCAACAGCAAAAATGGAAGGGAGGCCCACGCCAATGGTGCCAGGTCTAAGATGTGTCCCCTCCAGCTGAAATGTGGGGAGAACTACCCTACCTCCTGGGAGTTCTAATAACTAAGGCGGAAAAATCTGGACAGACCATCAGCGTTGGCGTGTTCTATACCAGGGCGGTGTTCCACCATAAAGTCCATACCCTGTTGGGAAATGGACCATCTCACCAGCTTTGGATTCTCACCCCTCATCTGCATCAACCATCTGAGGGGCTTGTGGTCTGTCTGAACCCGGAAGTGAGTCCCAAACAGGTATGGTCTCAGCTTCTTCAGTGCCCAGACCACAGCAAATGCCTCACGCTCAATAGCACTCCACCTCTGTTCCCGTGGAAGTAACCTCCTACAGATGAAGGCTACAGGTTGATCTAGGCCCTCCTCATTCATTTGTGACAAAACAATGAGCTCTTTGGAGAAGTTGGGTGCCAGGAGCACGGGCGCTGTGCACATGGCAGCTTTCAGGGCCTCAAAAGCTTTCTGACAGGTGTCAGTCCAAATCACTTTCCTGCAAAAACCACAGGTGATGGACAGAATGCAGAACAATGTCATTCACCCAAGTACAGAGATCTGGGCCTAAATCCATCGTTTTTTTGCACTCCACACCACCCCAGTTCAGACATGGCCATATGCAAATCAGTCTGACCCTGTGCCTCATGGGAACAGTCCAGCCCGAACTGCCAAGCCATGCCTTCCCTGGACCGGAAACAAGCTTCCGAGGACCGGTTTCTGGCATTCCAGCCGTCTTCAGCCCGGCTTGCTTGAATCCAGTGGTGTGGAGTGCATGGGACTCAAGTCTGAGCATACCCATTCCACTCGTGGTGACAAATGCAAAAACCACAGGTGATGGACAGAATGCAGAACAATGTCATACATTCACCCCAGTACAGAGATCTGGGCCTAAATCCATCATTTTTTTGCACTGCGCACCACCCCAGTTCAGACATGGCCATATGCAAATCAGTCTGACCCTGTGCCTCATGGGAACAGTCCAGCCCGAACTGCCAAGCCATGCCTTCCCTGGACCGGAAACAAGCTTCCGAGGACCGGTTTCTGGCATTCCAGCCGTCTTCAGCCGGGCTTGCTTGAATCCAGTGGTGTGGAGTGCATGGGACTCACGTCTGAGCATACCTATCCCACTCGGGGTGACAAATGCAAAAACCACAGGTGAAGGACAGAATGCAGAACAATGTCATACATTCCCCCCAGTACAGAGATCTGGGCCTAAATCCATTGTTTTTTTGCACTCCACACCACCCCAGTTCAGACATGGCCATATGCAAATCAGTCTGACCCTGTGCCTCATGGGAACAGTCCAGCCCGGACTGCCAAGCCATGCCTTCCCTGGACCGGAAACAAGCTTCCGAGGACCGGTTTCTGGCATTCCAGCCGTCTTCAGCCCGGCTTGCTTGAATCCAGTGGTGTGGAGTGCATGGGACTCACGTCTGAGCAAAGACGTGACTCCCTTGCTCACTTTGAACTGGGGTGGCAGAGTGGGCTAAAGAACGGTGATGGATTAAACCCAGATCTTTTGACTGGGTGTGAGTGTTTGATTGATTCAGATGCTCCGTCCATCACCACCCCGTTTTGTACCGCAAATCACTTTCTTGGGCTGGATCTTGGAAGTCAGCTCTGTCAAGGGTGCAACCACGCTGCCATACCCCTTGACAAACCTCCTGTAGTACCCGGTGAGTCCTAAGAAGGCCCTCACCTCTGTCTGGGTTTTGGGGGGTTCCCACGCCACAATGGTTTCAATCTTGGGTTGTAGGGGCGCCACCTGGCCGCTCCCAACTTGGTGTCGCAAGTAAACCACAGAACCCTGCCCGATCTGACACTTAGTCGCCTTGATCGTGAGGCCTGCCTTCCGCAGTGCCAACAACACTTCCCTGAGGTGGCGCAGATGTTCTACTCAAGTGACACTGAACACTGCAATGTCATCCAGTTAGGCGGCACTGAACTCATCCAGTCCAACCAACACCTGGTTGACCAACCTCTGAAAGGTGGCAGGGGCATTCTTCATCCCAAAGGACATAACACGGAATTGGAAATGCCCATCTGGTGTGGAGAATGCTGACCTCTCCTTTGCCCCATCAGTCAAGGCGATCTGCCAATACCCAAACATCAAGTCAAACGTGCTGAGGTATCGTGCAGCCCCTAACCGATCAATGAGCTCATCAGCTCTGGGGATGGGGTGCGCGTCGGTCTTCGTGACCGAATTGAGCCCTCGGTAGTCCACACAGAACCGGAGTTTGGGTGTGGCACCCGGCGCTGCAGCCTTTGGGACCAAGACCCCTGGGCTGGCCCAAGGACTGCTGGAGGACTCAATCACCCCAAGTGCAAGCATCATTGAGACCTCCTCTTTGATGCAAGCCCTTACCCTGTCAGTTACCCTGTAAGACTTGTGCTTCACAGGTAAGCTGTATCCTGTATCCACAACATGGACGCACCAATCTGTGATACTAGGAACTAGGGAGAACAGATCAGAAAACTGTCCCAGTAACTGGCGGCAGTCATTCTGTTGCTCAGGGGTCAGGGTGGAAGAGAGTTTAACACTAGCCACTGACCCATCTTGCTCTGAGGCTGAGAGGAGGTCAGGAAGAGGCTGAGTCTCCTCTTCCATTGCAGCATCTGTCGCCAAGAGCATGCCCACTTCATACCTCTCAAAGTGGGGCTTAAGGCGGTTGACATGCAGGACCCTCAAGGGGTTCCTGGGAGACCGCAAGTCCACCGAGTAGGTAACTGGACTCTTGCGCTCCACAACCTCAAATGGTCCAGTCCACTTATGGTCCAGTCCACAGTTGGTTTTCTGGGACCACCTCACAGTCTCCTAAAGAGACAAGGGACATCTCTGCGGGCCCCCACCCACCTTGGACTTCAACCTCCTCCCCAAAGGCTACACTAGCCATCTGCCAGGGCGGAGCACCAGTGGGTGCTGGTTTACCAAGCAGGCGGCACCTGGGATCAGTCGCCTTGTGAACCAGGTCCCCACATCGGTAACATTTCAGGGGTACCTATGGAACAGGATTACCTGTCGGGACCACTGGCTTTCTCTCAGGGGGAGGCTTGGAACCCTTCCCTTGGGAATTACTTTGGGGACCTCTGCGGAACTCCCTCTGTTTACCCTTGTCTCCCCCACTCTTCTGCTGGGGACCCTGCCCACCTTTGGCTGAGTCTCCCATGTGACCCTTGTGGACCCTGGTCCTGCCCGAGCGGGTCGCCTCCTCAGCAAGCTTCTTAGGGTTAGTCAGCTTGCTATCAACCAGGTGCTGGCGCAGCTCTGGAAAACAATTATCAGACAAGTGCTCCCATGCAATCAAATACAAGAGACCTTGAAAATCATTAACTTTGCTGCCCTTTACCCAACCATCCAATGCTCTGCAAAAGAAAGTGACATACTCTACCCAGGTACTACTTTCTATCTTCTTGCACTTCCTGAACCTCTGCCTATAGAGTTCAGGGGTCAAACCATACCTAGTCATGAGTGCCTCTTTCATGTGGCTATAGGAGTTATGGATTTCAGAAGGCAAGTCCAACAGTGTCTCCAGCCCTTCACTAAGGAACCCTCCCCACAACCCCACTCCCCAATCTCTCTCGTGGACCTGGTGGGAAGACATGGCTACCTCATAGGCTCTGAACCACTGCCCAATATCATCATTCTTAAAAAACTCCTTTACCATATCTTTGGGGATGTACACTCTACCTTCCCCATGCGCTGGCGGTGTGCTGCTTCCAGAGGGAGTGCTCTCTATGCTCCCGGCTTTCAGATCCAACTCCCTCAAAACTTGATCATGCTCCAATTACAATCTCTTTTCGTCCAGAGCCATTTTCTTGCTCTCTAGCTCCACTTCTAGAGCCATTTTCTTGCTTTCTAGCTCCAGTTGCCCATTTAATTTGAGCTTGGCCATCTCCATTTCGTGCATCCTGTTTTCTTTTCTGTCTGCCAACACTTCAGGGGACAGATCTCGGGCAGACAACTGCTACCCACTGGGGAGGGCGCACCCCTCCTCTCAAGAGCCAGTGGCTCACCAAGCTGCTGCTCTGCATCCTCATAATCTCCCATGGGGCATTCCTTGCTTCCACCCAGGTCCTCAGCGCCGCGGTGGTGGATGAGGTGGTGGATGTGGTGGTGGTGGATGCGGTGGTGGATGTGGTGGTGGTGGATGCGGTGGTGGATGTGGTGGTGGTGGATGTAGTGGTGGATGTGGTGGTGGATGTGGTGGTGGATGCGGTGGTGGTGGTGGATGTGGTGGTGATGTGGCGGTGGTGGATGTGGTGGTGGTGGATGTGGCGGTGGTGGATGTGGCGGTGGTGGATGTGGTGGTGGATGCGGTGGTGGATGTGGCAGTGGATGTCATGGTGGATGTGGATGTGATGGTGGATGTGGTGGTGGTGGATGCGGTGATGAAGTGGTGGTGGATGTGGTGGTGGTGGATGTGGTGGTGGATGTGGTGGTGGATGTGATGGTGGATGTGGTGGTGATGGTGGATGTGGTGGATGCGGTGGATGCGGTGGATGTGGTGGTGGTGGATGCGGTGGATGTGGTGATGGTGGTGGTGGATGCGGTGGATGTGGTGGATGCGGTGGTGGTGGTGGATGTGGTGGTGGTGGATGCGGTGGTGGTGGTGGATGCGGTGGTGGTGGATGGGGTGGTGGTTGTAGTGGATGTGGTGGTGGATGCGGTGGTGGATGCGGTGGTGGATGCGGTGGTGGATGAGGTGGTGGATGAGGTGGTGGATGTGGTGGTGGATGTGGTGGTGGTGGATGCGGTGGTGGTGGATGTGGTGGTGGATGTGGTGGTGGGTGTGGTGGTGGATGTGGTGGTGGTGGTGGATGCGGTGGATGTGGTGGTGGTGGTGGATGTGGTGGTGGTGGATGTGGTGGTGGTGTATGTGGTGCTGGTGGTGGATGTGGTGGTGGTGGATGCGGTGGAAGTGGTGGTGGAAGTGGTGGTGGATGTGGTGGTGGATGTGGTGGTGGTGGATGTGGTGGATGTGGTGGATGTGGTGGTGGATGTGGTGGTGGATGTGGTGGATGTGGTGGTGGTGGATGTGATGGTGGATGTGATGGTGGTGGGTGTGGTGGATGTGGTGGTGGTGGATGCGGTGGTGGATGAGGTGGTGGATGTGGTGGTGGTGGATGCGGTGGTGGATGTGGTGGTGGTGGATGCGGTGGTGGATGTGGTGGTGGTGGATGTAGTGGTGGATGTGGTGGTGGATGTGGTGGTGGATGCGGTGGTGGTGGTGGATGTGGTGGTGATGTGGCGGTGGTGGATGTGGTGGTGGTGGATGTGGCGGTGGTGGATGTGGCGGTGGTGGATGTGGTGGTGGATGCGGTGGTGGATGTGGCAGTGGATGTCATGGTGGATGTGGATGTGATGGTGGATGTGGTGGTGGTGGATGCGGTGATGAAGTGGTGGTGGATGTGGTGGTGGTGGATGTGGTGGTGGATGTGGTGGTGGATGTGATGGTGGATGTGGTGGTGATGGTGGATGTGGTGGATGCGGTGGATGCGGTGGATGTGGTGGTGGTGGATGCGGTGGATGTGGTGATGGTGGTGGTGGATGCGGTGGATGTGGTGGATGCGGTGGTGGTGGTGGATGCGGTGGTGGTGGTGGATGCGGTGGTGGTGGATGGGGTGGTGGTTGTAGTGGATGTGGTGGTGGATGCGGTGGTGGATGCGGTGGTGGATGCGGTGGTGGATGAGGTGGTGGATGAGGTGGTGGATGTGGTGGTGGATGTGGTGGTGGTGGATGCGGTGGTGGTGGATGTGGTGGTGGGTGTGGTGGTGGATGTGGTGGTGGTGGTGGATGCGGTGGATGTGGTGGTGGTGGTGGATGTGGTGGTGGTGGATGTGGTGGTGGTGTATGTGGTGCTGGTGGTGGATGTGGTGGTGGATGTGGTGGTGGTGGATGCGGTGGAAGTGGTGGTGGAAGTGGTGGTGGATGTGGTGGTGGATGTGGTGGTGGTGGATGTGGTGGATGTGGTGGATGTGGTGGTGGATGTGGTGGTGGATGTGGTGGATGTGGTGGTGGTGGTGGTGGATGTGATGGTGGATGTGATGGTGGTGATGGTGGTGGATGTGGTGGTGGATGTGGTGGTGGATGCGGTGGTGGATGCGGTGGTGGTGGTGGATGCGGTGGTGGTGGTTGTAGTGGATGTGGTGGTGGTGGTTGTAGTGGATGTGGTGGTGGTGGTTGTAGTGGATGTGGTGGTGGATGTAGTGGTGGTGGTGGTGCATGCGGTGGTGGTAGATTCGGTGGTGGTGGATGTGGTGGATGTGGTGGTGGATGTGGAGGTGATGGTGGATGTGATGGTGGATGTGGTGGCGGTGGGGGTGGTGGATGTGATGGTGGATGTGGTGGTGATGGTGGATTTGGTGGTGATGTGGTGGTGGTGGATGTGGTGGTTGTGGATGTGGTGAAAGTGGTGGTGGATGTGGTGGTGGAAGTGATGATGGTGGGTGTGGTGGATGTGGTGGTGGTGGATGCGGTGGTGGATGAGGTGGTGGATGTGGTGGTGGTGGATGCGGTGGTGGATGTGGTGGTGGTGGATGTAGTGGTGGATGTGGTGGTGGATGTGGTGGTGGATGCGGTGGTGGTGGTGGATGTGGTGGTGGATGTGGCGGTGGTGGATGTGGTGGTGGTGGATGTGGCGGTGGTGGATGTGGCGGTGGTGGATGTGGTGGTGGATGCGGTGGTGGATGTGGCGGTGGATGTCATGGTGGATGTGGATGTGATGGTGGATGTGGTGGTGGTGGATGCGGTGGTGAAGTGGTGGTGGATGTGGTGGTGGTGGATGTGGTGGTGGATGTGGTGGTGGATGTGATGGTGGATGTGGTGGTGATGGTGGATGTGGTGGTGGATGCGGTGGATGCGGTGGATGTGGTGGTGGTGGATGCGGTGGATGTGGTGGTGGTGGTGGTGGATGCGGTGGATGTGGTGGATGCGGTGGTGGTGGTGGATGCGGTGGTGGTGGTGGATGCGGTGGTGGTGGATGGGGTGGTGGTTGTAGTGGATGTGGTGGTGGATGCGATGGTGGATGCGGTGGTGGATGCGGTGGTGGATGCGGTGGTGGATGAGGTGGTGGATGAGGTGGTGGATGTGGTGGTGGATGTGGTGGTGGTGGATGCGGTGGTGGTGGATGTGGTGGTGGATGTGGTGGTGGATGTGGTGGTGGTGGTGGTGGATGCAGTGGATGTGGTGGTGGTGGTGGATGTGGTGGTGGTGGATGTGGTGCTGGTGGTGGATGTGGTGGTGGTGGATGCGGTGGAAGTGGTGGTGGAAGTGGTGGTGGATGTGGTGGTGGATGTGGTGGTGGTGGTGGATGTGGTGGTGGATTTCATGGTGGATGTGGATGTGGTGGTTGATGTGGTGGTGGATGTGGTGGTGGATGTGGTGGTGGATGTGGTGGTGGATGTGGTGGTGGTGGTGGATGTGATGGTGGATGTGATGGTGGATGTGGTGGTGATGGTGGATGCGGTGGTGGTGGAAGTGATGGTGGTGGGTGTGGTGTATGTAGTGGTGGTGGATGCGGTGGTGGATGAGGTGGTGGATGAGGTGGTGGTGGATGTGGTGGTGGATGTGGTGGTGGATGTGGTGGTGGATGCGGTGGTGGATGTGGTGGTGGTGGTGGTGGATGTGGTGGTGGTGGATGCGTTTGAAGTGGTGGTGGATGTGGTGGTGGATGCGGTGGATGTGGTGGTAGTGGTGGATGTGATGGTGGATGTGGTGGTGGATGTGGTGGTGGATGCGGTGGTGGTGGTGGATGCGGTGGTGGTGGTGGTTGTAATGGATGTGGTGGTGGATGTAGTGGTGGTGGGTGTGGTGATGGTGGTGCATGCGGTGGTGGTAGATGCGGTGGTGGTGGATGTGGTGGTGGATGTGGTGGATGTGGTGGATGTGGTGGTGGATGTGGCGGTGGATGTCATGGTGGATGTGGAGGTGATGGTGGATGTGGTGGTGGTGGGGGTGGTGGATGTGATGGTGGATGTGGTGGTGATGGTGGATGTGGTGGTGATGTGGTGGTGGTGGTGGTGGATGTGGTGGTTGTGGATGTGGTGAAAGTGGTGGTGGATGTGGTGGTGGAAGTGATGGTGGTGGAGGTGGTGGAAGTGATGGTGGTGGGTGTGGTGGATGTGGTGGTGGTGGATGAGGTGGTGGATGAGGTGGTGGATGAGGGGGTGGATGAGGTGGTGGATGTGGTGGTGGATGTGGTGGTGGTGGATGTGGTGGTGGTGGATGTGGTGGTGGTGGATGCGGTGGTGGATGTGGTGGTGGTGGTGGGGGATGTGGTGGTGGTGGATGCGGTGGAAGTGGTGGATGTGGTGGTGGATGTGGTGGTGGATGTGGTGGTGGATGTGGTGGTGGATGTGGTGGTGGTGGTGGATGTGGCGGTGGTGGATGTGGCGGTGGTGGATGTGGCGGTGGTGGAGGATGTGGCGGTGGTGGAGGATGTGGCGGTGGTGGATGTGGTGGTGGTGGATGTGGTGGTGGATGTGGCGGTGGATGTGGATGTGATGGTGGATGTGGTGGTGGTGGATGCGGTGGTGAAGTGGTGGTGGATGTGGTGGTGGTGGATGTGGTGGTGGATGTGGTGGTGGATGTGATGGTGGATGTGGTGGTGATGGTGGATGTGGTGGTGGATGCGGTGGATGTGGTGGTGGTGGATGCGGTGGATGTGTTGGTGGTGGATGCGGTGGATGTGGTGGATGCGGTGGTGGTGGATGGGGTGGTGGTTGTAGTGGATGTGGTGGTGGATGTGGTGGTGGGTGTGGTGGTGGGTGTGGTGGATGCGGTGGTGGTGGATGTGGTGGTGGATGCAGTGGTGGATGCGGTGGTGGATGCGGTGGTGGATGCGGTGGTGGATGAGGTGGTGGATGTGGTGGTGGATGTGGTGGTGGATGTGGTGGTGGATGTGGTGGTGGTGGATGCGGTGGATGTGGTGGTGGTGGATGCGGTGGATGTGGTGGTGGATGCAGTGGATGTGGTGGTGGATGCGGTGGATGTGGTGGTGGATGTGGGGGTGGATGTGGTGGTGGTGGATGCGGTGGTGGTGGTGGATGTGGTGGTGGTGGATGTGGTGGTGGTGGATGTGGTTGTGGATGTGGCTGTGGTGGTGGTGGATGTGGCGGTGGTGGATGTGGTGGTGGATGCGGTGGTGGATGTGGCGGTGGATGTCATGGTGGATGTGGATGTGATGGTGGATGTGGTGGTGGTGGTGGTGGATGCGGTGGTGAAGTGGTGGTGGATGTGGTGGTGGTGGATGTGATGGTGGATGTGGTGGTGATGGTGGATGTGGTGGTGATGGTGGATGAGGTGGTGGATGTGGTGGTGGATGCAGTGGTGGTGGATGCAGTGGTGGTGGATACATGGATGTGGTGGATGCGGTGGTGGTGGTGGATGCGGTGGTGGTGGATGGGGTGGTGGTTGTAGTGGATGTGGTGGTGGGTGTGGTGGTGGTGGTGGATGCGGTGGATGTGTTGGTGGTGGATGTGGTTGTGGATGTGGCGGTGGATGTCATGGTGGATGTCATGGTGGATGTGGATGTGATGGTGGATGTGATGGTGGATGTGGTGGTGAATGTGGTGGTGGATGTGATGGTGGATGTGATGGTGGATGTGGTGTTGATGGTGGATGTGGTGGTGGATGCGGTGGATGTGGTGATGGTGGATGCGGTGGTGGTGGTGGTGGATGGGGTGGTGGTTGTGGTGGATGTGGTGGTGGATGTAGTGGTGGTGGGTGTGGTGGTGGTGGATACGGTGGTGGTGGATGTGGTGGTGGTGGATGTGGTGGTGGATGTTGCGGTGGATGTCATGGTGGATGTCATGGTGGATGTGGAGGTGATGGTGGATGTGGTGGTGGTGGATGCGGTGGTGAAGTGGTGGTGGATGTGGTGGTGGTGGATGTGGTGGTGGATGTGGTGGTGGATGTGATGGTGGATGTGGTGGTGATGGTGGATGTGGTGGTGGATGCGTTGGATGTGGTGGTGGTGGATGCGGTGGATGTGTTGGTGGTGGATGCGGTGGATGTGGTGGATGCGGTGGTGGTGGATGGGGTGGTGGTTGTAGTGGATGTGGTGGTGGATGTGGTGGTGGGTGTGGTGGTGGGTGTGGTGGATGCAGTGGTGGTGGATGTGGTGGTGGATGCAGTGGTGGATGCGGTGGTGGATGCGGTGGTGGATGCGGTGGTGGATGAGGTGGTGGATGTGGTGGTGGATGTGGTGGTGGATGTGGTGGTGGATGTGGTGGTGGTGGATGCGGTGGATGTGGTGGTGGTGGATGCGGTGGATGTGGTGGTGGATGCAGTGGATGTGGTGGTGGATGCGGTGGATGTGGTGGTGGATGTGGTGGTGGATGTGGTGGTGGTGGATGCGGTGGTGGTGGTGGATGTGGTGGTGGTGGATGTGGTGGTGGTGGATGTGGTTGTGGATGTGGCTGTGGTGGTGGTGGATGTGGCGGTGGTGGATGTGGTGGTGGATGCGGTGGTGGATGTGGCGGTGGATGTCATGGTGGATGTGGATGTGATGGTGGATGTGGTGGTGGTGGATGCGGTGGTGAAGTGGTGGTGGATGTGGTGGTGGTGGATGTGATAGTGGATGTGGTGGTGATGGTGGATGTGGTGGTGATGGTGGATGAGGTGGTGGATGTGGTGGTGGATGCAGTGGTGGTGGATGCAGTGGTGGTGGATACATGGATGTGGTGGATGCGGTGGTGGTGGTGGATGCGGTGGTGGTGGATGGGGTGGTGGTTGTAGTGGATGTGGTGGTGGGTGTGGTGGTGGTGGTGGATGCGGTGGATGTGTTGGTGGTGGATGTGGTTGTGGATGTGGCGGTGGATGTCATGGTGGATGTCATGGTGGATGTGGATGTGATGGTGGATGTGATGGTGGATGTGGTGGTGAATGTGGTGGTGGATGTGATGGTGGATGTGATGGTGGATGTGGTGTTGATGGTGGATGTGGTGGTGGATGCGGTGGATGTGGTGATGGTGGATGCGGTGGTGGTGGTGGTGGATGGGGTGGTGGTTGTGGTGGATGTGGTGGTGGATGTAGTGGTGGTGGGTGTGGTGGTGGTGGATACGGTGGTGGTGGATGTGGTGGATGTGGTGGTGGATGTTGCGGTGGATGTCATGGTGGATGTCATGGTGGATGTGGAGGTGATGGTGGATGTGGTGGTGGTGGATGTGTTGTTGATGGTGGATGTGGTGGGTTGGAGTGCCTGATCATAAAGAAATACTGGTACGGTATGCATACAATACAGAGGGAGTGTAGTCCAGAAGCCAGCTGAAACGTCTTTTAAATTCACACTCTTGGGCCTGATGGATGATTAGGCAGGGTGCAGAGCATCCGGAAGCATGGGGAGGAAGGGCTTCATTATTGCCAAACGGATATCACTAATATCTGAAGATCCAAAGTTGCGCCTTTGGTTACGGAATGGAAAAAAGGGAAAGAGATTTGTGACTAGGCAGAGGAGGTAGCTTAGATGAGTAGAAAATGTCCACAAAATGATAAGACAATCTGACGACCTTGGAACGTTTATTCTGATGGTACCACAAATCTAGAAGTTGGCTGGGAGATCGAAATGTAACTCATAGTGAAATAGGTCTTGTTTCAAAACTGTTTTGAATTTACATCAAGTAGCTGTTCATGAAAATGCCCTTGTACGTTTAGCATGCATGAGAAAATCCATAAACAGACTTATATTAAAAAACTGAAAATAAATCCTTTGAATGTAGGATACATTTAATAAAGCGTGAGATGAAACATGAACTTTCAGGGGCTTCCTTCCAGGAAGCCCCTGGCTGGAAACATTAAATTTTCTGCAAGCCTAAAACAACAAGCTGTTTCAAGACAGGAGAAAAAGGTTTTTGAGGGAAGTCCGGTGCAGGGGGGCACCAGGAGAACTTATGGATGGTGGTGGGGCAGTTTTGGGGAAGAGCAAAAGAAGAGATAGTACGTGATGATCGAAAGAGCACGAAAATACATTTTTAAACCAAGGTAACTTGTAATTCTTTTCCTTCAACTTAATTAGTTGAAGGGTACTCTTATAATGAATTTGTCAGTGAAGTCAATCTACAATTGTTTCATATGATCTAGATTATATTATTATTTAAAGTTTTTGCTGTAACACGTCTTAATTTTACTGATGATCAGTTGGTGTGGATTTAATTTACAACGTGCACCCAAAAAAAAGTGCTTATTATAACTGTGTTTCAGGATAAAAATAATACCGACATCGGCGCAGAATCACTGATTCTGCATCTTATTTCCCAAAACCTTTTCGTTATCCCCAATCCCTAGATTTATTATGACTCCAGTTAAAGGCAATTCTGGCGGAGAGAAATAACAGGGTTTTTAACTGCCAATTTGTAATGAGGGCCACATCAGCTTCTTGGCACTAAAAACGACTAGTTTAGCGTAAGAGAAATTGAGGCGATTTGAACAAAAACGACCTAAAGAGTAAAGTCCTAAGGTTTTTCCAAAAAGGCAGATTTTCTTTTTGTAATCTGGTGCAGAGTCAGCAGAAGCTGATTTCATATTTTGGGAAACAGAATGCTGAAAAAACAACCCCCCCCCCCCCAACCCATATAGTAAGTATATTAATCATGGGCTGCTACAAGAGCAATAGTGTTCCCAATGTCAAGGGATGGTACTGTTTCCAGTGATGCACATGCCCATATTACGCAAATACACAGAAAAGGAGCAAATGTAGCGTTTTGCAGGCTTTACTTAGTTCAGCCAGAGCAGCAGAGAGATATGCTCTCTGCTCAGGCGGGCTGGAGCCTGTCAGAGATCTCCATGCCTTTAAAGCAGCAACCATCTCGGCAGCATGTGTTGAGGCACTGAAGCTTAGATGTTCACATTATCTTTTTGAAAACACAATTTCGAAGTATGGTATACAACCAATAAAACGCTTCTAATTTAGAAAGCGGAGCTGCACACAGGAGAGTTACTTACAGGAAGCGGAAGAGCTACTCGTTGGAGAAGCCTGATCTAGAACCATCCAATGTAGCATTGAATACCAAAGGAATATGTTGTGCTCTAAAAATGCAATAAACAAACATTTCTGACATCAATCCTGGATAAATTGTGCGTTTCAAAAGGAAACGTTACATCACGCATTAATTCAGAGGCAACTGATCACTTGTTTCCAGGCTACAGTTCTAAAGGGGCTGTATTTTAGAAATTCAAGATCCGCAAACGTGTATGCTACTTGTTTTGATCCAATTTGTATAGGTTAATTCTTCAAATGATTTGTTTCTTTCACTCAATATGAACAGATCTTTTGGTTTTGTGTGCAAGTGCAGACAGCCCACTGGGAGTTCTGACCCGGACTTCGACAGGATTCATGAAAACTGTACTTGGATTTCATGCAGGATTTTTTAAATCTGGAGAATAAAAGTTTGGAATGTGAACAAAATACTGCAAATAACTGTGATTAAGTGTTCGATACGGTCCGGTGGTAGCCCGATTACCTCCTTCAGTAACAATGTGTGACTAGATGTGCACTGTCATATTTATGCACAATCATTTATATTACAGAGATTATTTAGTATGAGACCTGTAAAGGTTGAAAATTATTACAATGTCAGTACTTGTAATTGTCCTTTTAAAGCCGTACTACTATCCCCACTTTCCAATGTAATTTCTCTCGAGACGTTTTAAACAGAAAATGGTTTTCAAGACGGATTGAAGGCAGAGAAGGGGGGGGCGGGGAGAAATGCGACACAGCGAGCAGGGGAGGGGGCGAAGCGGGGAGAGGGTGTGAAAGCAGCAGGGGCCTTTGAAGTGAAGCTAAGCTTCACTTCAAAGGTGTGGGAGGAGTGCGGCTGAGGGAACAGACGGCGATTTGGTGATGTGCACGCGCATTTTAGGTCAATGTGCTTGCGCATTGACCTAAAAGCCACGGGCACAGCACCAAATCGCCCAGTTAGGTAAAGTCTGTTTAAGACGCTATATATCGAGCTCCCTCTCAATGCCCATGGGCATTGAGATAGGTCGCTCGACCTATCTCAGAACCAACTGAGCCAACACATCTCCAAATTCTCCTTGCTAGACGAATGTCAATCGGGATTCAGAGCAGGGCACAGCACGGAAACAGCGATTCTCCATATCATTGATGACGCGCTGCAGGCCCTTGACCAAAATCAAGCATGCTTACTGATTCTCCTAGACCTGTCATCGGCATTTGATACGGTAAATCATGAGTCATTACTGGCCAGGCTACGGGATAGGATGGGACTATCGGGAATTGTGCTGAATTGGTTCGAGTCCTTTTTACAGAACAGAACGCAGCGCTTCCTGGTTAACCAATCTACTTCACCTCCGTGCCCTATCTCAATTGGAGTCCCTCAAGGTTCGACACTATCCCCTGTTCTGTTTAACCTATACGTCGAACCACTCACAGAAATTCTCCAAAAATCTCAAATATCCTATCACATGTATGCTGACGACACGCGAATATACTTAAAGATCGCATCCCTAAAAGATTTGGAATTAATGAATGAGACACTAAAAATGGCACTTCAATGGTTAACCACAAACCACCTGAAGCTGAATGCACATAAAACAGAGTTCTTACTAATTTCTCCACCAAAGAGCCATACAGAAATAAAGGATTGGACGAAAGTCGTGACTGCACTAAACTGCACCCCAACCCTTGTCAACTCAGCTAAATCTCTAGGAATCACCCTAGACGAGAATCTAGACATGAAAGCCCACATTAACTCAATGGCGAAAAGTGCCCGCTTTCACTTGAACTACTTAAGAAAATTGAAACCATACATCACAGAGTCTGACCTCAAAGTGGCAATCCAATCCTTAGTTATCTCAAGGATTGAATATGGTTGCACTACCTTGGCGGGATTACCTAAAGCGTCCACTGCACCACTGAAAGCCTGCCTTAACGCTGCGGCAAGACTTATCACCGGAACCAGGAAATATGATCATATATCCCCGCACCTGAAAGTATTAAACTGGCTACCGTATGAAGCAAGAATCCAAATGAAGATAGCTTGCATCACACACAAAGCACTACATAAGAACACCCCAAGATATCTAGCCAAGAAAATTCAGTTGTCCGGGGGCAACAGACCAGCTAGGAGTGCCAAGGAGTTGCTTTTACGGCCAGCCTTCTTCCGAAAGAAAAAAACCTATGACAGAGCGTTCTCAGGAGCTGCCCCCAGAATTTGGAACTCACTCCCTCCAAACATCAGGAAGATCCAGAATCTGGTAACATTCAAGCGGGAAGTGAAGAGCCTGCTGATGAAGAGATACATTACCTAGAACAATGTTCTTGGTTCGGATTTACTACTGCCTAGTATTGATCATGTACGTCATTAGGAAGGGAGACATAGGCAATTCTATAATGGAATACGTATCCTATGATATGATATGAGAACAACTGAAAGGCCATTAGTAATGGTTACTTTGAGTGAACAGGAGAACAGCTTCTCTCATGAACATATACCGAGCTACCTCATATCTGTTATATATACATGCTCTTGTTAGTAATTTTTGTCATATCTGTTATATACACATGCTTTTGTTAGTAATTTTGTCATAGCTTAGTTATGTACGCCAACGTTCACAGGTGTTACGACTATATATATCATCTACCTCACAGCGGTTGCTCGCTAACTGTTTATATATATGTTAACACTCTTTCCTCTCTTATGTTAAGCGCTCTGATACCCACGGGTCTTGTTCGCGCTATACAAAACTCTATAATAAAAATAAATAAAATAAATAACAAAAATTGAGATTTTGGCACATACAAGTATCAGAAGTACATGGCTGCGTTATGGTCTGCACTCACTAAGTAGTGTTCAATCACTGTACATGAGTCACAAATGCAAATTCAGAATCCTTTCCGCTTGATTTCCAATGTTAGAATTGGGGGTCTCTGGTTGGTACAGGTAGGTACTTGTGACAAGCAGGGACCCTCTCCTCTAGTCAGGGCAAGGGAATTTCTCTCTTAAAATAACCCCTGCTCACCCTCTAGGCGGTGTGGCGCGAGCAGTCAAGGCTTATTTCAGAGGCGATGTAAGTTAAGCATTTGTGACCACATACAGTAACTCAGTGACAACACTATAAATGGACACCACACAGGTTTTATATAAAAAATAAGTATACTTTATATAGAGTGATCACAAGACCAATAAACGACAAAAAGAATCCACAGTACTATCAAATTTCAAGAGTTCTGGTTAAAACGGTGTAAATCAAAGTTCTGTGCGAGTCGGTAGCCTTGTCCGGCTACACGTGCTGAAAGAACACAGAGTCTAACAAATCCAGCAGACCGCGGCAGTCCGGGCCCACTCAAATGTCGACAGACTCAAACACAGTACCTTTTCCTTGGGGCGGCCGGCACGTTTGTGCGAGCCGGTTCCGGTGATCGTCACAGTGCAGAAAAAGAAAGCTTTGCAGGTCACGGTGTCCTTCCAGTTGCGGTGCAGGATACGGCTCGTTGATGGCATCGAGACAGAGTCGGTGAGCTCAGAGCTTGCGTTGTTCGAGGCGGACGTTGCTCGTTTTACAGTGCGGCGATAGAGCCGGAGTTCGGGAGCTGGCGTCGGTCAGTCTGGACTGCGGTATGAGTCGGGTGGTGCGTCGCCAAGCGTGCGAGGCGGTGCCCAACTCCAGTGCAGTCACAGGACTCGAAGTCAGCAACAGTGACCGCGTCGATCAGACCAGTTCGATTCAGTGTAGCGAGGCGTTGCACGTTGTGGTGTCCTTCCAGTTGAAGTGCAGGCTACGGCTTGTTGACGGCGTCGAGACGGAATAGGTGAGCGCAGAGCTTGCGTTGTTCGAGGCGGACAGTGCTCAGTGCGGTGCCAACAGGACACCAGGACGGTTGTGAGAGTCTGTCACATCCCCCTGCCTCTGTAGCCACTGGAACAGTAGCAATTCACAAAGGCTGGTGAAGTCCACTGGTCGTTGGACTTCGGTCAGGGGGCAAGCTCTCTTCTAAGCCCTAGGAAATCTTTTTAGCACAAGTTGAAAAGCAAAGGTAAAATCCACAAAGTCCTTTCTCCTCTCTGGGCAGCCAGGCAACCACTGCAGGCCAATCCCCCAAGCAGCACTTCAGCTTGGGAATAGTCTCTCATCAGTTTCTTCAGGTTCCTTCTCCTCAGCAGAGGTTTCTTCTTGTCAGTTCAAGGAGTGACCTAATTTCATGGGCTCAAGGTCCCAATACTTATACCCCAAAATCCTTTGTTCTCTGAGGGTAGAGGAGCATGTGCCCAGTTCAAGGCAGTTCTGAAGCACTCTGTTTACCAGACTTCTCCTTCCCTTTCACAGCACAGGGCAGGCACATCAGACGCCCCACAGGAGGTGGAGCCAGCATTTTGGAAGGCCATTACAGGCCAGGAGCACTTTGTTGACAGTCTTCCTTCTCTTCTTTCAGTGCGCATGGCAGAGACATCAGACATACCACAGGGGTTGGAGCCAGCATTGTACAGGGAAGGCCCAGCCCTATTCAGGTCCCAGGTGCAACTCCTCCCTTCCATCTTGGATGCAGATCTTCCTATTCTCCACCAGGCAGCCCAAGCCTGTCTCCTGGAATTCCCCAGTCCTGTCACACATAACCCCAGACAAGGAATCCACAACCTAGCAGAGGCGGGCTCAAATGGTTAGGCAAGCAAATACCTACTTTCTAAAAGTGGTATTTGCAGACACAGAATATTAAAATAAACTTTACTAAAATATGTATTTTATTATTCTGAGTCCAGGCATACTAAACTCGAATTTCTACCATGTTCCCTGAGTCTGCTAGGATTATAAACATGTAACAATCCAGCAGCCTATTCTATCCTATGGGGAACAGGCAGCCTTGCAATAGTGAAAAACGAAAATGGCTGTAATTCACTATTAGGACATGCCACACACATCAGGGCTTGTCCTACCTTATACTTACAATGCACCCTGCCCTTGGGCCTACCATAGGGGTGACTAATATGAAGACAAGGGAAGGTTTAGGGACTGGCAAGTGGGTGCACTTGCCCAGTCAGCATGACAGTACCAGACTGCACGCAGGCTCTGCAATGGCAGACCTTAGACACATTTTACAAGGCTGCTTCTGTGGGTGGTACAACCAATGCTGCAAGCCCACTAGCAGCATTTGGATTTACATGCCCTGGGCACACTCAGTGCACTGTACTAGGGTCTGACAAGTAAACCAAATATCCAATCATGGAACCACTAATCAGTACATCAATTTACAGTAGGGAGCAGTCGCACTGTGGCACTGGACAGCAGTGGCACAGTGCCCAAAGCATCTAACACCAGAAAAACACATGAGGTAACAGCAAAAATGGAAGGGAGGCCCACACCAATGGTGCCAGGTCTAACAGTGTCGATGTGCTGGTTGAGTTGGAGTAGGACACATTTCTCAAGACTTTTAGCTAGGAAGGGAGGGTTGGAGACGGGCTTGAAGTTGTTGAGGTCATCAGGGTCTGATCCCAGTTTTTTAGCATTAGAGTGACTTGGCCTAATTTTAGGCAGTCTGGCATAATCCTAGTAATTAGGGAGCTGTTTATTATTATTATCATCCAGAGGAAGGTAATGACATGGTTAAGATATTTTGCCAGGGAGGCCAGAAGGGCATCTGCAAAGTGGGAGGCAGGCTTTGAATTCGCAATTCATTTAGAGATGGCCATCTCTGTGAGTGGGTTGAATACTTTCCAGCATTTTGGGGTAGAGGGAGATCCTAGGAGGAGGGACGATCACTACTTAGGAGTCAGAGGAAAGCAAGGGGGGGTTCCATCATCTGTAGTGGGGGGGGGGGTAAGTTCAGGAGATGCTTGAGTGTGGCATTTTAGAGAAGACTGGATCATCGTGACTTTCCTCTCAAATAATTAGCAAATTTGTCACAGTGATATTTGGAGACCTGTGGGGGTATTTTGAGGGGTTTGGTAGTCTGTTTTTTTATGATGTTAAAAAGGCCTTTCGGGCCATTTATTGCATTGCATAGAGCACTGCAGAAAAGGCTACTTTTTCTTTCCTGATGTGATATTTATATATTTACTGCGTTACGCTCTGAGTTGGTGAAGGTGAGTTAAGGGTGGGTTTGCTCGCCAGAGTATTTCTGCAGCTCTAAGTTGCCATATTTCTGTGTTGAGGTCATTGTTAAACCAGGACCTTGTGGGGGTGCCTCTAATCCTTTCTAGTTTCAGAGGGCCTACTTGGTCCAGGATACCTGGCATGGTAGAGTTAAAGTGGTTTGTGAGTTCATTAGTTGAGATGTTATCTGTCGTTGGGGGAAGTAGAAAAATAATTCTTTCTTCCAGAGCAGCTAGAGAAATCAATCTTATGTTTCTATCCACTTGAAAGCATTCTTAGTATGGATGGTGTGTGGCTCTGCCTGGTTGAAGTGGAACAGAATGATGTGGTGGTCTGACCAGTCATCTGGGAGGATTTTATTAATGGTTATCACCATGTCCTGGGCTATAATGATGTCAAGGGTTGAGCCTCTGGTATGGGTTTGTTCTTTGCAGTGTTGGGTAGGAGTTGGTTTATGGATTTGATTAGTGTGTTTTTTTCTTCATTCCACTGGAGGTTGAAGTCACCTAAGATTATGTTATTGGCATTGAAGAGCGAGCAGTGAGTTACCAGGTCTGATAGGTGTTCATGGAAGGAGAGAGTGTTGCCAAAAGGGTGGTAGATGAGGTGACAATTTGTTGTTTTATTGTTTGTCATCATTATAGTAGTGCTAAGATATTCATAAGTGTTGTAGGTGAAGGTGACTGTTTCCACCATCGTAATGGTATTCTTGGGGATTATGGCTAGGCCGCCGCCTTGGTGATCCTTTCTGTCTTTCTTGATGATTGAGAACCCCCAAGGGACTAGTAGGTCAAGGATCAGATGACTAATTAGGCAGAGTTTCTGTGATGAATTGAATATCAATGTCATGGTTGAGGATGGTTTCAGCCAGTTCACTTGCATGTTTGGAAGCAGAGCTACAGTTTATGAGCAAGCAGTTGATATTTCTAGTGTTGTTGTGCTTCTGAGAAGGGGGTGTCTTGGGGATATCAGTGTGGTGTGCTGGTGGTCTGGCCATTTTCCTAGGTGGTATAAAGTTTGTCTCAATACCAGTGACTACCTGAATCTTGGAGGTGGGCTCTTTTTTTCTGGTTGGCGTCATGTGATAAGTTTCGGCTAGCTCTGTCGCCTCATTGTGGGACATCCTGGGGCTCGATCATTTCAGTCTGTGAGCTCGGTTGTTGTGAGGAGTAGTAATCCAGCTATTTAGCTGTGTTTTAAATGACTGAGGGGGTTGTTTGGTGTTGTAAGAAGGGGAAAGGAGTGAGAAATGAGCATAGTCAGGGGAAGTTTGGGAGGAATTGTGTTGCTACCCAGCATTACTTTCTCGAGTTGACTTACCATAAGACTTAGTCTCTCATTTAGACCTAGCATGGGGATTTGGTTAAGAGTGGTAGGTGTGGAGGTGTTTAGATGCAAATTGTTAGGTGTGTGGTGGTCTAGATTCTTGGGGTGCAGGGCAGAGAGGGCGTAACTTCCCTGCTTGGGTTTGGTGCAGAGAACACGTTGTATGGCAATAGTACTAAATTAGTCACCAGTTTGGTGAGTGGAGAGGATAAGTTGTGCCTGTCGTATGTAGGTGCTTCTAGGTCGACTTCTCTCAAGGCATGGAGGGACTGGGTGGGGGTGGTGGTTTGCTGGGGGGGGCGGGTTAATAAGAGAATTGCTATGTTGGAGAGATGAACTGGTGTTGTTGCATGGATCAGTTCTGATAGCTGAGTTGCTTCTAACTGGGCAGTCAGGATTCTGGGTGCAATGGTTTATGGTGTGGTTAATGGGGATGTTGGTAACCAGCTCAGTGTGAGAGGTGGCGTGCTGGGAAAATGTGGTGGTGGTGGGGGTAGAGTTGTAAATTCGGGAGAGACTCGCGAGGATGACTTCTTGCATGGGATCTGTATTGGAGGTTGTGTTGGGGTGGGTTGCGTGCATGGGAGCTAGGCTTGCAAAGTGTGGGGGATATAGATTCAAAGGAGCGGAAGTTGATGTAATTGGCTTGAATCAGCACAGTTCCGTTTCTCTAGATAGTTATGGTGACCTTGCCTTTGAACATGGGAGAGTTTGAGATTGTCAAAATGCGACTATGTGGTATGTTAAAGGTTTTGATTATGTGTAGTAGACTGTAAGGATTGTATTCCATTCAGCAGGTCGGGCAGTGTTGAAGTTGAGATCAGTTTTGCTCTTGACCTTCGGAGGAGTTATTGTATAGATCTGTTATGAGTGTTTCATGATGTTGGTGATCAGATTATGTTTGAATTTTTGGGAAGTGGCAGCTGAGAGGTTCCGGGGGTAGGAGATGTAGAAGGAGTTATGGCCAAGTGGTTTCATGTGGAAAGATGTGGGGGAGTGGGGTGCTGTGGAGGCAGGCATGGTATTAGGATGAGTATGTGCAGGGTGAGTACTACTTGTTAAGCCCCAAGAAGCCGGCCTGGGGGACCTAGGTGTTAGAGTAATGGGAGCTGACAGAAAGTCAGGGGACCCTTTAGGTCACTCAGCTTTTCTAGACATGAATCTGAGTAAAAGAGTTTTTTTCTTTTTTCTTTAGATCCGCATATCAAGTTTACTCTATTTCTTCAGATTTCTCTTATGAGAGGGGTGGCTATCTTAGATTTGTAGAGTTAGTGAAGTAAACAAGTGACTTGGGTAAAACAGTGGAGATTAAGTTCTTTGATCCAAGATGGCCATCGCTCTGGGGGCTTGTGTAGTTCTCTTTTAATTTTTGTTCTTTCTATCCTGTGAAGGTAAGGCCTGAGGCTAGAAGGGCATGGGGTGGTCCTCTTCTTCTTTCTCGTAGAGGGGTTTAGGTAGTCTTCTTCTATTATTACAGTGCATTGAGCAAAGCCTCCAAGTTGGAGCCTCAACTTTTAAGATAGACTCCTGTATCCACTATACAGATTGAGCAACCGGGATCCCGATGGACAGGTGCTCTTGTCTTCCAGGGCATGTGGGGCATGAGGCAGAAATATACGTTTTGCTCCTTCGCTGGGAGAGAACGGGGGGCCGGGAGAAACCATCTAGGGCACAGAAAAATTTGTCACTGCTTCGGTCAGAGAAAAACCAACCTGATCTTCATTTCCCCTCTGTTCCGGGAGGAGGGTTGTGGACCCGCCCATTACCAAATGGCACTGGGACCAGAAGAATCTTTCTTTCTCCGAGGGGGGCCACATACCTCTCACAGGCTCTTAGTTGATAGAGGAAACGGCCAAAGAAGAGACGAGAATTGGCATCTACTAGAGGAGAGATTGACAAACACTCTTTGAAGAGAAAGCATCTTTCTTCTCCAGATCCCCGTCATCCTCTCAGTCTTGTGAGGACACTTCTCCCTCTCCTTAGAGGTATAGGGGAGTGGGAGCGGAAACTAAGGAAGAGAGGATCTGCAGGATTATACTAGTGACCTTGAAGGCCTTCAAGGGCCTTCCTAAAAGGGGCAATGATAAGAAACAGTTAGGGAGAATCTTTCTGCATCAGACATTTCCTCGGACAGCGGATTCCTGCCCACCCCCGGTTCGCAAGGGCAAAGACATCTCCAAGGATTTGTTACAGGAGTTTTCCATTGTCAGGGATAACATGGGCTTTTCTCAGGTGGAGAGTCCTTACTCCTTGCAGGATTCTATGCTATGTCAATTTCAAAGACCTCCTAACCCAGGCTTACCTATTCACCAGCATGTGTTAGAAGAGATGAAGAAGGAGAGGAAAGACCCGGAGAAGATTTCCCTGCCCAAGATCATGACAACACCTTATCCGCTAGAGGACATGGATTCTGTGCTGCCAGATAACAGTCATGCTGTTTCGGTAGTGGCCAACCTAGTTGGCAGATTGTCAAGGATGGAAGAAACCATATTGAAGGATTCTTCGGTTGAAAATGTGGACTCCTCCCCAAAGATAGTCTTCTCATATTGCCATGAGAGAAGGCATTTATGGTGCCTACACAGCACAATCTTTAATTTCTTTTTTTTTGTTTGAATATCTTTATTCGGCAATTTTTCACCATAAAAGAATACAGATACATAAACATTTCAATACCAATAAAGATTATAAAATACCAATAAAAGATTATAAAATACAGTAGAAGCATGGACACCTCATTCATCAATTTACTGGCAGTAAAATCATCCTCAGCTAGTGGGTCCTCCAAATTGTAGCTTCAGTAAACGGGAACGTGTCATCCACGCACTTACCAAGAACTTAGCCACCCCACAGATCATACTGGCAGATGAAGAATCTGTAGAGAGGACGCGTAGTGCCTGGCTATGGCACCTCAGCCCTAATTCCCTACAGACAGGTTTCAACCAGTATTTCCGCGCCCCTTTATAAGCTGGGCAGGCAAAAAACAAGTGAGCCACCGATTCCTTAGGGGCCGCACAGCCTGGGCATGCACGCGAGCGGGCATCTGTATTCAACCATCTCACCGTAAAGTCATGCACCGGGAGCGTCCCATATCGCAATTTTAGGTACAGCGCTCGATCCAATGGTTTGGTTATTAAGTCTAGAAAGGGTTCCAATTTACGCACACACTTAATTGACAAAAATTGGTCAGTAAGTGAGCCCAAATTCGTAGACCTCGTAGCGTTACTCTGTACCCAGTCCCAGTATAGTTTTTTTATAACATCTTTCGGTGGTGGTGACTGGAACTCCCATGCCTCTCTTAGACCCAAGCTGGTAGCCAATTCTTTCAGATTATTTAGCCATCCTATTTTTTTACATGTGTCCAGTAGTAGTAGTTCATCCAGCCCTTCTGCATACTTTACGAGCTCCTCAGTTCTTCTTAGTCGGGACCAGAATAACAACGGGCGTAGCCTCACCAAGTCCTTTACTGTTTTTCTGCCCAGATCTAGTCTTAGAGGGATCATTGGGGTGGAAGTGGGAAGAGCTACCACTTTCCTAAAAAAATTGTTTTCCGCTCTCATCAAGTCAGGAACCCCTTCAAACCCCCACAGTTCGGAGCCATAAAGTGCTGCAGGAAGGATCTGACCCTCATAGATGGTCATAGCTGGGGAGACCGGTTTGCTAGTTGATTCACGGATCTCCTTCAGCGTCACCCCGGATACTCTTTGATGGTTTAATAACATTTTAGACAGATGATCCTTCCAGGTCATGCGGCTGTTGATCCGGACACCAAGATAGTCAAAAGACTCGACCAGCTCGAGGGGGGCGTTGTTAAGCACAAAATTATTTTTAAATCTTTTTGAGGGTGCAAAAGCCATCAATTTGGTTTTCGATGTATTGATTGTTAAGCCTCGGGTAGTGCAGAAGGAGCTAAACCGATTCAAGAGTTTTTGCAAGCCCACCGGGGATTTGGAAATTAATAGGGTGTCATCAGCGAAGAGAAGTGTGGGGATTCTCTCCCCCGCCAGGGATGGGGCATCAGACTCCTCCCCCTTTAGATGGTCAACCACTCCGTTTACGAATAGGGAGAAGAGGGTCGGAGCCATGACACAGCCCTGACGTACTCCTCTTCGCACTGGGATCCTGTCTGTAAGTTGCCCCTGGGATCCCCATCTAACCCTCGCATAGTTCCCCTCGTGCAGCTTTACGATTAGGCTCAGAAGACCTCTGGGAATACCCATCTCTCCTAGAATTCCCCAAAGTTTTGTACGAGGGACCAGGTCGAATGCAGTTTTAAGATCAATGAAGGCCATATACAAACTGCCCTTCATGATAGTAACCGCCTTCCAATAGATGGCAAAGAGACGAAAGACCTGGTCCGTCGTACCTACCTTCCTTCTGAACCCCGCTTGTAAGTGGGAGAGGATACTAGCCTCCTCTATCCAGTCGCCTACTCTTGAAATGATGACCCTGCCGACCACTTTCTGGATTATGTCTATCAGACTGATGGGTCTGTAGTTCGCAGGGTCATCTCTAGCCCCCTTCTTGTACACAGTAACTACCTCAGCCCCTTTCCAGGAGTCTGGAACCTGGTGCCCCCTCGAAATCAGATTCATTATAATCGCAATTAGTTTAGCCCAGGCCTCCGGCTCCGCCATCAACAGATCCCCAGGGATCCCATCCTGCCCAGCGGCTTTTTTAGGGGTAAGATGTCTAATCGCCAACACTACTTCTCCCGTTGAAAATAAAAGAACATTATCATCTACGGGATCCCCTTCACCCAGGCTATTCACCCCAGGACTAGTTATTTCTTCCGAGTCTCCATATAGGGATGAGAAATGTGTAAACCATTGCTGGCAAGTTATATGATCAGCCAATGGTTGCGATTTTCGCTGCCTTGTTCTATTGACCAGTTCCCAAAAAAGGTTTGGGTTCCTACTACTCACAGCATTGGAAAGATCCTGCCAGTGCTGTTCCTCCCACTCCCGTTTGGCCAATGATAATGCTTTCTGGTAATCCTTCCTGGCCGCTCTAACCAGTGAAGGGTCCCCTGAAAGCAGAGCTTTTGTCAAGATTTTCCTTTTGCTCTTACAATGATCATTATACCATGCTTTGTTAAGAGTAGAGGGTATAGCAGGAGCCCTATTACTTTTCCCCTTCGAGATAAAAAATTGGCCAACTTGATCAATTGTGGTTTTATAGGCAGAGTCAAGGGAGGGGTGTTGGTGGTTGACGGTCCGGTTTTCATCAACCCAGATTTCTAAGGTGGAAGACAAACCCTCAACCATTGCTTTGATGCTTCCTATATCGCCCTCATTAAGCTTAGCCTTATCCCATTTCAGTCTACGGTTATTATTAAATGGGATAACTTCTTTAGTTGTTTTTAAGGTGACAATCGCTCGCCTGTCATTCAGAACACCCCAATTAAATTTGCAACACAGGGGATTGTGGTCACTATCCTGGCTTGGGACGACCTCCATATCAAATCAGGTCCGGCCAGAATCCAACATCCATTAGGATGTAATCGATTCGAGACGGACCCGAAAGTCTATTAAAGGTCAATGCCCCTGACTGGTCAGATATAGTCCTACCATTAAGGGCTCTTAATTTATGGTCCCTTGTCAGTGCAGTAATTTGTATGGCCCTAGGTGACCACTTCCTAACAGGGGGCAGGGAAAGAGTTGGAATAGACCATTTTGAATCCTCCTCTTCGATTCCTAAGGGGTCATCTCCGAGAAGGGGTTCAAATGTACAATTAAAGTCACCCCCCACAAGAATTTTAGCTGAACAGGGGCAATTGGCTAAGGCCGAATCCAGGGATGTTAGGGTCAAAGAGGGAGAGTCACCCTGTGTCCCTCTTGCATAAACATTAAAAAGGTCAAGCCTGACGACATCCTCCCCTCCTTTTACCGAGAGGTGGAGTATATCGTTACCCTCCACAATATGGCTTGTGACCACCCAGTTCAGATCTATTTTTATCCAAACTACGAGACCGCCCGATGGTCTGCCCTTTCCCTTACTTACTGCGGGCACACAGTGGGTAGTATACCCCGATTTATGTAGCGGAACAAAACTCCATGTCTCCTGGAACAGGCAGACATCGAACTGCTCAATTAGTGTGTGCCACTCCGGGATTTCTAACTTCCGCTTTAGCCCAGCAATATTCCAAGAAAGGAGGTTTATTACCCGCCTTCCTCTAGGCATAGAAGTGTAACCCACCTTGGGCAACCTCTCATTAACCACCCTAGACAAAGGGCACCCCCCCTCCTGGGCCAGAGAAGTGGGGGTTGCAAAGCAACCAGCCATACTCATCACGGGCCCATCTGACCTAGAATCCTCAGTTATGTCAATGGTGGTCGCCATGTGGTCTATAGATAGACTAACTTCTTCAATACCAATGCTACCCCCAGGTGGGCGAGAATCCTCATCCCCAGGAAGTTCATTATCATTTTCATTTCCCCCCCCCCCTTGCCCCCAACTTCAATCGCATTCTTCCAGCCCTGACAGCTGGGAAAACCGATTGTAGGTATCCAACGGGGTAAAGGGTCTCAGGTGGTTCATACTGGGACCCTGGTTCAGCATATGTCTGTGGGGGACCATGGACCAGGCGGAGTGTAGATCAGGCACCCTAGTCAGCTGATGTACATACTGAAGTTGATTATTAATGTAGGGTGGTATAAAGGGCGGCCTATAAGATTGTGGTCTATTTGAATATTTAGAGTTGGTAACTTTTGACCTGGGATAAAAGTATGTTAATGCCCGTGGGGTAACACAGGTTTCCCCATTCCCAGGTGGCCAATTTAGGATGTAATCAACTGCCCGAGGGTCTCTAAAATTGACCACCACTAGGTCCCCCTCGATATCTTTAGTTCTACTCCCCAGCCAATTGATCCGTCTGACATGAACTATGTCCCCATCTATGTTAGGTGCTATCGGCCTATGCAACCGCAACCAATGGATAATTTTGTTTTTGAGGTCGGCAAATCCCTCCTTCTTATTTTCAGTTAGCTGCGGGACCCCCGTTAGAATCACCACGTAGGGCACAGCTTCTGGGGGAATCTCTACTTGTGGGACCCTTTTATGAGGTATTCTGCTTTTTCCATCATCCCCGTGTGCACTCTGATTATTACTCGTCGAGGCCTTTGGGGATGGATTGGAGGGGCCCGCTCCCAACTCAGTAGCTAGTGCTTTAGGTTGTTTAGGTGGCGGTGTGTTATGAGTTGGGGGCACAGCTCCACCGTGAGGCTGGCGGGTTTGCTTAGTCAGAGCAGAGGTAGGAGGAATTCTAGATTTCCTTTGTGGTGTGGTAGGAGGGGGTGTGGGATGTACCGCCACACTTCCTTTATTTTTGGTATGGGTAGACATACTAGTTATGGCGGCTTCCAATATGGTTAATCTAATTTCCACCTTTTTAATAGACTCATTAATGGGAAGAAGGAGAGATCTCAACAAAAATTCCAGGTTCCCTGACACTGAGGGGGGAAGTAGTGGTGAAGTAATAGGTGGGGTGCCTCTAATGTTGTTATCAGGAGCCTCATCTTGTGTGATTGCTAAAGATGGACAATGAACCAGTGGGGCAACTACCTGTGGTGTGTGATCCTGCTCTGCTACTAAAGGAGTCTCAGTTGTAATCGGAGTTTTTACCCCTTTACCAAAATCAGCGTGCAATGTTTTCGTTTTACCTGATACCACCCTTTGTTTCCTCCTTTTTTTACTAGGGGGCGGGCGGTGGGTCTGGGCTACAGGAACAATATTAACTTTCTGCTTCCTAGATTTAGATTTATCAGCCACACGACTACCACTAGGGGTGGGTGAAACAATTATAATATTATCCGAGGGCAAACAAGGAGTGGCTACAAAGTCACGAAACAATAGGGGGACTCCATCTTGACTTACATTATCCTCACTTAGGCCATTCAAATCACCTTCCCGGTTTAGTTCAAGTAGGCTATCAGTGAGGGGTCTGTGTTTCATATTCTCAACAGAGCGATGCCGCTCTGCCCTACGCTCCGCTAGGATGGAATCCTTTTCTCCCTCGTTCCTCTTGGGAAAATAATTCTCCAGGGATCCATTACGTAATCTGGATTTTTTACCCGGGGTTTCTTCTTCTGTTGCCATATCCATTGTGTAATGAACAATGTCCTCCGGACTGCAAAGAAGGAGGTCAGGCCCAGCCCGGCCTCTTCCGGCCCCGGACGGCCACAGACGGTCCCGCCCTTGTCCCGGGCTTCTCCCGGCGCCCTCCCGCGCGCTCCCGCGCTGCGGGAGTGACTGCTCTTTTTAAAGATGTACAAGGTGTTCTAGGGGGCGTGGCCGGCAGGGAGAGGAGCCCAGCTGACACGGGCGCGCGGGGACTCCTGGAACTTAGAGTCCACCCGCTCTACCCTCGCAGCCCTGCCGGTGTCCCACAAGCCCCAGGCGAGATTCCTCACAACTGCTAAGACCGCGAAGCGGGACCCGCGCAGCGGGTCCGGCGAGCAGCAGCGGCTTAGCAGGATTCAGCGGCAAAGGTCCGTGGCGTGGCAAGAGTTCAGGTCAGTTTCCCGCTGGTGTGGGGGCTGAAGATGATTTTATGCAGCTGTGATGGGGGCGCGGCCGGCAGGGAGAGGAGCCCAGCTGACACGGGCGCGCGGGGACTCCTGGAACTTAGAGTCCACCCGCTCTACCCTCGCAGCCCTGCCGGTGTCCCACAAGCCCCAGGCGAGATTCCTCACAACTGCTAAGACCGCGAAGCGGGACCCGCGCAGCGGGTCCGGCGAGCAGCAGCGGCTTAGCAGGATTCAGCGGCACAGGTCCGTGGCGTGGCAAGAGTTCAGGTCAGTTTCCCGCTGGTGTGGGGGCTGAAGATGATTTTATGCAGCTGTGATGGGGGCGCGGCCGGCAGGGAGAGGAGCCCAGCTGACACGGGCGCGCGGGGACTCCTGGAACTTAGAGTCCACCCGCTCTACCCTCGCAGCCCTGCCGGTGTCCCACAAGCCCCAGGCGAGATTCCTCACAACTGCTAAGACCGCGAAGCGGGACCCGCGCAGCGGGTCCGGCGAGCAGCAGCGGCTTAGCAGGATTCAGCGGCAAAGGTCCGTGGCGTGGCAAGAGTTCAGGTCAGTTTCCCGCTGGTGTGGGGGCTGAAGATGATTTTATGCAGCTGTGATGGGGGCGCGGCCGGCAGGGAGAGGAGCCCAGCTGACACGGGCGCGCGGGGACTCCTGGAACTTAGAGTCCACCCGCTCTACCCTCGCAGCCCTGCCGGTGTCCCACAAGCCCCAGGCGAGATTCCTCACAACTGCTAAGACCGCGAAGCGGGACCCGCGCAGCGGGTCCGGCGAGCAGCAGCGGCTTAGCAGGATTCAGCGGCACAGGTCCGTGGCGTGGCAGGAGTTCAGGTCAGTTTCCCCCTTTAATTTCTGATTTAAAGGCTTTGTTCCAGTCTATCCAAAATTAACCAACTGTTTTCAATTGCTGGAATCTACATAACGAAAATAGAGTTTTTATCAAACATCTTATTTCATGTGGTTTGAGCCTCTTTTTTGGCCAGTGGTGCCCCAATTATGGCTAGACTGAAATTATACTTAAAGATTGGAACTATGGCTCTGAGCAGAGATCCACTGCCCTTCAAATGCCTTTTGGGAATGCCAGTTATTCTGAGACTTTCAAGATTACGAGGACCACAATTAAGGTTATCACTAAATTGGATCTTCTCCTCATCATTCCACACTGTTAGTCAACTCCATCAAGGGATATCAAGTTCCTTAGAGCCATCTTCAAGACAGACTTAAGAAAGGGCCTTCCTATGGAGAGGTTCACTCCTCTGCAGAACTTGATCAGTGTTCTTTTGTCAAGCTTGGAACTTCCAGCCAGACTTTGCATGGAAGTCCATTGCGGCATGGCAGGTTGGGTCTTCACAGTGCCATCAGCTTCCCTGCATCTACACCCCTTCCCATGGTACCTGCACACCCTCTACTATCCAAAAGTCCACCTATTGGACCTTCCTGTTCCCTTATCCACTCAGTAAACTCAGACAGCCTTCCCAAAGGCATGAAGATGCACCGTCAGCAGCCGGTAGATCTCACCACATATGCCAGCAGCGCTGATGGGGGGCATTGGGCAGCCCTTCTCAACCAATCATATCAACAGAGATGGTTCATTTTAAAATGGAGGAAGTCATCAAACTCTGCGAGGATCTAACAGCGATTTTCAGAGCTTTTCTAAGATTCAAGAATCGGATTCTTCAGAAAGACGCTTCAGTGAGACACACAGTATAGTATCCACATCAATCATCAGGGGAGCACCATGTTCAAGTCTTTGAATCAAGTGGTGACAGAGATGGGTCTTTAGACTGGGTCAAATCTCCTGAGTTTATCAGCTGTCCACATCAAGGGGCAAGACTACTCCCAGGCGGATCATGTGAGCAGGGCTTTCTTCATTGAACCTCACCTTATCCCAGAAGTTATTCAACCAGATTTGCAGGTGATTCAGGGTTCTGTTCCTAGACCTTTTTGCATCTTAAGACAATGCACTCATTTCAATATTCTGTTCGATGTTTCAGGAGAAGGGACTCTGAGTAAAGGACACTCTACTACTGAAGTTGCCCCTGAGATGATTTTATGCTTTCCTGCCTTTTCCTTTAATACTGAGTACATATTCGAAAATCCAGCGAGAAAGGGCAGATGTGATGCTGATATTTCCTTATTGGTCAAGACATTCATGGTTTCCAAGCTTAAAGACCCTACCAATTTGTCTTCTGTTGGTCCTTCCTCCAGGAAACTTCTGACATCAATCCATTCTTCCTTCCTCCTCAAAATTTTGTTCTATCAGTTTGGAGGCTGAGAGTCTGGCTTTATTGAGTAACGGTCTTCCTCCTAATTTGTTTGAGATGGTTCCGAAGTTGAGGAGATACTCTACTTCTACATTGACAGCCTACTGTAGACACTGGGAAACCTTTGACAAGTGGTGTTCCTTGCATGACTTTTCAGCACCGTCCTCATCTTTTGCACAGCGTTGAAGTTCTTGGTGGAAGGGTTTCACCTTAATCTTCATCTGTCCATGATCAAGCCACAGTGGTTCATTATTAAGTCCTTTTGAGAATTTTCAGAACCTCAGAGGGAGATTGATATGCTAATTAATAATGTTTTTAGAGAGGAGAAGCTACGCGAGCATCGAAGATGGCCGCGTAGGCCAGTAGCTCCGTGGGCCCCGCGCCTCGCCCGACAATCCTGGCAATCATCCTGAGGTGCCAAGGAGCGTATCGGCTGGCGGAGGGGAAATGGTGCGCTCTGACGCCGCTCCGGGCCCGCTGCGAGGTCCGGGGCCGAAGCGGCGCGCTCTGAAAGTTTGGGACTTGTGGGCTACCGGAGACGGGGTCTCGGGTGGTGGCGGTGGCCGGCCACAAGTGCAACAACACCCGGGGCAGTGACCGCACATCGCTGGTCACGCCCGGGGCAGAGGATACCAGATCGAGACTGCGGCGATATTGAGGGGGCGCGTTGGGGGCGGTGCGGAGGAGCTTCCCCCCCCTTATCCTGCTACTTCGGCTCGTTGGTTTCGGCACAGCCCGGGAGATGACCGGCCCGGGCTGGAGCATGGAGTAATGCTGTGCGGTCGGGCGGAGGAGCTCTACATTGTGGTGCCCGCGTGGATGTCAAGGGGGCTCGCCTGCCACCAACAATATTGATTTTTGCAGGGGCCAAACTCCTTGCAATGGTGTGGCCGAAGTGGTAGTAGACTCAGAGTCGCCCGAGTGAAGAATCAAGTTGGCGACTAAACCTGAGGGTGAGAAACAGCAGCCCAGGTCAACTAAGGGGTCTCGCTACGTCCAAGCTAATAAGTTAGACTGGTATACGCAGCCCAGGGGCTCACCTCCTGGGTTGGGGAAAATACAGGATGGGAGTGGAGAGTCGACGGGCCCTGCATCAGAACCCACACTGCTAGATGTTATGGCCGCCATAGATGTGGTTAAGACTTCTCTTGGGCAGAAGATGGAGTCGCTGGATCACAAGTTGGACACTGCGACCATAGAGGTCAACCTAATTCAAGCCGATCTCACCAAAACAAGTGAGAAAGTGAAGTCGCTAGATATCAAAACTACGAGCTTGACAGATGACGTATCACAGCTGCAGCAGGAGGTTCAGAATCTTAAAGCCTCTAGTGACTTGGCAAGCCTCAAGCTGGAGGAATACGAAGGAAGGGCCCGGAGGAACAATGTCGCACTATTGGCGTTCCGGAGAAAGCTGAGGGTTTGACCCCTGACCTCTTTGTGGAAGACATTATCCTCAATCATCTGAAACCGAAAGGGTTGGGGAACTTCTTCACGACAGAGCGTGCACACAGAGTCCCGGGAGGAAGACCGAGGCCTGGGGCAGCGCCTCGTCCAATGATTGCGAGGGTGCTTAACTTTAGAGACAGAGACGCTATCCTGCAGGCCTCCAGATCGGGAGGCCCCCTGAAATACGAAAATTCCACCCTCACCTTTTTTCCGGACTTCACTCAGACGGTCCAGAGGCAGCGGCAAAGTTTCCTCGGCGTTAAGAGAAGACTCAGAGACAGAGGCTTGAAATATGCCATGATGTTTCCGGCCAAGTTAAGGGTTGAGGTTGAAGGAAAGGTCTGGTTCTTCGACAATCCTGAAATTGCTTCAGACTGGTTGGAGAGACTTCCCCCCGGGGGGAGCCCTGGTGACAGAGTGGTGAGGACGGAGACGGCAGACTGGAACAGGAATGATGAGTACTGTCGTGTATTGTGATGTATGGGCTTGTGGGGGAGAGGGGTCGGCGTACGAGACATTTTTTTGGGCATGCCCTTTGAGAATGTGAGTTATAATAGGTGCAAGGCATGACATCCTATGGGCGGGGACGGGGATACGGTGTATTGACATCCTCCTCAGATCTACTTTTAGATAGTTGATTAGTTAGAAAATGGGGCGACAGGCACACTGCGAGTTGGGGGTTGGCGGAATCCATGAGCAGGGGTGCAGGGTGGGGGGAGGAGGGATGGCAATGCTGTTGCACAGTTAATGTTTTCTTTGCCTTTTTTTCCTTTTGTTTGGAGATGGAGAGGTGGTTTTATGGTGTGTTTTTCTTTTCTTTTTTCTTTTTGCATCAGGTGAGAATGTGATAATTAGAGGTTTGTTGTGCGGGTTCGATGTCGCAAGCTAGTTAGGAATCGGGGATGAAGGTGCTAAGTTGGAACGTGAATGGTCTGGGTGACAGGATCAAAAGAGGGATGGTTAATCAGCTCATTAGAAGACACTCCCCAGATGTGGCGCTATTGCAAGAGACACACCTCTTGTGGGTAACCGCTGCATGGCCCTCCATAAAGGGGGCTATAAGTTAGTAGCGCATGCTGGATTTATAACTGGGTCCAGAGGGGTGGGAGTTTTGGTGAAGAATTCCTTTCCTATGGCAATACAGGCAACATGGTTGGATCAGAGGGGTAGGTATGTTGGTGTGTCGGGGCAATTATGGGGTAGGATGGTCACCTTCTTGTCACTATATGTGCCGCCTGGTCTACAGACCGATACCTTTCGAGATCTGAGTACTGTGTTTCTTACCTTGCCCCTGGTCCTATTGGTATTGGGGAGAGACTTTAATGCAGTGCTAGATGGAGAGGCCGATAGAAACCCGCAGCGAGTACTTCAACCATCGCAAAGATGGCTCTCGAACTTCCTTGAGACATTGGGACTGGTAGATAGTTGGCGAGTACGTAACCCGACGCAGACGCATTTTACCCACATATCAGCTGTGCACAAGAGATTGTCCAGGCTAGATTATATATTGCTGCCGGCGGCTATGGCAGCCACTGTTCAGGAGGTACGGTATCTTGGTAGAGGTATATCTGATCACACTCCACTGTGGTTACAGCTCGCGTTTGGACGGCCGGCGGTTGGCAGAGTGGCTCCTATTAGTGCATGGCAATTAAAGGATCCGCCACTAAGAAGAAGGTTATTCAGATGTCAGATCATTATTTTCGGGAAAATGTGGGTACTGTTGAATCAGCGCAAACCCTTTGGGAAGTGTACAAAGTAGTAGCAAGAGGAGAGGTCCTATCTTTGTTAGCGGGGAAGAAGAGGAAACTTCAGGCTGAGGTGACTAAGATGGAGGCAGAAGTGGTGGGATTAGAGGAGAGGGTGGCTAGAACTTCAGCACCGGAGGACATCCACCATTTGAAGCTACGTCAGGATGAATATAAAGGCTTAGCTAGAGATAGAGCGATAGCTCAAAATGAGGCCATACAGAGCTGAATATATGAACATGGAGACAAAGCTGGTAAATTGATCGCGTGGCTTGAACGAGAGGAATGTGCATCAAGGCTGGTACCTGCGATAGAGGGGACTGACTCGGATATAGTTACGGACCCACAGGCGGTGGCTGACACATTTCTAGCATGTTACAAGGGTGTATATACCGCCGGTAGAGGGTTCACAGAGGCTAAGAATAGTGCAATGATCAAAGATATTGTCATGCCAGGGTTATCTGATGAGGATAAGAGTTATTTAGACTCCCCCTTCACGGATGATGAAGTAGCACAGGCAATCAGGGGGATAAAATCTGGTAAGGCAACTGGTCCTAATGGGATACCGATAGAGTTATATAAGTTGAATGCTCAGAAACTTGCCCCGTATATCCGAGCCATGTTTCTGAAGAGTAAGTAGAGGGGCCGGCTCACATACGGCCAGCGTGTGGCAAATATAGTGGCCATTCATAAAACAGGTAAACCCAGGACACAATGCTCCTCCTATAGGCCCATTTCGCTTCTTAATGCAGAGCCCAAAATCTTAGCAAAATTGTTGGCTACCAGATTGGCCAAGGTAGTCACAACCCTCATACACTCCGATCAGTCCGGCTTTAGGCCGCGCCATAATACGGCTCTGAACCTGCGGAGGCTGCATGGGATTCTTGGAGGTTCTTCGAAGATACAGGAGCCGGTTTATCCTAGTGTCTTTGGACGCCACAATGGCGTTTGACCGGGTTGAATGGAACTATCTTTTTGCTGTTCTGGCGAAGCTGGGTTTTGGAGGAGAGTGTATCGGGTGGGTGCGGCTATTATACGCTAATCCCCTGGCCAGAGTGGTAGTTAATAACTGTAGATCAAATGATTTTTCACTGGAGAGGGGCACGAGACAGGGTTGCCCACTGTCCCTGCTACTTTTCGCGCTGGCGCTGGGGCCCCTGGCGGCGTAGGTCAGATGGGATTGCTTAATAAGGGGCTTGTGGTGGACATAGGATTGGGAGGATAAAATTTCACTGTACGCCGACGATATTCTGCTCTATCTTACCAACCCCAGGGCATCTTTGATTTGTTTCCTAGATGTGCTTGCTATTTTTGGTAGGTACTCCGGATTTGCTATCAATTGGACGAAGTCAGTGCTTTTTGTCTTAGTCAGCGAACCACCGGTAATTCCGTAATCATGTCCCATTCAGATTGAACCGGTAGGATTTAAGTTTCTGGCATCTATATAACGCTGGCCCCGAAGTTGAGGTATGCCAATAATTTGGGCTCCCCTTGAACAGGTTTAAGAAAGATATGGAACGCTGGAAAGACCTTCCGCTATCATTGCTTGGAAGGGCGACGCTGTTTAAAGATGATGGCCCTCCCGCGATTTCTGTATGCGCTACAGAATTCAATGGATCCGATGCCAGTCTCTTATTTTAAAGAAATCGAGGCGCTTCAGAGACAGCTTCTCTGGGACGGCAGACCCCGAATAGCGTTCATCAAATTAACCCTCCCGTGGTATGATGGGGGTATTGGACTCCCAGATTTACGAAAGTATTATTGGGCGTCGCAATTAGCAGCTGTGAACCATGTTGTCTATGGTCCCCCCGGGAACCCAGGATACACCACGGATCGCGGGCTAGCGCCAAGTGGAGACATTAATAGAGCTTTGTACGCTAAGCCAGGGCGATTCGTGTTAACGGGCCCAACCGCACATGCTGTGCAGGTGTGGCACGCTGCTAATAGATATTTAGGGTGGGAAGGAAGATTGACGTTGGCAACTCCCCTGTTTAATTCGGAGAGACTCGAGAGTTTGTGGAAAACCAAGGGGTTCGATAAGTGGGATCTTATAGGGATTACCCAGATAAAGGATGTTTGGGGAGGAGACAAGATGCATACCTTTGACTTTCTTAAGCAACAGTATAGTATGCATGACAATGAACACTATCGATATCGACAGGTGAGGCACGCTCTCCTTACCCATGTACCCAGGGGGGCCGCGCTCCCGTAAGCCTCTCCTCTTGAAGATCCAGTACTTGATGGGCACCTACCCGAGAAGACGATCTCCTTAATGTATAGGAAGTTAGTTAACAATATGGAGGACCCGTTGGGACGTATTAGAATGCAGTGGAATACAGACAGGTTGGAATTAGACGACGAGGATTGGGTGGAGGCAGTTTCCTCCCCGAAGGTAGTGGCGATTCAGATGAGGCTCCGACTGGTGCAGCTAAAGATCTTGCATAGATCGTATATTACCGGACCCCGGTTGGTGCGAATGGGGCGAGTGGAGAGTGGATAGTGCAGAAGGGAGTGTGGAGAGCCTGGTACCTTCATGCACATTCTTTGGCATTGTGGGGTAATTCAGGGGTACTGGACGAAAATCCATGACGAAATGAAAGAGGTATTGGGGGAGGATATACGTCCAGAAGCTCGGAGGTGTCTACTGAATGTATGTCTTACAAAGTGGTCTTTCCGGTTGCTTTCACCTCTGTTCATAGAATTGGGGACTGTCGGCTTTTCATTGTTGCCTTCCCTTTTTAAGGTTTTACGAGTACGGGGTGATCTGGAGTAACAGTCATTACAAACCAACCTACCCTACCTACTTGCCTTTTATTAGCCTTAGATATTTCAGGAAGATTCTGGGGAAGGCTACCATTACAGAGCACCCTGCAGGGTGCGTAGGGTTTACCAAGAATTATCCTGCATTTTTCTGTTTTGGAGGCGTAGTCACTTCAAGTTATAATGACTGTGATGAGGACGAATAAGACTAAAAGTGAAAAAGATTACCGGTAAGTAATCTGAGTATTTTCTTCTCCACTTTATTATAATAGCATCCATGTAAAGAACAAAAACCATCAACATAGGCTCCCAATCTGTGTGCCGCTGTACCCCTGTGCGCTGTCAAAAGTAGCCAGATGCTCTGTGCACAAAGCACACAGTTTGGGAACAGTCACTGCTTGAAGAAAATATATGGCACTGATTCAGATCATTTCCAGCAATTGAGTAACAGAGCCTCATGGCTCCGAGGAGAAAAACAGCTAGTAATAGACAAAAAAGCTATGTAATCACTTAACAGTTATAGCACATGGTAGGAAAATGCTAAGGGAAGAAACGTAGGTTCCAGAAGACAAAGCTCTTATGAGTTTCCCAAGAAGCTGATCTTAGTACTCCACACAATCCAAAAGTAAACTGGCAGAGCATGCAATGTTCCCTAAATTCATTCATTTACCCCATTATTTAAGCAGATGACTACAGTGGCTCTAAATTGCCTCGTGGATTACATTTTAAATGGGCCTGATATGTACCAATTTCCATTGAGACTTCCCACTACATCTGAAAAAGAAGCTACAAGAGAGTGTGTAGTGTTAACCCCTGAACTGTGAAAAACATTTGTATTATTTGGTACAACTGGGTATATGATAGGTATAGCAGTTATAAGGAGTTTGATATTTGTTAGTAAGATTTATGGGGTGGAAAAATATTGTACTTGCTATGAGTGTGACATCATCACAGATAAATCATTTAGTATCAGTGTTTTGCAATAGAAAGATTTTTAACACTCTTCGTGGTGTAAATACGTTTATTGATGATTAATTAAAATCTTACAACATAAAAATCACAAAACACACCATCATATTAGACAATCAAAAATACAGATAAGCAAATATTCAAAAATCACTGTAATTTTTTTAAGGATTATTAAATATATACAATTATCGAGCCTCAAGCAAATTATTTGTCTGATATATACATATATCTAAGCAATCACCAGATGTTCAAATGTTCGGAAGTACCACTAATAGTTAATGACATAAACCAGCAACTCTACATTATTATTATTCAAATGCTAGCTCATAATTTTCTGTTGTTTAAAAGATCACTCACTAGCTAGAGTTAGGAATTTTATAAATATGCACTTCAACGTTGTGTCGGATGTAAATTCATTCATTCAAAAAAAACTTTATTTCGGTTGGTTTACACAATAAAAGCACAAGAAATAGATGTACATTTTTGAACAGTTCATTAATATTTAAATATTCAGAAATGCGTCATCTAAAAGATCAGAGGGGAAAGACGATATGTAAAAACTATAAAACTTTAAATTATTTCCAGATATTTAAAAACAAAGATTTAAGAATAACATTGGTTGATCCATTTAAATCCCTGGAACAAAGCAGTACAAAAGGAGGACGTGAGTCCCTTGCTCACTTTGCCACTGGATTCAAGCAAGCCGGGCTGAAGATGGCTGAAATGCCAGAAACCGGTCCTCGGAAGCTTGTTTCCGGTCCAGGGAAGGCATGGCTTGGCAGTTCGGGCTGGACTGTTCCCATGAGGCACAGGGTCAGACTGATTTGCATATGGCCATGTCTAAACTGGGGTGGCAGAGTGGGTTAAAGAACGGTGATGGATTAAACCCAGATCTGTTGACTAGGTGTGAGTGTTTGATTGGTTCAGATGCTCCGTCCATCACCACCCCCTTTTGTACCGCTTTGTTAGTCATAAGTTGGCAGGGTATGCTCAGACGTGAGTCCCTTGCTCACTTTGCCACTGGATTCAAGCAAGCCGGGCTGAAGACGGCTGAAATGCCAGAAACCGGTCTTCGGAAGCTTTTTTCCTGTCCAGGGAAGGCATGGCTTGGCAGTGCGGGCTGGACTGTTCCCATGAGGCACAGGGTCAGACATATTTTGCATATGGTCATGTCTGAACTGGGGTGGCAGAGTGGGCTAAAGAACGGTGATGGATTAAACCCAGATCTGTTGACTGGGTGTGAGTGTTTGATTGGTTCAGATGCTCCGTCCATCACCACCCTCTTTTGTACCGGAATGTAAATTGAAGCATGAACGATTTCCCTGCTGGTTAAATGGCATCCTCAGTAGCCTCCGTCTTTCTTCCGATAAGGCGGGGCAAAGGCAGGTTAAATGAATAATTTTCTCCTCTTCAGCTCTACACGGTCTACAACATATAGTTTTTGCTTGCCGCAACCATGGCATCGCATGCGCAAGCCCTGGGAGTATGACAAATCATGCTATCATAAAACCTCTTTTTAGTACCGGCGACCATCCAGTCTTTAAGTTGGGCTGTGACTTAAGAGTTTTGTATTAGTTTTAAATCATCAAGGCATGTGATCAAAGTCAAGTAACTAATTGTCTTTTAACATTGAAGTTTTTTTCATTAATCCGTTAATGGCTTTTTTAAATGTTACTCTAGGTAAAGGCATTTCCCACAAAGATTGAACAGAAAGTTAATCTATTTCCACATTAAAGTACTTCCAAGTTGGAGAATTTGAGTTTGTTTGAACTTCATGTCAGAGAACCTGGCTTGGATGATTTGAGGTGTTCGATTTTATTCTTTTCCAAACTTTAGTATATGCTCCTTTTCTTGTGATAGTTTAATTTAACATTGCAAATTCTAACCTCGCCCGAGCCGGTGAGCCATTGCATGGGAGATGAAAAAAAGAGATCTAAATATTTTTTCTACAATCATATTTAATGTTGATGCATCTCTTCCACGTATTGCCCGCTTCCATATGAGATGGTTGATAGATGGTTTACAGATACATTTTGGTGGATGGCTTGGACAGCCTAATGACCTCAGTAATATACGAAATGCCAAGAGTAAAGTGTTACGTTTCCTCTGCAGGTCCTGCTTATGCTGCTGAAAGGAGCCCTTCTCATCAAATAATACTCCAAGGTATCTATATGTTTTGACCTGCTCCAGTTGTCGTACTTGTAGGTACCACTTATATTTTTTTATGGATCTTGTTACTCACTTCCATAACTTTTCTTTTCTCCATTTAATACCATGCCATCAAGTAACAAATAGATTGATAATGTATTAATTAGTCGTTGCAATCCATCCATTGTTTGACTCAGCAAAATCATGCTGTTACCGAAAAAGAGGTTCGATATGTACTTGTCTCCTAACTCTGTAGGATGTGCATTTACTTCATCAAGCGCTTGGGTTAAATCGGCCAAAAACAGATTAACTAAAATATGGCGCAAGAACACAACCTTGTTTCAACCACTGGGAGTTTTTTTTATTTTTTTAAAACATCTTTTTATTGTGAAAGAAATAAGACAAAAGGACACACAACAGCAGTAGTTATCACAGCTAACGTCAGATCACAATTACATGTTTTATAAATATCAGGACATTCATCTCCAAATGTTGCCGCATTGTTCACCCATTTACCCTATATCAGATCTCCACAGTATCGTCAGACTCTCCCAAACTGGGAGGTCTTATAATCGGCTGTCCCTCTACTTTCATTCCAGCCCCCCACATTTTGGTCCATTTATGTGGACAACCTCTCCCTTCGTACACCACCCTCTCCGCCTGCATATACCAAGCTATATTGGTTTCCCAATCCCGGGATGTGGACCACGCCTCCGCCCTCCATTTTCTAGCTATGTTACGTTTGAACACCATAAGGCTTAATGTGACCCACAGTCGTTGCCCAAGCGTTGGATTTGTTGTCTCCCAAATATTTAATAAACCCCATTAAGGTGAAGCCTCCACCTGTTTCCCACAAAGTCTCATCATACATGTTACAGTTGTCTTCCAGTACGTCTGAATCATTGGGCAATTCCTTTGTGAAAAATAAAACACCCAGGCAACATATAAATACTGGCAATGTTCAAGTAACACAAACGTGATAAAAAATAAAAATAACACACTAAATTAGCACATAAATCAATTTAATACATTGTATAAAAATATCATAAGATAAATGAATGATATATTGATTAAAAAACAGTAAAAAGAGATATTTCACTTTCAGTAATTGATTAACAAATACACATTATTTAGACAGTACAGTGAAGAGATGGTTTTCGTCTACGCGTTTCGACACATTCGAAGTGTCTTCCTCAGGACACTACCATCTTGTTACTGAAAAAAGACTGATCCAAATATTGAACTCCTTATATTAAGACGTGATGTCAGCGATGGATCAAACGGACAAAAAAGCGTCTGCAAAAACTGTATTCCCTGTATTAGAAGCTGCGTAATCAGCCAGAAGAGCACAAATTGACGAACATTATCTCATGTAATCCGTTAAAAATGGGTACAGTTGATGATCTTTAAATATTCCGCATTGTAAGCGCGGCTGGGCCGTTGCTCTAGGGTTGTTGGCAAGCGCTGTATTCGAAGCTACGTACTACGTAGAAAAAGCACGAATCGACGAACGATGTAACATGTGATCCGTCAAGGCGGGTGCAGCTAATGATCTTTAAGTATTCCGCATTGAGAGCGCGGCTGGGCCGTTGCACAGAGGTTGTTGGCAAATACTGAGAAAGCTGCGTAGCACTGCTATGCTCTCGATATAGCGCTGATGAGTTAGTGATTTTAAAATCTGCGATTGTTACATCCGATTGATGAAGGTCTGACTAGTAGTTGTCTTTTTTAAAAACCGCGCGGTAAACCGGAGCACCGTAGCCTGACGTCTGCTATCTTGTAGAAACAGTCGCCAATTCCACCACACGTGAAGAAATGTGCCCTATTGGCCGAAATCCCACCCGCGCAGCGTCCCATAGCGGAGTCGCCTGAGTAATTTTCTCTCGCCACCCTAGAGCCACTGACACTGTATGCCATATCTTCATTTTGCTTGATGTTGGTGTGGCTACTGTCTTTTATCATTTGCCTCCATAGATGGCCCTAAGGTATCCCCTCTACCCCATATTGTGTTTGTCCATTCTAGGTTTAAAGTATTTTATTTGGTGCGACATAAATGGACAGACATACAAAATGTATGAGGCATCAGGTTAGTGCGGACAAGGCCGCGCCCACAGCGTTTTATCTTCAAAGGACAGTTCGATCGTGGGCCAGTCCGCAACGGCATTGAAGGGTCGCAGTGTTAGATTACCTTCCCTACCCAAACTCCCCCCCGAACCCCAACTCCCAACTCCCCAATTCCCCTGCCCCCCCGCCTCCCACCCACCCATCGTCCAGTGCGCAGGTCTTTCCCAAGCCGTCTACCTTGGTCGTCCTTAGCGAGAGAGGTGGATCCCTTATCCACTCAAGAGTTTGGCGCTGCAGGGCTCGTGAGCCTCAAAAGCCGGAGATATTTGGGACAGGTAAGTTCCTTGAATTCAGTGAGCAGCAGAGAGTGGAATGGTTGCCAAAGGTTGTTAAATTGCTCTGTATCTCCCGCCACTGTGAGTGATAATTTCTCCATGCCTAGTACATGCCATAATCTATGTAGCCAGCCTGTGAGAGAGGGTATTGTGGTAGTGCGCCAATGTAGTAAAATGTTCTGAACTGCTGAACCCAATGCGATAGCGATCTGTCTGCCCCTGCATGATCTGAGGGATACATCAACCCATTGGGGAGCCCTAACAGGGTATATGCGGGGAAGCGTGGCAGTTCTATGTTAAAATGGGAATCAATTTCATCTAACACTTCTTTCCAGTAGGGCTCTAGAAGCGGACAGTCCCATAGAATGTGTGTCAGTGTGCCCCGATGTCCAAACCCTCTCCAACAGGTGTCATCCTTGCTACGGTCCATTTCATGGACCCGTTCCGGCGTATAATACCAATAGGCAGAGACCTTCGTCAGCGTGTCAGTGAGGCCCATGTGGTATGCCGAGTGTCTCGCCCTATAGGATATCTGCTCCCATTCCTTGTGGCTCAGAGTCCTGCCCAACTCCTGTTCCCAGTGCTCTCTTCCCGGGTTGTAAAGGTGTGAGGAAAGTGGTTGCAGTAGTTTATAGAGATCTGTGATCAATTTCGAGTCTGACGTACGTGTCAGAAGCCATTTCTCATATGGGAGGAGTTGTCTGTCGGCCGACTACCGTACCTGTCGGTGTAGTGCCCAGTGGAGAGCCTGCATATAGCGGAGTCTTTCAGATTCAGGGAATGAGAATTCCTGTCGAAATTGCGGGAAGGGGATAATTCCTTCTGGGCTATACATATGACACAGGGCTCGACACCCGGCCGCTCGCCAGTGGGTAAAGGCCCCCTTTTCCATCCCCGGCGTAAAGTCCGGGTTGTCCACCAACGGTGTAAGTGGTGACGGGAATGTAGTGAGATTGTGTGTGAGGTTGGTGGCGTCCCAGACCCGCAATGGTACTCTGGTGACAAAGGAGGCATACAGATTCGCAGGCCGGGAGTTCCTGCAGAGGTCGGACCGCCACTGCCTGATCCTGGAAGAGCCAGTGCTTATCTGATTCCCATCTGCTCCATTCTACCAGATAGCGCAACTGTGCTGCTTGGAAATACTTGCGAAGATCCGGTATGCCTAGCCCTCCTGCCTCTGGGGCTAGCATGGAGAGAGCCCTGCGCATTCTGGGCTTCCTACCTTGCCAGATAAAGCGCGAGAGGTCTGCCTGTAGCTGTGGGATCCACCCGACCGGCGGCTGGAGCGGCAAGGCCCGGAACAGGTAAAGAACCTGGGGCAGGACCGTCATTTTGACAGCAGCTATTCTGCCTAACCAGGAAAGAGTGCCGCGATTCCACCTCCCTAGTTCCTCTCAAATCTTCTTGCCTAATGCGGTGTAGTTGGCCGTCACCATGGCCGGCAAGGTGGGAGCCAGCCGGATCCCCAGGTAAGGCGCCAGCTCCGACGACCAGAGCATGGGGAATTGGCTCTGTAGGTGAGTTCTGGTGGCTTGCGTAAGGGAGATGTCCAGAGCCACAGATTTCCCCATATTCATTTTAAAACCCGCAACCGCACCAAAGGAGTCCAACTCCTCGATGCAAGCCGGCAGGGCCGTCCGGGGCTCGTCTAGCGATAGTATGATGTCATCCGTGTAGAGGCTTATGGTGTGTGTAAAGCCCCCGAACTGCACCCCCATTGCCGCCGGATTGTTGCGCACCCGTTGGGCGAACGGTTCCATATAAAGGGCGAAGAGCAGTGGTGAGAGCGGGCATCCCTGCCTGGTACTTCTCTCGATGTTAAAGCTCTTCGAGTTATAACCATTCACTCACACCACCGCAGTCGGTAATCTGTAGCAATTAAGGATCATGGAGCGGAACTTGTCTCCTATGCCCGCTTTCATCAAGACCTGTTCGAGATAAGGCCAGTGTACCCGGTCAAACGCCTTCTCGGCGTCCACCGCCAACATCATTCTCTCTCCCGGAATCCGGGAGGCCTTCTCCAAGAGGTGAACGATCCTCTTGGTGTTATCCACTGTCTGTCTCCCCGGAACAAATCCCGCCTGGTCCGGATCTACAAGTCCCGGTAGATGGGGGGGCTAATCGGGCCGCAAGGATCCCTGTGTACAGTTTTAAGTCCACATTCAAGAGGGATATCGGCCTGTAAGAGCCACAGTGCCTCCGATCCTTCCCAGGTTTGGGGATAACCGTGAGTGAGGCTCGCAGGAGGTCAGGTGGAATGGCCCCCGGAGCAACGCACGAGTTAAAAAGGCGCGTGAGAATCGGAGCCAATGTCGTGCAGAACGTTTTATTAAAAAGCGAGGTATATCCGTCCGGTCCCAGTACCCTGCCATGCTTAAGTCTGGCAATGGCGGAAATTACTTCCTCTGGTCGAATTTCCCTATCCAGATGCTCTGCCTGCTAGGGGTCCAAGGAGGGCAGGATGACCGAGTCCAAATATGTGGACGTCGCAGTGTCATCTGGCGGGTCTCCGGTGTATAAATCCGCGTAAAATCGGCGGAACGTTTCAGCTATATGGGCGTCTTCCGTTACCACCGTCCCTGTGGAGTCAGAGATCTCCTTCACTAGCTGACTCCGATGCGTCACCCGGAGCCTATTAGCCAGCAGTCTGCCACAGCGGTCCCCTCCGGTGTAGTATGCATGGCGTAGGCGAAGCACAGCGTATTCCGTACGGTCCAAATCTAGGGCCGCCAGGAGTTTCTTTGCCTCCCTGAGCTGCCTCCATATTCTGGGGGCTCCTGTCCTGCGGTGCATCTGTCCGAGCTCGCGGACCCTCTGGGTGAGTTCATCCCTCTTGGTCTGTCTTTCTTTATTTTCAGCAGAGGAGATTGCCAAGAATTCCCCTCTAAGGACTGCCTTCAAGGCTGCCCACTGCGTTGCCAGAGTGGTGTCTGGGTTGTCATTGTGGGACAAATACTCTCGGATCGCTCCCTCGATGCGGTCAACCACTACCTTTCTGTGTAGCAAGGTGTCAAGGAGGCGCCATATTCTGGGAGGACCAGCCCCCGGCGGTAGACGCAAAGTGGCGGAGACCGGGGCATGGTCCGATAAGGACAGCACTCCCAGGTCCGACGCCGAGACCAAAGCCCTTACCGGAGTCGTGACCAGGAGATGATCTAGCCTCGCATACGTCTTATGGGCATGGGAGTAATACGAATACCCCCTGTCGGTGGGATGCATGTGTCGCCAAAGGTCGTGTAGGTCTACTTCCGACAACTGCGCCTTACACCCGGCTGAGAACTCCCCGACCTGCGGGGAACGTTGCTCGGATCTATCCATGGCCGAGTCAAAGGCCATGTTAAAGTCTCCTCCGATAATAACATGTCTATCCTGCGAAGCAGTAACGTCAACGAGCGCTGATTGTAAAAAGCGTTCTTGCTGTTCATTAGGGCTATACAGGGATCCAACTGTAAAAGTGATACCTCCAATCCTAAACCGGTATACTAACAGCCGGCCTTTGTGTTCTGCCTGTTTGTGAAGGATTTCCCCCTTAAAGTGTCTGGCCACCAGAATTGCAACCCCCGCTGTCTTAGTGGTGCTGGAAGAGAAAAACTGTGTCGGGAATTTATGTGAGCGCAGTCTATGAGTGTCTTGTGATAGTAGGTGTGTCTCTTGAAGGAGACAGACATCAGCTTAAGTGCTCTCCAGCAATACTGCCCGTCTTTTGACCGGGTTGTTGAGGCCCCTAACATTAAGGGTCACCACCTTAAAAGTGCCGGGAGGCATAGGAGAAGGTGTAAGTGAAAGCGTAATTTCCCCGCCCAGGCAAGGCAAGGCATATGAATATGAATGCTGCCAAAGCGGCAAGGACCTGCATAGTGCACTGGACGATCAACCCCCTCCCTTCCAACTCCCAAACCCCTACCCAAAACTCCCCATCCCCACCCCTCCAACCCTCTCTCCCCAATCCAACCCCCAAACTGTCCCAACACTCCCCTTCCCCCCATCCCATCCCACCAACTGTTCCCAGAATCCAATTGTCCCAGTCCAGTCCTCAATGGACAAGTCTGTGGAAAGTTACTTAAGTGGACGTCCAGCCACTACCCACCCTCCCGCCGCCCCCCCTCCCCTGGACCCCCGAACCTGCATTGTTGATGAAGCTGTGTCGATCTCCCCCCGGAGTTCTCTCAGGCCGTCAGTGCAATATCACCTGACGCCGTGTCCCTGGCCACCTCCCGCACCGCGTTGTCCATTTCCGCTCGGATAGTGGGTGAGTCTGGTCGTGCGGAAGATGTAGAGGGCCGCCGTCCAGGGACTGTCTGCCAGCCATCTCTGGTAATGCGCCTTCGGCGCGGGGTGGGTGCCTCTTCGTCCGTCGCGGTGATTCCCAGCCCTCCGCAGGTATCTTGGAGGGAGCAAAGTTGGTGCAGAGTCCCGTTCCACCGGAAGATGAGGCAGAAAGGGTGGCCCCAGGAGTACTGCGTATCGTGTTCTCGCAGGAAGTCAGTTGCTATTTTGAAGGCTCTGCGTTTCTGCAAAGTGATTGCCGATAGATCCTGAAAAAGGGCCACCTGGTGCCCCCGGAAACGCAAGGATTGCTTCTTTCGCGCTTCACGGAGGATCGGCTCTTTCAAAGGGAAGTCCGGCAGGAAGGCTAGGATATCGGGGGGCGGTGCCGAGGTCCGACGTGCCAGGCCCACTCTATGTGCCCTATCAATTCTGATGGGAAAATCGTCCGGCTCACCCAGTATCTCCCTGAACAAGTCTCTCAGGTACCCAGCCACGTCCTCTCCTTCTTCTCTGGATGGAACTCTCCGACCCGAATGTTGTTTCTTCGGGACCGGTTCTCAAGTTCTTCATTGTGTGACTGAAGATCAAGATGTTGTTCCCTTAATCGTATTACCTCCTGCTGCAGCTGCGCGATCTCCTCGTCTCGAGTGTGCCCTGCTTCCTCCACCGTAGTTACCCTCTCGCCAAGGCCATCGACCTCTCTCCGCACTTCCCGGACCTCTCCGGCCACCTCCTGCTTCAGCGCGTGGAAATCCTCCCTAAGGGAACTGAAAATAGACTCCAGGAAAGATCTTGTGACCGGGGGTTCTCCTCCGCTCGCCCCCTGGGAGCTGCTTGAGTGGCCCGGGGAGTGCTGTCCCTTATCCTGCTTCGTGAAGCCTCTACCCAGCATCTCTGGCAATGTCCGCTCTCCTTTCTTGCTCCCTCTGTTGTTAGCCATTCTAGTAGCAGGGGTTTCACACCAGGTGGCTTATCGCGACGTTGGTCAGCCGCGTTGGTCAGTACAGTTCCGAGACCACCAACGGACCGGGGGATATGACCCCTTGGCAAGCCCAGCTCCGCCGCTACACACTCAGAGGACCCAGCAAACAGCTCACTTCCAGCTCCAGGCCTGCTATGTCCTCCTGATCCCCAGACGTGGGAACGCGGCCGGCACCAGCACCAGGGAGGCCACAGCAGGAGTCCCCTGCCGACTTTTCGATACGTGCCAATGTCGTCGTCTCTACGGGCACTCGGTGCGCAAAACGCCCACCACCGGTAGGCAGACCGGTCTCCGGCTCCTGAGTGCTCTCTTCTCAGCTTCGATCACCCCCAAATCGCTCAGTAGGCCCTTCGGCCCTTCAGTCCAGGCCCGGCTGCCGCACCACCACCTCCAATGCTTATTATGTTCCGCACCTGGGCCGCCAGCACGGCCGGTCAATCTTCATGACGCTCTCCGTCTACCATGCTCCCTCAGCCAAACGTGAAGGGGCCTGGGTCACCTCCGGGTAGTCTGGCGCGGCGACCGGCTGTCCCTAGGCCAGTTGGCGAGGGGTTGAAGTCGCCCGGCGGTGCACCGGCGCCGAGCCCAAGGCCTGTCCGCCCTCAGTAGGCCCGCATGTCGCAGCTGTGTGCCCTCTCAGACACTTCTCGCGGGGTTCGCCGCCTTCCCGCTCGGGCACCGAGCTGCTCTGCTGGTAGGCCGGTCCTCAGTCTTGTATGCTGGCCCAGCGCTGATTCTCGCGCCCGGGCCGGCCGCTCCCCTTTTCTTGCCGATCGCACACCTTAGAGCCTACTGGGCAGGCGGCCGGGGCACGTTCTCGCCGTAGGTGATCCACCCCGCCCAGGCCTCAATCACCGTTGCCCGCTAACTCGTGGCCTCATCCAGCGCCGCCGCCATCCTCAGCTGCTCTCCCGGGGCTTCGCTACTGCGGTCAGGGTCGTCTGCTGCGTCAGGCGCCTCCACACCCCCTCCGGTGAGTCGCGGCAAGCAGAGAGGGACCCGCAGAGTGAAGCCGGAGGCCGACCCACAGGCCGCAGCCCCGGTCTTGTGTAGCGGTTCACGCCGAGGCCCTTGCTCTGGCCCCTCCACTCCCGGGTACCGGTTGCCCCAAAACACTGGGTCTCGCTGGGCACTCGGGCAGGGCTCGCCCCTCGATGCTAGGCGGGCCGCTTCGCTCCAAGACGTCCCCGGCCTGGCGCCACAGCTCCGGGACTCCCACTGCCTCTGTTTCCGGCCGTCTCACTGTGCCGTCACCTCCCCCGGCAACACTCCCGAGGCCCCGCCGCTGCAGCCGCGGGGTCCGTCGACGCTCTGAGCAGTGTCGCTGGGTGCCCCCCTCCGTCCGTCGCCGATCTCCAGCGATGTGGGGGGAGATCAGCAGATATTAGCGGTCTAGGGGCCCAGGCTTACAGGAGCTCGCGGAGAGTGCGACCGCTCACCCCGCCATCTTGGCCACGCCCCGTGTTTGTCCATTCTAGAGGCCAGTTCTTCGTGTGCTGTATGTACCACACTGATTGATCACTATAAGTTGCGCTGCCTTGTAATAATATTGGAGCCCGGCAGAGCGATCCCTCTTTCACACCAGCTTTAAGTCAATTTGATTACTGCTATTCGAGAAGTCCCTCCATCCCAGAGAAGTGCCCCTACCTCCATTTCAACCACTCAGAAGTACGTGAGAGAGCCTAAATAGGGCATATTTTGCAAAATGTTTAAGAAGCGGGGCAACGCCATCATTTTGTATAAAGAGGCTCTGCCTGACAGGGGCAAAGACCTCCAATGTTGGACATCCCCCCAAAGATGGCTGGGGGAGGAGTTGCGTTCATAAAAGACCACGGGTTCCCTAGTGAAATAAATTCCCAAATATTATAATCCTTCTGTTATAACACTTGCTGTACACGTTCTGGGATGTTTCAGTCTTCAGCCATAGAGAACGTATACCAGCGATTTATCCCAGTTTATGGTGCAAACGGAGTAATTTTGATACAGAGTAAAGATATGGAACACCCTATGTAGGGAAGAGTAAGGTTTCGCCAGGTAGAGAAGGATGTCGTCTGCATAAAGTCCATCCTCACAATTTGCTGCCCATCTAAGCCCCCTAATAGGCAGATCACTTCGTATCTACAGCTCTAGTGGTTCCATGACCAGCACAAATTTCAAAGGAGAGAGGGGACATCCCTGTCTCATCCCTCTTTGTAATTTAAACACCGCCGAATGCCCCCATATACCAGCACTTGTGCAGAAGGTTCCGCATATTGCAGTTGGACCCATTCTAAAAACTTCCTCCCAAACCCTAGTCTCTCGAGCACAGCGAATAGAAATGTCCATTCTATCATGTCAAACGCCATCTTATTGTCTAAGTACACCACAACAGTGTCTTCTCGAATGCCGTCAGCTCGCCCAGAACTCCCTGAAGTTGGCACAAGTTAAGTGCGGTGTTTCTACCAGGCATAAAGCCTGACTGGTCTGGGTGAATTAGTTTATGTAGTATTGGAGCCAGTCGGGTTGCTAACACTTTCGCTAAAATCTTAATCTCTGCGTTTAGTTGGGAGATTGGTCTGTAAGACGCACAACTCCCCAGTGGTTTCCCGGTCTTTTGTATTACTGCTACTTTTGCGAGCCTTTGATTTTCAGGTAATTTCCCGATTTTAAGACTTTCCTGATACATCTTCACCAAGTATGGGGCAGTTTTGGATGCAGTTAGTTTATACAGTTCAATCGGTAAGCCGTTCGGGCCCATTGCTTGCCCAGGCTTTTACAGATCGGATAGCCTGTACTACTTCACTGTCTGTAAGGTCTGCTTCCAAACTATCCTTGTCCGTTGCCTCCAGTGGAGGCATATCAAGAGCTGCCAACAGTTCCCTCGCTTCAATTTGTGTGATGCGAGCCAATGGCGTGTATAATTGCCTATAGTAGGCTGCGAAGGCGTCTGCTATTCCCTGCCGGTTCCTCACTGTCTCCCCCCATCTACAGTGATCCCAAATACTCATTTGGAAGCCTCCGTGTCTGGCTCTTGCCACATCCTCAGCAATATCTCTATATTCTTTTGTTTAATTTGTAGCCTATGCTGTGCATCTGTTGGATCAGGCAGTAGCAGTTCAGCCTCTAACTTTAGGATTTCTGGGGGGTGGAGCTTGCTCGCAACAGCGATGGCCGCCTGATTTGTTAGCTCTGCGTGACCATTGCTCTATCCGTCAATAATCCTACATCTGCAGTGGCATTGCTACCCTGCAAAGCACCGCTACTTGCTTCAGTCGGCAATCACACCGACACGGATGAACTCGGAACGTCCTGCGACCAGAGTGGAGCGAGCTACAGGCATGTGTGCTGTGAGGCCTGCTCCAAGGTCTGCGGCCGCAGACTGGAGTTGGCGAGCCCCGTCGGGAGCTCTGCGGCCGCCTGGGGATCGTGCTGACCTCGACTTCACCGGAGCACCCCGGGAGGCCGGCACGAAGAGTCACTTGTCGGCGATGCCTCTAGGGTGTGCATTGACAGCGCTGCAAAGGCGGAATACCCCGGTGGCACAGTAAATCAGCGGATTGTTGGGCCAAACTGCGAGGTAGGGAAGAAACCGCAAGCCGCGCTGCAGTCGCCAACTTGCCTCTCTCTGGGAGTGCAATCCCCCCGCAGCGACGGGGAGCATGTCAGCTGCAGGCCTGGACGGCTGCTTGCGAGTGGTGGTGGGGGCGACAGGGGGCCCCCGAGCTGCAATTTAAGAACTGTGAGTGCAGTGAGGACTGGCGCTGCTGTCCCCCTCGGCGGCGCTGGGTGCACACCACGTGGAGGCATTGAGACGCTCGGCTGCACAGTGAGTTCCACTGTCATTACTGGAGCCTGCTGACGTGCTCTGAACCATCGCGGGCTGGCTCTTTCGCTGTCCTGTGAGTCGACTTCCAGCTCCCTGACCTGGTAGGCTCATTAGCTATTTTAAGCCTCCTGCAGAAGCAAACTGGTTCTTCCTGGCTGCGTGGGCTGGGTCTGTCTGTCGGGCTGTCTGAATCCATGGTATAGCGGCCGAGTCTCCCACAAAGAAGAAGATATTCCCAGCGAATGCTGCCAGCTGGGTATTGAGAGGTGATCCTGTGGGGTCGTGGAGCTCTGGGTGATCCCTCCTGCAGTGGTGAGATACGGCGAGCGACCGCTGAGGGAGAGTATTGGCCCTTGCAGTTGGACACATTGAGAGTAACCTCACCTTACGTGGAAGTGCCTACCAGGGGAAATTGGAGCTGAGGACTGGTCTGGCTGCGGCATATCTTGACTGTTGGCGAAATATTATCCTAAGCGAGGTCAAAAAGGTGATAAGAGTCACAGTCGGACAGGATACCCCCTACAGGACTTCTACCTCTCACCCCCTCCGATCCGAAATGTTGCCCTGCAAGTAACTGAGGATCAGCAATAATAATCAAGATGGGCAGAGTGGACAGAACGCAACCTAAGCTCAACTTCGAACAAAAAAAGTCGAAGGGTAAAGACACCACTTCGGAGGATGGGGACAGCCCGTCAGACCCTTCTCAGGAGGAAGCAGAAGGGCTTCAGAGTAGTCTGTCGACCTTGGGGACTAAAATAGACTCCCTCTCCTATAGAATGGACAGAATGTCTGAAAGAATTGACAAACACGCAGAGAGGCTGAATATGTCAGAACATCGGATTACGGAGGTTGAAGAAGCGCAGATGGAGTTGGACACTGAATGCAAGCAGAGGGGGCGCTCCCTGCAAGGTCCTTCAGGACAAATTGGAAGACCTGGAAACGCGATCTCGCAGGAATAACTTACATATTATGTGCCTTCCGGAGTCAACCCCGACAGGCAACATGGAACAATTTGTAGAAAAATTGCTAGTCACACTATTGGTCACTGAAACTTTTTCTCCAATCTTCGTGGTTGAAAGAGCGCATCGCTCACTGGGACCACGTCCTGTCTCTGGAGCCCCTCCGGAACCGATAATAGCAAAACTTCTTAACTATAGAGACAGAGATTCAGCGCTGAAGGCAGCGAGGGAAAAGCATACGCTTCAGTATGAAGGCTCGACTATCTCCCTGTATCCAGACTTTACCATTAGAGCGCAGGAAGACCGAAAGCAGTTTGCTCCCCTGAAGCGTCAACTGCATGACCTTAAACTGGACCATGCCATGTTGTACCCAGCGAGGTTACGCGTCAATGGACAGGGACAATCCCGCATCTTTACAGACCCAAAGGCACTGCAGAAGGCCTTAAAGGAATGGACCAAGGAGAAGAGGAGCAGACCAGAGCGGAGCCTCTCGGAGGGGCGGTTGGAAGCCAAATGGAGGAACTGGACTGACTAAGAGACTGCAAGAATCTCAGATAAGAGGGCCTTCCTGGGGGAGAGTTCGCTGTTGGTTAATTGACCTGTGGTTGCTGCTTAATTGTAGTAAAACTTTTTTTTGCATGCGCAGGAACTGGGGGGTGGAGCTGCGATGACTCTATGTGTGACAGATTCGTACTCTGGGGCTCTACCCACGTAATCACAGATAAGAGGGACTTACCAGGGGAGACCTTGCTGGGAACTATGGGCCCGATTCACAGAACTAACATAAGCCAAAATCCTAAACTTACTACTTTTGATAGTCACAGAAGGCATTTAGTAGTCGTAAACTTAGGATTTTGTCTTTATTCTGTCTTAAGTCTGTTTTAAGTCTGTCCTAAGTTTGTCTTAAGTTTGTCTTAAGTTTGTCTTAAGTCTGTCTTAAGTCTGTCTTAAGTCTGTCCTACTACTTTTGGTATACACAGAAGGCATTTAGTAGTAGTAAAGTTAGGATTTTAAGACAGACTTAAGACAGACTTCAGACAGCCTTAAGACAAACTTAAGACAAACTTAGGACAGCCTTAAGACAAACTTAGGACAGACTTAAGACAGACTTAAGACAAAATCATAACTTTATTACTACTAAATGCCTTCTGTAAATACCAAAAGTAGTAAGTTTAGGATTTTGTCTTAAGTTAGTTCTGTGAATCGGGCCATATGAGTCCTGAGATGAGGACACAAATAGAGGTAAACTGATATGTCAAGGACAGATGCTGATGGCTGGTGCTGCAGCACCACAGTGGGTGAAATGTGCACTATTTGGGGCAGCAGGTTCACAATCCATCACATACAGACAGTTTAGAAAAGGGGGAGGCTAGCGGCGGCAAAGCGAAGAATCTGCCTGCAGATGTACAGCACTGTATGTATGGCACGCAAGGGCGGAACCTGGTTTGGTCAGGTTCTTCTCCATTGAGGAGAAGTGTGGCTCATCGGTTAGAGGCGGCAGACCCAGAAGCAGAGGTCGGCCCGGGACCAGGGTTCAATTCCCGACGCGGCAGGGTACGGAACCAATGTCAGCGGGCTCGATAATTCTCACCTCAGTGCCTCTCTAACCATGGGTCCCACGCTGCAACTCTGGGCAATAGCTTGCTTAATCTCCACAACGGCCCCCTCGCTGCCGGGGATGCCTGGCTTCACCTTGGGGATGCCCAATAGGGACCACCTCACAGGGAAAGCCAGGACGAGTTCCCCAGCGGTACACAACGCCAAGAAACCCTGGGGTGAACGTGCGCTCTACAAATTCATACTAACATAACATAACAACATCCGCCTGCGAGTGAATCACACTGCTGGGGAATTTTTTTGCTGGGGGTGGGTGATGTAGGGAGAAGGGGGGTTTTGTGTTATTTTCAATAGGCTCAGAACTACTGGAGCTGCCACAATGCGTGTTTGTTAAATGCAGCAGAGGGGGGGGGGGGGGGTTCTCTGTGAATTCTTGATCAGGCACAGTTGGGGAATGCCTGTTTTGGGAGGGGGGTCGAAGGGTTATGAGACTGCTGAATTATATTTTTGTCTGCGTTATCACCAGGTGGAAGGATATTAATTTTGTATACTGCTTGTTCCTATGGCTTAGGATTTTGTCTTTATTCTGTCTTAAGTCTGTTTTAAGGTTGTCCTAAGTTTGTCTTAAGTTTGTCTTAAGTTTGTCTTAAGTCTGTCTTAAGTCTGTCTTAAGTCTGTCTTAAGAGATTACAGACCGCACATCCCCCCATGACTGACCTCACTGACACGTGTAGTCCCACCCCTAACTGTACGATTAGAGCACTCACGTTGAACTTCAGAGGCCTTAATGACTATAGGAAGTTAAGGAAGGTCCTTGCCTATCTGGTCCGATTCAATGTGAAGGTTGCGTTCCTGCAGGAGAACCATCTGCCTAGAGATAGCCCCTTGCTACATAGCAGGGGCTTATTTGCCAATGTACATGCTGCAGGTTTCACCACACATGCAAGTGAGGTCCTTACGTGGGTTAACCCTAGGTCTGCGCTTAAACTGGAACCTCTTTACACTGACCCAGAGGGACGCTGCATGATATCTAGGTGTAGGGGTAGGGGAGGGGAGCTTCTGCTAGTAAATGTCTATGGCCCGAACCATGATAATCCTGCTTTTTACACTTTCTTACTTGAGTTGGTCCGTAAGTATGGTGAGCATGATCAGCTTTGGGGTGGGGATTTTAATATGGTGCTGAACCCACAGAAAGACAGGTCGGGGGGCCTGACAGACCACTTACATCAGCAGTGCGAACGGTTGCAAATTTGTTAGTGCACCTTGACTTATGTGACATGTGGCGCAATAGGTTACCAGACAAGGGGGCCTACACACATTACTCGGCGTACCATAACCTCCACACAAGAATAGATTACTGGTTTGCTACTAGTCAACGTTATGACCGGGTACGGCACTGTGAGATACACCCTCGCACACTGTCCGATCATGCCCCACTGCTGATAGTGATGGACACCTCACAAAAATCCATACCCCCCTTCACATGGAGATTCTCACCCTGTTTGCTACTAGACGCTGGGTTGAAGGAAGACTTATCAGAGTCAATTGAAACCTTCTTCGCTACCAATATAGGTTCAGTTGATAGTTATCAGGTAGTTTGGGAAACATTTAAAGTATACATCCGTGGTATCATGATGTCCAAGCACTCTAGTTTTCTGAGATCAATCCGTAAAAGACTGTCGGATTTGGAGAGCTCTCGGAGGGTATTAGAGAGCCATCTCCAGGCAGGTACTGATGAAGCACTAGTTTCCGAGTTTAAAGCACAGCTGGCAGAGTACCACAACACTGCCGATGCGGAAGTCAAGCACCTGGGCAAGTATGCCACCGCCCGCACTTACGGGGAAGCGGAGAGGCCAGGGTCTGTGTTAGCACAGCTTCTTAAAAAGAGGAGGAAATAAACGATAGTCACAGAGATAACATCGGAAGAGGGAGACACCGTTGTAGACAAACAGGAGATAGCCTGGAGGTTCCGTAGATACTACTCAGAGCTCTACTCAACTCGATGCGACGGCTCGTAGTCGGAAATAATAGAGTACTTGTCTTACATCAAGCTCCCATGGTTAACTAACACACACCGTGAATTTCTTATGAGACCTGTAGAAAAAGAAGAAATTCTTCTTGCATTGAATGAAGTCGGGTGGCGCCCCAGGGGTCACTGGCTTGACGGTAGCCTTCTATAAGGCGTTTCTGGATTTGTTGCTCCCACACTTTGATGATATCTGCGTTACGGGTACTATGCTGCCATCGATGAACGAAGCAATTATTGTGACTATCTTGAAACCTGGCAAGCCACCGACTGAGTGTCCCTCATAACGCCCACTTTCTTTGCTTAATGTGGATACCAAAATATTTGCAAAGATTTTAGCCACACATCTTGTGAGCCCATTATGGAGCTGATCAATCTCTCCCTCAGTGAGGGCGTGGTTCCGTTATCCTGGAAGCAGGCTGTGGTCAAGCCCATCTTGAAGAAACCTAATTCTGACCCCTTGCTCCCGGAGAATTATCGGCCCATCTCCCTCCTGCCTTGGACCGCCAAGGTCACGGAGGCACACGTGAATACCATTCTGTCTGCCCACCTCTCGCGTAACAATATCCTTGACGAGACTCAAAATGGGTTTCGTGCTCAACATAGCACTGAAACGGCTCTGCTCTTTATGATCGAGCACTTGCGATCAGTGCTAGACGCTGGGCAGACCGCGGCGCTCCTATTGTTAGACCTGAGCGCCGCGTTTGACACAGTGTCTCATGACATTTTGCTGCGGCGTCTGGAGGAAGTGGGGATTGTCGGGAAGGCTCTTAAGTGGTTCCGCTCGTTCCTCTCGGACCGGTTTTTTAAAGTAGCCATTCCACCTGGCCAGTCCTCGTACCATTCTCTGGAACTGGGAGTCCCTCAGGGCTCTGCCCTCAGCCCCACATTATTCAACCTGTATGTGAAACCGCTGGCTGCCGTCGTCAGGCAATATGGCCTTACGATGACATCGTATGCCGACGACACGCAGCTGGCGGTGACACTCAGTGGGGACCCTGAGGTGACTGCGCCCAGATTCCGGGCTGGACTGATAGCTGTGGCTAGCTGGATGCGTAACAACTGCTTACAGCTTAATGCCAAAAAAACCGAGGTCCTGATTGTGGGGAAGCAGGCGGAACTCTGGGGAGACCAGTGGTGGCCTCTCGAACTGGGGGCGATGCCCATTCCAGTGGACGAAGTTAAAAATCTGGGGGTATGGCTGGATTCTAACCTTTCCTTTACCAGCCATACAAAGAAGACAGCAGCCACCTGCTATGGCATTCTGCGAGGACTCAGACCAGTTCTCAAATTTTTCGACCCTCCCACACGTCAACTGGTGGTTCAGGCCTCTATCCTCTCACGGATAGACTACGGGAGTGCCTTGCTCCTTGGAGTCAACCAGGCTGAGGCGACTAGGCTTCAGAGGGTGCAGAACGCTGCTGCACGGGCCATTGTAGGTCTCCCGAGACGATGTTCTGTATCTCCTGTCTTGGCCTCTCTGCACTGGCTTCCGGTCAGACAGAGAATCAAATTCAAGGCTCTCTGTCTGACATTTAAGATCTTAAAGCTTTCTTCCCCCCCGGCCTTGACAGGCCTTATTTCTTCTTATGTCCCCACGCGATCCCTCAGATCCGAAGCCCAGTATCTGGCGAACAAGCCTAGGTTCAGGCTCAGTAGGATGGGAGGACGGTCCTTCCGTGTGCTGGCGGCGGATCTATGGAATTCCCTTCCTGTTCACATTTGTGCCCTCAACAGCTTGACCCTTTTCAGAAGGGCCATCAAAACCCACTTGTTCATCTCTGTTGGCTAATATCCCCCTTCGTCAGCTCTGATCTGTTGTGTTGTTGCATATGATCAGGCGCCAGGACGCCCCTTCGCTGGGGCAGCTGTTGCGCCTAATAAATGTTATTAACATAACATAACATAACATAACATCTGGTCCCACTAGTTCTGCTCGTGGTAGCACCGGAGCAAGCTGGTTTTGTCCCAAGTAGAAACTTAAACTATAATTTGCGGACTGTGTTTGGGGCTAGACAGCACAATAAGCCTGATTTAAAGGCGGTGGCAGTTTTCCTTGATATGGAAAAGGCTTCTGATTCTGTGGTGTGGTCCTTTATGAGACAAGTTCTGCAGCGTATGGGGCTGTCTTCATACAACTGGCAGGAATTTTATACAATGCGCCCACTGCTAGAATAAAAATTGGTAATCTGGTGACGCACCCTATCAGCATTACCAGAGGCACGCGGCAGGGAAGCCCATTAAACCTATACTCTACGCATTGGATGCCGAACCCTTGGCTTGTGCACTTCGCGAATATCACAGATTTAAGGGTATCAGATTCCCCAATTATGAGTTGATCGTCTGGGCTTATGCAGATGACACTTTATTATACGTCTGCGACCCAGAAAACCATCTCTCTTCTGTACTGCGCGAGGTGGTGCATTTCAGAACGGTGTCAGGGCTTAGGTTAATTAGTAAAAATCCATGATATTCCCCCTGCCACCTGCCACTGTTATATTCGAGCCCGACTATCCACTACAGTGGACAACGGACACGGTGAGATATCTTGGGATTAAAATCCACACAGACTCAGACGTGGTTTTTAAAGAAAATTATGGAGTAGCTATAGATAAGTTGGAGGACGACGTGGAGGGTGGATCCGACTGCCGCTCTCTCTGCTGGATAGGGTCTCCATTGTGAAGATGGTTGTTCTCCCTCATTTTCTGTTTCTGTTTCACAATATACCTCTGGTCCTTCCTGGCTCATTCTTCCGCCGTCTCAATTCCTTGCTGATCAAGTTAGCTTGGGCGGGTAAACAGGCGCGGGTACGTTGGGAAGTACTTACATTACCATACCATTTGGGAGGGTTGGCCGTGCCGGATCTCAAACTATATTATCATGTTGCCCAATGTGCCAATGTCTATTATTGGATGACCGGCTCACCTAATACCCCACACCTATACATAGAGAGGGTGGCGGCCTCTCCCCAGCCCTTGCTGGCTCTGATCTTTTTGCCGCCAGATCGCAGGATGGTAATAGTGGACTCTGTGAATGCTACAATACATTGTGGGCATCCTCTCCTGACATTGCAAGCGGGGCCATATTATATTCCCCTTATGCACTCTTGGAATGGTCCCTCTGGCTGCCCCCCTTTAGGGAAAAAGGGATCACAAAGGCGCTTAATGCAGTGGGAGTTCGATATGTAGGTGACTTATTTGTGGGAGGTAAGTCATGGGATGAGTTTGTTCCGGAGGGTACGGCTGTTACATATCTCACTAAATTTCAGTATCATAGAACACGTCAGGCTTTACTGCAAATTCTGGGCAGGGACTTGGCGGAACCGCCTGATTTACCAGCGTTATCCTATATTATTAGGGCAGAGTCCCCACATCGGATGGTTTCGCGGTTATATAAGCTCTCCATGGACTACAGGGCGAATCATTACACTAAAGCCCGATTAGAGTGGCAGAGAGACCTAGGCAGGGAAATTGATGATACAATGTGGCCCTACTGTTGTGTGAGCACGAAGTGCATATCATTAAATGGTAGACACAGACTCATACATGTTAAGTACCTAAATAGAGTTTACTACACCCCGGAAAGACTCTGTATATATGGGCTAAGAGATGGGGCAGAGTGTGATACATGTGGAGAACAGTGTGCTGACTTCATACATTTAGCGTGGCTATGTCTGGGGATTGCTAGGTTTTGGACTACATTATTCCAAGAAATAAGTCGAATTGTGGAGTTCCATACAACTGGAAAAAGTATCTGAGGGTCAAAGAGAAACTACGAAACATCAAAAGAAATGCTATGTGGTGAACAAAGTGATATGACTATGTGTCATGCTGCACTCAAATTCTCATATTTGAAAAAAGTTCCCATCAGCTCCCACCCGGTACCGCCCTACATCATTTGGGCTCTACTTACCCAGGAGAAGGTGCAGTATGTCTATCAGTGTAGTGTAGATAGACCAACTTCAGAAAGAACCAAAGTTGTGCTTGGAGGACTGGAAAATTATTTGTCGTGGGTAGCTGAATTACAGTGCCAAATTAAATACGTGAAAATAGTGCAATGTTAAAATTAGGTAATTATTGAGTGGAAAAAAGAAATATTTATTGGGTTCCCTCAATACTCCTAATATTAAAATGTAAGAAAACAAGCAGATTTAACAAATTATCTGCCAATCAGTAGGGTCACCAATCAGTAGGGTCACCCTACTGATTGGCAGTATCTTCACCATATTCAGGCAGGATAGACCGAGCGGAAGAGGGGGAGGGGTGGCCTTAATTATTAGAAGCTCCCTTAAATGCCATACATTTGACTTAGGACCTCTCAAAGGTGCGGAGGGAATAGGCTTTTCGATCACACTGACTGCATCTGCCTCATTTTCGGTAGGCTTGGTCTATCGCCCCCAGGCAACGCCACCCCATTCTTAGATTCTCTCAGGGACAGCCTAGCGTTGCTCCTGCTATGCTACCCTCATTTTACTCTTATGGGAGATTTCAATCTTCAGTTGGAATCCAAAAACGATGCGCAAGCCATTAGCTTCTATCAGACCCTGGATATCTTCGGCCTGCATCAGGCTGTAGTGCTACCCACCCATTCCGCAGGTCATACATTGGATGGTGTTTGTTCCAATTTCCCGGCATTGGTAACACTTATCCTGATCCCACAAATTTGGACAGACCATAGTCTGATTCCTTTTAATGTCTGTCTTCCTGAACAGGTAAAAACATCTAGGAATAGACAGCAGCCCACTACCGATATAAATTGGAAGAAGGTGGCTGATAACATCATGTTAAATCCTCCCCGGCATTCACAAGCCCCCAGTCTGCCCAGATGTAATTCAGGACTCCATAGGTTTCCATTCTTGGCTGCACCAAGTCATCACTGAATGCGTCCCGCCCAAAGGTCACCAATATAAGGGCACAAAGGGAAAACCAAATGCCCCCTGGTTCTCTCAAGCGTTGCCAGAAAGTCACCTACTTTGTAGAAAAAAGGAACGGAAATGGAGAAAAACCTACGATCAATCAGCCAAGATTCTTTATGTCCAGCAAAGAAAATCCTATTTGGCCAGTATCAAATTGGCTAAAAAGGAATATTACATCAAGGCCATCAATGAGGCACAGCAGAAGCAAAGAACGGTCTTCTCCATAGCCCTTCAGCCGATAATTCCTCCATCTGCAGCCTTCTGCAATCAAATCGCTGACTTTTTTGAGGAGAAGATTGTGCTCATTCAGAGGGATTTCCCAACTCCCTCACCTCCCTCCACCTTAAGCCATCTGGGGCGGGGAGAGGACAAGCCATACACCCTGAGTGCCATTCAACCGGCTTCTCTTCTACAGACCAGGGAAGTCATCCTAGCCTGTAAATCCGGAGCTCCCTCTGACTCGTGCCCTCCTTTAATACTCCATCAGCTAATTGATGTAGTTAATCCCACCATCAACGCGATTGTCAATGCCTCATTATGCTCAGGGGAGGTCCCTCCGGAGTGGAAAAAGGCGATTGTTAAGCCTTTAATGAAAAAACTCAATAAATCCACCACCGACCTGTCCAATCTCCGCCCAATATCTCTGCTCCCAGTTTTGGGTAAAATAACTGAGCACATGGTCCATCAAGAGTTAAAAAATGTCA